>NC_052626.1:82807991-84007991 GCF_016161935.1 Mauremys reevesii | reverse complement strand
GGTGCCCCTACAACTACCGCACCGCTGTGCTTTGACTCTGTCAATGGACTCTCATGCAACAGGGATGCGGATTTAGGGAAAGAGGAGGAGGAGGAGAACGTTGAAGTTAGCGCACAGCAAGGAAGCGGAGAAAACATTTTCCCTGACAGCCAGGAACTGTTTATCACCCTGGACCCACTACCCTCCCAACCCACCCAAGGCAGACTCACAGACCTTGAAGGTGGCAAAGGCACCTCTGGTGACTGTACCTTTATAAATATTGTACATGGTTTAAAAGCAAGTGTGTTTAATGATTAATTTGCCCTGAAGACTTGGGATGCATTCATGGCCAGTACAGCTACTGGAAAAGTCTGTTCACGTGTATGGGGATGGAGCGGAAATCCTCCAGGGACATCTCAGTGAAACTCTCCTGGATGTACTCCCAAAGCCTTTGCAAAAGGTTTCTGGGGAAGGCAGCCTTATTCCATCCTCCATTACCACGCCAGGCCAGTAGCACATAGTCTGGAATTATTGCATAACAAAGCATGGCAGCGTATGGTCCCAGTGTTTGCTGGCATTCAAGCAACATCCGTTCTTTATCTCTTTGTGTTATCCTCAGGAGAGTGATATCATTCATGGTCACCTGGTTGAAATAGGGGAATTTTATTAAGGGGACATTCAAAGGTGGCCGTTCCTGCTGGGCTGTTAGCCCGTGGCTAAACAGAAATCATCCCTGCTATGTGCCACATGGTGGGGGGAGGGATGAAGCAATCATCCCAGAGAATAGGGTGGGATAGAGGGCTTTAGTTGGGTTTGTGTTGCACGTTAACCCGAAAACCGCAGCCCCTCCTTTTAAATGGCCAACCCATTTTAAATGGCCAACCCAATGGGACATGAGGGCGCTGCTGTTTGAAACCATTCCCACATGTTATGAAGGTTAAAGAAGCCAAAAGACTGTGGCTTACCATGGCCTGCAAGCCAAATTCTGTTGCCCATGGCCCTGTGTGTGTGTGTGATCTCTCACACCGAACCAGCAGGCCCTCAATATAAGAGTCAAAATGCAACCTTGTAAAGAAAGCACACGTGCTATGTAATGTTAACAGCTTGGTTCACTGTGGAAGAGTCTACCCATTGTTCTCTAAAATATGTCTTTTTAAATACTACTCTCCCTTTTTTTACCCCTCCCTCAGCTGCAAATGTTTCAATGCTCATTATATCATCTCTATCCCAGAGGCTAATGAAGATTAGAAGGCAAAAAACATGCACTTGTGATGACATGTTCTCTGAGCTCATGCAGTCCTCCAACACTGAAAGAGCCCAGCAGAATGCATGGAGGTAGACAATGTCAGAGTGCAGGAAAGCACAAAATGAATGCGAGGACAGGAGGGAAGATCGAAAGGACAGGAGGGACCAGTGAGAGGAGATGTGGCGTCAGCGTGATGAAAGGAGGCATGAAGCAATGCTCAGGCTACTCAAAGATGAAACTCATTCTCTGGCGTATTGTTGAGCAGGACAGGCAGCAGGAGCACAGACCGCTGCGGCAGCCCCTGTGTGACCAACCACTTTCTTCCCCAAATTCCATAGCCTCCTCACCCAGATGCCCAAGAACGCGGTGGGGAGGCCTCCGGCCACCCAACCACTCCACCCCAGCGGACTGCCCAAGCAACAGAAAGCTGGCATTCAATAAGTTTTGAAGTGCAGTGTGGCTTTGTCCTTCCCTCCTCTTCTCCTCCACCACCACCCCACCCATTGCTTCCCTTCTCCCCCTCCCCTCCTGGGCTACCTTGGCAGTTATGCCCTAATTTGTGTGACAAAGTAATAAAGAATGTATGAATTTTGAACAACAATGACTTTATTGCCTCTGCAATCGGTGAGCAAAGTGGGGAGGGGAGAGCGGTTGGCTTACAAGGAAGTAGAGTGAACCAAGGGGGCAGGTTTTTGTCAAGGAGAAACAAACAGAACTTTCACACCGTAGCCCCCTGACCAGTCATGAAACTGGTTTTCAAAGCTTCTCTGATGCGCACCATGCACTGCTATGCTCTTCTAATCGCCCTCGTTTCTGGCTGTGCGTAAACAGTGGCCAGGTGATTTGCCTCAACCTCCCACCTCGCCATAAACGTCTCCCCCTTACTCTCACAGATATTGTGGAGCACACAGCAAGCAGCAATAACAATGGGAATATTGGTTTTGCTGAGGTCTAACCGAGTCAGTAAACTGCGCCAGGGAGCTTTTAAATGTCCAAAGGCACATTCTACCACCATTCTGCACTTGCTCAGCCTATAGTTGAACAGCTCCTGACTACTGTCCAGGCTGCCTGTGAATGGCTTCATGAGCCATGGCATTAAGGGGCAGGCTGGGTCCCCAAGGATAACTATAGACATTTCAACATCCCCAATGGTTATTTTCTGGTCTGGAAAGTAAGTCCCTTGCTCCAGCCGTTGACACACACCAGAGTTCCTAAAGATGTGAGTGTCATGTACCTTTCCTGGCCATCCCACGTTGATATTAGTGAAATGTCCTTTGTGATCCACCAGTGCTTGCAGCACCATTGAAAAGTACCCCTTGCGGTTTATGTACTTGCTGCCTTGGTGCTCCAGTCCCAAGATAGGGATATGCATTCTGTCTACCGCCCCACCACAGTTAGGGAATCCTATTGCAGCAAAGCCATCCACTATGGCCTGCACATTTCTCAGAGTCACTATCCTTGATATCAGCAGCTCAGTGATTGCGTTGGCTACTTGCATGACAGCAGCCCCCACAGTAGATTTGCCCACTCCAAATTGATTCCCGACTGACCGGTAGCTGTCTGGTGTTGCAAGCTTCCAGAGGGCTATCACCACTCACTTCTCAATTGTGAGGGCTGCTCTCATCTTGGTATTCTTGTGCTTCAGGGCAGGGGAAAGCAAGTCACAAAGTTCCATGAAAGTTCCCTTATGCATGCGAAAGTTTCGCAGCCACTGTGAATCATCCCTGACTGCAACACTATGCGGTCCCACCAGTCTGTGCTTGTTTCCCGGGCCCAGAATCAGCATTCCATGGCATGAGCCTGCCCCATTGTCACCAGGATGGACAAATTGCCGTGGCCCGTACTTTTAGAGAAGTCTGTGTCCATGTCCTCATCACTCTCATGACTGCCCTGTCGTCACCTCCTAGCCTGCCTTTGCAGGTTCTGGTGCTGCATATACTGCAGGATAATGCGCGTGCTGTTTCCAGTGCTCATAACTGCCATAGCGATCTGAGCGGGCTCCATGCTTGCCATGCTATGGCATCTGTGCAGAAAAAAGGCGCAAAATGATTCTCAGCAGTTGCTCTCAGTGAGGGAGGGGCAACTGATGACTGTAGCTATCCCACAGTTCCCGCAGTCTCCGCCAACTATTTGAATTCTGGGCTGAGCTCCCAATGCCTGATGGATCAAAAATACTGTCGCGGATGGTTCTGGGTACATGTCACCAGGTCCCGCCCCCAGTGAAAGCAACAGCAAAAAATCGTTTCTCGCCTTTTTTCACTGTCACCATATGTCTCCTGAGTGCTGCTGGCAGATGCGGTACTGCAGTGCTACACAGCAGCATCCCCTTGCCTTGCCTTGTGGATGACAAATGGTGCAGTATGACTGGTAGCCATCATCATTGTCTCATGGGTACTCCTGGCTGGCCTCGGTGAGGTCGGTTGAGAGTGCCTGGACAAAATGGGAATGACTTCAGGTCATTCTCTTCTTTAAGTTTTGTGTAATGGAGATTCAGTCCTGCCTGGAATATCATATGCCAGCTGGAGGTTTCTGCCTCAGGCTGTTCTCCCAGTCGGCAGCACCATGCAGTCGCACCTACCCCAGCCTACCCCTTGCTCCCATGGCTCATGAAGCCAGGACAGTAGTAAGGAGCAGTCCAACTATAGGCTGAACAAGTGCAGAATGGTGGTTCACTCTACTTCCCTGTAAGCCAACCCCCTTCCCCTCTCCCCTTTGATCTCTGCTTGTAGAGGCAATAAAGTCAGTGTTGTTTCAAATTCATGCATTCTTTATTAATTCGTCACACAAATGGGTGGATAACTGCCAAGATAGCCCATGAGGGGTGTGATAGGAGGGAAGCAACGGGTGGGGAGTTGTAGGGGCACCCCCTAGAATGGCATGCAGCTCATCATTTCTGCGGGATGTCTGGGGCTCTGACCTGGAGTGGACGTTTGCCTCTCTGGTTCTTTAGTAGACTTGCCTGATATTCCAGGCAGGACTGAATCTCCATTAGACAAAACTTAAAGAAGAGAATGACCTGGGGAGTCATTCCCATTTTTGCCCAGGCGCCCCCGACCGACCTCACCGAGGCTGGCCAGGAGCAACCAGGAGACAGCAGCAGACAGTACAGTATGACTGGTAACCATCTTTGCCAACTTGCAAAGGCAAGTAGCTGCTGCTATGTAGCACTGCAGAACCTCATCTGTCAGCAGCACCCAGGAGACATACGGTGACAGTGAGCTGAGCGGACTCCATGCTTGCCGTGGTATGTCGTCTGCACGGATAACCCAGGAAAAAAGGTGAGAAACGATTTGTTGCTGTGGCTTTCACAGAGGATTGGTGGGGCCTGATGACATGTACTGAGAACCACCTGCGACAATGTTTTTGCCCCATCAGGCACTGGGAGCGCAACCGAGAACTCCAATGAGGGGCTGAGACTGCGTGAACTGTGGGATAGCTACCACAGTGCAACGCTCCAAAAGTCGACACTAGCCTCGGTACTGTGGACGCACACCGCAGAGTTAATGCACTTAGTGGAGACACACACACAAATGACAGTATCAAATCGATTTCTAAAAAATTGACTTCTATTAAATCGAACTAATTTCATAGAGTAGACATACCCTCAATCCCTCTCAGAGCGAAGGACCTGCCACCGAATTGCTGCCAAAGAATGAAGAGGTGCGGTTCAGCTGCTGCCGAAGTGCCGCTGATCACGGCTTTTTTTTTTAATTTTCCTTTGCTGTTTGGGGCAGCAAAAAAGCCTGAGATGGCCCTGCTCACTCCACTGTCTGTCTCAAACAAATAACCCCAATCAGGAAAAGTCTCAAAGAAGTTATCCTTTTTCTGATGCAGGGCAAATAAATTATTATTAGCCCATTTCCATATTATGGGTGAATCCATGCTCCTGTAGACCTACATCTAAACAGGTATTGCTAACAGGATTCTAGCATGGTTGCCTTGATACCGCGGACTATGATTTTTATTAGCCAGAATCATGTTAAAAAATATACTTCAGGCCCAATCCTGTGCACAGTGAAGTCAATTGCTAAATACCCATTGCCTCAGTTTTCTACTATGTGCACTCTGCTTGGACATAGTGGAGAGGTGCAGCTGCAAGGAGCTGGCAGCTGTTCCCTGGTTCAGAGCCATCCAGACTTGCCTCAAGTTAAGGTTGCCCTGGAGCAGCCCTAACAATAGCTGAGGATCCAATGTAGCTGAGCTCTACCATGCCCCCCCTTTCCCTGATGCTGTGGGTGGAGAGCTGGCTGGTATAGAAAGCATCTCTACCCTTCTGTCAGCTTTACACCAACAGAGAGTTCCCCTGGAAAGGGGGAATTCTCCAATGACCTTCTCTAATCACAGTGCAAAGTAGTCTGGAGAATCCATTCCTGGTAAATGTCAGAATGTGAAGCACTCACATACTATGATGATGGGGGACATATAAATACCTTACTTAGGGTATGTCTACACTATGAGCTGAAGGTGTAAATTCCAGCTTGAGCAGACACATCTGTGTTAGCTCTGATCAAGCCATTGCGCTAAAAATAGAGTGTAGCTACAGTAATATAGCTGTGGGAGGGGCTAGCCACCCTGAGTACATACCTGTTTGAGACAGAAGGCATGTTCTTGGGCAGCTACGCCTGTTGCTTCTTGCACCGCCATTGCTATACTCTATTTTTGATGCACTAGCTCCATCAGAGCTAGCACTGGTATGTCTGATCAAGCTGAAATTTGCATCTCCAGCTCCAAGTGTAGGCATCCTGAAGATAGATTTGTCCATAGGATGCTTCTTGGAATATATTCCTATCTGTTCTGGTTTCGTTCTTATACTCTGCCCATCACCATGGTATTTGAGAGTCGGGAAAATCATGCTAGACCTCTGCTAGAAACAGCCATTTAAACAGGTGTGGCTAGCACAGTTTCAGCTGCAGGGTGGACAGGGCCAGACTTATTCATTGCACTGATTGACAGTCTTACACAGCATTTTTTGCAGATAATAAAATAAAAAAGTAAGCCTGATTCCTTACCTGTTTTCATATCAAAACATTTTTGTACCCTCCAATTCCAGGGCTTCTTGGGCAACCACAAAAATTCCAGAGCAACAGCACAAAAGTTGTGATACAAGACAGCTGTGGTTCCAGACAAACTGTGGAAGTAGTGGATGACTTCATCTATCTAGGCAATAAACTGTCAAACGGGCACAGAGAATTGGTTTAGCAGCCTCAACCATGAAGGAGCTGCATAGGGTCTGGAGCCAAAATAAAGTGAAAGTATATAGAAAAGTACAGATTTATCAAATCTGCGTGCTTCCAATCCTTTTACAGGACCAGAAACATGATTCTGCTTAAACAAGACATCAGGAGGCTGAAGGCATTTTTGTATGCCTTGCCAGCGGGGACTACAGTGTATAAGATGGCTTGATTTTATCAGTAATAGGGACGTATCATTGAGAATTGGCCTTGAGAGGACTAAAGTCATTATTGGCCACTGCTGGCTGACCCTTTTTGGTCATGTTGCCCACCTCAGAGACAAAATTCCCTCACATCGAGCCTTGAGAATCAGACTTCAGGTCAGGAGAGGACACTGCCTGGTCAGCAGCAATCATGTGGTAGCCCGATTAACCTGGCTACACCAGATCAGTAATGACCCTGTGGACCTTTTAGACACCTGCAATAAAGCCATACAGCGTGGTCATAGACACCAAAGGTCCGTACAGCCGAGTGTCCAAGCGTATCATTGTTGATGTTATTCCCAGTGTTAACTAAGCAATAAAATACTTCACTTGCCTAGAAGTACTCAAACTGCAGTCATGCATCTGTGCATTAGGGTATTGTCTTCAGGCTACTCAATTTCACACTTTGTGAAAAGCATGTGATTTTAGCAGGTGCATTGAACTAACACCTGAAATATTTACCAACACAAATGAGCCTAAGGCACAGCATTCAGAGCCCGGCCTGTGCCACACAGTCACTATCCTTCACAATTTTCCAAAGCTGTGTTTGCCTTGGACACCTCCTGACTCTATAGAAATTCCAAAAGATAAAAAATATATAATAATGTATTTTATTTATATAGCATTTTATACATTCCAAGAAGTGTCACAAATCTCTCTCTCTATATAAGAGCCACTACATCATTTATTATGAAGCTCACAGGTATGATAAGCATTTCACAGAGAATAAACAAACACAACAAAGAAACCAAAAGGTCCCTGCCCCAGGAAGCTTACAATCAAACAATGAAATGCAGCCACTACTAGTGTTGCAAGTCACAACAACATTGCACAACAATTTAAAACACCATCCGAGTATATATGTATTACTCATACACATAGGTTAGATAGTAGTTTACAATGCACACACTCACAGACAGATTCAGTTCTCCTTTACATCTGTGTGAATCCTGAGTAACTCCATTGGCTACAATGGAGTCACTGTGGTGTTATTAATTCACTTTTCAGCCCATCAATTCAATGATCATCATCTTCGTTCCCTTAGGTATTAAGGAGGTGGGAGTCAACCCAAAGGATCATCTAAGGAAGTATAGTTCTGTATATTTGTGCGGCAGTGACCCATCAGTCTTACGGCAGCAGCTAATTGGTATGGACTTCAGCCCTGTAGCCAGTTCTGACTTGAACACAGGCAGTTACAATCTGAGATGAACCACTTCTCCATTTCACCCAAGAGGGACACAGTCTTTGACCAGAAGGTCTCAGATCCAGTGCTTACTTTCTGCTTAGTTAATGCTCAGGCTAAAAATGACCCATCTCTGGATTATTTTTCCTCCCACCTCTTAGTCCAAGAAAACAATGTAATGTTGAAAAACGTTGTCTACCACTGGAGTTTACTCCACATTTTCTATAATTATCCCTGCTGAGAAACTCATTTTAGAGGAGGATTTTTTTTCCAATAGAGAAGGGAAAACAGATTAATTCCTTGGCAACAAAATTCTAATTAATCAAAAAAGTGGCCTTATTCATTCGTAGCTTCATCACAATATAACATCAGATATTTACTGCTGAAATTATAAGACTGATTCAGTGTAAAATCAGGTGGCTCTTAAAATTTAATTATAAAAATTATAATTAGGTTTATTAACTCTGAACAAATGTTTATCTTGCTTTGTGATTCACTGATTAGTGGAATAAATGGTTTAAGAAGAGAGGCAGGACTTTCTATAAACACTGTAGAAAAATGGTTATCTCCAAACTGATAGGCTGCCAATCATCCCACTAAACAATTCCTATTTTAGCAATGGATATTTGCCTTTGCTTTATTCGTCCTCAGCCTCATTAAAGCAAGGCTTCCATTGTGAGAGGAAATAAAACTTTCAAATTTATCAGATTTACATATAAATCCATTCAGAGCCCCAATCCCGCTCCCACTAAAGTCAATGTCAAGACTCCCAATGACTTCTACAGGAGCAAGCTCTCATTGTGTAGGTCTGATAATTACCACAAGTGTCAGAGCTAAATTTAGTTCTTTTGTGAGACTTCATTAACTCCAGGGACAAAACCTCACTCCTACTGAAGTCAATGGCAAAATTCCCAGGATTGGGTACATAGTGTTTAGACAAGCACATGCTCCTTCCTAATTAAATGGGTCTGATCCTGAATTCCTAAAGCATCCAAATCTCCCATTAAAATTCAAACTAAACTCTGTTTTCTAATAATTTACTTTTAAAAATTGCCTAAAACATGCCTATCGATATTAGATATTTTATCCCTTTTTTTTTTTTTTTTTAAGAAAACTTACATATTGGACCTAGCCTAGCTGGCAGTATCTCTTTAATCAAGTTTGCATGTGAAACCTGTCTTTAAGGAGTCTGACATTAGAAACACAAATAGTGCATGCCTTTTCCCCTCTCCTCACCCTCTCAAATTTGGAGGGTTGGATGAAACAGGAGATTAGTCCAAACTCAGTCTGATTTTTGGTTTTGCAAGACAAAAACTACCCTCAGTTTTGCCTCATTTCAAGTTAAAGATAATTTGAATAGACTCAGAAAGTGATGGCCATGCTGACTAAACGCATTAGTGGGACATGTTCTTGGATTTCCCTGGGGTTTATGAGACAGCGGGAAGCTCAGCGATTAACGTGTTATTTCAAGTCATTTCATGCTCATACAATTTGTTGGGCAATTTTTGTAAAATGTAATGAGTTATTCATAGAGATGAGTCTGAGCCAAAATCTAGCTCCTAACATCTCAAGAAGCTTGTATCTAAATTCAGCTCCAGAATCTAAAAGGGCTTAACTTAGAATTGTACTCCACAGGTGAGATCCACAAAGGTACCTAAGTCTCATATTTAGGCACCAAAGTCCCACTTTTGGCTTCATTGTGATATACAAAATTCCCACCAAACTTGTAGGCATCTAATCTTACTTGGCACCTAAGTTTTCTGTGGGAAAGTTCCCTTGGCACCTATATAGTGCTAGTCCACTGGAGGCCCTACGCAGGAATATTACCACTTCTCCCCCAAAACACATACTAACAATTAGTAGGGGGCCCTCTTGAGCTGCTCAGGGCCCTAAGCAATTGCTTAGTCTGCTTATGCCTAGCGCTGGTGCTGCCTCCCTGTAGGTGTTCAGGTGCCTCTCTTCTGCCTAAGTCCCAGAGCAAATCATGTTTGGCCACCTATCTCCCATGTAGGACCCAATCCAGCAGATGGCCTCTGAGCATGCCCACCAGATCTGGCTGCAGAAGACGCCAGTGGCATCCAGCTTATAACTTTTAGCCCGTGGTTACCAAACTCAACAGGGATGTGGGAGACTCAGATTCTCTTGATTCCCCCTTTACAGTCAGGGAAGAAAGGAATTGAACAAGGGCCTCCTACCTTTCAGGAATGTGCTCTAACCACTGAGCTCTGAGATATTCTGAGGTAGGGCTCCCTCGGTCTCTCCTGTTGAAGCTGTTTCCCTGTGGCTAAATAATGAAAGACTGATTGGAGGAGAGAGATTGGACTGGGGGTCTCCCAGGTGCTCTAACCACTGGACTACAGAGTCATTCCCACTCCTTTTCCCATTCTCTCTCTAGCCTAAGTATTTAATGATTTATCTATACCAACAGAAGAGACTGAGGGAGCCCCACATCAGAATAGCCTATAGCTCAGGCTAGAGAACTCTTCTGAAAGGTGGGAGAGCCAATTCAAATCTGTGCTCTCCCTCTGGTAGAGATAGAAGAATTGAACCTGGGTCTCCCACGTCCCCTGCAAGCGCTCTAACCACTGAGCTAAAAGTTATAAAGTGGGTGTGGGTGGCAGCAGCTCCTCCTCCTTCAACTGAGTTTTGTGGAGCAAGGCAGACACCAAATTCATTCCTGCAAGAAACTCCTTAGGTACCTAAGCTGCCTGACACTATGTGGTTGGCTCCTATTCGTGGATTGCGAAACAGAGCTAGGCGCCTATCTCTGCGAGAGGGAGGCAGGACTTAGCACACACCCTTCTAGTCAGCATCTCCCATTGGCTAGCTTAGGAAGCTCCCTGCCTAGTGAGCTGGCTTTTGTGGATCACATGCTTAGGTGCCTATCTCTCCCCATTCATTGTATAGGCAGCATAGGCATTCCACTCAGCTTAGTGGATAACAGTGTTGATCCTGTGATTTTCTAGGCACCTAAAAATTAGGTTCCATGACACTCCGCAGTCCAACACCTAAGTCCCTTCATGCCTGCATGTAGCACCAGATCCTGTGGGTTTTGCACAGCCTCAACTTTGCTGACATTAGTGGAAGGTCACGGGGCCCAGGATATTCCAATACTTGCTCACCACCTTTCAGGATCTGTCCTGTGATAAGTACCCCTGTGAGTTATGTAGGAAAGTTCTCTGTGCAGCATCTGCTTTGTGAATCCTGGTGTGAGAGGGAAGTTTTCTTTCAAACGAAAACACTCTTTTATGCTGAAAACCTGATCCACAGAAAGAAAAACACAAACATTGCTGGAAACGGAAGGGAGGGTACAACTTAATATTCCTGTACAGACAGCCGTAAGAGTATCTTTTAACATTTTAAACCTGAATAACTGTTTTCCCCTCACTTCTTCTGCTCCCTCCAAGATTAATGTACTAAAATGCATTTCAAAGTGACATGTATATTGTCAACAAAGATCATATCCATGATCTTTAGTCACATTGATTGACAGCCCTATTAATCATGAACAAGGGCTAAAATGAACAACTTGAAGGAGTGTGTATAGCCTGGTGACTATTCTCTCTTGCTACAGCTGTTAATTGTGGTTGGTATCCTCATTAAATGTGGTGGAAATCAGATAAATGACTCAGTCTCTGTGTAGTAAAAAAAATTAGCTAGTGGCATGTAGCCAAAACGTATAAGCCCATCTTTAATCAGTTTATTTTCCAATGGACAGAAAGCCTGCGTTATATTTTCTCCATGCCTGAGAAATGCATTATATTTGGTTTTAGCTAGCAGAAAGCAGACTTCCCTGTCTGTGGATAATTTATTTGATTAAATAATTAATCCATGTAATGGCTGGAAGCTGCTTCTGTATAAGCAAGTGCAATTTTCTACACAATTTAGGTATGTATGCTTTCAGATTAATATTGATGATGCACAAATAGCATTAGGAGACTTCTTAATTGCATGGTTCCAGATAAGGATTCTAGGTTTTTATATGGCTTGAGCATATAAAGCTGTCACATTTCCTCTCAATGTGAGACGAAATACACAGTTTGAAAGTAGCCCTTCTCTACACTAGAACTTTGTTCCTATGGTAGACAAAGAGTTCAAAGTTACATCAGAGTTACCAAAGGCAGAAGAGCTTGTGTACACTGCAAGGAACTGTTTTTACCCCTCTGTCATGTTAACCTCAGAGAAGGATTAGATGACAAGTGGTGCAAACAGTTATTATACCACTTCCACCACTAGAGCAGTACAAAACATGGGAGATCTAGATTGTATGCCTAGCACTGCCCCTGCTGTGTTGTCTGACCTTGGGCAAGTTACTTCACTGTGCCTCTATTTCCCTTTGTCTATTTAGACTGTAAGCTTATCAGGTCAGGGACTTGCTAACTATCTTATGTACTGGTATGGTCCACCTTAATAATTGAGCATCTCATAATCTTTAATGTATTTAGACTCACAACACCCTGGAAGGGAGGGTTATCCCATTTTACAGATAGAGAACAGAAGCACAGAGAGACTAAGGCTCAGATCCTCAAAATATTTAAGCTCCAAACTTCACCTGATATTTTCAGGATCTGGGCCTAAGTGACTTGGCCACGGTCACACAGCAAATGTGTGGCCAAGCAGGGGATTAAACTAGAATCTCACAAGTACCAGCTAAGAACCATAACCAGTGGATTATCCTTCTTTGTGCTTCTCTTACTATGCACCTGGCACAATGGGGCTTTGGTTTCAGCTGGGGACTCTAAGTATTACTACTACTACCACCTAGTAGAAAGTAGTAGTAATAAGACGACAAATAGGTGCAAAAAGGAAAGGTTTATGGGTGAAATTCTGCCCCTTTCTGCAGGCACTGAAGTCCTTAAATGCAGCAGAATTGCTAGATCTGAGGCAGGCTGAAGCGCAGCCTTGTGGGGTTGCTGCACAGCCCCTGTACTCCATGTACCAGAGCCCTGAAGCAGCTCTCTATGTACAACATGGAAGGGACTTAGAGGTGGGCCTGAGGTGTGGCCAGTGGATCCAGAGGTACATTCAGCTCCCACTGATAATGAGATAGGAGCCACTAATGCTTCTAATGTCCCAAAACTGTAGCAGTAAGCATCAAGCAGTTCCAATGGTGTTTTGTGGCTGTGCAGGGGCAACAACCCTGTCTTTCCAATCCTATTGGTGAACCCCTGCACATAGCTTGACTACTTCAGCTTTGTGCAGTGGTCCAGAATGTGGCCTTGTCATTTAGACATACAACTGAACATCACTCATATTAATAGGGAGGATTTTCCTTTATTTAAAACAATGAAAAGGTGTTTCTTACTTGAAAGGACATAGTGAGCTCCCCTCAATACAAATGGAGCTTGAAAAAGGTGAAGGCATAGCTGTTAACAGTCTATTATACTTGATATCGTGAGTGCAGCATGCTGTGTGTCTTCCCAGCCCCCCTGTCATTTTAATGGACAACTCTCCGTTGTGACTAAATACTGTGTTGGTCCCTTTAGGGTGAAATGGAGCAGACTCTACAGAATTGTGTGTACCTGACTGACAAGCTAGGATCTGGAGGAAAGCCAGACAGGCATTCACAGTGAAAAACTAGAGTTAATCACAATCTTCAATGGATGCAAAATTTCACTGTGCCAGGATTATTCAGGAAAAAAAACAGGTTCTTTGTTAGAAGGCTATGCTTTTCCTTGCATTTTCCCTGTGGGGGAAAAAAGGCAGAAAAATGACTATTCAAAAACATTTTAGTTTTTCTTTCAATCTGAGTATGAAAATTTCCTTATAGATCTATTGTTTCTATGAAAAACTGATGAGGTTGCCAAACAAAACGCACAGGGTTTTATTCTGAGGGACACACATGTTCTTGTGAATATTATCATCCTTTGTGCCTTTTTTGGTGGATGGACTATCACACTATTTTGCATATATAAGAATCTTGTAAGTTGTAGATCATCTTGCTTAAGGTACTTGTAATGCAGAAATAAGGTACTAAATGGATGTGCCTAATTACTAGTCTTTCATTAAATATTCTCTATGAACAGGAAACTGGGGAAATGTCACTGTTTGGGGGTGGGGAAGCATTTTATTTAAACAATAAAAAAGATTCAAATTTTCTTACTCTATTATGCTGATGATTGTAAGATTTTTTTTTTCTTGAGGGTTCCAAGTTTATTCACATTTTACCAAATTAAATAGCTCAGGATTAGAGCTGATCAAATTTTTTCCAAAGAAATGGTTTGAAGAATGGCCTTTATTTTTTTAAAGTTACTTTTGAAAAAATTGTTAAAATTATCAACAATTTTCATTTCTTCCTGAATTTTATTTATTTTTAAATTGAAATTTAACATTAAATGATCCAGTAAAGGAAACATTTTATCATTGTTTTAGTTCTGATTTAAATAAAATGTTGATAGATAACATGAAACAAAACCATATTTAAATAAAAAAATAAATTTAAAAATAAATTGCAACAATATTTTTTAAAATCTGTTTTTGACTAGCTGTGCTTGGTATTTTTGCCTGCAACTTACTCGTCAATTATAGTGTAGAAACTGAAAGATACAGGGTTCAGTAGGCCACTGCAGTGAATGGGTGTGGGGTGGTAGTATATCTCTTTGAACAGCAGATTGTCTATGTTTATAACAAGAGTGATCTTGGTCATCACTCTCTTTCTTCTGGTTTAAAGAACAGGAGTACTTGTGGCACCTTAAAGACTAACAAATTTATTTTAGCATGAGCTTTCGTGAGCTACAGCTCACTTCTTATGCTAAAATAAATTTGTTAGTCTTTGAGGTGCCACAAGTACTCCTGTTCTTTTTGCGGATACAGACTAACACGGCTGCTACTCTGAAACCTGTCTTCTGGTTTAGGGTCCCAACTTGTCTTCTGTGGGAGTTAGGAGCACAATGTGTCTCCTAAGATATACTTATCTTGCAAGATCAGGCTTTTAGTAGGTTGGAAGAACTGCCTTTTGATGGTTCCAAGATAGCAAACAGTATTAAGTTTGAGATTCCAAAGAGGAAATATGCTTAGATAGCATCTTAGTTAGGAGACAGTGGAATAACATTTGGAATTGAAAACTATGGACCATCTTCTGTGGGCAAGAGTAGACATTTATCTGCATCTGTTGTGCTTGCAAATAATACCTCGATAGATTTATTCAGCAAGAGATTTAGTGAGAGTTAAAATGAACCTTAGAGCATATTTCAGACAGAACTGTCAGAGAATGAGGGAAAGATAATTACTGTTGACACGTTTAATCCCTTTGTGGCAGATAAAGATAATTCATTCTTGTTAAGGAAATATATACAGTATATAGAAAAGTGTTTCAATAGAGATGGCATTTGGAATAGACTATGACAGGTACAAGTAAAGTTTATTTCAGATCTTGGTGGCTTTCTGGAGGATTTGCTACACTCCAGGAACCTTCTCTTAGGGAAAAAGAAAAAGTTTATCTATGTGATACTGAATAACTCCTGTTATTTACAGAAGCTGTGGGGAAACTAGCTAATAGAAAGAAAAGTCTGGTTTAAAATAATCAGAACAGTATTTTATATTTACCTCTACATAGTACCTTACATGTAAGGATATCAAAATCTTATTACTGTTATGTGATAATTCACATCACCTCAAAAGGGACAGATTAAGTATTATTAGTCCTATTTTGCTATATGCAGCACAGAAAAATTAATGGCTTATGGTATTGAGAACACCCATGGCTAAGTTTAATTTCAGTAGGAATTGATACTCAGCACCTCTGAAAGTCAAGCTATACATGACTTGCACAAATTTATACAGCAGGTAATTATTAAAATGAGGAATAGAACCCAGAAATCCTGGTACCCACTCTAGTACACTGGCCACTAGATCATGAGCTGAGTATTATGCATATTCTAGCCAGATTTTTATTCTGTGCCCATAACTATGGTCTCTGAGAGCCTGTAAGAAGGAAAACATATCTCCTGTGGAGCTGATCTAAGAACAAGCTTTAAAGAAGAATCAGTGTGAAACGAATTGTCAAACGTTAGAGAAACAGAACCTATAGGGGAAGCAGATTCTGAAGATGAAAGGATAGTTGAAACTATAAAGGAAAATGCATCCAAAAAAATTAAAATAAGAGATGTGAAGAAGTCTAAAATTTTAAGAAGGCAGCTTTCAAAATTAATGTGGTAAGAAAGCAAGTGTCCAGAGAAAAGAAGAACTAGGAAGAATTTTAATATTGTACACAAAGAAAGGAGAAAGCATTTCAAGCGGAAGATATTTTGGTATTGAATAAAAACGTGAATATTTGGCGGGCTAAATTCATTCCTGATGTAACTCCACTGAAGTTAACCCAGGGAGATTTTGGTCCTCCATAGGGAAAAAGCTAAGTGACATTTCTGTAAGAAGGGGGATGAATCCAGACTGGAATCTAGTCATGTATGTTGTTAAGTTTATTTGAACCAGAAGAAAAGGGTATCTGTGCTTTGTCACTACAGATACTTGTTTTTATTAATCCTACCATATGAAGTGTGCTACATTTCTTCACAGCACCACAAAAACGTAGGGCTGGAAGGGACCTTGAGAAGTCAGCCCCTTGCACTGAGACAGGACCAAGTAAATCTAGACCATCCGTGACAGGTATTTGTCCAGCCTGTTCTTAAAAACCTCCAATGATGGAAATTCCACATCCTCCCTAGGAAACCTATTCCAAAACTTAACTACGCTTCTAGTTAGAAAGGGTTTCCTAATGTCTAACCTGAAAGCTCCCTTGCTGCAGATTAAGCCCACTACTTCTTGTCCTACCTTCAGTGGACATGGAGAACAATTGATCACAGTCCTCTTTAGAACAGCCCTTAACATATTTGAAGACTGTTATCAGGTCCCCTCTCAGGCTTCTTTTCTCAAGATTAAACATTGTCAGTTTTTTTAAACTTTCCTCATAGGTCAGGTTTTCTAAACCTTGTATCGTTTTTGTTGCTCTCCTCAACTCTCTCCAACTTGTCCACATCTTTCCTAAAGTGTGGCCCCCAGAATTTGACACACAACTCTTGCTGAGGCCCTACTGGTGCTGAGTAGAACAGGACAATTACCTCCCATGTCTTACATATGACACTTCTGTTAATATACCACAGAATATTAGTCTTTTTTGCAGCTGTGTTACATTGTTGACTCATATTCATTGTGTTCCACTTTAATCCCCAGGTCCTTTTCAACAGTACTGCTGCTTAGCCAGTTACTTCTCATTTTGTAGGTGTGCATTTAATCTTTCCTTCCTAAGTGAAGTACTTTGCATTTGTCTTTATTGAATTTCATCTTGTTGATTTTAGACCAATTCTCAAATTTGTAAGGATTGTTTTGAATTCTAATCCTGTTCTACAAAGTGCTTGCAGCCTCTCCAAGCTTGATATCATCCAAAAAATTTTATAAGCATACTCTCCACTCTATTATCCACGTCTTTATGAAAAGATTGACTAGTACCAGACCCAGAACTGACCCTTGCAGGAACTCACTAGAGACATTCTCCCAGTTTGACAGTGAGCCATTGATAACTATTCTTTGAGTATGGTCTTACAAGAAGTTGTGCATGTGCCTTGTAGTAATTTCATCTAGACCACATTTCCCTCATTTGCTTAAGAGAATGTCAAGTGGGACTGTGTCAAGCCCCTTACTAAAATTAAGATATATATCACATCTACTGCTTCCCCACTATCACTAGACCAGTAACCCTGTCAAGGAAGGAAATTGAATTTGTCTAGCATGATTAGTTCTTGACAAATCCATGCTGGCTATTCCTCATACCCTATTATCCTCCAGGTGCATATAAATTAATTGTTCCAGTATCTTTCAAGGTACCAAACTTAGACTGACTGGTGTATAATTCCCCAGGTCCTCTGTGTTTCCCTTTTAAAAGAAAGGTACTATGCTCCTCTCCAGTCTTCTGGGACATCACCTGTCCTCCATCTGTTCTCAAAGATAATTGATAATGGTTTTGACATTACTTAAGGAACTAGCTGAAGCAAAGAATAAATTTCATCGAGTCCTGCTGACTTGAATTCATCTTACTTATCTAAATATTCTTCAACCTGTTCTTTCCTTGTTTTGGCTCTTTCCTTCCCCCTTGTTAATATTAATTGTGTTGGGTATCTTGACATCATTAGCTTTTTTAGTGAAGACTGAAGCAAAATAGGCATTAAATACCTCAGCTTTCTCGATGTCATCAGTTATTAGCTCTCCTTCTCTGTTAAATAGGGGATCTACACTTCCCTTTGTCTTTCTCTTGCTCCTGCTGCATGTGTGCTGGAACTAGGAGTGTGGCAGCAGGGAGTGCTGCAGCACCTTCTGGCTGCAAGTAGTTTTCATTATTTACAGGATTTACAGTTTGGTTCAATGGCTCTCAGCATCCCAACTATAAAATTGTTCCAGCAAACCCTGTCCTAATGTTTTTCAAGAACCTTTCTTATTGCTTTTTACATCACTTGCTAGGTGTACCTCATTTTGTGCCTTAGCCTTTCTGATTTTGTCCCAACATACTTGTGCTATTATTTTGTATTCCTCCTTGGCAAATTTGTCCAGTTTTCCACTTTTTGTAAGATTCCTTTTTGATTTTCATGTAATTAAAGATTTTCTGGACATCAGTGTGCTGTATAATGTTAAATGTGTCACTGCTCAGACCAAAACATTAGACCAAGATGGAGGGGTCTGTTGTCAGTAGCTACCAGTGTGGTGCTCTACTCTTGTTCGATAAGTCGTCTGCGTGCATGGTCCCTGTGTGCTGCCCCGGCTCTGCGCAGATAGCTGACAGCAAACCGAGAGAACCCCCAAAGACCACAGAGTCTAGTAAGGTATGAAGGAACCCAAGCCAGGTTTATTGTCAAACGAAGCACAGTAATAGTTTCCTATAGACTCTACAGGACATACTACAAATGTGCCCCCTGGCAATGGACAGAGCTCAGTCAGTGGTGGGACTTTCCACTGCCCCCAGGCTGGACAAAGATGCACACTCCAGGACCTACTTTTATACAGTTACAGGACAGATTACTCATCCCTACTGACGTATTGAGGTACAGCCCCTTGGCTCATTATGGTGCTGTCGCCCCTTTGATCATGTTGTTCCAGACAAACAGGTCTAGCCATCATGCTGTCCTGTCTTTAAGATGCACCTGCCTGTTCCTTGTTATGTCTGTGGAGTGTCCTGATGTCATCTTGGCACAAGTTCCTCTTCTTGCCACTTCTGTGAGTGAGGCCTGCCTCTGGCTCACAGCCCAGCTTTTGCTCAGCAATGCCTGGAAGTACTTTTGTGTCGGAGGTCTAGTCTGAGGCCTGAACCAGAGTTTATGTTTCAGGGCCTCATCTTACTACAGGGTCTATGAAAAATGTTCTTGTATTTGGAGTGATTATTAACATTTGGATAGAGACATGCATCTCATTCTGCAGAAAGAGGACCCAGACACTCCTTGCTGCAAGGCTTCATTCTTGATTAGGTCCTAGACAAGCTGTTTGATATCCTACTTGAGACAACAGACTAAATTTCATTTCAGACTTGTGGCAGAGGAAGTACAAGGTTTATGTATAACCACTTTTGTTACACCTATCACTCAGGACCCAAAGGTCATCCAAATAACAGAATGCCCCCTAGCAAGAACAGCTTACTCAGAAGTGCATACCGTATTTTGGTGGATGAATGCCTTTTACTATATTTAATGACACTGGAAGCAACTCCCAATTTTGGTTGTTGGAGTACTAATGTTTTGACACCTTGTCATGTGAGTGTATGGGTATGATCTGTAGACAACATCCAAACCTAAGAATAATTCTTAGAGAGACCTAGGCAGATAGAGTTGGGCAAGAAACCAGAATGTTATTGGTTATAAGCTCAACTTCTAAAAAAGAAGTGCATCACCATTTCTTCCAAGATCTACTGCTTAAACATTCAATTAAACAGCACTTGTGACATACCTATAAAAATGCTGTCTGATGGCTCCCAATATTACAGGAACCACCCTTTTTGCAATAGATTACAATAGACTGCAACCCCTTGCTCAATTGTCTCTCTCTCTTTTGGCTATTTTTTCCCCTCTCCTGTTCTTTTCTGTTTCCCTTTCCATTCTAACCTTGTTCTGTTTTTCCCCCCTCTCTAGCCCTCTGTTTTTCCTTCTTCTGTTCCCCTCCATCATCAGTAAACTACAAGCTGCTCATAGTACTGCCACCCTGCTGAGAACAGAGAAAATTAATGCAGCTTTGGCCAGTGGACTATGCAGCTTGCATCTGTGCCCCTTTAGCCCTGGTGGACCAGTGGGGTCTCTGTATAAGTGACAGGCTGTGGTTTGTGCCACAGCTGCAGTCATCTCTTCTCAGAATAGCTTGAAATGGTTTGTGGCCTTTGGTCTCTTATCTAGCTTGATCAGCTTCCTTAAATCTATTGCCCTCTAGATCCATACTCTTATTCCATCCTTGCCTGATCCTGGAACTTTTCTGTTTTCATTTAGTCTAGGGGAGGCTGTACAGTATACTGCCTCAACATAGTGTGTACTCTCACGGTACACATGTTAAACAGGCCCTTGTCCCACAACACAGTTTCCATTGTAAATAATAAATTACACCTAACTGGGATTGATTTTCAGGCTGCTGTTAGAGTTTCTCTCTTGTGTGATGAAAGATTTTGCTGCATGCTTCATTGTGGCCTGTAAAAATCTCCATTTTTCAAAATCTCATTCCTTCAAATGGCCATAAACCATACAAGCTTGACTTTTTGGGAAGATGACAACTTTAGTCTCCCGGGTTGCCACTACAGCACTTCACACAAAATGCCTTGAAATAATTTTAGATCCTTCTAAAACAAAATCCATGAAACAAACCAGCAACAGAAATGCAAAACACTTGAAGGAGAAACATACCATATGCCCTGTGGTGTTGAGGAACAATAAGGCACACTAAGAAAGCAGTTAAGAACATGCCCTTTCGTGCTTCGATGTTAGAGGGGAAAATGGTACATTTTCTCCTTAAACCCATTTGGTGATGGGCATACGTGCATATTCCTGTGCTATTGCTTTAACTCCCCTGTCCACTCAAATCAATGGACCCCCAGAATATACCTGCAGCAGTGAAGCTGTTAATGCTGCATTTCCTTGTTTGTGTTTGTGCCACCTCCTTAGCATTCTTCCAGCATAGATCTGGTGTATGAATTAAGTTTTAATTAACATTTCCTGAGAGAAGCAAGGATCCTATTATTAACCACTGGAGGTGTTAATTTATATAAGAATCTGAATTTCTATAAGGTATTTCCTTCTCTGACCCCTTGCATCAGGAGGCTGACACAAATTGGTTTAATTTGATCACTTTTGAAAAAGATCATGTAACAATTAAAAACAAATAAATGAAATTAAAATAAAATTGAATCCACCCTTTCAGTAATATGACTTCTGATTTAATTTCACCCAATCTAATGAATAAAAAATGAGGTGACCCCCACCACATACTTGTGTGAAACATGACAGCATGTGGATCTGACAGTGCCACCTGCTGTCTAATGGCTGCCACTGGCTTTATCTGTCTGCTTTCGGATTGCTACTTTGGGGATTTTAATAATTATGTACACCTCTACCTCGATATAATGCTGTCCTTGGGAGCCAAAATATCTTACTGAGTTATAAATGAAACCGTGTTATATTGAACTTGCTTTGATCCATCGGAGTGCGCAGCCCCGCGCTCCCCAGAGCACTACTTTACCATGTTATAATGCCACCTGATAAAACAAATTTGGATATATCGAGGTAGCAGTGTATTACTATTAAACTGCTCAAAAATGTGCAAGTGCTGGATATGTAAAAAAGACATTGAGTAAAGTCTTCAAAAGCATCTAAATGACATAGGAGCCTAAGTCTCATTTTCAAAAGCAGGCTAGGCACTTTGGAGTCACTGGAAATCAAGTTTCTTGACTCTTAAGTGCCTAAACCACTCTTGAAAATGGGACTTAGTCTCTTAAATCATGTAGATGCTTTTGAAAATATTAACTATGGTCCTTGCAATGAAGAGTTTTAATCTGATCTTAGGTCCAACATAATGAATGGAAGCAAACAGAGAAAGGATGGGACAAAGAAAGGATAAGTGTTATAGCAGTATCATAGAATATCAGGGTTGGAAGGGACCTCAGGAGGTCATCTAGTCCAACTCCCTGCTCAAAAAGCAGGGCCAATTCCCAATTAAATCATCCTAGCCAGGGCTTTGTCAAGCCTGACCTTCCTTAGAGGTTTTAAAGGAGATTCCACCACCTCCCTAGGTAACCCATTCCAGTGCTTCACCACCCCCCTAGTGAACAAGTTTTTCCTAATAGCCAACCTAAACCTCCCCCAATTCAACTTGACACCATTATTCCTTGTTCTGTCATCTGCTGCCACTGAGACCAGTCTAGATCCATCCTCTTTGGAACCCCCTTTCAGGTAGTTGAGAAGAATGAGGAGGGATTTGATAGCTGCTTTCTTCTGCAGACTAAACAATCCCAGTTCCTTCAGCCTCTTCTCAAACTCCAGCCCCCCCAATCATTTTTGTTGCCCTCTGCTGGACTCTTTCCAATTTTTCCCACATCCTTCTTGTAGTGTGGGGCCCAAAACTGGCCACACTACTCCAGATGAGGCCTCACCAATGTCAAATAGAGGGGAATGATCACGTCCCTCGATCTGCTGGCAATGCCCCTACTTATACAGCCCAAAATGCCATTGGCCTTCTTGGCAAGAAGGGCACACTGTTGACTCATATCCAGCTTCTCGTCCACTGTAACCCCTAGGTCCTTTTCTGAAGCACTGCTGCCTAGCCATTCGGTCCCTAGTCTGTAGCAGTGCATGGGATTCTTCTGTCCTAAGTGCAGGACTCTGCACTTGTCCTTGTTGAACCTCCTCAGGTTTCTTTTGGCCCAATCCTCTAATTTGTCTAGGTCCCTCTGTATCCTATCCCTACCCTCCAGTGTATCTACCACTTCTCTGAGTTTAGTGTCATCTGCAAACTTGCTGAGTGCAGTCCACGCCATCCTTCAGATTGTTAATGAAGATATTGAACAAAACCAGCCCCAGGACTGACCCTTGGGGCACTCTGCTTGATACCAGCTGCCAACTAGACATGGAGCCATTGATCACTACCCGTTGAGCCCAACGATCTAGCCAGCTTTCTATCCACCTTACAGTCCATTCATCCAGCCCATACTTCTTTAACTTGCCGGCAAGAATACTGTGGGAGACTGTATCAAAAGCTTTGCTAAAGTCAAGGAATAACACATCCACTGCTTTCCCCTCATCCACAGACACAGTTATCTCCTCATAGAAGGCAATTAGGTTAGTAAGGCATGACTTGCCCTTGGTGAATCCATGCTGACTGCTCCTGATCACTTTCCTCTTCTCTAAGTGCTTCATAATTGATTCATTGAGGACCTGCTCCATGATTTTTCCAGGGACTGAGAGGAAGCTGACCGGCCTGTAGTTCTCTGGATCCTCCTCCTTCCCTTTTTTAAAGATAGGCACGACATTAGCCTTTTTCCAGTCATCCAGGACCTCCCACAATCGCCATGAGTTTTCAAAGATAATGGCCAATGGCTCTGCAATCACATCCACAACTGCTTTAGCACCCTCAGATTCAGCATATCCAGCTTTTCTAAATAGTCCTGAACCACTTCTTTCTCCATAGAGCTGGTCACTTCCTCCCCATGCTGTGGTGCCCAGTGCAGCAGTCTGAGACCTGACCTTGTTACATTCTTGTTATTCAGTTTAGGCATGTGCACATGCTGGTTGCTCAAGAAGTCAGTCTTAAGGAAGGATTTGAAAGAGGTAGAAACTTAAGTAAATTTTGATGATTTAATTTTATTTATTTAGGATCCAATTCTGCAGCCTGTACTCATGTAGTCTTGTGTGTAACACTACTGAAATCAGCAGGATGACTAGCATGAATAAGTACTGCTTACTGTGAATAAAAGTGGCAAATCCATGACCTTGTTTGTGTTTTGATTTATAAAGTACCTGATACAAAGATTAAAGCATGTGCCCTCGTATAATGTGCTTCCAGAGATCCACTACTTAACAAGCAAGCATCCACAGACTATGCTATCTTATGTTTCTGAATGGTCTTAAAGTGCTGCCCTATTGGCTCCAGTTACACTCTCAGTGAGGAATCCAGGTTTAAAAAGGGCAAAGCTGCAAGAACAGCAGATACTTCAACAGCACCTCATATTAACCCATGTTGGAAACAATTGTCTTTTCTTTCACTTTTTTCCTCATAGTGACAGTGTACTAAGCACTTAGCTGCCATAATTGCCACCACCAGCGGGTGTGATATTAACATGGTAGGGTGAGTTTCAAAAACCATGCTCTCTAGAAAGACTAGGCATCCTACATTTCAGTGAGACAGTTCCCATTTTCCCGATTTAATGCCATTCCTTTAAAAGTAGCCTAAAACATTTTTTTTTAAAAAACATTGGGCCAGTGCCCATTCTCCATGTCCCCTTATGATGTATAGAGGAAAGGGAAGATTTTTCCTCTACACTCCATCCTGCTTATTATTTATCTTAGAACTATCAGAAATGTCAAGTCTGATATTCCCTAGTTTTGCTGAAGGACCTTCTGGGTAGTTTTGAGCATGTTTATCATGAGCTCTCACACTGTAATTGGGTCACGTATTGAATCTTTAGCAAAGACTCCCTTGCTCCAATATGTCCATTAGGCATTAGAATTAAAATGTGAGAAGTTAAAAAGAGGAAAACTCAGCAAATAGCAGCCAATTGCAAAGTGCCCGCAGGTGAATGTCTCTGCAGGATTTAAAGTGCCAGCCCCAGAAAGTTTAAAAGAAACTGTAGAAACCATAAATTATTTGTCCTTAGTGTAGACAAGACCGGAATTTCCAATGTAAAAAACAAGCAGGGGCCCAGGAAAGGGTGGGAGAGACAAACCTTTCAGGCCCTTGATTTCCTCTCATTGATGTAAAAAGGGAACAAGCCCAATTCCCTTTCACTTTGTGTTTCTTCTTTGAAGTTTACATTGAACTGCTATTTTGTCTTGTTTTTAAAGTGAAAAGATTATGGGCATCATTTGATTTGTTGTATTTTTCCTGGCAATGATGGATTTATAGTAGCTGCATCTAATGTATGGAATTTTCTGATTAGAATGATCTTGGAGAAATTCCTTAAACATATTGTTTTCATTTATCTTTATGGGAGCCATTAATTACAACTTAGTTTGACAAGTGCAGCATCATAATCATAAGCAAAATCCTTATGCACAAGAATTTAATCCAATGATTAAACTAAAAATTATATGGTTGAGAACATATGTTGATCTGAAAAGTATGTCCCTCAGAGGAGAACATGCAAAAATTGACCAAATTAGATAAATGAAGGCTAATATTATGCTGGGATGTATTAACAGGAATGCTGTACATAAGACATGGGCTGTAACTGTCTTGCTCCACTTATTATGAGTGAGACCTCAACTGGAGTACTGCATCCAATTCTTGGCATCACACTTCAGGAAAGGTGTAGACCAGGGGCACTGGACCAGGAGGGACCAAGGCCCCATCACTTTTAAAAGGGAGAGCTATGCCCTCCCACTTTTCACTGGCTGTAAGGGTGAGCAACAAAGGGGCAGGGGGGAGAGGAATGAGCAGGGGCACAGTCTCGGGGGTGGTGGTCGGGGGGGGGGAAGAGGACCCACAGGAGTAGGCCTCAAGGGAAGAGCTTTGGGGAAAGGGGCAGTGCAAGGGCAGGCAATTGGGGAGAAGGGGCAGGACCTCAGGGGAAGGGTGGCAGGACCAGGTTTAGGCACCAGTGCCCTCCCCCTTCCCCCTCACATTTAGGGAGCTTCCATTGCTCCTGGTGTAGATAAACTGGAGAGAGTTGAAAGGAGAGCAACAAAAATGATAAACCTGAGCTATGAGGAAAGGTTAAAAAACAGGTATGTTTAGTCTTGAGAAAAGAAGCCTGGGGGGACCTGGCAATAGTCTTCAAATATGTTAAAGGCTGTTCTAAAGAGGACTGTGATCAATTGTTCTCTATGTCCACTGAAGGTAGGGCAAGAAGTAATGGGCTTAATCTGCAGCAGTGGAGATTTTAGGTTAGACATTAGGAAAAGCTTTCCAACTAGAAGGGTAGTTAAGCTCTGGAACAGGTTTCCAAGGGAAGATGTGGAATCACCATCATTGGAGGTTTTTAAAGGACAGGCTGGACAAACACCTGTCACTGATGGTTTAGGTTTATGTCGTCCTGCCTCAGTATAGGTGGCTAGACTTGACTTTTGAGGTCTCTTCCAGCCCTACACTTCTGTGGTTCTAAAAGGCTATGCAAGTCAAGAAAAAAGGAGGTGGTACATGCAAAGAAAATACAGTAACAAAGTAGTTGAACATATTTCAGTCTGCTAAATATACTAATTAAAATATTTTATTGGGAGAAATCTGTACTTGTCACTGATTGCTCTCTCACTTGCACAGTGTGAATATTTATGACTGGTAAATCCCAAATGTGGGATGCAATAGGAAACAAGGACCTAAAAAGGGGGATATACAAGAGTTATTTGAGCAGGAAACTTAGAATGCGGTAAGATTAATTCCTTTAAAATTAACAATTCTTCCTGTAATCTCAGTGTCATGATTCATTTGACAATTTTCTGCAGTTAAAGTGAGGGGATGCCAAGCATACATGAAACACAGGTGACTTTGGGATTAAAATGAATGTTATCCCTCAGAATGAAGGACATGTGAGAGGTATGGTTGTATGTTTGTGTAGGGATCATGGGGTTACATAGAGAATAGGTTCCAAAGCTCAGTGTAAATGACAACAGCTCAGGATTAGCTTTAATTTGAAAGCCTGAATTGTTTCAGCTTTGTTTGATTTCTGAATACAACAGTGTGTTAGCTATGAATTTAGATTACTTTGGATAATTTCATCACTCCTGGCATTATTGTCATAGTCATAACAACCTTGTTAAAAAGCCCAACATTTCTTAAAATGTGATGTGTAACATACATAAATACTCTAACATCACTCATTCAGTAACCTTGACTAGTAAAGCATGTAGGAACTGTCTTGCAGATCATCTTTTACCTAAAAAGCAAATAACTAATATAGGACTAGAATTCTGATGACTAGGGACAAATCAAATTAATCCTACCACAGGGATGGGGGAAGGGGAGATTCTCTGAGCCCTGCTGTTCCCAATTTATATCACTTCAGCTTTCAGGCACTGATGTGAAGATATGCATTGAATGAGGATAGGATTGTCTCCTGGTATGGCTTATGTGGATAACAATACCCAGTAGTTAGCTGTTTGGGTGATCTTCACTTTAAATTTCTAGGCTTTTGAGTGATTACATTGGGTTGGTTTTTTTTGTTTAGTTAGAGCAAACATATTAAAAAGTTATCTTTAAATAATTGAAGTTCATAACCCTAGCTCCAGTTTAATGAGGCATTTTGTCTGGGATATAACTTTTTAAAAGAAATATCAATCCTTACAACTTGCAAACTGAAAATAATGCTCTAAGGCCTGCATGCTCAATAGTACATAATATAGCCAATCTGGATACCAGACAACTCTTGCATCCTTATCTCAAGAGCTTGTAAGAAGCCCCTTTTCCACAAAGTAAATAATTAGTTATTCATTTCCACAATAAATGGCACAATTAGTGAGTTATTAAATTCTTTCTGAAAATGCTTTTGCTAGTAGTGGCAGCTAGAGAACAGGCTAAATAGGCACATGAAGGAAAGATATCCCTCATCTGAATGCATTTTCAAAAACAGGTTCAGCTAATACCAGTTAATCAGGTTTCTCTTGGGCAATGTTTTCAGCCTTTTTTTTTTGGCTTGGGTGTGATGGATCATGAAAACATGTCTAGCCCATATAAGCTAGGTTTGGAGAAGATTTAAATTTCTCTAACTTTTTTCCTAATGTCAAGTTGGTGCCCAAAGACTGCAAGAGATCAAGGCCCTGCAAATAGATTTAGATGTTAGGATTTGTAGTGCAAAAAGAATAGGAAAGATAAATGGCATTAAAATGTAGTTTAAGAGCTTAATCCTGCAAGACCTGTTCAGAAGAAATTTAAATCAATGCAAAATCTGCCATGTGGAAGAATTATAGGAGTCAGAAGTAGGCCCTGAAATAGGAAAAATAATCACTCAGATCAAACCATAAACAGTATGGAACAGTGATGCACTAGAATTGACCAGGGAAACAGCAATGCAATTATTGGCAGATAACTTAAAAACAAACAAAAACCCCACCAGAGTATACAGGAACTCATACAAATGGATATAATAGACCTCAACATTCTGTAGCATTTGGATGTTATCATCACTCAAAAGAAAAACTCTACTAAAGCAAGTGCTGAACCCTTTGCAGGTTTACCATTCTAATACTCTTTTGTGATAGTCAAATCTTTGTATCCTTTTGCATGTTTAGATGTTATTCTTCTGAAAGGAAGAAAAGTAGATTATGGAGTGGGATCAGACAAATTGAAAATATATATTATTTTGCAAAACAGTATCGTTAACATCTGCCCACACGAGGACTTCCATTTAGACACTCATTTGAACTTCTCCATTTACACACACGCGCGGGGAGATTTGCTTCATTAGTACAACCCTTCCGTGTGCACATACAACTGGGGTGAAAGGGAGGATTCCCCCTAAATTTACACGGATACCAAGATTGGGGGAGAGACTCCCCTATTTGCACTAGTATCTAAGAGAAAAGGGTCCCACCGACTTGCCCACACAGTGGGGGCGTGGAAGAGAAACAGGTGCTCCCCCATGATTTTCAGCGCACACACACACACCCCCATTCGTTGCACACCCGCCAGTTCCCGCGCCCCGCACCCGCCAACCTTCAGGCTAAGAAACTTTCCGAACTTGCCGCAATTCGGCGGTCAGGCGTGGGCGTGGCAGAGAGGGCTGCGGGTTGTGATTGGCTGGACGGGTAGGGCGTCGGCTTGTGATTGGCTGGGCTCTGTCCCCCGCCTCACGAGGGGGGAGCGTTCGCTGGGTAAGCAAGCGGCGAAGCGTCTCTCTTACAGCGGGTTAAATTCAAATCGGCAGCGAGCGGCACCGGCAGCTAGAGCGGGGCCCGCCCGGCAGCTTCCGCACAGGTAGGGGGGCCTCGCCTCCGGTTAGGGGGCCGCTGGGGGATCCCAGCGGGGCCTGGCTCCGGAGCAGGTGGGGCGCGACCCGTCTGGACCTAGCGGGGATGGCTACCGAGCGCGCGGGGCTAGTGGCGCCAAACGTTTAAACCGGATCCCGGAAGAGCCTCGCCCATTCCCCACCAGCCAATCAGCGCGGCGCCCCGCTGGCTGCTGCTGTGCGATTGGTGCGTGTCCGGGCGGGGGCCGGGGTGGGGCCGGGGGAGCAGTTGGGGCTCGCAGGGCGCGGGTTAGCGGCGGCGGCGGCGGGCCGAGCGGCGTGAGGCGGTCCCGGAGCCCGTCCCCTCCCCCGCGCGGGGCTCTGCCGCGGGGGCGTTGGCAGGTGCCGGGCGCCCGGCGCCCACGGGCGGGTCCCGCCTCTCCTGTCGGGCCGGGCTCGGTGCTTACCGGCCGCGGGTCTCCGCCCAGCTTCCCGCCCGCCTCACCCGCCGGTGCGTTCCCCTCCCCAGGGCTCGTCAGTGCTGCGATGCCGTCGCCGCTGCCCAGAGCCCCGCGCCTTCCATGACCCTGCGCAGCCCGGCTGGCCCAGGAGCGGCGAGCGGACCCGGAGAGCCCGGGGGTGACATGGGCCCCGAGGAGAAGGTACTTCGTGAGCCGGACGCCGCGCCGCGCCGGCATAGCTACCCTACAGAATTAGCTGGGCCGCAGTTACGTGGGCACCCAGCTGCCATAGTCATTGCATCACTTGTCTGTGGCCTGGCAAGGCTCCTGGCGCTGTGCGTCCCCACCAGCCGTGCGTGTAGTGTCAGTGTGGGGCTGGTGGAAGCCAGTAACCGCCTAACTACACTGACTCTAGCGGCCTGTCTACACTACCTGCCGGATCGGCGGGCAGCGATCGATCCAGTGGGGGGGGGTCGATTATTGTCCAGTGTAGAGGCAATAAATGAACCGCTGGGCGCTCTCACGTTGACTCCGGTACTCCACCAGAAGGAGGGACGCAAGCGGAGTTGACGGGAGAGCGCCCGCTGTCAGGTTACCACAGTGAAGACACCGAGGTAGGTAGATCTAAGTACGTTGATTTCTGCTATGTTATTCACATAGCTGAAGTTGCGTATCTTAGATTGACCCTGTGCAGTGGTGTAGACAAGCCCTATGCTTCTGGAGATGGAATTATTAAATCGGGGTAGTTACGTCAGCAGGAGTGAAATTTTAGTGTAGATGCTCACATCCATAGGTTGATATAAGCTGCCTTGCCTCGACTAACTCTATAGCTTAGACCAGTCCATAGTCATGTGTTAACCCTGCCCAATATGACTGTTTAACTGCCGGGGCTCTGTTGTAAAACCCATTTCACTTGGCGTTGCCCTATAACTATCCTGCCCCGCCATAGTGAGTCAGGCTGACAATGAGCCTCGATGGGGAAAGCAAATGTGACTGTTCTGCTTGTGGTGGTTTTGCCTGGTTTAATTCTACAGGCGACAAGAAAAACCCTGCAATTGTGAATAAATCACAGATTCCAGCAAACGGCAATAGCTGCATTGAACCCACTTTAGTTACTGTACTTTTTTTCTATGATTTTGCTACTGCTACTAAGTAATTGAATTTATATTGAATGTATTCCTGCAAGCTCTTTGTGTTGAACACCATTTAAAGGGGTAAAACTTCACTGAATGGAGGGCTTACAGAGGTAGGCCCAAAATATATTGTGTTGTGGGTTTTTTTTAAACCAATTCCATATATTCTCTTGCTGTAAAGTAAAATAACAGCTGTCTGAAAAACTTTATTTTAAAGTGTCTGGAATAAAAAGGAAAATTGATGGCAGGTGTGATAGGTCTTTAAGTCACAGTTAAAATGGAGCCCCATTTTCCTAGGTACCGTATTTTTCCGTGTATAAGACTATACTTTTTCCTAAAATCGTTAGACTAAAAATTGAGGGTCGTCTTATACACGGAAGTAAGCCGAGGAGAGAACCGCGTGGTTGCGAAACTGCCCCTGGAACCCTTGCTCCTGACTGCCTCCCACCGCCCCATCCAACCCCTGATCCTTTCTGACTGCCCCACCAGGACCCTTGCCCCTATTCAATCCCCCTGTTCCCTGCCCTCTGACCCCCCCAACCCCTATCCACCCCCCCCGAACTCCCCTGCCCTCTCTACAACACCCCCTCCCTGCCCCCTTACCGCGCTGCCTGGACGTGGCTGGCGGCGCTACAGTCCAGCTGGAGCTGGGAGCCTGGGACGCAGGGCCGGGGCAGGAGTCGCGCGGCCGGAGCCCGGAGCTGGAGGATGTGACGGGAGCCGGGCGGCCGGAGCCACGCAGCCGGAGCTGGAGCTGGGCAGCCGGAGCTGCCGCCGCGCCCGGACCCGCGCTGCCGGAGCCCGGCCGCGTGGCAAAACAGCAGGAGCCGGGTGGCTGGAGCCACGGGGCCAGGCAGTGTCCGGAGCCGGGCATCTGGGTAGGTGGGATCGCGGCCGCTGCAGTGCCCGGACCCGCACTACCGGATCCGGGCAGCCGGGGACGCGGGGCCGGGGCAGGAGCCCGGCAGCCGGGGACGCGGGGCCGGGGCCGGAGCTGGGCGGCCGGGGACGCGGGGCCGGAGCTGGGCGGCCGAGGGCGGGGCGGGCCGGCGGCGGTCGCGGGGCCGGGGACGCGGGGCCGGGGGGCAGGAGTCGCGGGGCTGGGGCAGGAGTCGCGCGGCCGGGGAGGGACGTGGCAGGAGCTGGGCAGGGCCACGGCCGGAGACCAGCCAGGGCGCACGGCCCTCCTCGTTTCCTCTACCCCTACCTCGGCGTCCTCTTCCTGGGCCTGAGCGGCAAAGTCAGGGGGGGACACCTGCAGCGCGGCCGGAGCGGCAAAGAAAACAAAACAAAAAAAACTTGTGGCATGGCCGGAACGGCAAAGCAGGAGGGGAAAAAACGCCGCTTCAGTCGGTGGAGAGGGAAGAACCCTGCTGCACCCCTCCTGTACCCCGACCCCCTGCCCAGTTTGCTGCAGGGTGCTCCCCTCCTCTGCACTGCCGCCCCCTACAGGGCGGCCTGAGCGGCACACCAAAAACAAAAAAATGGCCGTGCTGCCCTAGGATTGGGTGGAATGCCGCCTCATAGAATATGCCGCCCCAAGCACCAGCTTGCTCAGCTGGTGCCTGGAGCGGATCCTGCCAATCACTAACCTCCAATCCCGAGCGAAACTGCCCAATCACGAGCCTTATGTAACTGACGTCAACTGATGCTGAACAAACCAGTTGGAACACGTCCCGTTGGAGGTGGAGAGCGTGTAGGCAGTGTGCAGATGCGACAGGGACCGGTAATGTCGGAGCGTTCTGAGCCCATAAAGATGTCGGAAAATAAAAAAATAAATAAGCGAATGTCTTACTCTGCAAAATTCAAACTGAATGTAATCAGTTATGCAAAAGAGCATGGAAATAGAGCTGCAGAGAGACAGTTTGGACCTCCTCCCACTGAGTGTATGATCAGACAGTGGAGAAAACAGGAAGAACAACTCCTTAAGATGCCAAAAAAGAAGAAGGCCTTAAGAGGAAAACCAGCAAAATGGCCAAACTTGGAGCAGAGGCTTAAGACTTGGATTATGGAGCAGCGCCAGAGTGGCGTATGTGTGTCAACCAAGCTTATTCAATATCAGGTAAGAATGTTTGCAAGCGAAATGAAGATTGTTGATTTTACAGGAAAGGTAAAATGGTGCTTCAATTTCATGAGGAGAGAAGGGTTGGCCATGAGAGCACGAACAAAGTTAGCACAGAAAATGCCACCAGTTTATGAAGATAAAATCCAACAGTTTCACTCCTATATCATACAACTTCGGAAAAAATATGATTTTGAACCAAGTCAGATTGCAAACATGGATGAGGTGCCTCTCAATTTTGATGTGCCTTCCAACAGAACTGTTGATATGAAAGGAATCAAAACAGTGGCAATCAAAACAAGTGGCCATGAAAAGACACACTATACTGCTGTGCTTTCATGCTGTGCAGATGGTACTAAACTGCCTCCTATGCTTATTTTTAAGAGGAAAACATATCCTAAAGAGACCATACCACCTGGCATTATTGTGCAAGTTCATGAGAAGGGATGGATGAATGAAGACATTATGGCCATTTGGTTTGCAAAGGTTTGGTCCAGAAGACCTGGAGGGCTCTTAAAGAAGCCAGCTCTACTTGTCTTTGATCAGTTCCGAGCACATTTAACAGAAAAGACAAAAAGGGTTGCATCGGATTTGCGAACACAGCTAGCAGTTATTCCTGGTGGACTTACAGGTCAGCTACAGCCACTAGATGTTTCAATCAACAAGCCATTTAAAGCCCTGATGAGAGAAGAATGGAGTAGATGGATTCAAAAAGCAGGTGGTAACTTGACACCGTCAGGAAGAGTGAAAAAAACAACCATTACTGAGGTTAGCAATTGGGTTCTAAACTCATGGTATGGCGTCAAACAAAAGGTGATTGTGAAGTCCTTCAAGAAATGTGGAATCAGCAATGCCATGGACGGAACTGAGGCTGATCTCATATATATAGACAGTAACTCAGTAGACGGCAGTGATGCAATAGAAGTTGAAGAAACTGACATGTTCGAAACTAATAGTGATGAAGAAGAAGCAGTGATGCAATAGAGGCTGAATAAAGTGATTTGCTCAAAGCTAAGTGTGATGCATAATATCATAGTACTGGTATGTAAATGTTGCCTAATTACTAAATAAAAATGTGTTCTGTTTTATGTTTAAAATATTGATTTCTGAATTTTGGGTTAGAAAAGTGGGGGTCGTCTTATACACGGGGGCATCTTATACATGGAAAAATACGGTATATCAAATAAACATAGAAGAAACAATACACAGCTTGAATTGTACAGACCGAGCTATATGTATGTTACATGTTATTTTCAGTTATACAAAAGTGATAAGTAAATGTCTCAAGCATTAACCCAAGAGAACCTTTCATTGGACATCAGAGTTAGTATTTGGTTTTTTTTGTTTTTTTGCCTGATGCAAGCCATTCCATCCTGCAGCAAGAATCAGCTCACATTGGTGCAACAGATTTGAAATTTGCCATATGTCTCATTTCTCATAGCAAGAAGATCGTCCCTGTGCTGGAAACTCTCTAGATTTACTTATCAAAAAAAGAGGCAGCTCTTATAAAATGTTGAACATCTAAAGAAGCATGCCCATTCCTTAGAATGGCCCTTATTTTTTGTCTTTTCCTTTTACTGGTAGTTACCCCCACTCTACCCCTCTTCAGTGAAAGGGATTACGGGCAGCTTGGGGGGGGGGGAGACTCATACATTATTCATCAACAGTAGTTTTTAACATTTATCTGACAATCCTTGGCATTATTCCCCCCAAAACAGGTAAACTAGCATTTTTGCATTGGATTAACAGTCAATCTGAGTTTTATTTTAAGTTCTTTTTTTTTTTTTTTTTTTTTACTTGATGCAAGCTGGAAAAGGCCATATTGCATGCTATAAACCCAGGGTCAGCGTAGCAGACTTTATTCAGCCAAGACTTCCTTGGCTTAATAGAAGTCTTAACTTGAGTAAAGACTTCAAAATGTTCCCATAGGCTACCCAAGAGAATAAACTGATTGGTAGTTGACTAGAATAAAGAACAGTATTGGAGTGTAGTCTTATATATGACATTACTCTGATTTTATGAGATATAATTTTTTTATTTTATTTTTCTTATTTTGGGGTCAGGAAAATCACTCTTCTGAGCCACAAAGAAGGATACTGAAAACCCCTCTGAAACAGCCAGCTACCTCATATTCAGTATTAACGGAAATACAGCCTGATTCTGGACCTCTGACAACACCCCCTAAGTCTCAGGAAGTGCCTCCTGGAGATCCATGGACACCCACTGCTAACCTTAAAATACTGATCAGCGCGGCTAGTCCTGAGATTAGAAACAGAGAACAAAAAAAGGGACTTTTTGACAGAAGTGAAATCGTAGAGACAAAACACTGTTTACATGTATGTTGTAAAGATTTTTGTAAATTAAACTGGGGGTTGCCTATTGTCTTGATGCATGTCTAGATACTAGATTTTTTTAAAGATATACTTTAATTCAAAAGGAATTATTTTGGGGAAGTTGTATGTTATACTGGAAGTCAGACTAGATGATCACAATGGTATCTTCTGGCCTAGGAATCTGTATTTGTTCAGTGAACTTTAACATATACCACCTTTGTTTAGATTTTAAATCTGGAATATTAGCTATTTGTGATACCATTTTAATTGTTAAACATAGCAAACACTGTTTGCTAGTTTTATTATTTTGAGGCTTACTAGCTGTTGAGGATAAGGCACTTGGTATTGTTCATCAGTCCCAGACACTAGCAGTAAATCTGTCAAATTTAGCATTTTTACGTAAAACACTGAATTCCTGTTTCCTTGTTTCTGTGCAGGAGCATTTATCAGGAGATGAATATGAGAAATCTCAACCAAGCCGTAAAGAGAAAAGTCTAGGATTATTGTGTCACAAATTTTTAGCTCGATATCCTAATTACCCCAGCACTGCAGAGAATAGTGATATTTGCCTTGATGAAGTAGCAGAAGAGCTTAGTAAGTCTGTGCGTGTACTACAGTGTTTATGATTGGGAATATGTACTGACCTGTTCCTATGAATATGCTGATAAAGCTAGCATCTCATTTTTGGTATGTATTTTCACAGTTAAATTATGAAAACTTTTCAAAATGCACACTCAAACTAATTTTAGTTCATTCCTTTTTTTTCCCCCTTAAGAAAAGAGAAATCCTCCATTTTTATAACAATCCTTTTCTGAGTTTGCCATGGAAATCTGTTTAACAAAATGGTTATTCCTCTGTACATACTGTCTTATTTCAGAACATTTTAAGAAAAATAACTTTAAATTATATATTATATAGAACATACAAATAATTACCACAACTACTGGAAATAATTTGAGTCCAGTTTTTGGGTCTCCAAATTATGGGTATGATCAGTGATTGGATGGGTGGGAAATGGGGTGGTTCTCTAGCTGCATTTACAATTTAAGACTTGCCCAAGTGTGACATCAAAATAAGATGTGATTTGGTGTGGACTGTGTATATTAACAGAATATGATAGTTCCTTAAATCACCATACTGGGTAAACCAACTTCATAGAAACATATGCTGAGAACAATACTACATGATCCAAATTTTAAGATGAATGTATTAATATTCTTCCTCCTTATAGATGTTGAACGTAGACGCATATATGATATTGTGAATGTGCTAGAGAGCCTGCATATGGTGAGCCGCCTTGCCAAAAATAGATACGCTTGGTACGGGCGTCATAATCTCAACAGAACACTGCAGACTTTGAAAAAAGTTGGCGAAGAGAACAAATACACACAACAAATTGAGATGATCAAGAAGAGAGAATATGAGTTTGAGTTAGATGGTGACAAAAATGAGGAGATGGCGACAAAACCTGTTGGCCCAAATGAGCATTCAGAAATGTGTTTTGTTGAACTCCCAGGGATGGAATTTCGAGCAGGTAATGATTTTCTATTAATGCCAAGAAGAGTATACATCTGTAATTAAAAATATCCAAACCTAGGGAAACAAATCTCTTAAATCCTAGAGCCTGAAATGCAGCAAAAATGTTATGCAAAAGTGTCATTCTTTTTCAGCTGTTTTAATTAAGACCATGATTCTTGTTGACAAACATTTTTGCTACTTAATTTCTGAAATATTTTTCAGAACTTTCATTTCAGATGTCACTTGATACATTTTAATCCTTTCTCCTTTCCGTACAGCTTCAGTAAACAGCAGGAAAGACAAGTCTTTACGAGTGATGAGTCAGAAATTTGTGATGCTGTTTCTTGTATCAACTCCTCAAATAGTGAGCCTTGAAGTTGCTGCTAAAATTTTGATTGGAGAGGACCATATAGAAGATTTAGATAAAAGCAAGTTTAAAAGTAAGTAAATGCTGCTGGAGCTGTCTCGGTTGAGTCTGTATTTACGTAAGTTTTGTCTCTGATAATCTGTTTTTGATTTTTCTTAAATGGAATATTCCATTTGATTTGCTATTACAGCTGTTGTTTCTAGGGATTCTTGCAAAATGTAATTCCTATACACAATGTTGCATATTGTGAAATGTAAGGGGAATCTCTCTCTTCCAATAATATATTTCTAATTAAGTTATACAGGAACTAATTATACCTTTAACACTAGGTGTCCCCAGGATCTATTTGTAGAGAGGCAACCAAAAGATTATATAAGGAAGACTTGAACAAAGCTATTTTATAGGGCCCTACCAAATTCACAGTCCATAGTGGTCAATTTCACAGCCAGGGGGTTTTAAATTGGTCATTTTCAGATGTTTACATCTGAAATTTCATGGTGTATCATGGGAGTCCTGACTCAAAAGGCAGTCAGGGTGGGGGGGAAATCACTAGGCTATTGTAGGGGGACATAGGATTGCCACCCTTACTTCTGCCCTGTTGCTGGGCAGCCAGAGGGGAAGGCAGCTGGCTGGGTCCTCAGTTGTAAAGCCACCGCCAACCGCAGCACAAAAGTGAAGGTGTAGGGTATGGGCTACCATATGTCCGGTTTTCCAGCAACCTCCCACTGGAGTGTGTGTGTGTGTGTGTGAGACAGCTGGAGCTGCAGCCTCTCTGTGCAGGGAGGCAACAGCTGGAACCATGGACCTTCCTATGGCTGGGGGAGATCCTGGAGGTGGGTCTGACCCGCCCCAGGAGCACCCCTGCAGGGGAAGAGGAAGTCTCATCCCTCACCATCCCCAGCTGGGCACTAGATTTCATGGGGGAGATTAGATGACCGTGAAGGTCCATGATGAGTTTTTTCACAGCTGTGAATTTGGTAGGGCCCTAATTATGAAGTGACATCATCATGTTGCTTATTGGTAATTGTCTTTTTCATTATGAATTTTTTTTGTTTGTTTGTTTCCCCCACCATCTGTCACAAAGATTTGAGTGTCCCTGCAGTAGACAGGTCTTCATTTTGGTCGTGTAGCTCTGTTGGTTGAAATCTAGAGAGATTTCTAGAAGTCCAGGCACTAGTTAATCTCATTGGAGGAAGTAGAATTTAAAATTTTGTTTCTGTCAACTCTAATTCTGTGTATACACAAATAGTTCATATCTCCTTAATTGGTATTTTATTTGTAAACCCTCAGTCCTGTCATTGGTTCACAGACAAAACTCCCATTGGCTTTTGTGTGAATTGTGCATGTGGAGTAATGACAGGATCAGGTCTCAGTCGTTTCAGTTAGTAGTTTCCTTTCCACTGCATCATGTTAAAATTATTAGGATGTGTGTGTTTTTTCTTTCTCCCCCAGGAACTGGTGTGTCCGACAAAAAGCATTCCAAGGGCATTGCTGGGAGATGGTATCTTTTTGTAAACGTAACTAATGTATTACCACACTCTTGGTTAACAAGGATAGCCTTGAATTTTGTGGATGATTTGCCAGGTTTTGTATTTTTTCAATGGGAGAAACTTGGCTTGGATATGTTCTGGTTGAAGTCAAGCTCTTTGTTGGTAGTTCAGTTGGTTTTTAAAACTATGGTAGTGGTATCTGAAATTATTAATTAGAATATTGTGGTGTACTGAAAGATTCTGCAGGTGAATGATGATTCCAGTGTACTTTAGGATATTTCTGTTCCTCCTCCAACCTATTTCTAGCTGCTGGCTTTCAGAGTAAGGTTTCTCCATGTTTGCACAATATAGAGGCCCAAGTATTGAAAAAAAGCTTGGTTGAAGACAAAATTGTTCTTGAAGGATCCAAAATAGAGTTCCTCGTATGAGTTGCAAAATGAGTGACTGCAGTCTGAGTAACCTCATCTGTTGCTTTTGATTTTGTGTAACATAAATACAAGAGCATGTTGGGGGATGGGGAAGCATCTTTAGCCTAATGTGAAATAAGTATGACTTAAAGTGTGCTTCTAATGAACCCAGAAATGCTATACAGAATTCATTAATATATTTGTTTTATTTCAGCCAAAATTAGGAGACTGTATGACATAGCTAATGTTCTCAGTAGTCTTGAGCTTATCAAGAAGGTTCATGTTACAGAGGAGAAAGGCAGAAAGCCAGCATTCAAATGGACAGGACCAGAGGTTTTACCAGGCATTCAGGGTAGGTGTACTACTTTGCTTTCTTTCTGCTGTCTTGATTGGCATGATTGGTTTTTCCCTGTGAAAAGCTTAGGCCAAAGGACAGTTGAATTTTTCTCTAAAGGCTCTTTTTTCCAGTTTGTCAAATAATCCCTACACGCTAATCACCAAACAAATATTAAAAGAACTGTTTTATTGTTCAGGTTATATGTGATATTATTTTACATTTTCTGTTTTAGATACAAAACCTGTAACTACTACGACTTCCTTGATTCCATCTAATTCTGCAAAATCTAAATCTCCCAAAGAGCAGTGTTCAAAAAATCTCTTCCCTTCAAGAGGCAAGCAAAGCTTCACTCGGCATCCATCTCTAATAAAGCTAGTAAAGACTATAGAAAGTGACCGGAGGAAGATCCATTCTGCTCCAAGCAGCCCCAGCAAGACAAGCACAAGTATGTAGTTGAAAAGCAAACTGCAGTATCTTACTCTGGATAGGCTGTTAGAGAGATAAGGTGGGTGAAAGAGTGAGTTCAGATAGTTCAATCTTAGTCCTGCCATGAGTGTAGCGGACTAGACTAGATGATCTCTCGAGGTTCCTTCTAGTCCATGATCTTGTATTTAGCTGTGCCTCTCTGAGTACCTTCCTCATGTCTGGGAAAGAGCTCTGTGTAGCTCGAAAGCTTGTCTCTCCCACCAACGGAAGTTGGTCCAATAGAAGATATGTCACCTACCTTGTTTTTCTAATATCCTTGGATTACACAGCTACAACAACAGTGCATACAACAATGGATATGCTATTAACATATTGTATGGGATCTCTTGTTAAATAGACATTGATGTTTAACCTCTTCAGGTAAAAGAAAGGGCGTGTTCATACTTGAAATACAAACACAAGTTCTGATTGACTGATACTGTCAAAAACAGGCATAATGGGAGCCAACAGAGAAGTTTGGCACTTAGTAATATATGTACAGTGCTTTACATCTGAGGCCTGAGAAGATTGATAATGAGGACAGATTCCACCTGCTTTGTCTTCTGAAGCTAATCCATATAACAAAATATAGGAAGCTGTTCCCTCTTTGATGGACCAAATCTAGCCCTGGAGTCAGTAGGTGCAACAATAGAGTTGCAAACATTTTACAACTCTTTACCCCAGGTCCAAATTTGGCTCACTATTTGTAATTGCCTGCTCCTGTTACATAGCTTGTGTGCTTCCACAAGTATTTTTTTATTAAAGAAGAAAATGAATTAATTTTTACATAACTTCATTTTGACTTTTTTATAGTGTTGTGTTTAATAGCCTTAAGTATTCTGTTAGGAATATGTTCTATGGATATGCATACTGAACCTTTCTCTGCACTATGGCTAGGTTTGGCACAATTAGATTTTTATATTTTTATAACTTCAACCGATAATATTGATTATTTTTAAGCAGCCTCTGCTGTTTTTATCTATTTTTAAATTTTCTCATTTGGGGAAACTCTGGGGAGTCAGAGAATTATTATTTAATTATAGTAGATGCTGAAATTCAAACAGTTAAAGCTTTATAACCGTTAAAATGTATATTGTCAACATCACGTGCCAAAATATACAAAGTAAATGTCCTTAAATCAAATTCTAAGTTCTCGCGTAGAATTTTTCTTTCTTTGCCTATCCATTTTGATTATGGATGGAAATATTTTTTGTCAGCAAAACTAACGTTTCCTGACATTTACTGATAAAAATCCAATCCTGCCACGCCTAACTATGGCTCAGCCCCCTTCTGAAAGGGCCACATTTAAAGTTGAGATGACCATTTATTCTTCATTTAAATGCAGTTCTTGGGCTCAGAGTCTGCCAGCCAAAGTATTAATTAGTGCCTCATGTTGTCTTTTGTGGATGCTTCTCTACAAAGAACTGAACTGAGGCCTCCAATTTAAGCCACTATCCAACTGACTTATCCAGCCTGAACTGTAATTGAATGGCAACATGGAGATGGAAGGCTTTATACCCTGTTACTAAACACTTAAACCATGCAAACTGTATAAATAGGCATTCTTAAAAGTGAATCCAACTTCTATTTATGGCTTTTTTTTCCCCCGAAGCAGATAATGATCAAAATTCATCATCCTTGCCAAGTAAAATGGCCCAGCTTGCAGCAATTTGTAAACAGCAGTTAGAAGGACAATCAAGGTATGTTTACACTAGTGTTATAGTGGAAAGCTTATTTCACCATTGGGCCAACAAGCTTGCGGTGTATTTAGTCAGCTATTATGAACTAGAGTTAGCCAACCGATAACTGTTAAACTCAATAACTTTCAGTAGCATCATTTTCACTTTATTTAATGGATGGAGTAGTGAAAATTACCTCAAGTTACTCCATTTTTCTGTCGTGACATAAAATGACCAGGGCACTTCTGAATGTATTTAAGTGTGTATTTCTTGTTTTTTCCTTTTAGAGAATTAAAGATGAAATTGACAAGATCTACCTTAGAATGTAAATTGACCTCTAGTGATGAATCTCTTCTGAAATGTGAACCTAATACTACATCATCCTGTCAAACTCCATCTCTTGTTCAGCCACTGGGGGTCCTGCCTCTTATCCACAATTCAGTTTCTCCAGTAATGCTACCTCAAACCCATTCTGCTATTTCATATGCAATATATTTGCATCCTTCCCAAGCCCAGACTGTGACTACATTACAGTCTGTGCCCTGTCCCAATGTGACTGGAACTACAAGTGTTTTTGATGCTAATTCAAAAATACCATTTAATCAAATGACCACTGAAGAGAGGGACAGTAATACAGGTGAAGGTGATGCTGGGAACTTGGTGGCTAAAGAGAGACAAGTTACAAAAATTGAGTTTACACCAGAGAGGTGCCTTAAAAGATCTCAAGCATTACAGGAGAACAGTTCAATTAAAAAATGTAGAAGTGGTGAGAAAAGTCTTGAAGATGTTTATACAGTAAGTAATACAAGAAAAGGTATAGTTTTTTACTTTAATATGGTAGTGTGATGACATAATGTTACAGAGTGCTTGGGATCCTAATAAAAGCCATATATAAAAGCATTGTATAGAACAAGGTTTCAGGAGCAATTGTGGAAACTGAATCCTTTGGTTGAGTTTTGTACAAATGTTCTTAAACTTTGATGGAAGTACATTGTTCTACAGGCCCACCAGTGGTTGGCTGCACAAAGAGATATCACCAGTCTTACAGAGTGAGTGCTTCTTGTTTGAAGGTGGTGGGGAGAGACATAGGTGGAAAGATTGCACTGAGTTAAGGGGCTGCTCAAATTCCTGTAATTCCAATTTATGCAAATATTCATAAGAGTGAATCTTGAACTTGCCTTTTTTGAGAGTGAATGTCTATCAATCCTTTGTTCATGGTTTGCCTGGTGCTTGGAAAACATACAGATACAATATATAGTTCTGTCAAAGCATATCTTTGGAGGGCTGAACCTTGAATCAGGTTCTCTCTTTAAAAAATAAAGTTTGATTCAGAAAAATAACCCCACCCAGAAGTGTTTACAGAGCATTTTAAAAGTATAATCAAAAACCACATCTGGTAACTTGATTTGCTGTCTGCCAGGGGATGTGATTCAGTCTTTCTGGAGTAGTTCAAGCACTTCTCAGCTCACATAGTGAATGGCATTCATTGTTGGCTTTATGGATGTTGATAGGGAAAGTAGAGATATAACATTTTAAGTATTTCAAGGACTTGTATCTAGTGCAGGGGTGGGCAGACTATGGCCTGCGGGCCACATCTGACCCATCAGATCTTTTAATCCAGCCCTTGAGCTCCCGCCAGAAAGCAGGGTCGGGGCTTGTGCCGCTCTATGCATGCTGTGGCACCACACAGCTCCCTGGAAGCAGCGACGTGTCCCCCCTCCGGCTTCTACATGTTGAGGCAGTCAGGCACGCTGTCCCAAGCCCCGCCTCTGCAGCTCCCATTGGCTGGGAACTGCGGCCAATGGAAGCTGTGGGGGTGGCTCCTGTGGATGAGGCAGTGCACAGAACCCCCTGGCTGTGCCTCTGCATAGGAGCCGGAGAAGGGACGTGGCACTGCTTCCAGGAGCTGCTGGAGGTAAGTGCCGCTTGGAGCCTGTACCCTTGAGCCCCCCTGCACTCCTACCTGCCCCAGCCCTTATTCCCCTCCTGCCCTCTGAACCCCTTGATCCCAGCCCAGAGCCCCCTCCTGTGCCCCAAACCCCTCATCCACGGCCCCATACCAGAGCTCGTACCGTCAGCTGGAGGGGCCCCCCTCTGCACCCCAACCCACTGCCGGAGGCCCCTCCCACACTCTGAACTCCTCATTTCTGGCCCCATCCTGGAGCCCGCAACCTCAGCTGGAGCCCCTACCCCCAGTTTCATGATTATTCATGGTATGCCATACAATTTCCATACCCGGATGTGGCCCTCAGGCCAAAACGTTTACTCACCCCCGATCTAGTGTTATTAATTCCTGACACCTTATATGGGCTATATACCATGAACCAAACTATTAAGAAAATAAGAAGCTGAAACTTTCTGTTCCAGATCTCTAGGTATATGTGAGCTGCGCTGGTGCACTTGAAGAATGGGGACATGGATGTCTTTCTGACCCTTGTTTCTCAATCCTGGGGACAGTTGATGACCTTTGGCCTCCTAGTGCACATTAGCAGTCCTTAGGCTGTTCTCTAAGTTGTGCTTGCTAGAACAGCTCTAGCTCATCAGTGCAGTGCAGTGTGTTCTGACCATGCTCCTTCCCAACCAAGGAACATCTAGTATGCTGGTGGGGGCACAGGTGGGTGACCAGCCTACTGTGCTGGTACTTTAGGCTCCTACAGCACAGAGTGATTGAGTGGGGTTTGATGCTATGGCTCCTTAAGATCGGGCTTTTTCCAGTAGTATCCACAAAAGCTTAATGAATGAAATCAGTTTTTGAGACTTAAAATTAAAATATCTAATATAATGAAAGCAAATACATTATTAAAAATATCTACTTCTTAATTACACTTACTGTAGATATCTAAACCCCATCTTTAAAATGTCTTTGTTTTTTTGTTTGTATGTACTACATAATTTTTCAGGGAGATTTTCTTAAGGGTGAAAGATCATCTTCTAGAGCTGTGCACTTGGAGCCTGAAATCAATAATTTCCAAGAGGGAAGCCAGAACAAATCTGAGAAACTAGATCCAAATATGGAAATTTGCTTTGATCATGAAAGGAGAGGTCTTTCAGAAGATAAAAGCAGAGCCAGTACTACACCAGAGATGCCTGTTGCATTTGCTGTTCCTGCTCATGAGGTATACTTTCCACTAATTGGAAAAGTACAACTTCCCAAAGATTTATTACTTTCAGAAGCTGAAATCTAACAGTCAGAGCATACATACAGGAAACCTCTGATGCATTTGGTCTACAGTCTACTCTTAAGCTTTTGTTTCTTATAGGACTCTACTGTATTAGGCACACAAACAGGGGAGGTAGAAAAGACTTAAGCCACATCCATTACAAATATTGCTGATCTGATAAATTGACTTCATTAGAAATTCTGCTGGAGAGTCTTTAATTTTCCTCTTATGCTTCATATCAAAGGTTTATTTGGTTTACAGTAAAAGCATGTGAATTCTCACGTGACTAATCCAAACACTTCTTATAGTTCTTAACTTCTAAAATTTTTGATTGAACAGCATAGGACAATGCTCAAATTGAATGGCATTGGCATATAGTGAGATATTGTAATTCTAAAATCTGGTTCCCTTTTTTTTTTTTTTTAAATATAGTATATTTCTTAATAGAACGTTAAAATATTTATAAACCCCGTGCCAGAATAAATGAGCAATCTACTTTTGTTTGTTTGCTTTCTTGCTCATTTGCAAAACTCAGCACTCCACAGTGGGTCTCATCATTAATGTGTCTATCTGTGTCTGGGCTGAGATGTGAGTTCTCTTGGCACAAACAAACTTTTATATCAAAAAGGTATTTTACTCATGTTGGACTCTTGCATCAAAAGTCTCATCTGAGTTGAGAATGGAATGATGTTGCCATCTGAGTCCAGACTCTGGTTTGTCTAATTGTGCATTCAAAAAAACTGTCAAAATGTGCTTTAAAAACATGTCTGGCCTAATTGGAGGTTAACAGAAATGCAGCACACTCTTACTTCTTGAGGAGAGGAGGGCTTTGAGTTACATAATGGAGATTGCAGCCAACTAAAGATCTGGGTTTGAGGGGGTCTTGTCCAAGCCTCTGGCAGAAGTCAATCAACAGAAACGGATGCAGCATAGGACCTAGAAGGTGGGGAAAGTGAAAAATAAGGGCTTTCTTGTGGAATAAAAATCATCCCTTTAGAAACACATCATGAATATGTTTCTTATTGCACCTGTACAAAAAGATTATCCTTTCTTTTTCAGACCTTGTTTCCTTCAGGGTATATTATTCCTCTTGCTCAGTGCACGCAGCATGGCAACGAGGCCATATTTTCTAACAAGGAAAAGTCTGGGATATGTTCGCTGCCACACATGACCTACAGTTCACCCATTGCAGGTGTGTATATATACACAATATATAAGTATTTATATACATTTAAGCTCTCTGGTTTTCAGCATTGTGGACCAATTTCACCCAACAGAAGTCAGTGAACCTTTACCAGGGATGGATTTCACCTGTAGGAATCCCAAGGTGTATCTACAGTGCAATAAAAAACCCACAGCAGGGAGTCTCAGAGCCCAGGTCAACTGATCCAGTCTTGCGGGGCCCAGGCTGCAAAGAAAAAAAACTAGCAGTGTAGATAGTTGGGCTCGGGCTGGAGCCTGGCCCCTGAAACCCTCCCTTCTCGTAGGGTTTTGGAGCCTGGGCTACAGCTCAAGCTGGGATGTCTACAATGCTATTTTTAGCCCCCCAGCCTGAGTCCGAGTCAATTTACCTGGGCTCTGAGACTCGTTGCCACGGGTCTTCTACTGCAGTGTAGACAAGCCCCTCATCTGTTAAAGGTTGATTTTTAATTTCCATCTCATTTTTCTTTTATAGGTGTTGTTCCAGTGACAGCTTCAGAATTTACAGCAGTTAATATTCCTGCTTTTCATGTCACACCCTTGAAGTTAATGGTATCACCGTCTTCTATAGCTGCTACACCTGTAGTAAACCGCTCGTGTCTTAATTCAAGCCATAGCAATCCTGTCCAAAACCCAAGCTCTTCAATTCTGAACTTTACACTACAGCACTTAGGACTTATACCTGCTGGTGTGCAAGTTTCTCCAAATCCTGTGCTTCAGCCAGTGCCAATCTCTCCAAAACCAGAGCATGTTAGTCCTGTTTCAGAGAATGTGAGCTTGCAACAAGGAAGAGTGTTTAAAAATGAATCACAGATAACTGAGTGTGACATAAATGGAAAATCAGGTGCAGTAATTCCTTTACAGCAGGTAAGATAACTGTCAAATAAAAGTTTTCCATCTTCTTTTAAGTGTTGGATATTATTTATGTATAGTAGTGCCTAAAAGCCACAATCAAGGAAAATTTGAGTAATGCACAATAAAGATTGGTATTATTGCTAGCGGTGTGGATTGATTTAAATCAAAGCAATTTAAATCACCAGTTTTAATCATGGTTTAAATCAGAAATCAGGAAAACTTTATTTAAATAATAGATTTTAATCTTATTTTGCATTTGTTGCAAGATTGATTCTCATTAGTTAAAACTTGTTGATTTGCAACTAAATATAGCCTTTACATGAAGTTTGGTGTTTGTCTGCCACCCAGCAGAATTCACTGTATCTATACATATTAAAGCTATATTGTATAGCTTAACTTACCTTTATTCAGACTCTTAATGTTTACATTTTATTTGTTAAGAAATGAGGAATGAGGTATTTCTTATTTACTAAGTGATTAATTTTTGTAATTGCGATTAGTGTCAAACTTGGAAATTTAAAAGTAAATTAAAAAGCACAAAAGAGCACTTTAATTTGTTTTAAGGTAGTTTTATTTAACTAACAACAATGTGTTGGAAACATAAGTAAAAATGTTTATCAAAGTTTATTAAAACATGTTTTGCCAGTTAAAACTAACTGATCCGTTAACAAAGTATCTGTAGTTAGAGAATTGAACTGATTGTTTCTGGTCACCATGTCCCTCAAGATTTTCTAATTAGTAGATCTCATGCTCTTATATCTAATATTTATACATAGATTGATGAAACAGGCTTTTCTGCTTTTTCAACTCCTAATTGGTTTCTTTATTTTGAATGAACCAATCGTTGAACTAATTTAGTTCAATGAACTGATATGAAGAAAATGTTCTCTCTGCACCTACAACTCTCAAAAGCTGGCATAGTGTTTCAATAAACTGAGTCCAGCTGCTTAGGGGTGACTTCCAGCAGTTCAGTGGTTTGACTGACTTTAAAACTTGGCAGCGTACATTACTTTTAAAATTAATTCTAAACGATTTTAAATATGATCTATTTTTAAAAATTAAATTTGTATTATAAACTTTAATAAAAAGAATCTTATTTAAATAAACTGTTTTTAATTTTTAATAGACTTTTATCCACCCCGATTGCTAGAATAGATGGAGGGGTTAACTCGATACCTTGGTAGGTTGGGTGGGACTAAGCCATGAGGAGTCTTTAAGAGACAGACAAAGAACTTGTTTGTTGTAGAGAACAGGGATCCAGTTGGGGGAATGTAAAGAGTGAGGTTTAGCAAGGACCTAAGACATTTTAGCAATAGCAGTTTTGAATGACCTTGAGAGGACAAGATGGCATTTATCAAGGCCAAAAAAAGGAAATTTTCTATTTTACTTTCTTTTTCTTTCTCCTTGAACTCTTATTCCTCTCATGTTGTTGTTGTTTATGTACTTAATGTTAAGTTTCAGCTCCTGGTTCTACCTCAGATATGCACTAATCCATGGAGTAGGATAATATGCATAGTTAATCTGAGAGCAGACTTTGTCTGCATGTTTTGCAGGACATCATGTTGCCTAAGGGGTGTTCATAAATCTTTGCTCTATAAATAATACATGGGATTAGAAGGGACAAATGACACTCTCATAAGACAGGTATAAATACACTCTTTCAAATATACTGAGAGTGTCAGAATAGACTAGTCAGATTGTTTTTATAAAGTCTTTCTTACAAGGTTTTTCAAAATTTTAGCTTTACGTTTCTTTCTAGTTTTATGTGCCTCTAATGAAACAAATGTTCTTTTCCCTTCCAATCAGACTACTGTTCCAGTGAAACCCGAAGAGCCACAGCCAGTGACTGAAAATTTTTTCCGTACGCCTGGAGGGCCGAATGCAATTTCTAGTTTTGCTTCATCTCCTGCAGATTCAGACGGTGTGGATGGAATTTCACGAGGAAACTTGTTTGCCCCACAAAGAAAACTTGAAGTGTCAGAGGACCAACTTTGACCAGGATGTCTGGCTGTTAAACTTGTTTTGTGGATATATTTTTCCAGTACAACATGTTGCATGCATCTTACCATTGTGATTTGGAAGATTTAGCCCCTGGAAACGAATTGTAAATGCATTAAGAAGTCCTCAATACTGGAAAAGCCTTATTTAGTGCTTAGGATTAAAATTGGCTCTTTTTTATAAAAGCAAACTAATGTCCATTAATTTCTGCAAATGACTTGTTTAAAGCATTACAACCAACTATGTACCTATTGTCTGTTTTACTCTTCATAACAGTACAGAGCAAACAGTACAAAGCAAACTGAGTAAATACAACACCACACAGTATCAGTACATGTTTTGCACAATGAAAGTACTGTGAGCATGTAATATATTGTATTTTTAAATAGAAAAGGCTATAGTTAAATATTTTCTACTTTCTTTTTACTCCTGCGTTCTTTCAATAATGATCTTGTAAAGTTAGTCAAAAAAAAGTAATCAAGTATGTAAATTAAGAATTATTTATAATGTATTTTTAATCAGTTCGTTCACATTAAATTTAAGGCTAAACTTTCCAAGTTTAAGTGGTAAAGGGTATTGTTTAATCAAATGAAGTAACCACAGTAACTTACACATTGTATGTCAAGATCTTTTTTATGTTGTTCTGTGGTAAGAGCATCTTGCTATTAATTTGCATTATAGGAAGAGGAAAATAGTATCGTTATCAGAAGGCAGATATCTTATAGATATGAGACAGACTTTTTTAAATTGCCCTCATAGTTTTGCATCTGCAAATAACTGGGTGTAAATATTGGTGCCTTTTATGTTTTTAATTCACATTAACTATTGAACTCAAAGGAAAACAGTCAAAACGGTAGAGTTTTGTATGGTTTCAGGTTCAACCACTAGAGCTGGTTGAAAAATGTGTCATTGGAATGATTTTTCCAACAAAACATGGCCTTTTTGCAAAACTGAAATTTTATGTGGGAATTTTGGTTTTGCTGATGATTTTTTTTATTTGAATTTTCCAAATGGTAGGGGGAGAAAAAAGACAGTTCCGGCTCTCAGAGCTGGAATGGGTTAGTGCAGAGGCAGAACTCTTGGGCTCTCTGCCTCTCTAGCACTATGGGGCTCTGGTCATTGAAATTTCACAAGTGGGAAGGAAGCTGGGAAGCCAAAAACAAAACAAAACATCTTTTCTTTAATACTTTTTTGGGGGCGGTGGGAATAAATACAGATTTGCTTCAGGACAGAACCCTCTTCCCCATTAACCTGAAGAACTTTTTGTAGACCAAACTGAAACACTACGGCCAACGACCTACGTTCTTCCTCTACTAACCTCTGAGAAGTCTGCAGCTGGACCCACACTACAAACTGGGGCACTCCAAATTTCATAATCCACTATAAATCAGCAAAAAGAACAGGAGTACTTGTGGCACCTTAGAGGCTAACACGTTTATTTGAGCATAAGCTTTCGTGGGCTACAGCCCACTTCATCGGATGCAGGTAGTGGAAAATACAGTAGGAAGATATTTCTATATATAGATATTTCTATATAGATATTTCTATATATAGATACATACACACACAGAACATGAAACAATGGGTGTTACCATACACACTATAAGGAGAGTGATCAGTTAGGGTGAGCTGTTTCAGCAGGAGAGAAAAAGAACTGTTTGTAGTAATAATGAAAATGGCCCATTTCCAGCAATTGACAAGGAGATGTGAGGAACTGTAGGGAGGGAAAAATAAGCATGGGGAAATAGTTTTACTTTGTGTAATGGCCCATCCACTTCCAGTCTTAGAGCCTAATTTAATGGTGTCCAATTTGCAAATTCCAATTCAGCAGTCTCTCGTTGGAGTCTGTTTTTGAAGTTTTTTTGTTGTAATATTGCGACTTTTCAGTCTGTAATCAAGTGGCCAGGGAGATTGAAGGGTTCTCCAACTGGTTTTTGAATGTTATAATTCTTGACATCTGATTTGTGTCCATTTATTCTTTTACATAGAGACTGTCCGGTTTGGCCAATATACACGGCAGAGCGGCATTGCTGGCACATGATGGCATCTATCACATTGGTAGATGTGCAGGTGAACAAGCCCCTGAGGGCGTGGCCCTAATCACATCAGCCACTTCTTGTCAATCTATAGCCATTGTAGCTTCTTTCACCGTAGCAAATGTTTCCTTAAACACTGGGTGATGGAAACATTGAAAGTCAAATTCTGCCTTGATTTACAGCTCATGGAGTTCCCATTGACCTCTGTGTAAAGGAAGAATAAATGATGCACGAGAACCAAAATTCAGATCCAAATCTGAACTCTTCCAAAGTATAAGGATGTTTGTATCAGTTTTCTGTTTTTACCTATCGGACCGCTGGATAAGAAAGTAGATGGCATTTGGGCCCATCTCTCTCAAAAATAACTTTAAGCTGTAATGATGTGAAAGGGAAAATCTTACACTATGGAGGTTTCCTGGAGGTGTGGACATATTTGAAAGTTTCCTCTTGTAACATATTGGTATGGTAAAGGAACTGCCCCCAGTTCAAAAATATACCTTGCTCAAATTCCCTTAGGATTCTATTCACTGATACCAAAATTATTTCCTCTCCCTCACTTTGACATAGAATTCCTAGGAGAAAGCTTTATGGTCAAAACATTCCTAACTCAATTTTCTGTTTTCAGCATCTTTTGAATTAATATTTAGATTTTTAATTTTAAGCAAATCTACTACCCCCTATATGTGCAGGCCCCCCACATACCACCTGTTTATATTATTTATCCATATTTGTCAGAGCAATTGACCTTTCTCCATATTAAAGAACCTACTAAGGCAGGAAATACAGAGCTTAAGCTGCCTCCTCTGGTTTAGGGGGGTGGTGGGGAGAGTGGTCCCCACTTCTGCTTTAAGAATTATAAAGAAGGAAAGGATTCTTTCCTGCCTGTTTTTTATATGAGGAATTCAGGTCTGGTCTAACTTGGAAGAACAGGATAATGAGAATACTGAAATAGTAACATCACAAGATGCAAGAAAGTGAAAGCTGAGTCTAGGGATGTAAACTGTTTTTAAAAAGTACAATTTTAATAGTTTAAACATTTATCGGTTAAACGTTTAACTGTTAGGCTACGCTGCCACCCCATGTGCCCAGGATCCCGGCTGTTGGCCCCACGCCTGGGTACTCCACTCCTTTCCTGCCTTGCCCCAGGGGTCCTGGCTGCCGGCCCTGTGCCCGGGGCCCTGCTGCTGCCAGCTGGGACCCCATAGTGTGGGGCTGGCCGCAGAGTCCTGCAAAACACCTTACCGAGAAGACTCATGCTTATTGGTTAACATTTTACATCCCTAGCTGAGCAGGAAAAGCATTTTTACTCAAAGCATTTAAACTTTAAAAATAAATTTAACATTTATGCCTAACACTTTAGAGAGAGGATGTCTTTGTCAAAGATTCAACAACATCAAACTCCTCCCCACTCCCTATCCTTTCCTTCTGCTAGGAAAAAAAGCAGAAATTACTCTCATCTGTAAGGCTTTAAAAAAATCAGGTTTATGTTACAAAGGGGAAAACATTAATCAAATCAATTTAAACTTTTTTGTATATGTTGTCAGAGTGGGTAGGAGTATACCATAAACCACATGAATGGTCAATGCTAGCTATTAGAGTATTGCCTTTAAGTTCTGCCTATCCAAACTATGAAAGTTTGTATATGTTTTCTGACTTCAAGTCACTCTTGTGACTCTTGGCTGTTGTCAAAATTCAGTCAGTCAGTTTTGTGTGTTCCAGCACTTTGCTTTGTTCATTTTGCAGACTGAAGACTAGAGTTCTACTCAAAGGGAGATGTTCCTGTATTCCCCTGAACTGAAGATGTGAATTTCACTTGCTGCTCAGCTGAGCTCACTGCTCTTTCCACCTGTGTAATCTATTCATAGACATGACCTGATTACCTGATTCATTCTCCTGCAACTACTGGCAAACTTCCTTTGATCTCTACGCTTCCATCACTTTCTTTTGATATGCTGCTTTCAAGCATGAGAAGTGCTTTTAGTCCCTGCACGTTTGATTTGTCGCATTCTTCCCCAAAGCATTGCATCTCACATCACCACTGAAATAGAAAAATTAATGCACTTGTTCACTGATTGTACACTCCAAGTCTCCATTTCCAAATCAGTGTTCTGGCTAGAGATTGTATCCCGCTGTGAACATAAAAGGCCCAATTCTTTTTGCCCATATGGCACAGAGCAATAACACTGAGCTGGGATAGTGAAGGAATAGTGCACAGCTCCTAAGGCTGAGAAGCACTCATACCTGGACGCTGAAGGAATTAGAAGCAGTATTCCTGGCTTCATTGAGAAAATTGGTGGACCTATCCTCTTAGAGGGAGCATTAGTCAGTACCTCTGAAGTTTACTGGGCTTTCTGTACCTATGTCGATTTTCCTATGATTGGTTATGAGACAAATCCTCCTGAATTTTGTGGAAAATGACATCTCATTTAAGCCATTCCTCTCTTGTGAGGCCCCTGCAACTCCAGGCTGAAATTTACATATCTCTGACCTGGTTAATGACAAGAGTGATTATCAGCTGGTTTGTTCATGTTTCTAGATTCCAAGGTAGAGCCATACCATTAATTGACCAATAATAAGAATATAAGCACCTGGTGGTCATAAGCCTAGCAGACACCTAATCATGAACTCAGCATTGCTTTTAATTCCCCTGCTCCATAATCTTAGAAAAAATGTTCAAACCAGATAAAATTGCTGCAGCTGCCTCTGCATTTTGCCTCACTGTCTCTTTTCAGAAACTTTAATGCAATACATCACAAAGATTCCAGCTTCTTTCTTTAAATCCCTTCAGCCCAGTAGCTGACAGTAGTTCTACCCTAAAATAGAGAGACAGGTATTCACAGCGGGACCTTTGGTGCCTAGCTGCCATTTTAGGCACCTATATCCAACATTTAGATGCTGCTGGCATTCACAAACCCCCATCTCAGCTGCTGCCTAACCCTGTAGATGCCCAAATTCCTTAAGACACCTACATTTCTGCTATTAATGTACCCAAGGTGCCTTTATTTGGGCAGCAGGGCATAGAATCATAGAACTGGAAGGGAACTTGAGAGGTCATCTAGTCCAGTCCCCTGCACTCATGGCAGGACTAATTATGTAGACCATCCCTGACAGGTGTTTGTCTAACCTCTTAAAAATCTCCAATAATGGAGATTGTGGAATCTCCCTAGACAATTTTTTCCAGTGCTTAACCACCCTGACAAAGTTTTTCCTCATGTCCAACCTAAACCTCCCTTGCTGCAATTTAAGCCCATTGCTTCTTGTCCTATCCTCAGAGGTTAAGAAAAACAATTTTTCTTCCTCCTCCTTGTAACAACCTTTTACATACTTGAAAACTGTTATCATGTCCCCTCTGAGTCTTCTCTTTTCCAGACTAAACAAACCCAATTTTTTTCAATCTTCCCGCATAGGTCATGTTTTCTAGACCTTTAATCATTTTTGTTGCTCTTCTCTGGACTTTCTCCAATTTGTCCACATCCTTCCTGAAATGTGGTGCCCAGAACTGAGCACAATATTCCAGTTGAGGTCTAATCAGCACAGAATAGAGCGGAAGAATTACTTCTTGTGTCTTGCTTACAGTTCTCCTGCTAATACATCCCAGAATGATGTTTTCTATTTTTGCAACAGCGTTACACGGTTAACTCATATTTAGCTTGTGGTCCACTATGACCCCCAGATCCCTTTCCGCAGTACCCCTTCCTAGGCAGTCATTTCCCATTTTGTATGTGTGCAATTGATTGTTCCTAAGTGGAGTACTTTGCATTTGTCCTTGAATTTCATCCTATTTACTTCAGACCATTTCTCCAGTTTGTCCAGATCATTTTGAATTTTAATCCCATCCTTCAAAGCACTTGCAACCCTCTTATCTTGGTATCGTCCACAAACTTTATAAGTGTACTCTGTAAGCCATTATCTAAACCATTGATGACGATTTTGAATAGAACCGGACCCAGCCTGTGGGACCCCACTTGTTATGCCCTTCCAGCATGATTGTGAAACACTGATAATTACTTACTGGGGACGGTTTTCCAACCAGTTTTGCATTTGCATTTCCCTAGTTTGTTTATGAGAAGGGCATGCAAGACAGTATCAAAAAGTCAAGATATACCACATCTACCACTTCTCCCCTATCCACAAGTCTTGTTACCCTGTCAAAGAAAGCTATCAGGTTGGTTTGACACAATTTGTTTTTGACAAATCCATGCTGACTGTTACTTATCACCTTATTATCTTCTAGGTGCCTGCAAATCAATTGCTTAATTATTTGCGCCATTATCTTTCTGGGTACAGAAGTTAGGCTGACTGGTCTGTAATTTCCTGGGTTGTCCTTATTTCCCTTTTTATAGATGGGCACTGTATTTTCCGTTTTCCAGTCTTCTGGAATCTCTCCCATCTTCCATGACTTCTCAAAGATAATTGCTAATGGCTCAGATATCTCCTCAGTCAGCTCCTTGAGTATTCTAGGGTGCATTTCATCAGGCCCTAGTGACTTGAAGACATCTAATTTGTCCAAGTAATATTTAACTTGTTCTTTCCCTATTTTAGCCTCTTCTGTTCCTACCTCATTTTCACTGGCATTCACGACATTAGACGTCCAATCACCACCAACCTTCTTGGTGAAAACTTAAGCAAAGAAGTCATTAAGCACCTCTGTCATTTCCACATTTTCTGTTATTATTTTTCCCCCATCATTGAGTAACGTGCCTACCCTGTCCTTGGTCTTCCTCTTGCTTCTAATGTATTTGTAGAATGTTTTCTTGTTACCCTTTATGTCTCTGGCTAGTTTGATCTCGTTTTGTGCCTTGGCTTTTCTAATTTTGTCCCTACATACCTGTGTTATTTGTTTATATTCATCCTTTGTAATTTGACCTAGTTTCCACTTTTTGTACGACTCTTTTTAGATATTTAGATCATTGAAGATCTCCTGGTTAAGCCAGGGTGGTCTCTTGCCAGATTTCCTATCTTTCCTATGCAGTGGGATAGTTTCCTCTTGTGCCCTTAATAATGTGTCTTTGAAAAACTGCCAACCATCTTCTATTATTTTTACCCTTAGACCAGGGCCGGCTCCAGACCCCAGCGCGCCAAGCGCGCGCTTGGGGCGGCATCCCAGCAGGAGGGCGGCAGGCGGCTTCGGCGGACCTCCCGCAGGCATGCCTGCAGAAGGTCTGCTGGGACCGCAGCTCCGGTAGACCTCCCGCAGATGTGCCTGCGGAGGGGCCGCTGGTCCCGCGGCTCCGGTGGAGCATCTGCAGGCATGCCTGCGGGAGGTTCACCGGAGCCGCGGAGCCAGCGGACCCTCCACAGGCACGTCTGCGGGAGGTCCACCGGAGCCGCAGGACCGGCGACCGCTAGAGTGCCCCCCGCGGCGTGCCGCCCTGCTTGGGGCGGCAGAAATCCTAGAGCCGCCCCTGCCTTAGACTTGCTTCCCATGGATCTTACCTACCAACTCCCTGAGGTTGCTAAAGTCTGCCTTCTTGAAATCCATTGTCTTTATTTTGCTGTTCTCCCTCCTACCATTCCTTAGAATCATTAACTCTGCCATTTCATGTTTATTTCACCCAAGCTGCCTTCCACTTTCAAATTTTCAACCAGTTCCTCCCTATTTGACAAAATCAAATCTAGAACAGCCTCTCCCTTGGTAGCTGTCTCCACCTTCTGAAATAAAAAAAAATTCTCCAATACATTCCAAGAACTTATTGGATGATCTGTGCCATGCTGTGTTATTTTCCCAACAGATGTCTGGGTAGTTGAAGTTGCTCATCACCACCAAGACCTGGTCTACACTGGGGGGGGGGTTCGAACTAAGGTACGCAAGTTCAGCTACGCGAATAGCGTAGCTGAACTCGAAGTACCTTAGTTCGAAGTACTTACCCGTCCTCACGGCGCGGGATCGAAGTCCACGGCTCCCCCGTCGACTCCGCCACTGCCGTTCGCTGTGGTGGAGTTCCGGAGTCGACGGGAGCGTGCTCTCTAGATGAGACGCGATATATCGAACTCCGAGAAGTCGATCGCTACCCGTCGATCCGGGCGGGTAGTATGGACGTACCCCAAGTCCTATGCTTTGGATGATTTTGTTAGCTGTTTAAAAAAAGCCTCATCCACCTCTTGTTCCTGGTTAGGTGGTCTGTAGAAGACCCCCCACCATGACATCACCCTTGCTTTTTATCCCTTTTATCCTTACCCAGAGACTTTCAACAAGGCTGTGCCTAGGAGCTGGAGGGACATGTCACTGCTTCCTGGGAGCCACGCTGAGCTGGGTAGGGAACCTGCCAACCCCACTGCGCCACCAACCAGACTTTCAACAGCCCCGTCAGTGGTGCTGACCAGAGCCGCCAGGGTTCCTTTTCAACCAGGTGTTCTGACTGAAAACTAGACACTTGGCAACCCTACTCATAACTTTCCAGAGTGCTGAGGACATACAGTTCCCATTTATATAATGGTAAGTGGGTCAATCAAGGCAGAGTAAGATTTAGGGCAAAATTTTCAGACGTACTGAAGAAGACTAAATCTTATTTTAAAAGTGACTTAGGCACTCAAGTCTGCAATTATAAAAGGAATTAGGCACCCAAATCCCACTGAATTTCAATGCGATTTAGACACCTAACTCACTTAGGCTTCTTTGAAATTCCAGGTTAAAAGCTTAAGTCCCAGAGACTTTCAATAAGATATTGGGTTCTAAGTGCCCAACTCCCTTTTGAAAATGGGACCTAGCTTCTAAAGCACTTTGCCATGGTCAAAAGTTTTATCCTCAAGCTCTTTGTGCTTCAGTTTACTCATTTGTAAAAAGGCTACAATAATACATGTCACAGGCATGTTGTGAGGCTTAGCAAATGTTTGTAAAAGCATTTGGGGATTCTTAGACTAAAAGGTGTGTGCTGGAAAATAAAAATGAGTGAAAAGAACAGCTCCCTGATCTTTTAAAAACTTTTATCAGGGACTAAAAGTTGTCTAGCTACTAGATTTCTGAAATTTCGTTTGGCTTAATGCTGGAACGGTAGAGTTTCAACTCGCAGCTGTTCATTGTCCTCATGTTTAGTTCTAGTTATTTGAATAGATTCTTTTCACCAGTGTGAATAGGTGTCTGACCATTCCTCCACCATTTCAGTGGCCTTTGCTTTATGACCTATATTTAAGGAGTTTGCTGATTTCAGTCTGTAATTTTATTTTTAAAGCCTGAATCATACTTTACTTTACTCCAGTTTCAGATCAAGTGTCCCCTCAATGAATTTATTTGTGAGCTATAAAACTGCATTTAGAAATGTTTTCTGGGTGTGATCTGAAGAGATGCATTGTTCTCCACCTTACTCACAACTGGTGTTAGGGGGAAAAAATCCAAGGCTTTTGTCAGAAGTTATTTTCAGCCTACTGATAGCAGTGGCATTGCTTCCGTCCCTTTCCCCCTCTGTCCTTTTCCCTCCCCTCCCTTCTTATAGAGCCAATGCTGGTGACCACTTAGGCATATTTAAAGAGTGCAGGAGCCCTCCAGTTCAGATTCTTCATCAAGCCAAACCAGACAAGACAACCTAGTCCGGTAGGTATTGTCACAAGGGTTCTGGTGGGTCTATTTGCTGATAGGGACCTACGGAATACATTTTTCTCTGCAAGGGATTAGTTGTGGCCTACTGCTTTACTGAAAGGAATTTATATGTATAGTGTGGAAGTGTGAGCTCTGTGGGGCTGACAGCTGTACTGGAGTCCATAGGAGTTTATTGACATAGTGGGGTTTAATAGAACTGAAGATACAGAGTGTCGCATTAAAAAGCAGTGGAATCATATTTTCCACCAGGCACACTCAACATTTTACTATACAGGCTTAATAAGATAGCAGGACAAAAATGAATGGACTTTACCGCAAATTTCAAAAGACTCTAAACTCAGTTCAGCTGGTAATATTTACTGATTTTACACAATTCTTTAGATAAAAGGATTTTAAATCAGTCAGAACAAATATTTTTAATCTCTGGCAACAGCTGTTTATGTGTTGATTTGGAATCAAATTCAACACATGCCCCCTTGATAAAACGCTAAATAACACAGCATAGGTGGAAGATGAAGCAATTCACAGAATGCAGATGTGTCATTCTCTTCTGGAGTTGCTTTAAACATGCACCTACAGGCTGTTTGATTAAACCAGCCTGTGGGGAACTCCAAACACTAGGGGGAAAATAATTCTAGAAATGTGTGTGCATGTTTAAAAATTCAAGTGTAGCATGAAAATAATTTTAGTGAAGCCTGGATTGTCCTGGAAAACCATAATTCTGTGTCCATAGGTTGGTAAAACTCTACAATGAGAATTTTGCATAAGGCGTGAAGGACCAGGAACGGCTCCATTATTATGACAAAGATTTATAAGTAGACACTTGTGAAAGTAAAAGCAACAGCTGATATTGTGGCATTAGTGCTAGAGGAACATATTGCGTAAACCTGATTCATACAGATGACTTGTAATGTGGGGCACTGCTGCCAAGATGCAAGTGAATCAGATGGTTCTGATTTTCTAAAACCAGTTTAAAGTATTTGGCTCTAGTGTCAGTGGTATGGGAGTTTGCTGGTGTTTTTAAAATTTATGTAATAATGCAATAAAGGGGGGTTTGACAAAACTGTAATATTAGTATGCTAGAAAATGTCAGATCAGCAGGGAGGGTGTCTAATCACGACTCCTGAGTAATTTTGCTAGTTTTAACTCTGGCTAACTCTTCAACAAGTCATTTAGGTGATTTTGAAAGAAAAGGCCTAAGTGACTGAAAGCCAATGTGACTTGTGCTCCTGCATCACTTAGGGCATTTTGAAAATTAGGCTATATGCTTCAGTTTACCACTCTGGAAAACAGAGAGAATAATATTTGCCTATTTCAAAGATGTTGGGAGGCTAAATTAGTTACATTAATTAGTCAATGCTATGTCAGTGTGAAATATTATTCATATTCCATTTGAATGTGTGTGAATATAAAAGTCATTATGAAAGTGACACAATGCTGCCAAACTCAGCTATGTGATTTCACTCAGCAAATATGAGTGTTTATTGTGTTGCAGTCTCATTTTGCTGACTAAATTTGGTTTCTGTGAAGGACTTGTTTTAGATTTTGACCAAAATACCTGCACGCTTTTTGACATAAAATAGTGTCAGTGTGGGACACTGCAGATCTTTAAATGTTCAACACAATTTATTCTGTCAATTGCGGCAGGAAAGAAATAAAATAAAGTGGTTTTTTTAACTGTCAGGTTTTAGTACAGTATTAATACATTTAAACATATTGTTATTAAATAAACAAATGTTGAGAGGCACTAGGTGTTTGCAACAAGAAATACCATATTATAACTGGTAGTTTAAAATATTAAATAATTTAGAAATTGCTACTAATATTTTGAAGAACAGTATAGTTCCTAGTAATAATACCTAGCTCTTCTATAGCACACTTCATCTGAAGCTCTCGAAGTTATTCATAAAGGAAAAAAGTATCATTATCCCAATTTTACTGAGGAGAAACTGAGGCACAGGAAGGTTAAGGCCTGGATCCACAAAGAGATTTACGTATTGTGATGCTGAGCATCACAACACCTAACTTAGTCACTTGGGAGATCACAGGAACAACACTGATCTACAAAGTCTGAATTAGGCAGCTAAACTCCATATACAAAGAGTGGTGAGAGATAGGAATCTGAGGCCTGATCTACATTGAAAATCTACACTTCTCAGGTGTGTGGGGGAAAAAACTCACACCCTTGAGAGACATAGCTATGCTGACCTAACCTATGGAGTAGACAGTGCTAGGTCAATGGAAGAACCCCTTCTGTCAGTGTAGGTAGTGACTACACTGAAGCACTACAGCAGCGCAGCTGTGCCTCTGTAGCATTTTAGGTGTAGACATACCGTTAGACTGATCCAGCCAGCACTCTAGGTGGCTCGATTTCACTAGATATACCGATGACAGGGGTGTGGCCTAAGTCCCAGCCCACTCTCAGACATAAGTGCCTAAGTGCAGCCTGCAGGGAGGTACCTGGACTGGAAAGGTGGGGAGGGGGAAGATAGGCAGCCTCTGAGCAAACCTACCAGATTGGACCCCTCAGGTAAGATATGTGGCCTAACTCCACACAGAACAGCTGGGTGCAGGGGGAGGCCTGGTTTACTTATAACTTTTAGCCCACTGGCTTGGGTACTCACCTGGGATGTAGAAGACCCCAGGTTCAAATTCCCCCTGCGCCTGAGGAGAAGGGGTTTGAACAGGGAACTGCTAACTCTGAGGTCAGTGAATACACCGCTATAGAGTGACTCTCTCTAGCCCAATTAATATTTAATCAATGTGGAACAACGTCAATCAGAGAGATTGAAGGAGCCCACATCAGAATATCCCATAGCCTAGCGCAGAGGTTTCTAACGTTTTTTTTGCTGAGCCCCCTCCTTTGGAGATTCATGGCCCGTGTGCACCCCCCTTTATAAGGGGGTAGGGGATAGATGCTCATCACGTGGCAGCAGAGGAAGACTTTGCTCCCTGCAGCAGTTGGGCAATCTCAGCTGCTGAAATCTGGCTTATTCCTGCCCTCCTCTCCCTCCCTGCACAGAGGAAGCAAACAGGGCCCATGCTAAAGTGCTGGGGTCAGGAGGGGAGTGGAAGGCTGCACCCTGTGAGTAGTTTCCCCCCTGGCTGACAGAGCCCCCTCCTGACCCTTCAGTGTGGCCCTATCTGCTTCCCCTGCACAGGCTCTGGCTGTCAGGAGAAACAGATGGGGCTCTGTGCCCTGGGGCTGCGCTGAAGGGCTGGAGTCAGGGGCCAGTTACTAGTTCTGGATTGCTGCCTTCCACTCCCTGCTCACAGCCTCCCCAGCAGAGGAGGGTAACTGCTGCTTGATGGTGATTGCAGCTGTAGCAGTTGGGAAGCAAGAGAGGCAGAGAGCCTGGTCCTGGCCCAAACAAAGTCCTGTCCCCTGCCCGACAAAGTCCACTCCTGAACCCCGCTGCTCAGTGTGGTCCTGTCAGGACTCTGCAAGCCCCTAAGAACCTTGCCATGCATGCCTGACAGTTTGGCACCTCCGGCCTAGTGGTTCATGGCTCAGACTGGGGAGTAAGCAGGAGATAGGCGTCTGGACTCCTAGAGGGAGGCAGCAGTGCGCATGCCCACAGGCAGAACCTAGGGAACTTTTATTGCAAAACCAGGCACCTATAAAGTTAGGCAGCAGCTGACTGGGAGTTTTGTGGATAGTAGTGGCACCCACAAATGGCACTTAAGTGCCTAAATCTGGGGAACGGCGAACTGCAGCCACCAGGAGCTGTGGGGGAGCCGTGCCTGCCAACGGTCAATGTGAACAAAATGTCTTGCGGCCTGCCTTCAGATTACCCTGATGGGCTGCGTATTGAAGGTTGCCGACCCCAATCTAGACATTTCTACTGTGCCTATCACTGTACTATCCAGCCACCATAATACCTTACATTTCCCGCTCTGCTTATTCACTTCAAAGCTAATGTGCAACAACCCTGGTATTCTGATAGTAGACTTCCAGTGTTGGACATCTTATGAGTTAGACCCAATAGTAAAGTGGTTTTTGCACTTCAGACAGATATGATCAGGTCTAGACCATCAAATTCATATAGTGGTTACCCTAGCCCATTGTGAATCCTGGCCTTAGAGGTGAAATGCTAAAGCCTTAAGTTTCTGGTAGCCCTGTCCAGTGCAGAGATGATATTCTTAGGGCCATATCATGTCATCAATTTTTAATACTGCTTCTTTATGAAATTGCATTGAGCAAGAAGGGAATCCTGACTATGGGTCTGATCCCATCCCCATGGAAATCAACAGAAAGACTCCTGATTTCAATTGGTTTTGGATCCTGCCCTAAATCCTCGCGTCTGGCTGCCCTGACTTTCTGATAAGCCCTAAATAAAGTGAATCACATGTTTATAGCTGCATGCCTGACATGTGAAAGTTGTACTTCATATGATAGCAGAGCTCTGATATAGAACAAGGCGGGACACTGAGTGCTAGTTGGCATGCCCAGAACAAGAATGCTACTCTAGCTCAGTGCTACTGTACAGAAATGCTCAGGTCTAATGCTGTTGCTGTCCAATGGCAGTTCAGTGGCTCATGTGAACCAAGTATGGTGGTCACATTCCATTCCCTATGGTCACAGAAATCTCTACAAATCACAGAAATCACCACCATGATTGGCAGTCACAGTTGGCTGACCACAGATTTAGTGGGCCATAGAGACTAAGTCTGGGCTTTTCAATGGAGTTTAAAAGAGTTAGTCATCCAAATATCACCGGAATTTGGGTGCTGGGCCTCTAAATCCCTTGGATCCCTGGAAAATCCCAGCCTAAGAGTACAATTTTCAAAAGCAATTTAGGAGACAAAGTCCTATTTTCAAATGTGCCTAAGGCATTTGGGAACAGATTTCTCTGTTGCTTTTTACAGATCCAGACTACACGGCTACCCCTCTGATTTTCAAAAGCATTAGGAGTTCCCAAATGCCTTAGGCACATTTGAAAAAAGGACTTTGTCTCCTAAATTGCTTTTGAAAATTGTACTCTTAGGCTGGGATTTTCCAGGGATCCAAGGGATTTAGAGGCCCAGCACCCAAATTCCAGTGATATTTGGGAACTCCTAATGCTTTTGAAAATCAGAGGGGTAGCCATGTAGTCTGGATCTGTAAAAAGCAACAGAGAGATCTGTTAGTTTTAAAGGTGCCACAGGACAAGCTGTTGCTTTTGAAAACGGGATGTAGGCTCCTAAGGCACTGAGTCATTTTTGAAAATTGTATTCCAGCTTACTAATGCACATTACATGTTTTGACTTCAACTCAGGTTTGAGGCCCATTGGTTGTACAGTAGCACTGAGCTGGAATAGCATTGCCCTGTCATGGACCATGTCATGGACCTGTTCTGTGAATACATAGACCATATAAGGGGGAAACATAGCCAGGGTTTAACCTGCCTGAATAAGCAGAAACTGAAGGTTTGGAGGCACGCAAGAGTGCACTATTTGCCAACGAGAGGGCTTATGTGGTTTCAGCTTCCATATCTGTACTGGATACCATGTTTAGGAATGGACTAAAACCTAAGGGTGTACAAATCAAGATACAAAATTTATCCAGATAACTGTGGTGAACATTCTTAAAGAGCATTCTGGGAGCCTTAGCAAGGGAGATTCAGCCTTTTGAAGATATCATGGTTTGAAATGTGTGAACTCCCTGCAACGCCTGGTTTGAACCCTAGAAAAGTCAACTCTGTCTTCATGGGAATAATACTACTTTGCACCTGTATAGTGTCTTTAATACAATGACCTCAGTGTGCTTTACAGACACTGACATAGAGGGTTCACTTCCCACACTGGTGAAACATGACTTCCTCTGGGATGTAATGCAGCATCTGTTTACTCCCTTAGAGCAACGGGACACAATGGTGTAGGACAAGAACATTGCAGTAAAATTTACTGTGTGATATCCATTTGGATTAAGCCTTCTCTGCTCTGCATGGACATGAAAGAGCTTGAGCTAACTTCTGCTACATGGTGCAACTCAACTTCCATGACTTGACTTCAGCAAGGAGAAAGAGCATTGCATTGCACTGCATTCATGTAACTGAGAGCAGAATTTGCTTCTCACACTTATGGCATTCTTGCCAGGATTCAAGATTAAGATAAGATATTTGTCCTAAGATTAAGTAAAAATATTTAAGATTCAGATTATAGCCATCCTACAAAACTAAAGGCTCAGATTGTCCATGGCCCTTCCATTGCACAGAGGTACATGTAGGACTTGGCTACACTTGAGAGTTGCAGCGCTGGTGGTGGCTTTACAGCGCTGTAACTTACTCCCCGTCCACACTGGCAAGGCACATACAGCGCTGTATCTCCCTGGCTACAGCACTGCTTGTACTCCACCTCGACGAGAGGAATAAAGAGAACAGTGCTGTTGTTGCAGCGCTGGGGTGCCAGTGTAAACAGTGATTAATCTTACTATGCTGTAACTGACCTCCGGAACCTTCCCATAATGCTTTAAAGTAAAGATTACACTCTGTTTTGTTGTGATGCCTCTTTTTGTTTTGTTGTGAACTCGGGGCTCCCGAAGCTGCTTATCTAAAAAACAAACACAGCTCCTGTTTGCAGTGAATGAGCAGAGGCAGGGGGATCCCTTTGGAATGGCCACAGCTAGTGTTTGCTTGAGGAGAGAAGCAGCACGATGGGTGGTGGTGGGGGGGTCCATTTCGGAGCAGCTGCTTATCTGGTCTGTGAGGAAAAAAACAAAGGCGGCTATTTGCATTTAGTGAATGAAAGAGGGGTGGGGGAAGGCGTCGGAACTTTCAAGGCAGGGAGCTGACACAGTGTCAGCTTCAAAAATCCACTCTCTCTGTCTCCCCCATGCTCCCTGTCACACTCCACCCCACCCCCCTCTTTTGTTGCAGCCACTTGAACGCTGGGATAGCTGCCCATAATGCACCACTCCCAACACCTCTGCAAATGCGGCCACACTGCAGCGCTGGTAGCTGTCAGTGTGGCCACACTGCAGCGCTTTCCCTACACAGCTGTACGAAGACAGCTTTAACTCCCAGCGCTGTACAGCTGCAAGTGTAGCCAAACCCGTAGGAAGGGGATGCCGCAGGGTGTAGTTAATGTACTTGGAGACAGGAAAGGGCTGCAATTCACCTCAAAATGAGAATGGAAGAGCTAGGGACCTGCCTCCTTATCCCACTTCTGCACCTATCTGCAGAACTGGCCAGGCCAGAGATCAGAGCATGTGGCACCATCACAAGATTCAGTGTCCTTTCAGGGATATTTTCTATCTTGACTCTTTTCCCCTCCATCAGGTGATGATGAAAAGCATGGAAAATGTGTAAGCTCATGCAGTAATGTACTAATGTTGCTATAATTAACATCAGTGTCAAGGGTTCCTTTCAGAGCTGTAACCACTGCCTGTAACAGCGAGAGGTTCATTATTGAATTTTATCAGACCTTCTCTGGGATGTTTGCTCCTTCACTCAGCTAATGACGTAATTTCAATCTGTTCCAACCAACAGCCCTCTTGACAGTTTGTCAGGGCCTGGGACCTGATCCTGCAAGGTGCTTTGCCCTTTCAATTACCGTTGGGCTTCCACTGAATTCCTTAACTTCAACTGGTACAGGCTTGAGCCCCTTGACTCCAAAGGGAATTGAAGAATATCAGGAGTCACTCAGCACATTGCAGGATCAAGCACTGATAGCATTGTCATTGGATATTGCTCTGAATTCCGGCTGTTTGATTTCCACACTTGAAAAGAGTGGAGATAATTGGACTGGTGTAAGAGGGTGTGAGATTCCATTCAGTTCAATGGAGTTGCAACCCCATTATGTGTTAAACGCCCCATTCTATTTCCATTGATGCCAATTAGAAATTTATCACTAATAGTAATGGGCGCATGATAGAAGTGTAGATCATTTATTCATTTCTCAATTGTGTCATAATACTGTTCATTTCTCTTTGTTTTCCATTATCTTAAAACCCAGGTTTGAAATATTATTTATTTTTTATTCCTGTTATAAGAACAATCTATCATATTCTCATTGTGCAAGGCTGAGTCGTCTGATATGTAAGTGACAGGGGAACAGAATATTACAAATTAAATTTGTTGTTTTGTCTTTGCGTGAATGGAAATCAACTAATCTAAATTAATGGGTTTGGTACAAAGTTCTTTTAAAAAAAAATCAAAGGAAGTGTTGCAGATAGGAGAAAGATTTCAAGTAGCGAACATGATGATTTTTGTTAAGTAAAAGAGTTACCAAACAAGGAAAATAATGGATTTTAAAGTTCAGTTCTACTCTGTAAAATACGCCCCTTCTTCCTCAATAGATCTGTTCTAACAATGTACTCATTAAAACAAGGAGTATGGTGGCACCTTAAAGACTAACAGATTTATTTGGGCATAAGCTTTCATGGGTAAAAGACTTCACTTCTTCAGAGGCATGGAGTGAAAGGTACAGATGCAGGCATGATATAATGACATATGAAGAGAAGGGAGATACCTCACAGGTGGAGAACCAGTGTTGACAGGGCAAATTCAGTCAGGGTGGATGTAGTCCACTCCCAATAATAGATGAGAAGGTGTCAATTCCAGGAGAGGCAAAGCTGCTTCTGTAATGAGCCAGCCATTCCCAGTCCCTATTCAAGCCCAAATTAATGGTGTTAAATTTGCAAATGAATTTTAGTTCTGCTGTTTCTCTTTGAAGTCTGTTTATGAAGTTTTTTTGTTCAAGAATAGTGACTTTTAAATCTGGTATAGAACATCCAGGGAGATTGAAGTGTTCACCTATTGGCTTTTGTATGTTACCATTCCTAATGTCCGATTTGTGTCTATTTATTCTTTTAAGTAGGGACTGTCTGGTTTGGCCAATGTACACGGCAGAGAGGCATTGCTGGCACATGATGACATATATAACATTAGTAGATGTGCAGGTGAATAACCCTTGATGGTGTGGTTGATGTGGTTACGTCCTCTGATGGTGTCGCTAGAGTAGATATGGGGACAGAGTAGGCAACGAGGTTTGCTACAGGGATTGGTTCCTGGGTTGGTGTTTCTGTGGTGTGGTGTGCAGTTGCTGGTGAGTGTTTGCTTCAGATTGGGGGGTTATCTGTAAGTGAGGACTGGCCTGCCTCCCAAGGTCTGAGAGAGCGAGGGATCGTTTTCCAGGATAGGTTGTAGATCGTTGATAATACGCTGGAGAGGTTTTAGCTGGGGACTATATGTGATGGCCAGTGGTGTTCTGTTATTTTCCTTGTTGGGCCTGTCCTGTAGTAGGTGATTTCTGGGTATCCGTCTTGCTCTGTCAATCTGTTTCCTCACTTCCTCAGGTCGGTATTGTAATTTTAATTTTGTGGATACAGACTAACACAGCTACCCCCGATACAATGTACTCATCACTTCTGCTTACTTCACCAACTAAATCATGTTTTTACTACTTTTTACTCCTGTTAACACCACAAAGCTAAAATAGGTATGGGAAATTGAACAAGACTTTATTTCATTTCTTACATACATTCTTAACTATGTTTCAGTTGCAGAAACTTTAATATTAGTGATGGTCAAACCAGAAAGAGACAGCTTGACTTTCAGGTTGAGTTTGCAGAGCTGGAAGTTAAAGACAGCTTATTTTCACTCAGACATTTGAACTAGACATCACTGAGATTATAAACATGAAACTTCACAATGTCATTTTTATAGTTGCTTTTCAAGGTGAAACTACACTTCAAAATGTGAACCAAACGATTATCAGCTGTTTGTGCTACACTGTTCTGAGAAATTCTCCTCTATCTCTTGTTCGACAGCTGAAGAGGAATTTTGGCATAGTGGGTTTGATGAATCATTCAATGTTCAACATCTTTTCCTTAGCTAAGTACCCGGTATATATCTCAGCTGTGAATTTATCAGAGCCAAATTGGAACAAGCTGACCCAAAGCTGGCTTTGAAAGAACAGTTAACTATAATAAGAAAGTGACTGGCTTTCCAAGAAGGATAAGAAAGGCCTGAGCCAGGAGCTCAAAACAGTCTATGTGACGTGCAAATGACAAGATGACATTCCAGTCTTCCTAAAAACTATGACTCAGAAACATCAAGAAAGCTCCAGGGCAAACCAGATTTGCTCTAGTTGTTTTAGAATCTGATGTACAACATGGTCAGCAGAGAGGACACTGGGGTTGGAGTCAGGTGACCTGGGTTCTATTTCTGGCTCTGACACTGACCTCATGTGACCTTGGGCAAGTCACTTCACCTCTCTGTATCTCAGTATCCCCATCTGTACAAAGGGAATAAGAAGATCACATTCCATTGCAAACCCTGAGATCCCTAAGTGAAGTACCTCAGAAAAACTAAATATTATTCTTCATTGTTGACTGGTTAGTAGTGCTGTTGCATCTGCTGTGTTTGCATAATTCAGAAGGATGAACAACCTGTATCCATGAAAAAGCCACCAAAAATAACGTTAAATGTAAGACTAAATTCTGTAGGTATTAATTGCTTAATCTAACTTCACAATCGATCATATTATAAGTTTAAAGAAATATGGGTACAGGAGATTTCCTTTAATACGTCTGTCAGTGAACAAGAACACATGGTAGCCTTGAATAAAACAACAGTTGCTTTGGAGAGAGGTAATAAAACAGTAAAATATGGTATCCCTTGACAGATAAGCTCGGATCTCTAGAAAATTTATAAGGCTAAATTCTGTCCCCGGATTCACTTGTAAAACTCCACTAAAGCTTTGAATTCTGTATAGGATCCAGATCCTCCATACTGTTTGCCACACAAAAGCTATATGAAAGTTAATGACCAAGGAAAAGGCCAACGCTGCAGAAAAGCAGCACTGAAAGGAAAAGTTAATCTTTGGAAAGTGCAGCCCCCAGATATCAATATATGGCCCCCTACTACCACAGAATCTGAGCATACACAATCTTCAGAGTATCCCTGTGAGATAGGCAGAGTACTGTAGTATTTTCCTGTTTTACCGATGGAGTGACTTGCCCAGGATCACACAGGAAGTCTGTGGCAGAAAAGGGAATTGAATGCAGGTGTCTAAGGCCCCAGCTAGAGCCTAACCACTGGAATAGCCTTCCTATTGATCATGGTCTATTGGACCATCACTCCTCATCTATTGACTAAAGACTGACCACCAAAGGTCCCCACGGGCCATTATAGCAGCCAGAGTTCTCGGGCATATGCAAGTCCTGGCAATGTCTCTTCCCCCACCTCCCTCAGTGATGCTCATATGCCAGCCTCAGGGAGACAAAGTGATATAGGAGTTAGTACGCTGGCTCTTTGCCACCAGAGAATCTGCAAATACTGGGGTGATATGCACGAGGGCAGCTATGAAGATATGCACGTGGGCAAGAGAAGAAAAAGGGGGAATCCAAGTCACTCTAATTAAGTCTAGGCAATTTCTGCTGACAGTTATTTTATTTGCTTTTTTAGGTATTGCTTCAAACCTAAGGATGCCGAACTGGGGAGGTGGCGCCAAATGTGGTGCTTGTGACAAGTCGGTGTATCATGCTGAAGAAATCCAGTGCAATGGCAGGAGTTTTCACAAGACATGCTTCCACTGCAGTAAGCTGAGCTACATTGTTGTAACTTTGCAATATCTCCATGGCTCAGTATAACTCCCATTTTAACATGATTCATTCCAATAACTTAGGGCAGGTCCATACTCACCGTGCGGGTCGACGCGGGGAGTTCGACTTCTCCGAGTTCAAACTATCGCGTCTAATCAAGATGCGATAGTTCGAACTCCCCGCGCGCTCCGGTCGACTCTGGAACTCCACCACCGCGAATGGCGGTGGCGGAGTCGACCTTGGAGCCGCGGAGTTCGACCCCGCCGCGTCTGGACGGGTAAGTAAGTCGAACTAGGGTACTTTGAGTTCAGCTACGCTATTCGCGTAGCTGAACTTGCGTACCCTAGTTCGACCACCCCCCCCTTAGTGTAGACCAGGCCTTAGTGCTGCAGCAACAAGCTCCTTGAGTGTCAAATCTGCTCAGAACCAGAGAAGAGACTTGGTCTAATTTACTTTATTCATTTAGAATTTTTGTTCAATGGGTGTGAAACCTAACCCTAGACAGAGGCCCTTAACACCACTGAGGCCTTAAGTGGTCTGGAGTGGAGGGCTGTAGTGATCCCCTGGCAGCAGGATAAATTTCACCCTGACCCAGCTTAATCAGAAATATACATCTCATTTTGGGGAGAACCTCAAGGGAGCAGCAGGCACAAGTTACCTGGTCACTCTACTTCCCTATACACTGCTCCAGCACTGTACAGAGGGCCTACCTGAGCCACAAGAAGCCAGGGGAGAACCCCCACCGTCACTGCAGGAGCAGCATACGGTAGGGTGATCAGATGTCCCATTTTTAAAGGGACAGTCCCATTTTTGGGGACTTTTTCTTATATAGGCACCTATTACCTTTACCCTCCACCCCCTGCCCTGTTTTTTCACAGTTGCTATCTGGTCCCCCTACATAAGGCCACCATGAGCAGCTCTAGGCTGCCCCACATACTACTTCCAGTATAGGGAGCATCCCACATATGGGGCTGAAGGGGGAATCCCCATTGCACTGAAAGCTACAGGGGTTCTGGCTTTCTCCAGACTGCAGAACAAGCCACAGGTAGCTCAGGTGCTGTAAATCAGAGCTGTTTGGTCAGTCTGAGGGTGAGAGGGAAGGGCCTTCCTTTGGAGAAGCAGTCAGTCTGTTCTCAGAGCCAACACCCAGTAAGGGTCTCTTCAGCAGGGTGCAAAGCTCCTAACAGAAAACAAATCCCAACCAAACTGCTTACAGTTAGAAAGCCTTTGCATCAGGTTGTGTCAGTTTACCTCTTAATAGTAGCTCCTAGTAATTGGGTCCAGCTGCTCCAGCTTCCTACCTCTTCAGCCAGTGCTTAATTAGTAATGAAAGACCTGCTGGGGCTCAAGTAATTGTTTTACTTTCATAACTGACATGGCAACCCAGAGGTGTCAGGGCTATGAACTGTCAAGCCTAGAGGTGCTGGGGCTCAGCCCTGGCAAGCCGCTGCACAAATTAAGTCCTGCCTTCAGCACAGGAGGGCAATACCCCCTAGGCTCTAGAGCCCCCCTTTCCACACAGGCATTGCATGTTTTTATAGAGAAACTGGGATGTGGGAGAACGGTGACCCTGGGTGTCCCCAAGGGTCTTTACCACTCATCACAGACTGCAATATACAAAGGAGTAGATTTCATATTGAAAAATCAGGTCTATAACAACTGCAAACACCAATTCTTTTAAACTCACCCAGTCCCACAAGAAGGCATTGCTTAATGGGAGATTGCAGGGGACGGCTGCCGCGAGAGTCCAGCGATGCCAACAGGAATTAGACGTGCCCACAAGTAGAAGTTGAAAGTTGCCCCCCTTCTGTATAGACACCTTCAAAGTACCTCCTCCACTGCCATGTCCTCCTGCCACCCACTCCTTTCCCTATGCAATGCTCTTTCACTCCCTACAGCCAACTCTGTGAAACTGACTCTTCCTCTCCATGGACCTACCAATCTAAGAGCTGCAGGGTGAAAGTGGAGGAGCTGAGAATGCAGAGGGAGAAAACATCAGTGCAGCAGTAGCTGCCCCTACAGAAGGGAGGAGTAGTGCCATAGCATTTACCTTGGAGTCAGGCTTGAGCTTCAGGAACATTATAGTGGTAACTCCCACATGAGAGTGAAGAATAGGTTGGCCAGAAAATATCTGGCCTGATCTCCACCCACCACCTGTGTCAGCAGAGAATTTTAAATTGGCAGTGGTTTGCACAAGTGTAAATGACAACACAAAGTGCATGGTAGTGGAGGATCAGGCACAAAGTGTATATTTGAGAGTCACATTTTTTTAAATGCATAGACTCTGAATTTGGCCCACACTGAGGTAGCTAATTTAAATATTAATAAGTTAGATACTGCAGTAAACATCTGAGACAGAAGCAAAAAATCTGAGTAAAAAAAAAGTAAAAAAAATCAGAGATGGTCCTTATAACAATTGGCAGCTGAGAGGTATGCTAACTGGTGATACTTTTTCCATGACAGTTAGGTCCAGGTAATACTGATCAGTCCTAGAGTAGGTGAGTCAGTATCATGTTTGTGTGCTATCATGCAATATTCTATGGCTATACTGGGTGCTAGGACACACCTCATCATGCATGGCAGGCTTTCCAAGTAAAATAAGAGATTGCACAGACATGAAGAAAAGCAGTCTAGGCATCTGAGCATGGGATTTGGAGTCATGCACACTTGAGTTCTAATCCTGCCTCCAACAATGATTCCTTCTGAAGCTTTGGCCAAATCACTTAGGCCCAAATTTTCAAAAATGGCTGTTTGCGTGTGCCTCAGTTTTTGGGTGTCCAGCTTGAGACGTCTCAAGGTTGATATTCAGAGGGCCTGAGCACTTGCAATTCTGATTGACTGCATCTGGAACTGCGGCTGCTGAGCAGACTCAAATTGTACAACCAAACATCGAGATAATCAAAATTATAAGGTACTTTTGTAAAAACTGACCTTAACTTCCCTGCTTCTAGTTCTCTCTAATTACAATGCTTACTTCAAGGCTACGGTGAATAGTTTGTTTATAAAGTTCTTTGAAGATGATAAGCACCAAGTATAGAAAATGTAACCCAATCGTGTAAAAGCTGATACATTGTATTCTTCATACATTGTTAGTTGAAAAGAATAGAAGACATCCCTTATAGCAAAGTCTTTTCCCCTTTAAAACTTAAATCTCATTACTAAACCAATTTAAATGCTAGAAATGGAAGCAGATGTTGTGTACATATTATTATCAGCAAATCATTATAGCAAGCAGTAGTAGCAACCAGTATAATTAAGGCTGCAAAGTAGTTTCCATTATAGCCCTGTTTTTAGATGCCCATGACAATCTCCTTTGGAGTTGAAATTCTCCAGGCTTGATTTCTGCACAACAGTAAATTTTTGGTTTTGTATTAGTCATAATAGTTTACTCATCACACCAATAGCTGTCTTTCTTAGGTTTGATGTAGCACCCATATTGTAGTACATAAACATTGACAGGAACACTGGTAACATGGCATTTTTTTCTTGACTGGAGATGTACAAGTATAGGGAAATAGTTCAACCAATATATTTAAAAGTTTATTAGAAAATGTTTAAGCATAGATGGTACAGAGAGTTTGAAACGTCAGTTATTGGTCATCGGGGGTAACATACAGAGTATAGGGGGATGCTAGTATTTTGGTATTGGACAGCACATAACATATACAGTCTGCAATGTCCCCAATGCGGGGGTATACGGTGGGTGACATAAAGATACAGTAAGCAAGCAGTGAGGGTACATCACTCATACAAAAAGTTACAGACAGTCATGCGTATAGATAAGCGGGCCGGGTAATGGGGATAGGATGATCCTCACATGGTGGTGTTCAGTTCGGTGGGTTCAGGGCTCAGGATACACTTGATCTTAGCCACGAGGCCGAGACGCGGCCAAACAAAACCAACTATATTAAACTAACACTATGGTTGCAAAATCAAGCATTCAAGAGTTAGGCAATGCCAGAATTAAGGTGTTCTGGGAACCTTCGTTCAGCTTCCTTTTGCATATATGTTATGATACAGTCTTTAATTACATGATCACATCCTGGTTTTTTCCACAGACCCAGACCCAGTGGAAGCACTGAGAGCACAGGAGAAACTGCCTCTCTGCTCTCAGTTCTGATGCTCAGTGCCATAGCAGTTAAAGGGGGAGGGATAGCTCAGTGGTTTGAGCATTGGCCTGCTAAACCCAGGGTTGTGAGTTCAATCCTTGAGGAGGCCACTTAGGGATCTGGGGCAAAAATTGGTCTTGCTAGTGAAGACAGGGGGCTGGTCTCGATGACCTTTCAAGGTCCCTTCCAGCTCTAGGAGATTGGTATATCTCCTGTTATTACCTTAAGTAGCTGGAAGGAGCAACTGCAGGGAAAATCCTACTCCATCCCTGCAGCCTTGGGCTGAAGCACACACAGTTGTTCTATAGGGATGGTGCATGGTCAGTCCACATGGAAGCATCAGAGAATTTAGCTGTCAAACTAACAAATCTCTACTGAGCATGTGCAAATGGAGTTTTCTCAGAGGCTTATAACTTGGCCAGGTTTGGGTACATTTTCACCAGGATGGCAAAAGGCACTCCCTTCCCCCACACCCATGTCAAATTTCAAATCCCTGCTCCAAAACAGGGAGGCACAAGACCATTTCAATAAAACAATTGTTTAAAAAAAATGGAATATGGGAAAGATAATATTTCTCCCTAATTCATTATTGGAAACAGATGAACAGTTTTAGCTAAAACTGTAAACAATAAATAAATCTGACACAGAAACCCAGCATGGAAAATTTTAGCCCAAACTGTTAAAGTTTGGCAGCAACTGAAAATAAGGTCTTATAATGGGAAGTGTCCTGCAATCTTAATTATAGGTGGCACTTACCTACACTGAGTACAATTTGTCCTACGAAAATGTGAAATAACACTCCCTTTTGCAGACTGCTGTTTACCTACTTTGTTTCCCTCTTGGATTTTACTTAAAACACAGCTGTGGTGGATATTTGGCAGGATCTCACTTTATAACCTGAAACTACTTAGTGATGGTTTATGAACGGTCTCTGAGCAGATGACAGGTCTCAGAGCTATTTCAACAATAGCACTTCAAGAGCTTTTGCTCCATCTGTTGTGGTACATAGATACTCTATCTGTATGATGCCAAAAATAGAACCATTTTATCTGCTGCTGGAGTTTCCATCATCCCTCAACTCCCACAGTAAACATAATTACCATTGCAGAACAGATGAGAATGCAGCAAAGGGTAATCAGGTTCACAAATTAACAGAAGCTTCTAGTTTTATTGGCATTAATTAAAAAAAATAATTGCAAATATGTTTCTTTTTCCTGGATAGCTTTGTCTATTTTTGTCACTGCACTGCCTATTAGCAACTACTGCCTCATCCAAAAGCCACTGAAGTTACAGGAAAGACTCCCACTGACTTCAATGAGTTTTAGATCAGGTCCCTAGTGACACAGTTTGATCCATAACTTTTTCTTTTCATGAAAAAAAGTGTTTGAAAATAACCAGCAAACCTCTCTGGAGTTTGAACTCCCAGCCCTTCTTTACTCACTACGCACTTTATCTTTGTGAGCTAATCTGCCTTTTTCTTCAAGTCACATAGTCAGTGTGTAAATTAGATGCTAGTCTTAACAAACCAGCAGGCATATTAAGGTGGGGAAGGAGGTGAAGTCCAAAGGGCATCTGAGAAAGGGCTTTGCGCATAATGGCAGAAATTTTTCAAAAGTGGATGCCTCAATTTGCACGTGCCATATTTGAGACATGAGGTGGGTACTCAGTACTTTCTGAAAATCTTGCCTTTCCAAGTATCAACTTGGGTTCCGCTTCCCGCCCCCCCCAAAATAGTCTGAGGCACCTAAAATGACTAGTCCCGATAAAAACATGGCCACTATTTGCTAAACTGTATTGCTTCTTGGTTTCATAGTATTAATGCTATTGAAAAGTTCTGGATTACTAGTGGAATTCAGTTTCCAGAGCTATTTATCCATAGAACAGAGACAGCATAAGCAGTCACAGTGTAGCATTGCTCAAACTGCCTCACCAAAGTGCCTCACCTGGGGAGGTAACTTCTAGGATGAGAGAATAGTCTACTCTCAATGCCCATTCACTTTTTGGCTACTCTGCTGACACTGAGTGGTGCTAATTAGTGGTAGTTGTGCTGTGGGCTTTTTATAACATGGATGCCTATTCACTGGGAACTGAACTGAGACCACTAACAGCTGTCAGCTCTTATTAACTTTTAGTCTCTTTCAGTCTGGGCTAGATTTAAACTGGTGACCTAGAGGATAAAACTTTGTATCCTATTACCAATGTCTGACATTTCTATGGCACTTTCCATTCAAAGACCTCCAAGAGATTTAGCAGTGAGTTAAACCTTATAATATGCTTGCATAAAGAACAGAGCTGGTACCTAGCTCTCTTTGGTGCTTCATTGTAGAACCTTATCTAAACCACCCCGAAGAAACTCTAGTATAGCTGAGATCACCAGATATTTGAGATTCCAGAGGTGTGAAATAGGGCAAGATAAAGGAACAGAATTCCTGGTTGAGTTCTATCTGGGTGCTTTAAGCATATCAATGACTCTAGTTTCAGAGTAGCAGCCATCTTAGGCTGTATCCGCAAAAAGAACAGGAGTACTTGTAGCACCTTAGAGACTAACACATTTATTTCAGCATAAGCTTTTGTGGGCTACAGCTCACTTCTTCTATGCATCCGAAGAAGTGAGCTGTAGCCCATGAAAGTTTATGCTGAAATAAATGTGTTAGTCTCTAAGGTGCTACAAGTACTCCTGTTCTTTTTAATGACTCTAGTGTTGCTCAAGTTATTGTTGTGATGGGGAGACTGCATAATTTCCATCCCAGAATACTGAAAGAATTGGCATATGAAATTGCAAGTCCAGTAACAAGGATTTTTAATAAATCTATTAAAATCGACAGTTGTACCATACGACTGGAGAATAGCAACATAGTACCTATATTTAAGAAAGGGAGAAAAAGTGATCTGGACAATTATAGACCCATTATTTCAGGGGTGGGCAAACTTTTTGGCCTGAGGGCCACATCTGGATTGGGAAATTGCATGCAAGGCCATGAATGTAGGGCTGGGCAGGGAGTTGGGGTGTGGGAGGGAGTGCGGGGTGTGGGAGGTGCTCAGGGCAAGGGATTGGAGCAGAGGAGGGATGCGGGGTGTACAAGGGGGCTCAGGGAAGGGGGTTGGGTGCAGGAGATGGTGCACAGTGCAGGAGGGAGCTCAGGGCAGTGGTGCAGGGAGGGGTGCGAGGTGCAGCAGGGGGTTCAGGGCAGGGAGTTGGGGTGCAGGAGGGGTGTGAAGTGTGGCACGGGACTCAGGGCAGGGGGTTGGGGTGCAGAGTGCAGCTTAGCTGGCGCAACTCCGAGGTGGCAGCAGTGCACACCGGGGCCAGGGCAGGCTCCCTGCCTGCCTGCCTGCCCTGGCCCCAGCCCTGCACCGCTCTGGAAAGCGGCCGGCACCCACGTCTCTGTGGTCCCTGGGAGAGAGAGGGGCAAAGGGCTCCGTGTGCTGCCCTTGCCTGTGGGTACCTCCCCCAAAGCTCCCATTGGCCAAGGTTCCCTGTTCCTGGCCAATGGGAGCTTCAGGGGAGGTACCCACAGGCAAGGGCAGCGTGTGGAGCCCCTTCCCCCCCCCCACCTCCCGGGGCCGCAAGGACATGGTGCTGGCCGCTTCCTGGAGTGGCACGGGGCCTGTGGTACCATGGGGGTGACAATCCTGTGGGTTGAATCCAAAGCCCTGAGGGGCCAGATCCAGCCCACGGGCCGTAGTTTGCCCACCCCTGCATTAGTTAGACCTCAATAGAATACAAGACTGCAGAACAAATTTTGAAGGAAAGAATAATTAAAGACTTGGAGGTAAATGGAAAATGGGATAAAATGCAACATGGGTTTATCAAATGTAGATCATACCAGACTAACCTCATACCTTTCTTTGACAAGATAACTGTTTTAGACAAGGGACATGCAGTAGATCTGGTTTTCTGTAATACATTTGACATGGTATGACTTGCAAAATTATTAGTTAACCTGAAGAAGATGGAGATTCGTACAAGAACTGTAACTAGGTAAGGAACTGGCTAGAGGGGAGATGACAAGAAGCTGTGTGGGCTAGGAGGCTTGGTCTGGGGACTAATCTTTAGTTAATATTTTCATTAAGAACCAGGCACAAAAGTAGTAGTGGGCTAAATAAATTTACTGATGACACAAAGTTGGAAGGCATTGTCAATACAGAGGAGGATAGGAATATTATACAGGAAAAAATGGATAATCTTGAGGACTGGAGAAATAGAAATGGGAATAAATGTAATACAAGAAAGTACAAGGTCATATATGTAGTGACCAATAAGAATCTCTGCTGCATGCTTGGGGCTCATAAGTTGGAAATTATTGAGAAAGAGAAAGACCAAAGTGTATTAGTTGTTCACAGTGTATTAGTCAATGAGATGCAGCTGTGAAATAGGCAAACATGATCCTAGGCTATATCAGGCAATGCATTTCCAGTAAAGGTAGGCAAGTACCCGAGGTAAAGCCTCATCTGGAATACTGTGTACAGTTCTGGTTGGCCATGTCCAAAAAAGATACATTCCAACTGGAACAGGTGCACAAAAGGGCTTCTAGGATGAACAGGGGAATGAAGAGCCTATCTTACGAGAGGAGATTAAAATAGCTTGTCTTCCTTAACCTAGCAAAAAGGAGGCTGAGAAGAGATATGATTGCTCTCTATAAATACATCAGGGGAGTAAACTCCAGAAGGGATCAGCACTATTTAAGATAAAGGACAATGGTGTCACAAGAACAAATTGACCATGAACAAATTTAGTCTGGAAATTAGAAGAAGGTTTCTAATCATCAGAGGAGTGAGGTTCTGGAACAGCATCCAAAATAGGCATAGTGGGGTCAAAGTACCTAACTAGTTTCAAAATGGAACTTGATAAATATATGAATGGGATTATACGATGGGTTGCCTGCATTCAGGGGGCTGGACTTGATGACCCAGAAGCAGTGCTTAATTTGTAATGAAAGAGGTGCCGGAGCTCAAGCAATTAGCCAGTGCAAATTTTTTTTACTTTCATAACTGACGTGGTAAGCCCAGAGGTGCTGCAGCTATGAACTGCCAAGCCTAGAGGTGCCAGGGCTCAGACCTGGCAAGCCCAGATTTGCCGGGGCTATGAACTGCGAAGTCCTGGCACAAATTAAGTACCGCTCAGGAGCTCCCCTCCAGTCCTATGATCCTAATGAAGGATACAAATGAAGAGCATAGTCTCAGACTATTGGTAAATGCTGAATTTAAAATATATTAATATTTGTGCTTATAACAATGACAACTGATTAACTTTTTTCTACAGTTTTAAAGGATGAGCAATTAAGGGCTTCCAAGCAGATGTATATGTTATAGGCAGGGCCGGCTCCAGACCCCAGCGCGCCAAGCGTGTGCTTGGGGCGGCGTCCCGCAGGGAGGGCAGCAGGCGGCTCCGGTGGACCTCCCGCAGGCATGCCTGCGGGAGGTCCACCAGAGCCGCGGGACCAGCGGACCCTCCGCAGGCACGTCTGTGGGAGGTCCACCACAGCTGCGGGACCGGCGACCGCCAGAGCGCCCCCCACGGCGTGCCGCCCTGCTTGGGGCAGCGGAAATCCTAGAGCTGCCCCTGGTTATAGGCTATCTGCCTTTTATGCAAGGAACTCCCATTAATGCTAAAGAGGTTTATGCACAAAGATCAAGGGTTAAATATAGGCCTTAATCTTCTGCTTCATGTCTTTCCAGGATGCAATGGCAAGCACATTAAGAGGGTTATAAACCTTTCCTTAATTTATTTTTTGCAGATGCATGCTAATTACTTCAGTGAGAAACCACAGGGTAACTTTATCCCATATCCAAATTTGTAAACATTTATTTACCCTACAATAGCTTTACATAAGAACTCCTTTCTTCCTATTTCTGCTATATTCTTTTTTCAATAGGGTTATCAGAAATAAACTCAGTGTTCCAGATGAGGGCTTAATATTGATTTATATCAACCATTTTCAAGAATAAAATAACTGGTATTACAATAATTCTGAGGTATGTTAATACTCAGATTTGTAAATACAAATTTTTATATGCACTTTTGTTCTCTATTTTTAGTGGCTTGCAGAAAAGCTCTGGACAGTACTACAGTAGCAGCTCATGAATCTGAAATCTATTGCAAAACCTGTTATGGAAGAAAATATGGTCCTAAAGGTATTGGGTTTGGACAAGGGGCAGGGTGTCTCAGCACTGATACTGGCGAACATCTAGGCTTGGATCTGCAACAGTGAGTTAAATCCCACTGATTATACCTTTTTAAAAAATGTATATTCTCCATTTACTGGACACTTCATTAGGTTTCCATAACAACATCTAGCATAAGTAGCACAATAAATGCAATCACAGGTTTTTTCTTCCATGAGTCTTGTCATTTCTGCCAATTTTTAATAATGTTCAGTCTCTTGAAAGCCTTTTTAAAAATGTTTTTCCCTATTCCAATAGGCAATTATGGTACAGGAAACCTTGCTTTACATATCACCACCGACCTAGATAGTCACTGCAGCTGTAATTTGCTAGTAGTTGCACAATGCCACAATCATGTTCACCATAGAACAATAGAATCAAATATCTTTCCCTCTGAGTGGTTGCATTGTACTTATATTTTACTAATACAGTAACAGTTGCAGTACCCTGTGCTGTTATTTTCCTGTAGAGAGAAAAAAGTTATCCATTATAAATCCTCTCTCATGGGTCACATACCATTTTGAGGATATATGACTCAACAGAGGGATTAGAATCCTGACTGCAGATAACTGCCTATGTCACTATGCTTTTATAATAGTTTTTTTGTGATTTTCAAAGCTGCACATTTCTAAATGACTCCAACATTTTCCTCTGTAATAAAGCTAATATATCCATACTGAAGGTACAAGCTTAGAGAGCGTATTTATCAGTAATCCTTTGTCACAGGCACATTCATTACTGTGAGTGTCACACCAGGAATTTTTAACTTTCTGTAGGCTTAATGACATGTTGCAGCCTGACAATCCAGGAATTCAAAGGTCACTCCATGAATGACTAAGAGCTGACACTGGGTTGGGCTGATAGTTCAGAAATATAGGTTGAAACTATTTTTCTGCATCTGACCTTGACATAGTATAGGCCCGTTCAAGGCAACAGACAAAAACCTACCTGCTGATGCTTTACAATGAACAAAGACGACAGCACTTCAGATTCCTGTCTCTTTTTACTAACCTCTCACTAACAAATCCCAGCAGCTAGCTGATTAGAGAAAGAACACTAAAGTATTGCTGCTTTTTATTTTTCAGTGCATCTTTAATACAGATATTTTTTATTAGACTCCCCCTTGCTTCTCTCTTTCTGTTAAATACAGTCTTTTTTGCGCACATGGCCACTGCTATGTGCACAGCCAATGTTATGGCTGGCTGTAACGTTATGACCAGCAGCTATTCACTAAAACCAAGGCAATGTCATCTGCTACCTTAGTCATAGCAATAGCTCCTTAGCACTGTAAAATGCATTTACTTCTGTAGAATTTTTTTGTTGTATTACACATCAAGCTTCACGTCCTGTGAACCAATACTGTAATGTTGACTAACCCTTCCAAAAAATACATTGAATTGGAAAGATTCTGCGAATGGAAACATGATTTTACAAGCAATGTTTAAATGTACTGAAAATCTCTATGTTTCCATCAGCTCACCAAAGCCTGCTCGCCCTTCTACGCCTACCAACCCTTCAAAGTTCACCAAAAAGTTTGGAGATGTGGATAAGTGTCCCCGCTGTGGCAAATCAGTATATGCTGCAGAGAAAATAATGGGAGGAGGAAAAGTAAGGGATTGTTACATGATTTTTATTCTATTATTTTAAAAGATCTTTTAAAACTGGTTTTAAATTTTGCTGAATTATACCAAATTGAGAGAGCTTCTCTCCCCTGACGTAGCTTCTGCCATTCGCGGAGGTGGTTTTATTATGCTGACGGGAGAGCTCTCTCTCATTGGCACAGAGCGTCTTCACCAAACACGCTGCAACAGTACAGCTGCATCAGTACAGCTGTGCCAATTGCAGTGCTGTACATGTAGACATGCCCTAAGACACCATTCCTGCCGCCCCCGCAGCTGCTCCCCTTGAAGAAAGGGACTCTGAAGAAATCTGTTCACAATCCTCAGGTTGCAAACTCATTCTTTGGGATAAGTGTTCTCAAACTTTTCCATTGTATCAACCACATCTTAATTGGGTTTGGTGGCCCCTCGTTACTGTTCACTATTGCAGGTGCCACCTCCTCTCCCTAACATCCCTGTGCCAGCCAGAGTAAATGCTTGTCTATTTTTTAAGCTTTTATTTAATGATTGTGTAGCTGGAAAAAAGAAGCCAGTGTCATGTAACCTGCTACCACTTTGTGGATCCCAGTTTGGGACCTGCTGTTCTAGGATCATTCACTGAAAATTCTCTGCAGTCTAAAAGTTTGAAGTAATGGCTAACATGCAATTGCTGTATAGCCCACGAGGTCTGATTCAAGTGCTGACCACCATTTGAGACATCTCAGTTAGTAAGGTCATTAGAAGTCACTAATAATACTAGGATAGGGTGCAATGACAAATCAGCATAGTAACCTATTGTGACTAAAATGGAACATGCTACTGAGATGAAATGAAAATTAATTAAACATAATTTCAGTCTTTTCATCCAAAGAAAATATAAAGCTATAACCCTTTATATCTTGCTTGTCCAAGTTTGATACTAGCTACTTGATATAATCTAGGTATGATTTTTTTTGTAATGTGTCTGCCTTCTTTCTCAGCCTTGGCATAAGACTTGCTTCCGTTGTGCTATTTGTGGAAAGAGCCTAGAATCTACAAATGTTACAGACAAGGATGGAGAAATCTACTGTAAAGGTAAGTACAATCTACTTATGAGATATTTCTGCTATATGGCTGAAGATATTCTTCTAAGACTGCTCTACTCAGACAAAGTGTAGGCATCACCACCTATCTTTGTTAGATACCTGAACTTGGGAAAGTATATTTAGTTCACCTTTCTTTGCTTTAAAGAAAGATCTATGATTTGTACAATCCCATAGCAACACCACAGTCTCATCACTTATTGGGAGTGAATTTAAAAAGCAAATTAATCTATAGCTTCTATCATAAATATTAAGTCTTCTCAAGTTTGAGATCTCTCCCCACTAAGAATCATATTGATCCTGCAAAATGACTGGTGTGGGGAAACCCCTGCATCTGAACTGGTCTTCACTGACTTCAGTAGGTTTCCACAAGGACACAGGTGTCTGCCCACAAGCTTCTCATTATAGGATCATGGTCTTAGTTGAGATTCTTTCCAAGGAATGTTACACTGGGAATCAAAGATCTTCACAAATATGTTAACAGCATTGAAAATAATGGATTTACTTTGGATTTCTCTCTCTCAGATCATGCAAGTCCACAGAGTCAATCCACCTTTAAATAGTCTGAAAAGGGCATGAAGAATTTTATGTCAACGTTCTAGGCTGGGATTGTCAAAGACGCCTAAGGGAGAATTCAATAGGAATTCCCTTTTGCCCCTTTTAAAAATCCCAGCCCATATATTTATTCCACATGTTCTGCAAATAAAAAGCATTCATGTGAGTTAGAATTGCCTCTAATACTTATAAAAAGTATGAAAGTTGTTCTTAGAGGAGCATGACTTGACTTCAGACAGAGCTAACAAGTCTATCTCAAAAGCAACAAGAGTGAACGAGGTTGCATTGTCAGAGTAGTAGTTGTGCCTGAGAAAGAGAATCCATGTTTATTTTATTCTTACAGCCTTCCTAGCCATTGTACGTTATTTACTGTGATTTCCAATTATAAATGAGGTTTTTTAGTATTACTTACTACATAAAAATACTCAAAATATTAATTACTAACGTCTTTCTCCCTTTCTTTTGCAGTTTGCTATGCAAAGAATTTTGGTCCTAAAGGAATTGGGTTTGGTGGCCTCACTCAAGTGGAAAAGAAAGAGTGAAACTTTCTATATCAGACACATTTCACACTTCTGTTGATGCCACAGATTGATTGTTTGCTAAGTAAAACAGTGATGCATTGATAAGAACTTAGGGCATTTTTAAAAAACTTCTGCTTCTCCAACCTCACTGGAGAGATTTGTAAGCTTATTTCTTAAGAAATTATTGCAGTAGATAGAAAATACATTTTGACAAATGGATTTAAGTTTATTCTACACTGAAAAAGAGCCTAATATTTTGCTAAATTTTAACTTGTTTGTGAATAATAGTATTTCTTACACTACTACTTATCTTGTTAAAAAAAAAATGAGGTTATAATAGCTCTGTGGACTTTGCCACTAAGAGGTTATTATCCTAGGTAAGGGGGCATAGGAAGGTGTTTGGGATTTATACCACTCCAACAAAGCAGAATCTTGCCCATATTGTCTATCTTAATTCCTTAGTGAAATACATTCTGATGTTATGGTGGTGCTATGGTATGGGAGAAAAGTTTTTTTAAAAGGCACATTCTAATCTGTCATAATAGCTAACAATTTCAGCTCCATCCTCCTGAGTAAAAGAGAAAGGGAGTAAAAGACAGACTTCTTGAACTGGAAGTCAAATTTTCATAAAACATGGTAAAATCAAAGTGGATGTTAAATCTAGTTTTGTCATTGTAGATTTCTCTAGATACAATAAACTGTAGATCCTGCTTTTATGCTATGACTGGTTACATTGTTTTGTACTCTAACACTCAATGCACTCACTTAGTTCACCAGGCTAAACAAACTATACCTATATTGAAACTGAGAATTCTCTGCTTTTATTTCATTCCATTTTACTGCTAACCTGCTAGTAATAGATCATATTTTGAATTTCCTCAGCTTATTGCTCTCAAACTGGGCTTCCCCTCCCCCCGCCCGCCATCTACATAAATGTCACTTTTGTTCTTCTCTACTGCAACATAAACCTCCCAGTAGGACACAGTGGGCTCATGCTGTGTGAAGCACATTTGATGTCTCTGAAAAGTGACTCACATTAGACTATATATTCTCCAAATATAGTATTAATCCCTTTAAATTTATCAAGGGCACAAGTATATCACTTGGGACTATGGCAGCCCTATGCTTGCAGTCTGAAATAATGTGAAACAATCTTATGCCTGTACCATTAGGTTTTGGTCACATACCTACTAGTGGTTGAGCTATCCATTTCCAAGTGACACTAGTATAAATGAGTGCAAGATTTAGTCTTCCGATCAATTCTTGTTAGATGTTTAAAGTAGCAAGATAGGTCTTTGCTGCTGTTATGTTTAATGATTTGTAAATATGTAAGTTTCATACTTTCCCTTGAATATTTTTTTAAAAAATCAGTAAATATAAGCATGAAAGCTAATTTATTTATTGTGAAGGCAAACAGTAAGTCTAAACAGTGATTCTGTACAGATTTACATAGTATAAAGACAAATAAGTTATCAAAAATACAAACTAGTGTTAAAAATTTTTTGAAATAGCCAATTCAAAAATGTTAAAAATATTTTATTTCCCTTAACAAATGTGTTCTTTGTAGACACATGAATCTGAAAAATTGATCAAAAGATATTAAATAAAAATTCTGGAGTGCTGTATAAAAATCTCTCATAAAAATATATTTTGAGTGACATCTCATAGTTATATGAAATTTCAAATTGTTTCAGTTGAAAGTACATACAAACCACCACAGCAATTCACACCTGTTTTGCTGTAATTTATGATCACTTAACTTTACTATTTAAACAATAGTAACAATATAAAAAATTAAGGCAAAAGAGTTTCAGAATAACTTGCAAACAATATAAAGAATATCCAGTTTTATTTAGCTTTCAGCTCAGCTCTAAGAATTTGATGTTGCTTTTCTTCATACAGAGTGAATGTTTTTACCTTTGGCTGGATGTAATGTTAGAGTATATTGTTTAGTCCAGTCGACTATGTTGGGCTTGAACATACCAAAGCAACTGCACTGAAAAAAGTCTGCAAGGTTCTGGAAGCATCCGTGACTGGAAGTCAGAGAAGTATCTATTAATAAACTTAAAAGAAGAGGGCCGACACAGCAAATATGGTACACTAAAGAGCATTTCAAGCACAAAGCTGACAAGGAGAGCTCTTGCAGAAGAAATAGAAAAACAAACACATTTTCCCCCTAAATACCCTAATCTATTATATTTTCATAGAGCCTTTCCAGCCCAGATTACACTTAAATGTAACAAAAAAAAAAAAAGGAGAATTCAGTAAGTGCTATCACAGCTACCACCACAAAGATAGTGGGAAAGTAAAGATTTCTACTTCAACAGAAATCCTTGAGGGCCAGATTCTCTGTTATGCCAAGTTTTACAGTAGATGGTTATGTCACCTTGATTCTCCGCTTGGCCGTGGGGTAGGGTTAGAGCCCCCATGGGATTTCTCTAACCTATAAATAGTGGACAACAATCCCCAAAGAGTGTCTGTCTGCTGAGGAGAATCGGATACACCTCTACCCTGATATAACGCTGTCCTCGGGAGCCAAAAATATCTTACCGCGTTATAGGTGAAACCGTGTTATATTGAACTCGCTTTGATCCACCGGAGTGCGCAGCCCCCCCCCCCGCGAGCACTGCTTTACCACATTATATTGGGTCGCGTTATATCGAGGTAGAGGTATGCTTTGGCTCTATCTCCTCCCTGCAGCCCTGTACAGAAGGGTTCCACAGTAGCTGACTATTCTGGCTCTTCACCCACTGGAATCACTCATCTCCCTTGCTGGAGAGTTCCCTGGTGTGGATCAGATTCCATCCCCTTTGCATAACTCAGAAGAAGAGGCATATTCAGCAAACACCTAGTAAATTAACTTTTCTTCGGCACATACAAAGTAGTTAAACATATTATTAAAAATGATTAATCCCATTTCCTTACAAATAATTCTCTTACCAAAAATACTTACTTATATGGCGTTTTCCTGAGAGAAACAGCATGCTTAGAACACTTGCTCTGTATCATGAGGTTTAGTCTCTCATGTGAGGTCAAGCCCAGAAATGCAATCTTCAAGGTGGGTGCGGGGGGGAGGGAAGGAGACAGTTGAAATGTGGATATGTTAAAGCAGTTAAAATAAAGGAGACACCAAAAAATTTAATTATTTTTTCTGCATATTTAACACAAAGAAGTTACAGTATACGTTATTTACAAACATGCCACTAAGGCAGTGATAGAAAGCAAGTTGGGAGTGTCAATGCCAAATCCAAGAACTCATCCTTAATTGGTTCATTGTGCCTAGATATTTGCAGAGGTGAAAATGCATGATGTTACCACTCAGAATACAGAGATGGGAAAAGATCTATTGCACCACTGAAGCCATCTCCTTGCAAGAACAACGTGCAGCAGTACTTTGGCACAAGAGAGCAAGAAGAGGACAGAGTTTGAGCCTTAATTTTCAAATTTCCTCAACTGCATTTTTACATTTAACTATTTTTGCCTATAATTTCCCATTGCCTTTTCTGTTGTGTAACATTATATGTTAGGTCACAGAGATATTTACGAATTATTGTCTGGCTGCTGGGCAACCTCAAGAAATATCTTACTAGAAGTAATATAGGTTGACAAGCTACTGTGTGCACAGCAGAGAAGTTGATTGTAAATATTCTGGCTGTTTCCAAATATTTTTCCAGAGTGTCAAAAATGTTTAATTAATATCCTTTAATATAGTCTAATCTATTTTAAACACACACAGATCAGTGGTTTCTGAAGAAACCCAGGAAACTAATTAAAAAATAATTTTAGCTCAATAAATTTCTTTAACATATGCAGATGTATATACAGCAGACCCTAGTTTTCTGAACACTGGTAAAGAAATCCGTTTTTTTGGGATAAAATTATCAGCCTGGAACAATTCTGTATAGTAAGCTGAGTTATGAATCTTTGAAAAGCAAGGTGTTTTCTTTTAAAATTTCTTGATACTGCTAATCAGGGTAGAGCCAGTTTCATATATTTTTATCTTAATTGGATTTTAATGGATTAATGAAGCACTGATGAGCTAAAACACATTTCTCAGTTTAGCACTAATTACACTACTTGGCAAAATGATCAACCATATAATATTTTTAGAAATTGACACAATATTTTTAGAAATTGACACCAGTTCTATATGTCACTTAGATTCTTTTCCTCCAAAAACTACTTTATTTCTTAACAATTTCACATAAATATTTTCGATTTGCATAAAAAAAAACTATAAACAGCAGACTTCTGTTACAAGGTTTGATTTTGAGAATCTATTCAGACTTAATATCTGAAATGATCTCTGCACAAATAGCCATGGAACCAAAGGCTCAGCCCTGGGGGTTTTAGGTGTGGGTCATCCTTCCACATCACTGAAGCTTGATACTGATGGGCCAAGGAAGGCTGACTATGCGCTCTCTACTGCTATCTGACAGCAGATTCTGACATCACTTTATGTAAGAACACAAGGATATAAGAACGGCCATTCTGGGTCAGACCAAAGGTCCATCCAGCCCAGTATCCTGTCTACCAACAGTGGCCAATGCCAGGTGCCCCAGAGGGAGTGAACCTAACAGGTAACGATCAAGCGATCTCTCTCCTGGTGCAACATAAAGCCTTTGATAAGACACGTCTGCCAAGGAAATTTTTAAAATTCAAAAGTCCTCAAGAAAAGCATATAAATGAAGCAAAAAAGTACCTGATAAAGCTGAATAATTAGCATCAACGAAGCCCATGAAGTATGAAAACACACTAGTGTAAAGATGTACAAAACCCATGGAGAACAAGACACTATCTGTGTAAAGTAAGTCCACACTCCATCTTGCCGGTAAGTTGTTGCACAATGTTCTGACCAATCTGAGAATGAGTAAAGTTAGCCTTTACTAAAAAAGGTAATAAACTACCTAAGAACAGATTAAGACATCCTAGCATGGAACCTGACATTACAAACTCTAGAAACAAGACTTCTAGTACGTTACCACTTACAAAAACAATACAGACGCAGTTACTGAACGCATACTGCATGCAGCACACACATTTAACAAATTACAGTTGGTATCAGAAATCACAGCAAGTTAATTTATTACACACTATGCAATATACTACAGTAGTATGGTCCACTTATTCAGGATACCTCCCAGTGAGCCAATTTAAACTAAAGATAAATGCGAACTGAAGCTCCTGTCCTACAAACATCATAACGACCTGTGAAGATCAGTCTGCCAAGATCGGATAAACAGACCTCTATTGTATTGTTATTATGTGGATTTTTATTTCATGGAATGGGTACCCTGTGCATTGGATGGACCTAAGAGGAGTTTTTGTAAAATTAAATAATGATACTGCAAGGCAATGACTACTTCACTGAGTTTAAATAATAATTAAAAGCGTCTACAGTTTGTGACCGTCACCTTTTTGTTTGCATTTATAAATCCAAGGAAATAAAAATGAAGTTAACGGAGAACATATTCAATCAATGCCAAGGGGCTAAGCAGTGCTTCACCCAAAGTTATAGAGATATGAAATGGATTTTTTTTTTAAAGTCTTTGAGACATCTACAGCCTGGGTTACATGCTATTACCTATAAAAATCTAACAAATTAGGCAAGTTCGTTTTTTAGGCTCCAATTCAGCAAAACAATTATGTACTTAACTTTAAGAACATGCTTAAGTCTCACTGAAATCTTAGATTTAAGTTAGTTTTAGGATTTAGACAGCTAAGAGCCTCCCCTGGTTTTGGATCAAATGCAATGTTTACTTTAGGAGAACCCTATATTCTTGCACACTCAAGGCTCTCACTGAGGTGCACAATAAGAGTTCAAGATCAGGCCTCATTTCTTACACTGTTGTATATCCACTTTACTTCCCTATGTGTTAGTACTCCTCATTTTCATATAATGTGTTCTGCGTAAAGGCCAACTCCTTGTTTGGATTTTTCTTTGATGTTAATATCGCAGTTCACACTCAGGAGGTCACACCATAAGGGCTTTTAGTTCACAAAAAAATTTCTGAATCCTCCAATCAGAGAAGAACTTGTGAGCTCCAAGGAGATTAAACATGTTTCATAATTTACCTGCTTTATTTGTTTAACCAAAGATGTAAATACTGTAAATTGAACCCACAAATCACACCTCTCAGGAAAGTGGCTGTGTATGAAATGGATGCAGGATGCTTCCTGGGAGCAACAGCTGCAGGAAAATAATTTGCTCTTTCTTTGAAACTATCACTACATTTTTAAAGATTCTCTTGGCGCTAGTCTTTAATACCGACTTTTCCCCAATAACCATAAGATCAATAAGTGTCTGTGATAATATATTCAGGACCACATTTTCTACTGCAGGCGGAAGAGTACAAGACTACTAGCGTACACACACACTTTTATTCCTTACACCTCTTGAATTTTGTTTCCAGTATAACCTCCACTTCTCTTCTGATGTCACATTTCCTAAAAATGTGGCTCTCTATAGCAATACCTTTAAAAAAGATATAATTTTTGAACTGTTATTAATACTAGACAAAAATTTAACCAAAATCTTGATCATGAGTTCAGATATGCTGATTGTTCCTGCACAACCAAGATCAGGATTGAGCCACAAAATGACAATATATGAAATGCTAGAAAATGAAGAAAGTATGCAATAGCTCCCTGAAAATGAAATTAAATGAAATGTATAAATACGTACAGAGAAGAGTTCCATATACCATCCAGACTCCAACCATAGTTAGGAAGAGCAGAAACAAGATGAAATAATAATGGTTGCCAACACCTGTATTTGGGACGATGAAGAAAATACTTTTCATTGTGTATCCTAACGCCATTAGTATTTTCTCAAAGTTAACAGAAGTAGAAAGATATTCAACCTCACTCAAAGAAAGTGCTGACTATACCTTCCACCATGCTCAGTACATTTTACCACAGTTGACCTAATTCCTTCCCAACTTTCTCACACTAGTAATTCCAGTTACATCAATGGAACTAATGAGAAAGGTGACAAGTATTTAGTCTGTATTTGGAGCTAGCCTTAACTAGCAACCGCAGCTCTGTTCTAGCTCAAGATAATCACCTCATTATAAAACAGTAAAACTGTACTACTGCTATTTAATTTAGCTATCTGAGCTCTGTGTTCTTCAGCATTATGAACTCACATGTAAAAGACAAAATAGACTATCTTGGGTATCGTATTACACAAACTATAATCTCTCTTTAAATCTTGATTATAAAGATGTTCAAAGCTTTACATCAGAATTACTTCAGTCTAACAAATAACTTTGTATACCTCACACAGTGCAGCGGAAATTCTAAAATGTTTACCTTTCCAATTTACAAGTAAAGTTACAATAACCAAAACATATGCTTTGAAAAGACAGTCCTGCAGCTTTAAGGTCCATAACAATCCAAGCCTGTCTATCTTTTTCTCCATTTCCTTCCTAATGATAGTGCTCAGTGCCCCAAGGAACCATTTTAGCTCCCTCACCTTAATGGCTTCATTTCAGAGACCACACAACAAAGGAGAAGGGCTGGATACAGATCTCACTGGCTGTCATTGTCAATACCCATTCATCTATCAATCACAGAAGTTAACTAGATTGTGATGTTAGGTACTGTCCTTCAGGAGATTAGCACAAGGTGTCTCCAAGTATGCTAAAATAAACAAACTCACCTATGCATTGTCCAGTCCACAAACAATGTTGGTCATATCTAGCAGTACATGAGTTGCAAGCAATGCAATGCATGGATCTCAAAGGCTTTTTTACCTAGTTGAAAGCAGAAGGGGAAAATGCAGTAATTCATTCCATGCATAAATCATGTAAACCACTTATTTTTGCTCTACATTTTAAAAAAAATGCAGTTCCCATTACAGACCAAACTTTTCAACATAATTTAAATGACAAAATTATGCATTTTTCCTTTTATAGGACAACTACAACTATCTATAGTAGTTTAAAGGATTATCTGAAATAAGGTTAAAGGCACAGAGCCTGCAGTCCTCACTCATGTGACAAGTAATACTGAAGTCAGACCCAAAGGATAAGAACAAAAATATAGTCCTCTTATTCAGAGAACTATGTACGTAACACCCTGTGCATCAAAAAAGGAGTAATATACATGAAACATGCAATAAAAACCTCACTTACAAGACATGATGTGCAAAATGTTCTGAAATCCAAGTGGCCAGCTTCTGCAAGAGTAACAATACTCTGAAAGACACAAGTTATTTTACAATTCTATTTATCAAATTTTTCCAGGGGTGTCAGGAAGTTCAGGGGCTTCTTAAATACTATCAAGATGACGAGTCCTCTTCAAGTGCCAAGTATTATTATTCAAGATATGCAATCAAAATACTTACACTGAAATGAAGCTAAATTATTTCCTGGCGTAGACAAAGAAAGGTACACAGATTCAAGGAAATGCAAGATGGAAGAGACCTATCTGATTGAGTCCTCTAGTACCCCAAGCCTGCAGGACGTTGTTTTTTATTTTTTTTATTTTTTTTTCTGAAGTAGTGCTTGTCCAGAATAGTTAAAACAATTCATATAGTATATATTAGAACCATTCTCAATTTTTAAAAAGTACCTCTCATGCAGTTAGTAGAACTTCTTTCTGATAGATAATGAGGGCAGAGGCTGCCACATGTGGTGTTCCCCCCACAATCCCAAGCGACCATGAAGCGGACCGCAGTAAGCTACCTGTTAATTGCAAAGCAACTTCTTGCCCCTGCGTCATAAATGCAATTGGGTATCAGTTGCCCATTACTTTTCCCAGATTTCCATAATGTTCAACAAGAAGATCATGAAAATGCTCTTAACAAAGCTTATAGCACCCATAGCGCTGAGCATCAATATAACTTAGAAACACAAACATGCATAATGCATTATAAATATATGGAAACCACATGAGATAGTCACAGTTTGTGGGCCAAGTTCTCTATTAATTTATACTACAGACAACACCAATGGCATTTTATTGGGTGAAACCAGTGTAGAATTCAGCTGCATCTCAAACTTCAACAGACAATGACATCTATGTGAGATGACACAGAGAGGAAGTTATTTTTTTAAGAAAGCAGTGATAAGAGAAATAATTTACAATATATAAAAATAGGTAACTATTAGCTGCCACTTACGGAACTAAGTGTTAAAATAAATCTCTGAAGACTAAAGGAAATATTACTGTTTAAATATAAAGTCACAAAAAAAAACAAATGAACACACACATTATACTGTGGTATATTTTAAGTTGTTTTGTTGAGATAAAATACCTTTCTTCTTTCTTCTTCGGAAATCTTAATGTATCCAGGATCCGTTCTCCATGTTTTGTAGAAATAGTAGAGAAGACCCATCACACTGAGGATGAAGGGGATCTGGAAAATTGTGTCTGCTAAATGTAACATTCAGGTTAAGGAATATTGTTTTACATAAATTTATCAACAACATTTTGTCCTTACAAACAATTACATACTTTAAAATTAACTTGCACTGCATCATTGTAATTTTACAAGTAGTTCACTAATAACGAAAAAGGATGGATTTCACTTTTTGTATTACTATACTCTTTGTACTCCATAGGCTCTCACACAGCAAGGGCTTTACTGTTTTGTTCAATGTAGTTCTAGAGATTTACTATCACTAGTTATAACTTTCAAGCCAAATTCAGGACCAAAGATCTCTTTTTTCCTCTCCTACAGTGTTCAGATTCCTGCCTTTGACTACACCCTGGAACGTGAACGTGAATCACATCCCTTCTCCACCAGTACGGAATCCTGCATATAAGGTATGACCGTAAGAAGGAACATATGCTAAGATGACATTCACTAGTGGAGGATGTCACAGGCCAACTGACAATAATTCTACTTACAATCACCCTCAAAAGGAAAGACATTTATAGGATGGAAAAAGAAAATCCTATCAGCATTCTGTTATAACTCAAGATCCTGGACTAGATGAACTCCTGATTTGATCTGGTATTTGATCTTTTTCTATTTCTACCCCATGACTGACCAATTTAATGATATTTACATTTAAATATATCCTGTACAAAATATACAGTAGGTAAACCGGTTTTAGGTATAGTATTGTTATGTATATAGATGTTTGCTGCACTACTGTTACACTAACAGGTGTAAAGCTTTTATATAAAGGAAGATACATGTGTATTATATACAGAATTTTTACACCCCTCTATTATAAACATTTATACAGTGGTTCGGGAGGGGGAGGGTCTGAGAAGGGCACCTAAACAAATCACACCAAGTTAAGACTGATGATATCCTAGGTGCAGCACCGTGCACTTTTAACTCCAAGTTGTTCTCTCTTGCATATTACAAATACAATGAGGTAACTCAATGGCTAAAACCAAAAATGTTACTCTAACAAATATTGATATTTTGTGTTTTAAGATGTAATCTCTTCCATAGCTTGTATCATGTTTAGTCATGATGCAATTGCAGGATATTCTCTTGTGAGCCCATATGGTGCTGTATTTCCTTGTGGATATTGTTAATACTCTGCATCCACTTCTGTTTTGTAGATTTGGGGGAGCAAATCCAGAACATAATAGCTGGGAGTTTCACAAAGTGTATGGGAAAGGTTCAACAAACATGTATAAGTATGTCCAAAGAGTTTGGCTCTATCAAAACATTTATACCACACCCATGGATCTGTGGGCACTCCCAAAAAGGAAATATGTACACACGTAAGTGGATGGGGGAAAGAAAGGAATAGGACCTAGTTGCTCACCACTTCTCCAGTACTGGTCAGGGCTTTCTGTGTTCATTTTGTTCACTATTTCTAATGCACGACCAGTTAAAGGTTTTAATTTTTAAGTCCAGAAACAAAGGATTGAACTGACATAAATCATTTAAATTTAAGTTTTTAAGTACAGCCAGAAACTCAAATTTCACATTTACACACTGCAGTAAGAACAAATAACTAACTTAGAAGTGAGACAAATATATACATGCATTCCCAGATGGAATATACCCACCACAGAAATTAATCCTGGTAATCATATTAAGGAGATCTTGTTAGAAATAGTGCAAAAGAAAATGCCACTTAAGGGATGAAGTAATTAAAAATGTAATGCTACTTAATGTAGGAATATATTACTGCTGGTTTAATACAGAAATTATTTTCAGTTACAAATATCTCCCTAAAGGCCTTCTGTTTTAATGGAAATGTTTTACAAAACTAAAAGATAAAGCCCTCTGTGCAACAACAAAAGCAGAATACAGGATAGTGAATGCAACAACACTTGTACATCGCTTTACACATACTATCAATCCATAGCCTGTTATAAGAACTGAAGTATGTGAAAGAAAAGCCATGTACCACACACGGAGAATGCAGCTCAACCACTGAATGTATACGAAGGCAGGAAACTTTTGAAGTTCTATTTTTAAAAAAAAACGATAAAGCAGCAGCAAAAAGAGTTCTGAATCACTATCCTTTTAGAGTGTGGAGATGTCATTGACTTTTTATTTATCTGAGCCCCAATCCAGAAGGCACCTAAGCACGTGTCTGAACACTGTGCTTGATCAGATCCTTGATCAGCAAGGTAGGTGGCCACATGGAGGAACTAACCTGGAGGGAAAATTGGGTTTAAAAATGGCACACACTAATCTGTATTCGACAAAACATTTTAAAAAAAAATCTACTTTTGTGCCTTCACATTTAAACCAACTTGTTATCTGATGGCACTGCTTAAGTTTCATCACAGGAAAGCAGAATTCCATCTCCTGGTGCCCAATGTAACGTCCAAAAGGTAAGAAAGCAAATCTTATAAACAAATATATGTTCTTTGTTATTGGCAATCACACAGAACAAGTTATTGTATCCCCTCTAACAACCTCAAAAATAAGTGCATAAGTGAAATTGAAGCTTACTAAAGGTAGATGTTATTCAAAAGACATTTTACCATGCAGGCAAAATGTAATTTAAAAGTAATAATAAACAAAAGCTTTTTATACATTTTTACTCAACTAATAACTCTATTTAAAGGAATATTTGAATATAATGGATAAAGCTTGCAAAGCCCAATCTCAATACTATCAACTATCGCCTGAAAGGAAAAACTGTATTATATTTAGCAATTACTCTCTAATCATGTAAACCTCAATTTCTGTCCACTGATAGCCTTCGGATAAAGTAGTTCAAAATTACATCATCCCTTCCTAACGGAGGCAAAACACCAACCCTACGTACACTTACACATTAGTAGCAAAAGCATACATATTTGCAGGATTGGGGACCAAATTTATTTGGCATTTCACTCCTTGAGTATAAAGGATATCAGGCAGGAACCAGACAAACCAGGTCATAGACAGCCAAAAAACGGAACTTAGCATGAAAGCTGCTGGTAAATATTTTAGGTTCTTGAGCTCCACAAATTGCCTGGAAGACATTAGAAAAAAACATCTATTTCCAAGCCATGTCAATTCACAGTCAAATATTTAAAAATGTATTATAAAGGCTTTACTCGTGTTCATTTTAAGTCTTCATTTAAACTGAATTATAAACTACTGCTCAAAAAGCTTTTGTGGCCTTCTATGGCATGCCACCTGCAGTGCTGCTCTGTAAAGGAAGTGTCCTGAAGGACACTGTGGTCCAATCTAATACAATGACAACAGAATTGGCTTCTTTATTGATGAATACTCTAATATGCGAAGTGTACAGTCTATGCTAACTCCTACACAAGGGCAGTACCAGTATCATTTCAACAGACACTACTTGCAAGGTGTTGCAGTGGATTAGAGGTTGGGGGTGATGGTATGGGGGAGGAAGATTTCTCAAACACAATCCAGGATCTTATCCCCAAGGGGAAAAAAGGTTAAGCTAACATACATTTTTGTAATTACTGTTAGAGATAAGCTCAGCATGTAGCAAGATCAGACCCTCAACAATATTTATGTTTAATTTCTTTGTGTGTGTGTCATTCATTTAAAATGGAACAGTATGTCTGAACAATTCTTATCTACCACTTAGGTTTACTGTTACTGAGAGATTAAACAGTTTTTTGCATTTGTAACTTTGTTACCTTCTGTAATTGTTTTGATAAACATTTAACCATAGGATTCTTTAAAAACAAAACAAAAAAACTAAGTAGGAAATAATGATTTTTAACCAGTTAATTTACTTACAGCTAAAGTGAACTTATAAAACCCTCTGAAGGGAATACTGTATGAGAGACATACAAAAATAATTCTTATATAAATACATGCACAGAAAATTTAAGTGCACAAACCTTGTAAGCAGACTCATCCCGAAAAATATGAAGAGAAGCAGACTTCCTTTCAAAAGCCAAGAATCGGAATTTAAGTCCATTATGTATCCTATAGCCCACATCAGTGTCAAGGAAGACAGCGACAGCAGGAAAAACTATCAAAATGATTACTGTTACAACATGATATCTAAAATATTACACAAAGTACAAAACAGCACATGACACAGTAAACGCAAGATCCAAAAATTAAAGGCAAAGAAAGAATTCCCTGAAGACAAACAAAACAAGCGGGAAAGCAATATCACTATATTTTTATTACATTTTTTCTCTACAACCCATCTCTTCTTCAATCTGTTTTCTAACTCTGTTCCAAAAGACTATTTTTAACTTCTCAAACCAAGTGCTTCAACTGCTATAGAATATTACTTGTTACAGAAGTTTCTCTTAAAAAAAAAAACTGTGCCATAGGAACTGTAAGTGTACTATTTTTCTAATAAATAGCAAACTACAAATTAAATTGCAACCATTCTTCAATTATAAAAACCTCCAGCTCTTTACTAACCACAGTATCTGAGAAAAGGTCTATCATCATACCCAATGAAAGGTATTAGAATTTAAACAAATATTAATTTCCTATTGTACATCTCAAAAAATTCTCATGCTACATTTTCAAATCAGGTGTTTTTTTCCTTATAGAAATTAAATCATTGCTGAACCTGAAAAAAAAACCTAACACATGGTTTTGCATCATCTTGAAAGTGTACTGAAGCAACTCCATTAGTTTTACCTCAATCAGCTTACTAGAATATGAGCCTAAGATTCCATCAAGTCTACCACGGATCTTGCTACACATGTCTAATTTACTTTAAAAACATTTACATGCTATGACTAAACAAAACCCCCAAACAGATACAGAAGTGTGCTGGACCATTATACAATATTCATACAAGAATAAGGACATAGGCCTAAATTTTCAAAAGCTGATAGTGATTTGGGGTGTTTCAATTTCTAGATACCCAACTTTAGACCACTTAAAATCCCGACTCCTTCTAGATGTCTTAAATTGGGCTCCTTGAAATTGAGGGGCCACCCCCCTCAAAAGTCACTTGAAAATTTAGGCCTAAATGACTAACATAAACCCAGTACTCTTCTCAATGGCTTAAACCAGGGGTGGGCAAACTTTTTCGGTTGAGGGCCACATCTGGGTGGGGAAATTGTATGCAGGGAGAGGGTTGGAGTGCGGGGTGGGGTACGGTGTGCAGAAAGGGGCTCAGGGTAAGGGATTGGGGCAGGGAAGGGGGTTGGGGTGCAGGAGGGGTGCGGAGTGCAGGAGGGGGCTCAGGGCAGGGGTGTAGGGGGGGCTCAGGGCAGGGGTTGGGGTGCAGGAAAGGTGCGGGGTGTGGCAGGGGGTGCAGGGTGTCAGCATGGGGGTTGGATTGCAGGCAATGGACTTAGGGCAGAGAGTTGGGGGGTGGGATGCAGGAAGGGTTCGAGCTCTGGCCCGGCACCGCTTACCTAAAGCGGCTCCGGGGTGGTGGCAGCAGCTCACACCGGGACCAGGGCAGGCTCCCTGCCTGCCTGCCTTGTCCCTGGCCCCGCGCTGCTCCAGGAAGTGCTGCGGCTCCTGGCAGAGGGCTCTGCATGCGTTGCCCTTGCCGCACCTCCAGGTACCTCCTCTGAAGTTCCCATTGGCCGCGGTTCCCCATTCCCGGCCAATGGGAGCTGTGGGGGGCAGTGCCTGGAGGCAAGGGCAACGCACACCTAGCCCTCTGCCCCCCCCCGCCTGGGGGCTGCTTCTGAGAGCGGCGTTGGGCCCACGGTGCCATGGGGGGCAATCCCGCGAGCCAGATCCATAGCCCTGAGGGGCCGGATCCAGCCTGCGGGCTGTAGTTTGCTCACTCCTGGCTTAAACAGAGGCAAGATTAGAATATAAGTCATATACATTAATATATCTATATGTAAAAATGTCCACTGCTGTAGTCCATGAATTGTTCCTATATGAAAGAAAATACCTCATATTTCGCTAACATCCTGAATAACCTGGAATTTTTTCTGATTCTCATTTTTTCTTCTTGAGTTAGCATATGAATAATCAAGCAATTTTTAATTTGGCGAGCAAGGTCAAGCGGTGTTTCTCCCTTTAAAAACAGAAATTAAAGTTTACTTTTCTAAATGTGTTGTACATTTAAATAACTACCAAGAAGTAACAGAAAAATGGAATTATTTGGTGGATGTTTATTTTTCAAACTAATTTAAATTACCAGTGGCAGGTTAACTGCAGAGATGCAATAAAATTAAGTTAACCAAGTAGACTGTTCTGGTTGCAAATGTTTTCAGTGCTAACAAATCTGAATTATCAGTTGTATGGTCTCTGAGGAGACGCAATAATCTGAAGTTCTAGCAAAGTCAAGGTAAAGAAAATTTGCATTCCCAACCACAAGGGCAAGACAAGAAAAGTATAAATAAGGATGGTATTCTAGGATTCTCACATGAAAATGAAAGAAGATATCATATGCATCCCAGTGTGGGTAGGCAGACATGCACTAGTTCTGCTTGAGCTAGCATGTGAAAAAGAACAGTGAGGCCATCTTAAAAGGGTTTGTGTTTTCAGAGGGAAGATGTCCAACACTTATGAAAGTCGGGTCCCTTTAAGGGTCTCAGAGCAGACACCCAAAAATAACTAGCCACCTTTGAAAAATCTCTGCCTTAGTACCTATTCCTCACAATTTCCCTCTGAGGTAGGTATTATTATCCACATTTTATAGCTTGGGAAAATGAGGCAGAAATGTAAAGTGGCTTGCCTAAGATAAAAGGATATGGGTGTCTGTTGAAGTAACATAGCCATGAGTGTGTGTATTCAACTTCTGCACCACATAAAAACAAATCCCCACCTACATTTTAGAAAAACTGAATAAGAATGCCAACTGGTATGGTCATATTCAGATTCCCACTATAATGGACATCAAGGTCCCAACTACCTGAAACAGGATTAGACAGAGCCCTCAGATTGTTTTCTAAGTAATTTCACATTGTTGTACTACACAGAATGAAATGGAATTTAAAAAATTGTACCTTGACATTTTTTATGTCCAAATTAGATCCAGCATCCAGCAGTAGCTCTACAGCATTAACATTTCCTGCTGTAACTGCCCAATGCAATGCAGTATTCTTCTGAATTTTGTCTACAGCACTGAGAGAAGGATTAAACTTTAAAAGAAATCCAGTGGGTTCTGGTCTAGATGAAAATAAACAGGATATACAGACCAGTTAGCAAACAGAAGACAACTTAGATTAGAGATAAACACATTATTAAAACACTTTATAAACTAAATTAATCTTCACACCATTGTGTGTCTATCCTCATTTTAGGGTGGGAACAAAGAAGGACACAGTTGTCAGTGACTTGCCCAGGATTACGCAGCTAGTCAGTAACAGAGTCAGGATTAGAATTAATGACTTCCCAATAGTTATTTCTCTAAAATACTTCTCTTGTATGCAAACATCAAAGCTTCATGTCCAGATTCCACAACCAGAGGATAGCCTCTGTATTGGGAAGGCTAGAAATTGTAAACCACCCTCGAGATGTCAGGTTGAGTATTCTTCCACCACGAGTTGTTGTCTGCAATGCTGCCCCACAATCACAGCACGGCGATGAAACCAAGTTAAGCCAGTGTACAGGTACAGCAAGTCTGGACAAGCCAGAGCGTAGCCTTATTGAGCCTGGTCCCGAATCTGCGGTCAAGTGGACAAGAAGGCAGATGCAGCAATGGACTCCCAAATTTATTTAGTGTTTAAGTAAATTTCCCACCAATGCTTCCACTCTGTGAGAACATAGTTTTCAGCTCCTGGGTGGCATCATCTGTGTATAGAAAAAGGCCAGTCATGCTCTTGTCCAGAAGCAGGTGAGATGCTGTAGCAAAGGGGTGCTGGGTGTGACACCATGGATGATCTTTCCAGTCCACAAGAGTGGGATTTCTGCCCTGAATATGAGCAGGCCTTTGAGTTGGCACTGTGTGTTGTTTCCTGAGAATAGGGCAATCAATCAGCTGGAGATGTATTAAGTTCATTTCATCTGTCACAGCTCTCCAGGCAGAGCTAACAGTAATGGCATCTTGTCGAAGGTCTGGTGGAGCTATGTGTACTAGTAGCACATACAGTCTGGAGGTCAGTGTATTGTTCAAACAGCTAATAGCAGCAGTATCAACAAGTTGAGTGTGGTGGTTGCATGTTTAGACGGGTATTCAGCTGGAGCAAACACCATGGACTGAAGGATCTGCTTCCCAGGAGTTTTTCCGATAGTTTTCGTATCAAGGAGGTAGAGGAAGAGATCTTTATTTTTAGGTGTTGCAGGTGAGGCTGATATATCAGACCACTGCCAAGTTTTACTCCCAAGTATGTGACAAATGTCTCGAATGCCTCACTGTTTGAATGCTTGTGAGTATGAGCTATATGTGTAGCTTTTCCAGAGTATCAAATTGACTCTGTACTAGCCTAGGGCTCTGCCTTTTTCCTACTGTGATCCTACTTTCACCTATTTTTCTGGGTTGTGGGAGATGGTTTATAGGTGCTGGCATTTGAAGACCACCAGTACTTGTGCAGAAAGTAGGAGTCTTCATAAATAAGAAATGAATACAGATTCATAGATGTGCTCACAAGTTGTATTTACGGACACATTACTTTCATGATACCTCCCACCCCCCCCTTTTTTTTTTTTTTTTTTAAAAGGGATCTACCAATTAGCTGAAATAATTTGTTCTGGGGTGAAATTTTTGGCATTTGTAACCTCTCATTAAAAGTGATGTATTTCATTATTCTAAAAATCCTATGAGTTATCTGGGTGCATTACTTACCCAATTACTTTCTGTGCTGACAACATAAGAGGTGTTTGTCCACTGAAATCTGTTGTGTCTACACTCTGAGTATGAAAAGATATTGAGATTATTAGATATAAAATTATTCATAGATTTCAGAAAATAAAAAAGATACTCTGCCAGATACTCAGCTGGCGTAAACTGACATAATTCTACTAAAGTTAGGGAAGCTAGGCCAATTTACATCAGCTGAGAACCTGGAACTCACTTTAGAAGGAATTCCTTTCCTCTTCCTTTCTCTCAATTCTTGTATGTAGTTTCTTTTAGTACAGGCAGGTAGATTCCAACAAGAATAATTCAAGAGAAAATTCTTCACTAGTTTTCTGCCTATGTCCATCTAATTCTATAAATTAAAATAGCTTTACCACCTCAGTATATTTTGGAAGGGGAAAAGAGATTATTTTTCCCTTGTGTAAGGAGGGGGGTGGTGGTGAACTAGTAATCAGTATGCAGTATAGAAAAGGAAGTCAGCTATAGCAAATAAGGAAATAACCAATTTTCTACCACTTGTTCACTGATCTCTTTCCCTCTGTTAATTTCTCCCTTCTCACACACAGGTAGGCCTACTAGAATTACACATTCACATTTTGAAAGCAAGAATTAAGGTTCATGTACAAAAATGAAGTATAATATAGATTGAATTAAAGGGATTTTTTTTGTAATTTCTAGAAGATTCTCACAACAATTGAGGTAGCAGAAGAACCTTCCTAAGCATGTTTCTGGCATATACCATCTATATCTAGACTCCACAGGTTACAATTATTTTACTAAAATGGGCTCTAGGATAGAGAGAAAATGTGTTTATCAGATTGTATAATCTTATTGTAAAATATTATCTGAGCAAAGGGTCCAATACTGCAAGCACTTACACACATGCTTAATTTTACTCACAAGATTAAACGTATTAACCTCAGTATGACTACTCACACGAGCTAAGTTACACACATTTAAGGGCTTGCAGGATTGGGACCAAAGTTTTCTAGGCAGTCCTGTGTGACATTGCTGGTCTGATCACAATGTTATCCAGCAAAAAAATTCTCTCTGACACATACATTACACGGTCTCATTTCTACCTTTAAATTTAGCTTGCCACAGGTGCATAGTGGTGAAGTTTTAAAAAGAGTTGAGAGATTATGAGAAAATATTGAAAAATACAGTGTCAGGTTGACCATGTGTTTTGTGAGCTTCAAATAACAGACTGTTACAGAGTTCCAGTTATTAACTGAATAATGAAATACTATCTTCTAGGATGTGTTTCAAGGATATATTGTCAGTTATTGGACTTAAATGCCAGTTATATTGCACTGTAGGTTTGCACAATGCTGGACAGGATTGCTTATGTATTTTGACTTCAAAAGAGACAGGAAGAGGTAAAAAAGCAGGAAAGGCATTACTATGTATCTCTTTGAACTTGTGGCATAGTGAATATTTGCTTAACAACTGCTTGTCTATAAGGTTCTTTTTTCATTTAAAAAACAAAACCCAATATAGATAAAAATGTATTAGCAAAAGAGACAACTAGGTAGGAAACATCATTTGGGATATCTGCTGCATAACTAAAACATACCTGGCCTTTTGATATGAGATAAGCTATTACAGGCATATGCTGAAAGACCACTGCTAAGTGAATGCCGCTGTATCCTTCACCATCAATAAGGGCTGGATCTGCTCCACATTTTAACAACAATATTACCATAGATAAATGCCCTTGCCTGAAAATAAATATGAAATCTTTTTTAGAAATCTTTAACATGTAGACACACAAAGTTATGAAAGAGCTCGATTCAAATTCATACTAAAAAAATCTTTGAGACTGACTGACTGACCATCCAATAACGTGGAAAACCACAGGGAAAGCTTTAAAGAAACTTGTTAAGTTTAACTTAGACTAAGTTCTAAAAGTATATTTAATCAATGATTAAAATTAACCTTTGGAACAGTGCTGAATATTTACTAAGAATTTACTTTGCTGTCTGTGTGGAAAATCCTAGCATTTAAATTAATGTGGTTAATAAACGTGAATTAAAACATCCCTTGTATATTAATACAACGTATCAGTCACTCCAAGAAGTCTATATCTTTTGCTTACACGATCGTTAATACTTTAGTCTCATTTGTACTTAATGCATCTATGGAACATTTCAATTTGGTTATTTAAACCAGAATCATATCTCTATATATGGGAAATCTAACTTTTGACCACAAGTTTGAGCTACTAAATATTGTACTAAGGGCTAGCCTAACACTTGAAAGTTATTTCAGAGTAAGGTAGGATATGAATTTAAAGTGAAACAGCTATTCAGGAATAGTTCCCGGTGTGGACACATTTATTTCAAAATGGATTAAGCTAAACCCAGCAAAAGATACTCATTCTAGAATAAGAGTATCCACAGAGAGAGCTATTTCAGTTAATTTTCCTTTGTAGACAAGCTCTCCACTTCCTTTCCTGATCAGCTTACTGAAGTCCTGTCTTGATGGGCAAAAAGGGTATGTTCTTAAATTATGTTAAACCCAGCTGATTTAGCTAACATGCTAACTCACACATTTTTAGAAGTCTAGTACAGACAAAGAATCCTTATAGACTCTTATAGCACCTTATAGACTAACAGACGTTTTGCAGCATGAGCTTTCGTGGGTGAATACCCACTTCTTCGGATGCAAGCCCGAAGAAGTGGGTATTCACCCACGAAAGCTCATGCTGCAAAACGTCTGTTAGTCTATAAGGTGCTACAGGATTCTTTGCTGCTTCTACAGAACCAGACTAACACGGCTACCTCTCTGATACTAGTACAGACACAGCACAGTGCCTTTAACACGTGCTACGTTGGTCAAACTGAAGCCTGGGTTCATCCCTTAAATGCAGCTAACACAGTTGAAACAGTGTTAGTTGGCCATGTTGCATCCTGGGTAGTCTTGGGTATAACGTGGCCAGCTAACTTGTCTTCAGAAGCACTGGCCTGTGTCTTAACAGGCATTAAGAGGAATTTTCAATCATATTATTAAGGTAGTACCAATTAAAAAAATCCTTTTTGCCTGTTAGACCTCAGACACAAATTCTGAATATTAAGTATTGCTCCATCCATAGCATAGGCCCAAAACATGGATGTACATGATAACAATACATAACTAAATAAACTAAACTTATTTTTCAAGCTCCACAATGGTATGCACCTGGGTATCTGAGGACAGGTTTGAGTGCTAATATACACATACAAGCTACAAACTCTTTGTTCTTAAATAAAAGAAATGCAGAACTAGCTAGGATGAAGATACTAACTAATAAACAAACAAGCAGATGTATTGTATTATTTAATATCGACAGAAGTATAACTGGTATCTATAAGTACCATACCTAATGGCCCAGTGAAGTGGAGTTGAATTTAAATCTCCACCTAGTTGATCCACTACTGCGCCTTTGGAAATATAAAACCTGTGTAACAGCAATAAAATAAAACGGTTGAGTAAATAAGAGATAGATGAAAAACTAATACTTAGAGAACAGACTGCCCTGTAAGTGTTGTAATAATGACACTTTCACTGGACAGGCAAACACACAGATACTTTTACTGTAACAAATGCTGCTTGGAAAAGATGCTGCATTTAAAGAAATACAGTAATTAGCAATGCACTTATGACATCAAGCACTACACTACTGAAATTTGTATGCTATGCAATTTATTAGCTCCACACCTTCTTCCCCCAATTAAAATCTGCCCTGCGCATTCTTGATAGTTAAATCAAGCAAATGCTTAAGTATTTGCTGGTTGGATCCTTAGGTTTCAGTCCTTCAAGCTGCTTCATGTGAGTGGACTCTCACATTTGTGCTGAGCCCCACTGAAGTCAACGGCTGTTCGTCTGCACAGATCTCATCTTTTAGGGCTTGTCTACATGGTGTGTTAGTGCACACCAGAGATGTGTAAATTCTAACGTATAACAGCGTGTCGTGCATTAATTGGCTCAGGTTGACACTGCTAGTGTGCACTAAAAGTTCCCTAGTGTGCACTGATGTAGTCCTGATTCAAACAGCACTATGTTAACATGCAGAAGGGAACTTTTAGTGCACACCAGCAAGGTTTACATTGGTCAGTTAGTGTGCAATATGCTGGTGTGCACTAGAATTTACACCCTAGCTTGTGCGTCCCAATGCACCACGTAGCCAAGCCCTTACAGATAGCAAAAGGACGATATCTACTATTTAATGTACTTAAAATTGCATATCACAGGTTAAATCCTGCAAGGCACTGAGCAGCCTCCATTTCTATGTACTTCAGCAGGATTGGACTTCCAGATGTGAAATCTGTGTTGAAAGTTGAGCGTTAATTCTCTATTTCACTATTTAGAAAGAATTGATTTCAATTGCCCTCTCTTTCTCGGCTACTCCAGGGAAGTACCTCGAAGTTCCAGAAAGTAAGAACTCCCATCTGAAATATCTATTAAGGTATTGACAGATAAAAATTTGGAGATGTTCATTTCAAATGAATATTTTAAAATTTTATTTTGTACCTGAAACCTGGGTGTTCAGTAACATACTGGATTTCATGTATTGCACAAATTCACATTAAAAGAAAGTGAATAGTAATACTATACCATTTCAGTGGCATAACCTATGCAGACTGGATATAGGTAAGTATATTAACACAGTATATGCTATTGGTTTCACTTGGTTATGAAATATAACAGAAGTGAACATGAAAGACAAGAAAAATATTCTGCCTGAATTATTTATTTACAACTATATGGTCATATGGACATAGATACTACAGCTTACTTTACAAGATCCAGTCTGTTGTTTATTGCTGCCCAATGAAGAAGTGTCACATTTTCTTTGTCTGGTTGTCTGACATCATATCCTGCTTCCACCAATTCCTTGCACCGCTCCAATATGCCATATCTCAGGTAAGAAAAAATATTCAGTTTTAGTTGTGATTCTTTAGTATTTTCTAATTTAGAGGTTTTCACATATTAAAAAAATAATAATAAAAAAAATCTCCCATTAAGGGCCTGATCCAGCAGTTCCTACTCAGGCAGAATTTCCTGTTGTGTTCAGTGGAAATCTTTCCTGAGCAAGGATAGGTGCTGGACTGAGCCCTAAATTAGCTGACACATATAACCTTACACCAACTGATACTAATCCATCTGATGAACTGGGCTGTAGACCACAAAAGCTTATGCTCAAATACATTTGTTAGTCTCTAAGGTGCCACAAGTACTTCTCTTCTTTTTGCGGATACAGACTAACACGGCTGCTATTCTGTAATCTGGTTTAGCAACAGCTATTTTTATATTGCTTATGATTAAAAAATATCAGAGCATGGTTTTACAGTTCGCTTTCTGATATTATTTAACGGGGAGTGAGGGGAATCACATTTTCTGCTCTGTTAAGAAATAAATATTACAAATGGCTTTCATTTTAAATTCCCTTATTTAATACAAAATAGAATACACAACTGACTTACTGTGTAGCTTTGACAATATCACAGCTACTGTAGTCCTCCACAAGTGGAAATGCTGCTTGAATTTTTGATTGATCTTTATGGATGCTATGCCAATTCCGTGCTTGAGGTTGATGGGGGCCATGGCTGTGATGTTTACACTGTGGGTTAACAATGAAAATATTTACCAACACATATTATTTAAATTAGACACTTTTTGGGGAAGGGTTTGTGTCTTCCCTATGCAGAAAGCACCCAACATACCTGGAGGTGAGGGGAACACTACAGCAATATAAACAAATAAATAAATTTAAAGACATCATTAACATTCATCAATTAAGACACTGATTCTGCATTTCTTGGGTGTCCAAAGCTCTCAATTAAGCCAATAACATTTTGGGGGTGAGTAGCGCAACACAAAGAATACAGTTTCAGGTACTCTAGGCTCAAACCTGAAGGGCACTCAGCACCTTGCAGGATTAGCAAAAAAGGGATTTGTTTACAATAAAGCTACTCTATAACAATGGTTTCAAAGTTTATACTAACAGGGTATAACTTTGTGGCGTTATGCACAAGAACCAACCAACAAACAAGCAAAAGCACAGTTATAAAAGCATCATCATATATTGTACTCATTTCCTAATGAAAGTGACAAGTGTATTCATTTATTCACGTCCCTTCCTAAAACGTACTGTGAAAATTAGTTACTGTTTTTTCTTCCAGAGAAGATTGCATTTCAGTAATTGGAGAGTATTCCTGCACAAACAGGCTAAGATTTTGAAACTTAGGTGCTTACACTTAGGCAGTTAAATACATATTTAGGCACCTAAATAACAGTGACCTGATTTCCACAGCTGCTGACCACCTGCAAAACCCTCAAAATTGGATCACTTTAATTTAGGTGTGTAAACATTTAGTTGTTTGAAAATATGGTTAAATCTGCTTCGAGAAGGAAAAAGTTATTATTCGTAACATGATCTGTTTGTCAGTCCTAAATGAGTACGGAGTTGCTAACCCACAATACTTTTCATTACAAGTCTCCATCTTTGGGATTGGTGGGATGATATTTTTCATTAGCTGTATAATATTCTGTTTCCAGGTGCGTCCCTACTCTAATCCGTCTAATCTGGTCCAAGATAACAGACACATTCCAAACTCCTGTGAACTTCCCGGCAAGGACCGAGGCCATGTGTTGGTTCTCTCATCCTTTTACCTGAACAACGGAGTGAAATTGGGGGGCGGGGAAAGAGGCTGGGACGGAATACAAAAAAGCTACAGACAGGTAAGGGGCGGGGAGCAACGTGGGACACACCATTGCTACCAGCGCCGGAGGCGGACATCAGTAGTAGCGCTAGGGCGGGTACACCGGGATGGAGGCAGGAGGTGGGCACAGAGCTGTACCGGGGCGTTTGCTTTCCCCCGCGGGGCAGGCAGGCAGGCAGGTGCCTGTCTCTAATGAAACCTCGCTCCGGCTGGGGAAGGGACAGCGGAGCGGAGCGGAGCAGCCAGCCCCCTCCCCCGCTGCTGAGATGAGCCCCCCAGCACTGTCCATACCGAGGGGAACCAAAGCCGGTGGGGGAAGGGGACCAAGCCAGCATCTCCCCCTCCCCCCGGTGGGGCGGGGCCGGCCTCCCCTCCCCTGCTGCACCGCGCGCCGGTCTCGCTGACCCCAGGCCCCTCCAAGGCCTCCCCTCCATCCCCGGCCACCCCTTCGCCCCGCCCCCTCTTCCCTGCGCCCCCCCTCACCGCAGGGCCGGCCCCCTCCATGCCGGCTGCTCAGGACACGGCCCAGGGCTCCCACTTCCTCCGGCCGAGTCCGGCTTCCTGCCCCGCTTCCTGGTTACCGCCCCGTCCCGGGCGCTGCCAATCACGGGCGGAGTTTCCATGGGGTGGGCGGGGCTGGGAGCGGGGTAACGCCCCACTCGCACACAGTGGAGTCACTCAAGGCCAGGGGCAGCCCCTCAGGCAGGGCCGGGGCCTCGGTCCCGTCCCCCCCATTCGTGGAAGACACATGTCGCACCCCTCACATGCATGGCAACCACAAGTCAAAACCCGCGCAAGCTCAGGGCCCAGCCAGACATAACCCCAGCCCCACATCTGGCATCCACATGTCGCCCCTCGCCTGTGGGGTGCCCACATGTCACCTTCCCAGGACAACCACAGCACCAGATATACCTTCTCCAAGGTGTGGCTCCCACACATCGTCCCTATCATGTGGTTCTCTGATGTCACCCTCATAGTAGAATGTCTATTGTGCCAAATACGACTTGCTTCATGATGTTAGCACACCCCATTAAAGTGTCATGTCCTGTCTACAGCATCACCCCCTCACATAAATATTTCCCACGCATTGTATTGGTACACCATCATGATGCCACAGAGCACAATTAAAAGTTTTATCCAGGAATCACATTGCATTGGAATGTTGCACAGTTCCATCAAAAGGTTGTTATGGCCCTGATCCATATAAAAAAATTAATAAACTGTCACAAGGTTATGTTACTTTGAAACGTCATCATGCCACAACATGCCACAGTGTTCTCAGGTTGCATGACAATGGCATCATGCTGCAGAGGAAGCCACCACGATGAAGCCACATCAACATATTGTCTGAGGCAGGGCCAGCTGCAGGTTTTTTGCCGCCTCAAGCAAAAAAAAAAAAAGTCGGAGTGCCACCCCTTGAAAAGCTTGGAATGCTGGTGCCTAGAGCCAGCCCTGGTCTGAGGTCAGTATACACTATGACAATACTATGTAATTACATATGTTATCACCCATACGAGGGCTGTTGCATGATGAAGGTGCATCAAAATATGATCATGTCACATCTATATATCACAGCACAGCAGCTCAAAGTTGAAAGGTGGTATCATTTGATCCCAGACGTATTCTGGGATTATGTTTGCAGCCCATAGGATTGCCCATATAAAATTAGGACAATCCCTCAAAAGTGAGGCTCAGCAAATGCACATTATGTTTTAAATTAATTGAATTTACTGAATTTTATCATTATTATTAACATATTGTACTTTGATATAATCTTTTATCCAAAGATCTGAAATTGCATTATAAATAATTAATTGAGCTTCACAATTCTCCTGTTTTTTATTCTCAAATGAGGAAACAGGCACAAGGAATTAAATAGCTTTCCCAAAGTCACATAGTGAGTTAGTGACAGCGCTAGGATCAGAACCCAGGAATCCTGGCTTTCCTTCTACTGAAGAAAACACCAGACCAAGTAGCATAAGAAATATAAGTGACAGGGTTCAACAAAACACATAGTATATTGGCAAATGTAGGATCAAAATGACAACACAAGCTACTGATAATATTTTAACAGAGAAATGAAAAAAGATGTCAAAGTCTAAGTTAAACACTTCTCAGAATATCACCACTATGAAATGTCATAGATGTACATGTGTCTGGCAGTGGTTCTACAACGGTTTATGTTACGTGGTGTGACATTTCTGTCTATGAATGACTAACAGAGTCTCCTTTTCTTAAAGTATGTCTTTGTGATCTTGAAGAAGTACATTGGTATTATGGATAGCTAATATTTTACTATCAGAGGGGTAGCTGTGTTAGTCTGGTTCTGTAGAAGCAGCAAAGAATCCTGTGGCACCTTATAGACTAACAGATGTTTTGCAGATGTATTCACAGAATACAGATGTATTCACCCACGAAAGCTCATGCTGCAAAACATCTGTTAGTCTATAAGGTGCCACAGGATTCTTTAATATTTTACTGGTCAGTGTCATGACAATCAGCCTGTTGGTCAGTCATTCATAAGATACAAATGTAAAAGCCACTACTGTGGAACCACCACTCACCAGTCACTGCTGCTGTCACTGCTATATGCTAATTATGTTAGTAAAGGGAATTAATTTGATTCATTTGTGAAATTCATAGAGGTGAAAAGCCACATAAAGTTTTTGAATCTGACTTGCAGATGGAGCTGAATGGCACATTATAATGCATCTAGCAAACAATATTGCAAACCACAGAAAAAGTAGTAAAAGTGAGAATAAATCCATTCCTGGGTTGGGATATTAGTGTAATGTTTAGAACCAAGGAACGTGTTTAGAAGCAGGGTAGGAAATTTCCCTGGTTTTCCCACTTCAAATAAACCCCTGCCTCAGATCCCACTTAATTTGAGTGAGCTCTAGATCACCAATTTTAATCTGCCCCTAGTTGTGATTGGAAGGTCCATTTTTCTTTTCTTAGGCAGTAGTCTTATCTACCTAACGTAATATCTGCTGTGTATATTAATATTGCATAGGGCCCTATCCTGCTCTCATTGAAGTCAGTGTCAGGGAGCAAATTCAGACTGACTTGGTTAAAACATTAAATCAGCATGAAAAAAATCTGGTCCTTCCACCTTTCTCTTTGCAGATGATAGGACCCAAGGAAGTGACAGTATATGGAAGCAATGCTGTTTTCAAAAGCTGACAAGGCTTTTAATGTTCTCCGGCTGCACTCCATCGTTACAACCAAGCAGTACTTTGTTTACTGCTGGACACTAATAGAAATTATTTCCTTCACAAGTCATTTGGAGTTAGTCCAGAACAAAGTGTTTTGAACCTGGTTCAAACAACATTGATAGCAGATCACTGTACATGACTCAAGGTACTTACTATATTCCTAGGATACTACTACTTGTTTTGCCACTGTTCTATGGAGAGAAGCCAGTGTAGCCTACAAAAGGTAAATAACTGTTTGGCCAGTGATCAAGATGCTACATAATGAAAGCAAATACAAACTCTAGTTGACAAATTAATACACATAGCATATCTTTTCTTCTGCGTAACTTCTATATAATATCTTTGTGAGATATGAGGAGCAACTCGGCTCAATAAAGGTTCAGAAGTTTGGTTTTGGATGAACACCTCTGGAGTATCTGACTCTTGGGTACAAAAATCATATTGGAAGCTCTTGAGAACAGGCTTTTGTGTGATAATTCCTGCTTCTAGTCATATCAGAAATACCACGAAAACAACCTTTTTTTCACAGTATTCTGATATTTCAGTGTCAGAGGACACCCACACAGTTGTACAGAAATAAAGGCGAGGAAGAAATTAGATTTTTATAATCTCAAAATAAGGTGTGGTTTGGGTTCTAGTGGATGTTGGAGTGAAAGTTAAATGGAAGCGGGGATTTCTCTGTGTTATTTTATCTAAATCTATGCTCAAATCCTCGATCTTGTGATGACCTTGCAGAACAGATAGAATCAGCAATGGATTATTATAGCAATGTTGGCTATTTTTACATTTAAAATCAACAAAATGTTTACATCCTACTTACCAATTTGTATCTCATAGTTTTTAGCATCTATGAGAAACCTCAAAGATATTATCAGGACAAAAATGGCTTTTCCCAATTTCTACAGGCTAGCTTTTTATTTAAGGCCAAATTCTGATCCTGTTTAAGTCAATGCAGAGTTCTCCGAGGAAGAAATTAGCAAATTTTGTCTTCAGGCAGCTGCTGCATTTGGACATTTCCTCTTAAATCTAAGTTTTACATTGGTGATTTTTAGCCAGCACAGCACATACTGATTTCCCTAGGATTGTTTGATCAACAAGCATTACCTAACAGCATCACAGTGAGCCAAGTAACCTCAGACAGGACTTTAATAAAATCCTTAGGACAATAGCCAAGGCTGAATTGGGCAGTATTGTCATCTTTTTATTGCGCAGTTAGAACTGAAAACAAGAAAGTAAAACATTTCTTGTCTCTGAATTTATCTATGTTATTTTTGTTTTCCTTCACATTGAAGGTGACTGATTTGGCAAGACTTTTTGCGGCCTTGTCTTTAATTTGGGTTAATGAAGGCAATAACCTTTCATTTTTATAGATTCATAGATTCCAAGTCCAGAGGGGAACATTGTGAACATCTAGTCCTGAGGTTTTCAAACTGTGGTGGTCCGCGAGCTCCATTCAGGTGGTCCGTGGACAGTTCCCTCTAAGGTGCACACCTGGGTGGCCACACACAAGAGAATGAAGGGCCACCCACCCAATTAGTGGAGCCGCGCAGGCGTAGATCCACTAATTAGGTGCCTGGACCCTGGAGAAGACGCACATGTAAGGTCAGGTGGTGGCCTTGGGGGGAATAAGGAGTAGATGGGAGGGGGCAGTGGGGTAAGAAGAGTGCAGGGCTGCAGCAGCCAGAGAAAGAGGTGACTATCCCTAGCTCCAGGGCTGCGGCTGCGGGGGAGAGACAGCCCTCCTTTCCAGCCTCAGTTCTGTGGCTGCTGCGGTGGAGGAGAGAGGGCACATCCATTGCATTAGAAAGGTAAGATTACCGATATTAAAATATGAGGTGTGTGCTTTTATTTGTAGAACAAAAAAAGTTAATTATTTTTTATCCAAAGCACTTTACAATAGTTAGATAATGGTACAAACAACATTTGGAAAGATCATTAGGTGGTCCGCCAAGACCTTCAGCAATTTTCAAGTGATCCACAAAAAAATTAAAAAAAAAGTTTGAGAACCACTGGTCTAGTCTGACCTCCTATATAGCACAGACCATAGAACAGTGATCCCCAAACTGTAGGGTGTGCCTGGTTCGGGGTGTGTACAGCGGGGCCCAGGCTAGCCCACACTGCGGGGCAGAGAGGGAGCGCCACCCAGCCCTGCTCTGCCTCCAGCCCAGCTCCGGCCCCAGATGCAGCCACTCCACTCTCAGCCCAGCTCTGCCTTCATTCCCTTTCTGCCCCCAGGTCAGCTCTGCCTCTTACCCCAGCTCCTCCCACATCCCCACTTCTGCCCCCAGCTTCGCCTTCAGCCCAAGCTCCTCTGCTGAGCCATCTGTGCTGTTATGAAGGGGTGTGTGTGGACAGATTCCATTACTGGTAAGGGGGAGTGTGACAGGAAAAGTTTGGGCACCACTGCCATAGTACTTCTCCAAAATAATTGCTAGAGTATATCTGTTAGAGAAAAATATCCATTTTTGTCAGTGATGAGGAGTCCACCATGATCCTTTGTAAATTGTTACAATTGTTAATTACCCTCACTGTCAAAAATGTACACCTTATTTCCAGTCTTTTAGATCATGTTATACCTTTCTCTGCTAGATTGAAGAGCCCATTATCAAATGTATGTTCCACATATCGATACTTATAGACTGTAACCAAGTCACCCCTTAACCTTCTCTTTGTTAAGCTAATTAGTTTGAGGCTAGCACTATACTTGCATCTGAAGAAGTGGGTATTCACCCACGAAAGCTCATGCTGCAGAATGTCTGTTAGTCTATAAGGTGCCACAGGATTCTTTGTTGCTTTTACTATACAACATGTTTTCTTATTCTTTGATCGTTCTTTGAACCCTTTCCAATTTGTCAACATCCTTTTTGAATGGTGGGTCCCAGAACTGGACACAGTATTGCAGGAGTAGTTGCACCAGTGCTAAATATAGAGATAAAATAACCTCTCTTCTCCTACTTGAAATTCCCCTGTTTATTCATCTCAGCATTGTTTTAATTCTTTTGGCTATATTGGGAGTTCATGTTCAGCTGATTATCCACTGACCCCCAAATCTTTTTCAAAGTCACTGCTTCCCAGGATAGAGCCCCCAGTCCTGTTTGCTTGCACCCAGTTTACCAAGCGATCCAGCTCATTCTGAATCAGTGACCTGTCCTCTTCATTATTTACCACACCCCCAGTTTTTGTGTCATCTGCAAATTTTATCAGTGATTACCGGGTATGTTATATTTTCTTCTGTGTCATTGATAAAAATAGAGTAGGGCCAAGAACTGATCCCTTCACGACCCCACTGGAAACACATCCACTTAGTGCTGAATTTACAGTTACATCTTGAGACCTATCAGTTAGACATTTATTAATCCATATAATGTGGCCCATGTTAATTTTGTAATTGTAGTATTCTAGTTTTTTAACCAAAATGTTGTGCGATGCCAGGTCAAATGCCTTAGAGAAGTCTAAGTAGGTTACAGCAACACTATTACCATTATCAACCAAACTTGCAATCTCATCAAAAAAAGATATCAGGTAATTATGGATCTAATTTAATTAGTGTTCTCCTTTAATTCTTTATTAGTTGAGTCCAGTATCAGATGCTCCATCATCTTACTTGTAATTGGTGTCAGGCTGACAGGCCTGTAATTATGCAGGTCATCCCATTGACTCTTTTTTAAATATTATCACAATTTTAGCTTTCTTTCTGTCTTCTGGAACTTTTGCAATATTTCAGGACATTGAAAATAAGCATTAACAGTACAGTAAGCTCCTCAGACAACTCTTTTAAAACTCTTGGATGCAAGTTATCTGGATCTGCTGATTTATAAAGTTTGCATGTGCATAATTAAAAATATAGTTTTCTTTTGTCATGAAGTTATTGTCAGTGCAAACAGAGCAAACTTTTGTCACTGGAGTTTAAATCACTGAAAATAATATTTTAGCATAGAAACACAATCTTAGCCTCTTAATGTGCACAAAGATATTCCATCTCTTGCCATCCCTTTTCTTTCATCCTCTGTTAGCAAAGTACCTTAGATTTAATCATAAATATCCAGTTATACCGTTGTACAGTTTCAGGTGTATCTTACATTTGATACTAGATACTACAAACACAAAGCCCTGCTATCTTGTAATCACATTATGTTATTCAATACAGTTTGTCCAGAGCTCATTTGGCTCACTAGCAACCTATTTCTATTTTAGGTTGTAAAGTAGTATAGTAATTCCTGCTGCATGTCACCATACCTTTTTAAAGGACACCCACCCCTAAAAAAAAACATAATCTCCCTGTCTACCATACCCATATATATTTTTGCATTTATTCTTATGCTTTTCTTAATCCGTCCTAAATTCCAATGCACAGCTGGGTGAAGGGATCGTGTTTTAGTGTGAATTCAAAACACCGTTGAAGTATTTTGCAATATGCACGCCCTGCAACTATCTGTTGTGAAACAAGCTCTTGCCAAGTCATCTCACATCCAAGAGACGGTTTCACAAAAGGAACTCATTGACCTGGGTGAGGAAATGCAGTTCAGAAACTGTTTGCTATTGATCTGGTCCTGCAACTACTTAAGTATATGATTTCAATAGGATGACGTGTGTGTACATTTACTCAAAGTGCTTAAATGTTTGCAAGAGTGAACTCAACTCTCCCTAGAATGAGAAGCCCACGATCACAGTGAAATCCTCAAGAGAAATAACCCAAAGAGAATAGCATTTAAAAATTAAAAATCAACTTCCCCCTAATTTTTTTTATAAGTGCCAATGCCTGTGACTCTATTCATTTTGATTAGAAAAAAAATAAGGCACATATTCAGGTCTTAGGCAGGTTTGAAGTAGCATTTTGCATACACTTCACTGAGTAAATGAGAAGTAGAAAGTGTAGAAAAAAACCATTAAATCACATATGAAAATTATAATTTAAAAAGTAATAAAAAGTATTTTACTGTAGTGACACAGTGTATAATGTGCTTTCCATTTTCCTTTAATGGCTTTAATGTCTGCTTTATGGGGCATGATATGTAATAATATTTTACACTTATAATGTGTCTTTCCCTGAAGAGCTCAAAGTGTACTGCTAGACCTCATTTTATTTGGATAAGCTTTTGACCTTCCAGCTCCTTTGCCCCAAACCTCTTTTCAGCTCTGGGTTTCTCAAGGAGCTTTCAAGTTAGCTGATGGAACATTGCCAGTGTCAAAACATATTAGTTTAAGGATTGATGATCTTTTTTCCCGTGAAAATAAAATGTGGATTGCATGAATGTTCATGAAAGCAAATTAAAAGGGTTTACATGCACTCTCAAAGTGACTCCTGACCAAAGAATGTTTAAATACCTTCTTTACATTCTTTGCCCATCTCTGATTACATCTTTGTGATAGGTAATGTGCAGCTGGAGGAAACTGAGGTATGGATACATTAGATGACTATCTCCAGATCGTCAGTGGAAAAAATTCAAATAATATAAACCAAGAATCCTAACTCTGTCTCCCATTATAACCACTGTACTACCAGCCACTTAAGAGAACTACCCACTACAGATTGCCTGTACCTATGACCTACAGACAAATTTTCCAACTGTCTTAAAGAAGACTACAACAAACAAACAAACCCTGAGAAAAATGTGTAATTTAAAGATGTTCATTCATCCAAGGTAAGTCTATTGATACATGAAATACTATGCAAATGAAATCTCAGAATGTTTGCTCTCCCCAGTTTCCTTTTCCTTATATTAGGACAGCATGAAAAACAAATTATTCCTCATGATCTTGTCTGGTGATTAGTAGATGGAGCTTGCTGCTGAAACAACTCATAGTACAAAAACAGGTGTGTGTTCATGGATCCTAGACAAGCAGGGCAGGGCACAGTTATTAAATAGCTCAGCTAATGTGCTGTGGAAAGGATGGCACATTGCCAACTGGCTTCTCCAGGAGAATTGGCCAAAATCTCCTGAATGAAACAGTGCACCTGTTGTCTCAGTGCAGAATGATGATGTTGTCTACCAGGGGGAAGGATGGAACTACTAAAGAATGGCAAAGAAACTAGGGAGTTACTTCACTGTAGCTGAGCTACCCAGGCTGTAAAACTTGGAAATGTGTTATTCTAACAAAAGATACAGGAATGGGGCACTGGGGTAAAGGAACATTGAGTGAATATAGAATTAAATAATGAAGTTTTAAATAATAACCCGACATATCTCAGAAGAACTGACATGTTTGTGGTGAGGAAAGTGTTCCTAAGCCTGTGGACATTTTTTTGCTGCAATGCAAGTGAACTCACTGGGAAAAAGAGCCATGTTTCCAAGGCAGTTAGCATTAACGGCAACAGCCTTACCCAGGCAGTCCTGGAGATTCTCAGAACCATCAGACCTGTGTTCACACTCAAAGGTAAATTGCATAGATTTGAAACAAAGCAGCAATAAACTCCTCATTTTAAAATAGTTTTTAGATGCTGAACATTATGGATTGCATAACAACTTTATTCTGAAGGTATTTTATTTTGCTGAACACAAAAATGCTGACATAGGGCATCACAGGAATTTCACAATGTAAATATTCTTTTGGCAGGAACACACTCCCATGCAGCTAGGCATTTTGGTTCATACAAAGCAAAAGAGATGTTTAATGAGGATGTATACAATCAGTGTGTCTTTGATAGCCATTGCTTATATTAGAGACAATGGGCCCTTTAGAGGCACAGCTCCATTGGTGTGATTGGTTACACAGACATAACATTAGTGTCATGGAGAATCTGGCCCAATAGGTAAACTTCAGCTCTGGTATAACTCCACTGAGGTTACAAAAAGGATAAATTAGAGAAGAATTTGGCCTGTTGTGTGTTTTTAATATCTGGGCAACCTTTTTAAGTTCAAAGGAACTGAATGATGTAATTGAAGGAAGAAGTTGGCTCAGTGATTTGAGGAAATGTATCTTTTTTTGGACCAAGATATGCATGCATAAAACCTACCCTCCAATTTAGGCTCCTGGGACGTTGTTAGGAATATTGAGGAAAGAGACTGAACAATTCAGAAAAAGTGCTAAGATCAAGCAACTCAAACTCCAGTAGAACATGTCAAATATAAACTAAATCACTGCAGTAAACAGCAAAAGTAACATCCTGCCCTCTTATCCATACATGTAACCTTACTGTGGTGTGAAAGGCAGAATTTGGACCTGGAAGTACAGAATGTTGATGATCTGCTACCTTTGGATTCTACAAATTGGAACGTGATCCTGCAATCCCTCAGCATATTAAACTCCCAGTGATTTCAACAGGTATTCCATCTATGAAGTGTATATTGGTCATAGCCATTAATTTGTTTGTACCTTTACTGTATGCAGTGTTGCTGTAGCTGTATCAGTATTAGAGAGACAAAGTGGGTGAGGTACTATCTTTTTGTCTCTGTCACCAACAGAAGTTAGTCCAAGAAAAGATATTACTTCACCCATCTTGTCTCTTTGTACCTTTATTGGCATTTAATTAACTCAAGCTTGGATTTTTGCACCCTTTAAAAAGAATGCCAGTTTCTAGCTGTTCTATTGTTAAGCTCCAGACACTTGTTTTAATTAATTAATTTATTTTTGGCTTTGATTTACTGTATACTGCTATTTTATATATTGGGTTAAACACATTTACTGTAACCATGTGCATGTAGGCAAAGTTGATGCTAGACCTATTCACCATGGCCATTGCAGCTGCTTTGATCATTTGATCACCATGGCCATGTCAGCTGCCATTAGTGCTTTGATCACTAATGACACACAAGGTAATGGGACTTGTCAATTTTTTTTGACAAGCAAACAACAAAGCAACTGTGACATACTTTTAAGTCTAATTTTCCTCAGCTACCATAAGTTGTTTTTTTTCTCTTCGGCTGGATTTGCCTTATTGGTTTTACTACTATTCTTCATTTGATAGCAATAACTGACAAATTTGTGCTACAGCCTACTGTTTTGACAATTATTTATGACATCACTTGCCTGGAGGGAATTAACCCTTTACTCTCAGGAGCCAAGATTTTTGCCTGCTGATTGAGGTAATACAAACCTTCCAACTAGAGCTGTGCAAGAGTTATTAAATTAAATTGTACACATTTTTGTTATTAATTTTGTTAATAACTCGTGTTATTAAATTGTACACATTGTACAAACATTAAATTGTACGCATTTTTGCCATTTTAATTTGGGTGATTTCTTACTCCTGTTTTATTTTTCTATGATTTGGCTACTTTCACTTTGAAACATTTAAAAAAATCTAATGCACACTCAGTCAAAAACATGAATGGAAAAATATTTCATGAGAATAATCAAGTGATGGTCCAGGTACACTTCAGCAAATCACTAAAGAAAGGATGTGTCATTGCAATAAAAAAAATTAAATATCTAGTAATTAGTGTAGTAGGTAACTAGACCAGAGGTGGGCAAAGTACAGCCTGCGGGCTGCATCCGGCCCACCAGCCATTTTAATCCAGTCCTTGAGCTCACGCTGGGGAGCAGGGTCCGGGGCTTGCCCTGTTCTGGCGCTCCAGCCGAAGAGCAGGGTCAGGGGCCTCTCTGTGCGGCTCCTGGAAACAGCGGCATGTCCCCCCTCTGGCTCCTATGCATAGGGGCAGCCAGGGGGCTCTGCTCCACATGCTGCTTCTGCCCCAAGCGCCACCCCTGCAGTTCCTATTGGCTGGGAACTGCGGCCAATGGGAGCTGCAGGGGTGGTGCCTGCGGATGGGACAGCAGAGCCACCTGGCCGTGCCTCCGCATAGGAGCCAGAAAGGGGACATGCCGCTGCTTTTGGGAGCTGCTTGAGGTAAGCACTGCCCAGAGCCTGCACCCCTGAGCCACTCCCCCACATCCCAACCCCTTGCTTGAGCTCTGATCCCCCTCCCACCCTCCGAACCCCTCGGTCCCAGCCCGGAGCACTCTCCTACACCCCAAACCCTCATCCTCAGCCCCACCCCAGAGCCTGCACCCCCCTGCCACAGCCTGGAGCCCCCTCCCACAACCTGAACTCCTCATTTCTGGCCCCACCTTGGAGCCCACACCCCCAGCCAGAGCCTTCACCCCCTCCCCAACCCCAATTTTGTGAGCATTTCTATACCCAGATGTGGCCCTCAGGCCAAAAAAGTTTGTCCACCCCTGAACTAGCCAGTAGGATTCCAAACATAACAGATGTAAGTTACATTTCAATATCAGAACATCTTCCTCAGAACTAAAATAATCTATTACCTTGAAGAGGAAAAGCCTTGTTTATACATGACTCGAAGCAGAAAAGGCTCATTTGTACATGACCTGCAGCTTTTGAGAAGGAAATAAACCACTACACAGACAAATGTTACTTGGAATTAGTGTAAGAACATATTTTCCAGAAACCAAGACAGTTACTTCTCATTGCTTTGTTGAAAAAGGACAGTCACATTTCAAGATGCTTTGTGTCATTCTGACAACCTTCCACCTAATAAGGTCATGTTATTTGCTATGGGTGAAATGCTGACCCCGCTAAGTCAATGGCAAAGCTCCCATTGACTTCAATGGGGCCAGCATTTCACCACATGTTGCATTTTCCTTATTGCACCTGCATTTTCCTTATAAATTATTCAACTCGTTGCGTAACATATATTAACCTGTTGCAGATTTTGAACAGATAAATATGTTTCCCTAACTCAGTGCATTATCTTCTCTCTCAGACCCAGATTCACAAGTCCATCCTTGGTCAGCAAATCATGTAAGTAGGTGCTTTAGCTTTAAGCATGTTCTGATGTTCAACTGGAGTCAGTGGGGACTTCAGCACATGGTTAAAGCACCTGGTTAATGGCCTGATCCAAAGCACATTGAAGTAAATGGTAGTCTTTCCATTAGCTTGAATGGGCTTTGACCTCCCAAGTGTTTTGATGAAGAAGAGTCAACTTAAGCATATGTTTACCTGCTCTGCTGATTGAGGGGGTCCAATACCACTAACAATCACATGCAACCCCCCACCACGAAAACCTGAAATCCACCATTATTTCATTTTTACATTTGAGTTAGTTTCCATTTTGTGAGATAAATACTAAATTTCCCCCCAAGTATCTGTGTGCTGTGAAGACGACTTGCTCATCCTGGTCTAATTTGGTTAGGTTTGCAAGTCAGAACCTACAAAAGAAAAAAAAAGGCAAGTTTATGAACTAAAACTAGTATAAAGCTCAGACATATGAACACCACCTATAAAATGGTTGCTAGTCCTTTAGGACTTACATTTTCCTGTCTTTGCAGTCTTCAAAACTCCACATTTCAGGATCTTGTGAGATTATACTAAAAACCATGGGCCAAATTCTGTGCTCAGAAAAGCCTCTGTAAAAATGGGAGGTTTTGAGCATTCCATATTGGTGAATGACACAATAAATACTCGAAAACAGAGAACTGGTAGTGTTTCTTAACACACAGCGTCATTTGCTTCGGGGCAGGGGGAGGGAGCTTTAAAAGGTCACTGAGTTGATAAATGAGAGAACAAATAATGCAGATTTTCCTCAGTATTTTCAAATTCCTTATTATCATTCACAAGGCTTCAATATACATCAGCATTGAACACAAAAATAAAGAAATTGATGTGATCAAACATCTTTTATTAAACAGAGAGAAACAAAAATCAAAGGCCCTGTCCACATTAGAGAAATACTGGATACTAGATAAAGTTGAACTGTTGTAAGCTCTGCTTTACATGGATGAAGCTTATGTATATCAGGATTTTGAACTGCATCTGTGTCAATTACACCAGTGCCAATTTCTCTAAAGTAGACAGGAACTTCATTGCATTTACACTCAATGAGTGATGCTGCAAAAAGAGAGAATTGGGGTGCAGAGGGAAACACAGGGGGTAACGGCCTTACATTTGTCCTGGAAGCACAAAACGTGTTCCACTGTAACTAAGAAGAAAAAACAACAAAACAAACAAAACATTCTCCCTCTAGTGGCCTGAGCAACCATATGCCATTTAATACTGGGAGTAGGTCTGCAGTATCTGGTACAATCCACAAGGGCACTGAGCCCTTATAAAAAGACCCATCTTTAAAATGCTGTTCAGACATTAACATAAAAATCTTTCATATTTCCAGTCATACATACATGTGCAATATTGGAAAGGAGGGCTCTGGATGCAATATTGGAAAGGAGGGCTCTGGAAAGAGACTAAAAGAATAATTCCATTTTCTAACAAAAACAGGTAATACTGGCTATTACTGCTGCTTGACTCATGCCAAAAGGTGTCTTGCAAAGAATTTTTATTTAAGAAAAGCATAGGAACATAGGAATTGACACACCGGGTCTGACAAAAGTCCATCTAGTCCAGTGTCTTGTTTCCAATAGTGGCCAGTACAAGTGCTTCAGAAGACAGCATAAGAATACTGCAGTAGCAGATGTGGGATAATCTGCCCCGAACCATAGGTCACATCCTGAGCTCTGATAGTTAGAGATTGTTTTTTAAACTGTAAAGCACAAGTTACAGTATCTCTTCCAACATTTTTATCATCATTAATTATTACTTTGGATGTTCTTGATATCCATATAAATGTCTACTCTCTTTTTGAATCTTGTTAAATTCTTGGCCTCAACAAATTCTTGTGCAACGAGTTCCACAGTTTAATCACATGCTATGTGGAAACTCATTTCCTTTGATCAGTTTTCAATTTTCACCTTTTAATTTCATTGCATGCTTCATTGCTCTTGTGTTATGAAACAGGGAGAGTGGAAGTTCCTCATCTACCTTCTCTCAACCATGTTATCATGTCCCTTCTTATGTGTCTTCTTTCTGAGCTAAGCAGTTCCAGTCTTTTCAGTGTCTCTCTATATGACTTTGATCATTCTTTTCACCCATCTCTAAACCCGCCTCTATTTCTGCAACACCTTTTTAGAGATGGGGTGACCTGTACTGTAGACTAAGCTTGGGTTGTATTTTTTTTAATTTGGGCTTTATAGTGTAAAAATAAGACCCGAAAGGTTTAGGAAAAATTAGATATTTTAAACCTAAAATCTCAGATGATAAGTATTGTAAACTCTCATGCTTTTTAAAAATAAAAAAAATAGAGAGAAAAAACACTCAGGTTAAATATCCCTTCATAATTTAATTGGTTCTCCGGTTGCCATAGGATAGGGAAGACCTGCATTTGTCATGTGAAAAACAAGCAGCATTTTTTGTTTTATTTTTTTGACAAACACCGTTCAGGCCTTCCCTGTGGAAAAATAAAAAGCAACAACCCAATTTTATTTTCTTGTACAGGTCACCTATCACTCACTCTGATAATGTATTTTTTCTGGCATCCCTGTCTATGGGTTAAATGGTAGCAGCACATGATCACAACTGTGCACTGCTAATTTATAGCAGAAAATGTCTTTGGCTGCCACCAAGTGACAAGAGTATGTAATGCCATGTTGTAATTTGGACTAGGCTTTACAAATAGAATTGAATCAAATCAAATCAGTAGACTGGACTGGATAAATAGAATGCCTTAAAATAATCAGTCACATTATATTCCAAGCACAATGTTTCACACTAGTCTCTATACTGCTCTGAGATACAGATTTTATTATATAATTGTACATTTTTATAACATTTAAAACCTAAACTATGTACAGAATACCATAATCTTGAGTTCAAGTCAGCGAAGTCTGATCTAAAGAAATCATATTGAATTATAATTATTCTCTAAGGGCTACAATGTGATACCCTTTCTCATGCTGAATAGTATCTGATACTGAAAATAGCCCCTTTGAAATCAGTGGACCTACTTACAGAGTAAGGTAACACTCAGTGTGAGAATTTTGAATTAAAGACATTTCTATGCTTTAGAAGTCTGCTGCTGGCAGATGGATACTTTTCTTCCTCTAATCTCTTAATCTATGGTCCAGGAGAAGACCTCCCTTCCCCTCCCCTACCTATAAAATGGATATTGATGAACTGCAAAAAGTACATTCTATTAATATTATTTGGAAAAAATAGTTGACCTCCTGGGATAAGATAGTCTGAAACAATATTAGCCAGTTATGCCCTGATTCTGCACAGGCGCTTGTCTTTACGCACAGTGAATAGTCCCATAGAAGTCAGTATATTAAAATGTTGTGTTAGTCACTTAATATTTTGGTAAACATCAAGATTCTTTTCACTTGAGGTAATTATCAGAAGCATTGTCACTATAGTTTGATTTTCATCTCAACATAAATCAACACCATTTTATGCATATACTAATCCAGTTCCTGATTTCTCTTTGGAATACTACAGGGGTATATTTCTCCAAGTGAAAAGGGGACACCGCCTGGTCACCATTAACAAACAACAATCTTGGGGCCAACTTTTTTTTTTTTTTTACAGAGGCTTAAACCAAAACCTATGTTTGTTTGTGTCCACTGGAATACGTCACACACATTCCCCTGCAGTGACTGCTACCCACCAACATTGACATTGCTCAGTCTGAGAGAAATGCCAAAAAATCATTAACTTTTTAAAAGTTTCAGCTTTAAAAAAAAGTTTCAGCTTTAAACACTGATATGTTAGTCAAATAACGTTTGCCTACAGCATCCCTTTTGACTATGTATTTTAAGACATCTCTTTCATACTTCTCCAAGAGTCATATATTCTTGAGAAATATCAACCAGACTTGAGAAATATCAACCTAATTAGTTAGGTTAGCCAAATGTAGATATACAGATCCATATGTACCGATAACTAAGTAGGTATCTAAGCTCTGATCTGTGTACCATAAGCAGTGCTTAATTTGTGCCAGAGCTTGCCAGGGCTGAGCCCGGCACCTCTAAACTTGGCAGTTCATAGCCCCGGTACCTCTGGGCTTGCTGTGTCAGATATGAAAGTAAAAAAAAAATTGCTTGAGCTCCAGCAGCTCGTTCATTACAAATTAAGCACTGACCATAAAGTGGAAGGTAAATAAAATCCATCAGGAAAACTGATGGGGAGGGAGGGAAGGAACAAACAGATTCTAACAGTTCTATAATAAGTACCACCTTAATGTGGGACAGGTTGTGCAACCCTTACTCACATAAATGATCCTATTCACTGCAGTGGAATTACTCATGTGAGTAACTGCCTGTGTAAGTATTGCTGCTGGGGCAATGGGACTGTCTGCAGAGTTAAGTATTGCTCAGCGAGACTAATGGTGACAGAACATGAATCAAAAGAAGAGAGAGGCAGATGACAAGTGTTTAGACACTGTGGTGAGAGATGCTATAGAAAACCCTTAGATAGGCAAAACTTGATCCAACAGAGCTTGATTAATGAGTATTCAGAAAGGACTCTGCAAATGGAAGCTTAAATAGTTTGCTGACAATATCTTCCCTTCCCCTGATTGGCCCCGGTGCTCAAATTATGGGGGAGCTTTTGCCCCTTCACTACTTCTAGGGGTTTCCTCACTTCTCACTTATACAAAGGTGCCAGGAAGGCTGTGTTTTGGCCCCCTTACTTCTCCCTGCACGGCTAGCTGCAGAGCCAGGAGCTGCAGGGAGAACAGCAGCAAGTGCTGCCACCCGTGGCATGTGGGAGAGTGACATGGGGGTGGAGCTATCTAGTTGTGACAGGATGGTCTCTGGTGAGAGGGGGAAGCTGCAAGAGCGATCAAGGGCCCAGGCACTGCTGGTGGCGGGGGGTGGGGGGAGGTGGGTAGAAGAGGGGTGGCCGTGTGTCTCCCGATCACAGCAGATGCCGCTGTCCAGCCTGGACACTGTGCTAGTGGTTCCCAGACTCTGACACTGCCCGGCTCTGAAAAAGCACCTTTATCCCAGCAGGACGGGGAGGCTGCCTGGGACGCTGGCCTGCTGCTCAGCAGACTTGGCTCAGAGTGGAAGGGCAGACAGAAAGGGGGCAGGAGGAGGCAGGAGTAGAGCTGGGGAGATGCAGAAGGTTGGGGGAGATAGGGGTGGGGGCAGGTTAGAAGAAGGGCAGAGGCAAAAGGCAGACAGGTTGTAAGGGATAGTGGCTGGTGGAAGGGGTGATGTGGGTGCAGACGGGGAAGTTATGAGTGGGGGCAGAGAAAGGGGAAAAGGGGGGAAGTAATGGGTAGGGAAGGAGGCAGGAGGTACGGGCAAAGGCAGGGAAGTCTTGCTGCAGCTGGGCTCTGCTCTGCTCCACAGCCCAAAGGTTGCCAGCACAGGGGACAGCCAAGGGATATCTTGGCACCTGGCTCTGTGCTTCATTCAGGCCTGTCCCCATTCATTAACCCTCCCCCTACTATTTCCTCCCCCCAACTCAAGCACTGGTGATCATTGCAGAGTTTTATACTTTTATCCCTATTTCCATGAAAGTATAGGAAAATATCCTCTTTCTGGCTTGTTTATCATAGAATAATAGACTCATACGACTGGAAGGGACCTCAAGAGGTCATCTAGTCTAGTCCCCTGCACTCATGGCAGGACTAAGTATTATCTAGACCATACCTGATAGGTGTTTGTTTAACCTGCTCTTAAAAATCTCTGATGATGGAGATTCCACAACCTCCCTAAGCAATTTATTCCAGTGCTTAACCACCTGGCAAGTAAGGAAGTTTTTCCTAATATCCAACCTAAACCTCCCTTGCTGCAATTTAAGCCTATTGATTCTTGTCCTATCCTCAAAAGTTAAGGAGAACAATTTTTCTTCCTCCTCCCTTTAACAACCTTTTACGTACCTGAAAAGGTATCAGTTTTTGCCAGAATATAATATATGGAGATATACCTATCTCATAGAACTGGAAGGGACCCTGAAAGGTCATTGAGTCCAGCCCCCTGCCTTCACTAGCAGGACCAAGTACTGATTTTGCCCTAGATCCCTGACTAGCTCCCTCAAAGATTGAACTCACAACGCTGAGTTTAGGAGGCCAATACTCAAACCACTGAGCTATCCCACCCACCTCTGACTAAACAACCCCAATCTTTCCTCATAGGTCATGTTTTCTAGACCTTTAATCATTTTTGTTGCTCTTCTCTGGACTTTCTCCAATTTGTCCACATCCTTCCTGAAATGTGGTGCCAAGAAGTGGACACAATAATCCAGTTGAGGCCTAATCAGCACAGAGTAAAGCAGAAGAATTACTTTTCATGTCTTGCTTACAACATTCTTGCTAATACATCCCAGAATGATGTTTGCTTTTTTTTTTGCAACAGTATTACACTGTTGACTCATATTTAGCTTGTGATCCATTATGACCCCCAGATCCGTTTCCGCAGTACTCCTTCCTAGGCAGTCATTTCCCATTTTGTATGTGTGCAATTGATTGTTCCTTCCTAAGTGGAGTACTTTGCATTGTCCTTATTGAACGTCATCACATTTACTTCAGGCCATTTCTTCAGATCATTTTGAATTTAAATCCTATCCTCCAAAGCACTTTCGTATGATCTGAAAACTTTATAAGTATATTCTCTATGCCATTATCTAAACAGTTCATGAAGATATTGAACAGAACCGGACCCAGAACAGATCCCTGCCGGACCCTGCTCGGTATGCCCTTCCAGTTTGACTGTGAACCATTGATAACTGCTCTCTGGGAATGTTTTCCAACAAGTTATGCAACTGTCTTATAGCAGCTCCATCTAGGCTGTATTTCCCTAGTTTGTTTATGAGACTGTCATGCAAGACTGTACCAAAGCTTTACTAAAGTCAAGATATACCACACCTACCGCTTCCCCTCTATCCATAAGGCTTGTTACTCGGTCAAAGGAAGCTATTAGGCTGGTTTGACATGATTTGTTCTTGACAAATCCATGCTGTTACGTATCACCTTATAATCTTCTAGGTGTTGGCAAATTGATTGCTTAATTATTTGCTCCATTATCTTCCCCGGTACTGAAGTTAAGCTGATTGGTTTGTAATTCCAGTTTACTTTTTTATAGATGGGCACTATATTTGTCCTTTACCAGTCCTCTGGAATCTCTCCTGTCTTCCCTGACTTTTCAAAGAGAATTGCTAATGGCTCAGATATCTCCTCAGTCAGCTCCTTGAGTATTCTAGGACGTATTTCATCAGGTCCAGGTGACTTACAGACATCTAAGTAATTTTTAACTTGTTCTTTCCCTATTTTAGCCTCTGATCCTACCTCATTTTCACTGGCATTCACTACGTTAGACGTCCAATTGTTACTAACCTTTTTGGTGAAAACTGATTAAAAGTTGGGTGGTGTCACTCTTTCATTGGTTCCAGGGCTTCATGGGTTGTCCTTAGTATGGCCTTTCTCTTATGAATATGTAGTTTGGTAATGCATAGATGCATTAGAGTTGTAATTCTTTCTTGACAGTTTTATTTCCTTTGTCTTTGTGGTAAGAGAATCTTAGAACATCTTTAAGTTTAGAGTTTTCACTCTCTCATTCTGTTAATTTTTGTAGATATCCCTTTAATTCTATCAGGGTTTAATAGGACTTGAAATTCTATTTCAAATGAGCCGAAACACACCTGTTTTTTCTTTAAAAGTCAGCTCTCAAAAAAGTCTTTTTAAATTAAATTCTTGTAGGGAGCCTTTAAGGTTAAATGATCCACAAAGGTACTCTCTTTTCTTTTCAAATAATCTTTGAGAGGTTCTTCTTGTCTTCAGAAGTTTGGTGAGGGGTTGCTTAAGCATTGCCAGGTAACTAAATTTTTCCATTAATATAAACATTTCTAGCCTCAAATGGCTTATATTAGTAACCAGTTATAGCATCAAATGACCTGCTACATTTATATGTAGACAGCTTACTGATCATATAACAATGATATCAGGCAGTTGTTACATAAAGGCTTGCATTTAGTTAACATATTTGTAAGTATGCATTTCACCATGGTGTCTGCCATTTCAACAGTTAAGAAATAAAAGCTTTAAAACATTTCCAGCCATATATGTTTTACATGAAGTTTTATAGATACAAGCAGAGATTTTCCTTTGAAAAGAAAGTGAGAGTTGGTATAGGCCCACTTTATGACCTATAGATTTATTGCACTTATAACACATCCCCACACTTTTTTACAACCATGAATGTTTTACATGGTTTGTCGCTTGACCCAAGCTCCTTCCAGTTGCCATCTGTTTGTTTTAGCAATTTAATATTGAATTTTGTCCAAAGCACAAATTTCAATAACTGATACATATGTTAAACATAGCACAAAAGGAAGTAGTATATAGATATAACAAGGTATAGTTTAAAATGCAGCTTTTCTGAATTAGTATAAACACTTAGGGGTAAACAACAACCTTAGCCATAAAAACATGTTTTTCTTCCTGACATTTGTTTGTCCTTAGGAGATAAGGTAGAAGCTTCCTAAAATTCCTTTGGTTAGCTTGGATAGTCCATATAATTAAATAAACAAATATATATGCATGTGAGGTAATTTTCTCCAAGTACTATATGTACTTGATAAATATATCCTAAGTGTAACAGGGTCTATCAGGCCTTCTCTGCCCCTTGCTGGAGGCATCGGTGCCCTGACACCCCTCCTCAAGGAAAATCCCTCAGACCTGGGTACCAACAATAATCTTCCAGAGGCCTAGAAGGGCCTGAAGAAAATAATGACCAATTAAGAGCCAGCAGGCCAATTAAGAAGGCTTGCTGTCTTCTCAATGGCAGTGCTGGGTGAGACTGGGACAGAAGATGAGCTTGTCAGTGCTAGCCCAGGCCAGCTCAGGGCCATGCCAACAAACGCTACCACTAAGCACTTGCCTTTGAGTTTTGTTCCTTTATTTAAAGGCACAAATAGCAAAAAATTTAAACTGATTTTGTTACTTAACTGTTTAGAGACTGACACTGAGCTACAGCACAAGCCACCATGCACCAGGCACATGGCCAAAATGTACAGGCTAAGGCAGTAGTACCGTTATTGGCCCTGAAGGTGGCACAATGGAGCAGCACCAACTGCCACAACTTAGTAGGAGAAATAGGATTGACTCCCCTATTTCCATAAAGGTGGGGAAGAGATTGTATAGGCTGACCGGATAGCAAGTGTAAAAATCGGGATGTCAATGGGGGGTAATAGGAGCCTATATAAGAAAAAGCCCCAAATATCAGGACTGTCCCTATAAAATCGGGACATCTGGTCACCCTAAAATTGTACGACTCCCAGCTTAGCAGCAGTGAGCCCAGGCCAAGCAGCTTTTTCTGGAAGGGCAGCAGGAGACCCGGTGGGCCACCCAGCAGCAGCAAGCTGTGTTCCTCAAGCTTCCAGGAGGCAATTCTTGAGTGGATCACTGGCTGCTCCCACTTCGAAATGACCCCATCAGCACCAGGTATAGCCCTGTCCAAATTGGGACCTGAGGGTTACCCCGAGGCTTATCATTACATTTGACAAGTAGCCCTTGCTGCTCAATGAGAAAAAAGACTACTTGGGCTATGTGACTAGCCCCTTTTCTGTCTGGGAAGTGAATGTGGCTTACTGGACCTTAGATGATGAAGCTGCAAAGGACTATGACACCTTGAAAGCTGCCATCAATCCCAGTTTGTTGAGATCACCAGAGATTTACTGTCACTGGTTCAGGCTGTGCAGTAACTAAAGGATTGGGCCACCCACTGGCTTCAGCCAGTGTCCCACTCTCTAGATGAGGTTGTAGAGTCTGTGTTACTCAAACAATAGCTAGCAGTTTTGCCGACTGCCATTCAAACTTTGGTGCACCAAAACAACCCAGCATACTGAGAGCTGCCATCCAGCTCACCAAGGATTTTATGTCAGCAGATTAGCCCGGCCCCAACCTTCTGAGGAATCAATCTGAGGTGCCAGAAAAGGGCCAGGGAGATCCTGGAGAGGGCCTGCTATGATGGGTGCCCTAATGGTGGACCCCAGAAAGCATCCTACAACACCATTGAAAGAGCCACAACAGAGCAAGCATATGGAGTTGTGCCTGCCAAAGGCGGCTCTAGGAATTCTGCCGCCCCAAGCAGGGCGGCGTGCCGCGGGGCGCGCTCTGGCAGTCGTCGGTCCCGCGGCACCAGGGGACCTCTTGCAGGCATGACTGCGGAAGGTCCGCCCGAGCTGCCTGCCGCCCTGCCGGCAAAATGCCGCCCCAAGCGCGCGCTTGGCGCGCTGGGGTCTGGAGCCAGCCCTGGTGCCTGGGAATAGGTCAGGGAGCTTCCCTGCTAATCAGACAGTCATCTTTTTGCACTGTGGGAAGCTGGGCAAGTCAGCTGCTTGTGCCACCTCAGGGAGTGTGATATCATGAAATGTGCCTTCATGGAATACTGGAGCCTCTTACGTGAGACAGATGAGAACTGTTGCTGGGCAATTGTAGCTCCAGTAGTCCTGGAGCTAATAGACTCAAGGTGTTCCCAAACCCTAGTCTGGGAGACCCTACTGGATCTAGGAGAGCTATGGAAGGAGACCCAGTGCAGGTAACTTGTGCCCACAGGGACACACATACCTAACCCATAGCCTGGGTACATTTGAACATAGGGGATTAACCCAGAATGCTTTGGGTTGGTGGAAGGCTTGGTTGCAAACAGTCTTGAAGGCTGATGAGCCAGCTGGCAGCTCAATAGGACCAGTTCAGGACAACCCTCTTCTCAACTTTGACCCAATACTACTAGTGAGATCCTTTGATTTGGTCCAGTAATGAGGCGATGACATCCTTCGAGGAGTGTAAACCAGACTTGTGGTGGTTAATGGAACCAATGCTCTGGAGGCTCACGCCTCCCAATTTCCCCACTTTGAACTGCAAAATTACTTACCTTATTGAGTGGAGAACACCACCTAGACAGGTCAGGTATGCCAACCACTCCTGGTTTTCCGAAGTATTCTGAAAGAGGTCCTATGACTGGCATGCTCCATTCCCTTCGCCAGTCACTTGGGCAGGGACAAAACCCTAGAGAGGATGCTGGCTAGATTCTTTTGGCCTAAGGTCCTGTTACCAGATTTGCCCGTTACTTTGGTGTACGCTCATTTATTAGGGTTACTCTTCTGGATGGTGGGTGGGGGGATCTGTAATTCTATCAATTTACTGCTTGTGTCACTTGTGTTTTCATACAGAGCTCTATTCCCTTATGCAAGTCCCCTCCCAATGGAGCTATCCTGCAGGACCTCAGTTCCCAAAGGCTGGTTTCCTCCAGCCCCGGAATCAGATGAACACCCCACCCCCCACCAAGTCTGAGTGGACCAGATCCATCAGCACTTTCAAGCTGACCCCTTCTATGTCCCTGGATTCAGTAGGCTGGGTCAAGCAGGACTTCCAAGCTGCCATCCTTATATGCCACAGGTACCTCACCGGAATAGAGTAAGCCTGAGCAGGCTGGGTCGAACAGCCCTTCCAGGCTGCCACCCTTATATGCCCCTGGACTCAGCAGACTGGGTCAAGCAGCACTTTCAAGCTGCCACCCTTATATGCCCCTGGGCTCAGCAGTCTGGGTCAAGCAGCACTTCCAAGCTGCCACCCTCATATGTCACAGGTTCAGCATATCCCTATCCCCACCTTCATGTTACAATTGTTCTAGTAGAAACACACTTGATGAGCAAACCCCACAGTATTTTTGGGCACTACAGGGATCTTTAGCATAGGGAAGAGAAGCATTGCTGCAGAGTAAATGGGGAAGCTAAAACACAAAGAGTAAAGTTCAGAGAGAGAGAGAGAGGGAAGCAACCAGCTTAAATATAAAAGTTATTTATTGAATAATAGTGATAATCACATAAGGAGAGCCTAAACAAACACACAACAGTTACATTATAAAAGATTACAATAGGTCATATATAGAAAACTATACCTGTTCAAACAAGTCAGGGTTAAAAAGTTATACCTGAGGTAGAAAAGAAAAGAGAGAGAGAAAGAGCGAGAGCTGGGGTCTCACCACTCCAGGAAACTTGAACTGGTGGGGGTTCCTGGGAGATGATAGTAGCTCAAGTCCTGAATGCTGGAGACAGGCAGATCCCCCAGCTTGATCTGTCAGGAGAAGATGAAATCCCAGTGGAATTGAGGCAGAATTTGGATCCATGCATCAGAGCACTTACTTGAGCATGGGTAGGGGTTTTTTGTAGGGAAACAATGGTTCAAGGGAGAACACTAGATTTGTTTGCAGGTAAACTGATGACTCAAGGGTTTTCTTTAGGCTAGACAATAGGAGCTGATCACTCCTAGCTATGGGTGGTGTTCCTTCCAGGGAGCTCACAATGCAATTAGGGAGCTTCAGTGTTTGGATACCAAGTAAGGATTTATTATTAGAACTGGTCTGATAACTGCTGAGCTGGGTGTGTGCAGCTGTGGGTTCATTAACATCTGGAGCAGAGACTCTCATCATGCACTGTTTCCCTGCTTTTCTGGTCCCTGAATTCAGTGCAGTTCTTCCTTTGGAATCTCTGTTCTCCATGCTATACGCTAATGGAGATGCCTCCCTAGTTGCCTTAATCCTATCACCCTTATCAGGGAGGAGTTTAGGTGTGTCTCCCACCACCTTTTCATTGCTTTCTGTAAGTTTTCCTCTGATCGGTTTTGGTTCAAGCAGAGGCTAAAAAGGAGAGGTATCCTTCATGAGTCAGACAGGCTGGATACTGTGCCCTGGTTCCCCAAGAACACATTGCTGTCTGGTATCAGTCCACAAGGAAGTGGCAAACTTTTGTGGATCTTGAGTGCCAATAAGGAGCACCTAAAGGACACCTTCAAGGTCTCTTCATCCCTTACCCCGTATAAATATGCCCTTTGAACACATAGGGCTAGAGATAGTGGAGATATAGGGGGGAAAGTGCAAAGGGGCATCAGTACTTCTTGGTTGTAGATGATTATGCAACCTGCTATGCTGAGGCTGTTCCCCTCCACTCAATAAATGGTCAAGGCCATGGCCAGGTTCCTAGTCCTGCTTTTCTCATGGGTGGACTTACCTACTGAAGTCCTCAAAGATCAGGGGACTAACTTCTTCATTTCCCTCCTACTGCAGGAGGCATGGCAGCTCCTTAAAATTATACCCCTCTGAACTTCAGTATACCATCCTCAAACTGGATTTTTAAGCAATGCAGAAGAAATTTGTGAAGATGGACACTAATGATTGGAATAAGCTACTCTCTCTGCCATATGATAGGTGCCCCAGGCCTCAACAGGCTTCTTGCCCTTTGAGTTGTTATATTGCCAACAATCTTGAGGAATCCTGGACCTCCTTAAAGAGGTCTGGGAAGAGCAGCACTCACACTCTCAAAACGTGTTACAAGTGTCTCAAGTGGGTAGGATAGTTTGCAAAGAAGAATCACTTGTAGGCCCAACAAACCCAGGACCAACACTATAATAAAGGTACCTGGGAGAGGGATTTCAGCCAGGGGACCACATGCTGTTGTTCCTCCCCAGCTTGGAGAGCAAGCTCCTGGCCAAATACAAAAACCATATGAAGTTGTTTGAGTCCACTATGAAATTCACTGCCTGGACAAAAGGAAGAAACACCTGATCTTCCACGTCAATAGATTGAAAGCCTGAGAGGCTCCTGAAAATTTGTTCACAGACTCAGGGATCTTCCTACGGATATGGGCCCTCAGACACAAAAGCCTTAACTCTCACTTACACTGTCAAGCCAGGAACTTGTTGACCCACTATGACATGGTGTTCTTCGCCCAATCAGGTCAAATGCATCTCATAGAACACCAGACCAACCCAGGGGTAAAGCTGAAACATGTGATTTATCTCATTCCTGAGTGGCTCTGCAGAAGCACAGAGTGGGAGGGACAGGCCATGTTAGATCTTCGTATCACTGAGGAGTTCAAGAGGCCCTGTTGTAGCCTGGTGGTTCTGGTTTCCAATGCAATGGGGCAATCTGATTTTATGTGGGCTTCAAAAGGGTTACTGTAATGTCCCAATTTAGCACCTAGCTGATGCCATATGTTGACCAACTCCTCAACTTCCTTGGGAAGGCTAAATATATAACCAAATACCCCTCACTCCAGATTCCAAAGAAAAGACTGCAGTTGCCACATCTCTTGGGCTATTCCAGTTTAGGATCATGACCTTTGGGCTGCCTGGGACCCTGGTCACATTCCAGGGGCTTACAGACCATGTCCTTTGCCACCACAGCCATTTTGTGTTGGCCTATATAGAGGACATGGTTGTTTTTAGTACAGTTGGCATTCACATCTGATACATGTGATCTCCATGTTGAAATCACCAAAGGAAACTGGACTCATCGCTAATCACCCCCCCCCAAAAGGTAAATTAGGGATGCAGAAAAGCTAATACCTGGGAATATCTTATAGGGAATGGCTGCATTCAACCCCTGCAAGATAAGAGAGATGCCCTGAGGAGTACTTCAGTTCCCACAACCAAGGAACAGATACATGCTTTCCTCAGAGTGGTTGGCTATCACTGAAGGCTAATGACCCACTTTGTAACCCTTGTGGTACCACTGACAGATCTCAAAAAGGCCAATGCACCCAGAGCAGTCCAACAGACAACTGAATGTGATGAAGCCTTTATCAAGATAAAAGATGTTCTCTGTCAGCAGCCTATACTTTGATGTCCTGACTTCTCACTCCTGTTTATACTACGAACTGACACTCCCACAGTTCTGTTGGGAGCAGTACTCTTGGAAAAGTTTCAGGGCGTGGAGCATCCAATACTACACCTATGTTGAAAGCTGCAGCCAGGAGAGACTAGATATTTATGATCTAGATCAGGAGTTCCCAAAGCTGGTTTGCAGCTTGTTCAGGGTAAGCCCCTGGCAGGCCGTGATACGCTTTGCTTACCTGAGCATCTGCAGGTACGGCTACTCCAGCTCCCAGTGGCCATGGTTCACTGTTCCCGTCCAATGGGAGCTGCGGGAAGCGGTGGCCTGGCCCGCGCCACTTCCCACAACTCCCATTGGCTGGGAATGGCGAACTGCCATACCTGCAGACACTCAGGTAAACAAAGTGTCTTGCAGCCCGCTAGGGGCTTACCCTGAACAAGCCGTGAACCAAGTTTGGGAACTCCTGATCTAGATGGTACCTAGCTATCAAATAGGCTGTGAAGGCATTAAGTAACTATCATTTAGAGGCTCCCTTTGACCTAAGAACCGACAATACACCCATTAAATGCTTGCAAGTGATAAGAACATGAATTCTCACATTATTCGGTGATATTTGGCACTGCAACTATGTGCCTTTCCTATGAGACACTGACAGGGCAGACACTGACAGGCCAGAATGCAGACTTCTTTTCCAGGATAAGGGGCTGAGATTAAGCCTTTGTGGTCATTCTGTGGGTGGGAGAGTGTGATGGGGGTCTCTCAAGTTGTCTTTGCCCCCTGCTAAAGACATCAGTGCCCTAATATTCCCTCATCAAGGAAAATCGAATCAGGCTACCAATAAGATAGCCTTCCATAGGCCTAGAGCAAATACTGATAGATCAAGAGTGAGCAGGCTAGTTAAGAACACTTGCCTGCCTCTTCCCAGTAGTGGAGTTGGGTGACAGAGGAGGAGAGCCTCAGTGCTAACCTAGAAGCAGGCCAGGGCCTTGCCTTCAAGTGCTGAAACTAAGCACTTTCCTTTGTTTTCTTCATTTAAAGGCATTGACAACCAGTTCTGAGTTTTGTTACTCAACTGTTTAGAGACTGATGCCAAGCTTACGGCACAGACCACCCAGCAGATGGCCTAAAATTTATGGAATAAGGCAGGGAGTGCCTGTAATACCAAGCTTGGCCCTATAGTGGGTGCTATGGAGCAGCCCCACCTCCCACTGTAAGTGTCAGTAAAGGTACAAGCAAGTTTAATGACTTACTGTTTCACAACAATAATAATTTTTATTATCACTTTTGCATTGCTATTGCAGTCTCTCCTCTACACCAGATTGCAAAGCCACCATCTCCTCACTTAAATCCCTCACCAAGATTAATTTATTTTGTGATGCCTTCAAGAACCTAGTTGACCAAGTCATATATTTGTTTGCCCATTGTATGAGTTAACTAGTCATGTAAGTGGAGAACTTAGTATTTAAATGTACACGCAACCATCACAGTTTTATTTGACAAGACATATGCTTATCGGCTTGATCACTTTTGCTTGCATGCTGTATCTGTCTTTGCCTTTTTTAGGGTGTATACTGGTTAGGGCAAGGACTGTATTCACTCTCTTTGAACAGCTCTATCCCATAGGGGGGGATATTGTTCATGCAGTAAGAGGTGGTCCAATGGAGGAGAGGATGCTCAGAAAGACAGGGGGAAAAAGATATCCACTGTTTGAAAAATGTATTTAATAGCATTGCTTTCTCTCCTTCCCCCCATCCCTTCATTCTGAAACCAGGGTTTTAGCCTCCTTGGTTGTGTCCACTTATAGATATGATTTTGGTCACAAGTGATAAAGATTCAAGTCTCTCACCTGCAGTGGAAAAAACTGTTTCCCATTATACAATATTTGTTTAGAAACTAATTCACATTGCAAGCAAACTGTGCCAGACTAAAATGGGAACATCTGGGCTATATCCTCCACAGCTGCATATTGGCGTCTCTATTAGCCTAGGTCCAGTGATGTCTGTCTATACCTGCTGAGGATCTTGCCCAATATTCTCCCCTCCAGCACACAAACCTTCATCTTTTTCATATAAAGCAACACAATGTGGGAAAGAACACTTCAGGAGCTAGATTATAACAAAAGTTCTTCGGTCTTTAATTTCTGTCTTATTTGGAGAGCTGGCCATTTTAGTGCTGCAATGTTCTAAACAGCTACTGGGAACGTGTTACATTAGAGTGGTTTGAAGAATAACTCTTCATCTTCTTTCTCCCCCACAAGATGTTCTACAGAAAACTGGAAACAGTTTTTGCTGGTGTCAAGCAGTGTGTGTGAACACCGCTGTCCTCAAAAAGGGGTATGTTTTGTCTGGAACTCTCAGTCTTAAAATACTCCTGGTATTAGTCGGTAAGGAACTGCAGTAGTGTAGCGCTTCCAGTCCTTGCCGTATTTACTGGAGCAACGGTGTTCATCCCTGATGCAGCGGTGGGTTAGCAGAATGGTCATGTAAATGATGTAGAAATAAGGCAGGATGTGCTCAAAGCCACAAGTCAGGCAGTATGCCAGGGAGCCCATCAGGTCGCCTGTATAGTTAAAATGGCGCGCCACACCCCAGAATCCTGAAATCATCAGCTTGCTGTAGTATTTGGTCCCATCCACTGACGTGTAGGAGCATTCAATATATTCTGGCTTCTTACCCCAGATCTTGCAGTTCCCATCTGTGCGACGGAAGAGATCTTTTTGGTGGTTGGTCATCCTGAAGATATAATAGCCAACCAGCCCCAACAGCAGGATCCCAACTGCATTAGCTGTTGAGAGCTGTACAGGATGGTAAACCAAATATAAACCCTGCAGAGTGAGGAAGAGTTAGAGGTTTCAGTGAATTTCAGTAAACAAATGTTTCCTCCAAGTTGAGTGGCACCCCCTTTGCCTGGAGGATGCTAGACTACTTCTCTAAGCAAGTGGGGACCCAGGGTAGAGGAGAGGATCAGTGTGAGTAGGGAAACTTGCAAGACTCCAGACCCACACTACAAATTTATGGCCATCTCTCCAGGTAAAGTCACAGGTGGTTCTTAGAAAACCACCCATTTCTCTCACTGTGATGGCATTGTAGGTGACTGTAGGAACAACTCATATGTACAGCATTAAAAGCTCAGGCAGCAAGTAGCCTGCATGCTGTACTCTGCTATCATGGCATTCAGCTCAATCTTGGATGGCACCAGTGAAGCTTCTGGGGACAAGGACAAGGACAAGAGAGAGGCTAGAAAGGTGGGTGTGTGTGCACTGGGGAACAAGAAATAATTAGAAACAAAAAACAGAGAGAAGAACTAAAAAACCCTGAAAAACCCCCACAAAAGGAAGACAGTAAAAAAAAAAGAAACATGATGGGGGGAGTGGGGAAAGAGGGGAAGGAAGAGGACAGAAAATGAACAGAAAAAATAAGAAAGATGGCAGGTAGGACAAGACAAATAGTAGGACATGATGCTTGGAGACACAGTGGGGCCCCTATCCATTAAATCATCCCAATGTGGGGGTGTGACAGAATGCACCCCTGTATTCACACCCTACACACTATTGTAATCAAAGTGTGCCTTGTAAGGTATCATGTGAAAACTCATAATTTGCTGGGCAGCACTGTCCTGTTAAAATAGGTGTGGCAACGTTGAATGTGAAATTATAAGATTCCCCTTATGTTTCAAAACACGTTTCAATCGCCACAGCCGTGCCCAAGCAAAAGTTGGCAAACGGGTCTGTCCTAAACAAATAAATGTGTGTGCTGCTTAATTTGCATTTAAGCAGTAAATAGAGTCATCAAGCAGGAAGGAAGACAATGGAAGTTCAAATAGCTGAAAAAAACAGCAGGGAATATCCACAAAGACTCTTTGGCTCCTGGGTCTCATCTGGAAAGGTTTTTCCACGTGGGTGACTGTAACTATAAAAAAAGAGGAACAAATCTCTCAAGGCACCGCTCTCTCCCCCTCTGCTTATCACATTCACTGCATCTGAAGAGACAAAGGAACCAGGCACTGGACTCTAAATGGTTTGGTCAGTAAGACTGCTGAAAGCATGTACTGAGAAAACAAACTACATTAGATTCAAAGCAAAGTGAAGTAAGGCACTAGGAGGCATTATATTTTTAATTTTTCCTGTAACCATTTCTGACTTTTATGCCTCATTATTTGTACACAAAATCTCTCTCTGTAGTAATACTCTTGTTTTCTCTAAGCCAGTGTGTTCAAATTGAAGTGTCTGGGAAATGCCATTTGGTAACAATTTATGTGCATGCATATTATTCCCTTAAGGGAATAACAGGCTCAATATATCTGTACTGTCCAGGAGAGGGTTGGGCAGTACAGGACATACATTTCTGGGGAAAGATCTGGGACTGGGGATGTGTTGGGGTTACCTTGTGGTAATTTTTAAGCCTGGTAAGACCCAAGGTGTGGCTGTTTGTCTGCAGCAGCACTCAGGCTACGTCTACACTCGGGCCGCGTATCCGATTTTTTCAGGATCGATATCATATCGCGTCTCATCTAGGCGCGATATACGATCCCCCTAAACTTCTATCGATTCCGAACTCCCAACTCCCGAGCGTGTGGCGGCGCGGCGCGGATATGGAGCCCGGACATCATCGCGCGCGTGAGGGCGGGGTAAGTTATCGATATAAGATACTTCGACTTCAGCTACGTTATTCACGTAGCTGAAGTTGCGTATCTTATATCGATTTTTCCCCTTAGTGTAGACCAGCCCACACACAGACATAGCTGGGAGTAAATTACCGGTACTTTCTGGAGGCTGTTTGTGAGCAGCAAGGCATTTTAAAACGGCACCCCATGTCACAGGGTGCCTAACAAAGGAATGATAGCTAACAGTAGTGGTTCCAATCTATTATGTTACTCAACTAAGTTTACCTAGAAGCCATTTATTTAGGATGCTAGTCATGCTGCCGAGGAACACATTTTTAGGATTTCTATATTTACTTTTAGCTTCTTCTGCTTCCATGAAAATGCTATTCACAATATAATTGTATTTTTACCTGCAGAGTGTAGAGGTAAGGCAGCCAAACGCAGTCTCCCCAGCCCAGGTACCATCCAAAATGATCATGGCAGATATCAATAGTTTTCAAATACCAAGCTTCATTCCAGAAGAAGTCCAATACATAAATACCCTGGAAATAAATGTCTTGTGCTTAGAACAATGCTCTGTTGCTATTAAAACATCTGCCATAGTTACCCAGTCTCAGGGTATGTCTACACTACCCGCCGGATCGGCAGGTAGTGATCGATCTCTTGGGGATCAATTTATCGTGTCTAGTGTAGAAGCGATCAAATCAATCCACAATCGCTCTGCCGTCGACTCCGGAACTCCACCGCGGCGAGAGGCGGAAGCGGCGTCGACTGAGGAGTGGCAGCAGTCGACTCGCCGCCATCCTCACGGCCAGGTAAATCGACCTAAGATACGCTGACTTCAGCTACACTATTCGCAAAGCTGAAGTTGCGCATCTTAGGTCGACTCCCCCCCAGTGTAGACCTAGCCACATTGTACTAGAATCAGGCTGCTGGTTTTATCTTGTGGCAACAGCCTGATAATCTTTCTGCATTTTTACAATGGCAAAACAGAGTATTTTTTTAAATATTACAATTGTACTAATGCGCACACGTATAATTGGAATTCAGTACTTTCAAGGTGAATGCTAAACCAACGCTAATGTTCCTAGCTTATTACTTATTAGGGCCAACCCATTCTAGACAGACAATAGTAACAGCACAGCCCTGCTGTGGAATGGAATGTGATGTTTGCAGGCAAACAAAACCAACTTAAAGCCACAGACACCCTTTAGGCATCTCACTGTACCTAGATAATGTTGATCATCTGATCATGAGATCCAGTGCCAACGTAATGTACACAAAGGCACAGTGTCAAGTATCAGAGGGGTAGCCGTATTAGTCTGGATCTGTAAAAGCAGCAAAAGAATCCTGTGGCACCTTATAGACTAACAGACGTTTTGCAGCATGAGCTTTCGTGGGTGAATACCCACTTGCATCCGAAGAAGTGGGTATTCACCCACGAAAGCTTATGCTGCAAAGGCACAGAGGTGCACTTCAAGACACATTTGAGTGTTAGTCTTTAACTTTGTGTTGGTTTAAGTTAGATCATTAATCTATGTAGTTTGTCAGCTTTTACCCGACAGAGATTTCAACATATCCTGGTCACAGCAGGACTGTCAACAGCCACAGCAGGCGATGGAGTGACTTCCTGGTCTTTCAGCCCATCTCCTTATTCCCCAAAATGGACCAGAATAAACTGCTCTGGTACAGTGGCCTTGATTCACATGCCCAGGACCAACAGCTTCCAAAGCCTCATGGCTTGTTTACACTCCTGCTTATGTCGATGTAAGTTACGTTGCTCAGGGGTATGAATAAGCCACCCCCCTGAGCGACATAACTTACATCAACTTAAAGCGATGTCCACACTAGCGCTATGTCGGAGGGAGATGCTCTCCCACTGACGTAGCTTCTGCCTCTTGTTGAGGTGGAGTAATTATGTCAATGGGAGAGCGCTCTCCCATTGGCATAGCACGTTTTCACCAGACGCGCTACAGTGGCACAGCTGCATTGGTGCAGCTGCGCTGATGTAGTGCGGTAGTGTAGACTAGCCCTTAGTCTCCTGGCTGTTCTCTTTTGCTACGCTCTCATCTGAACCCCTCCTTTATTTTGGTCAATCTCATGCCTTTGTCTCCTCTCTGTTCCAGTTCCTGCCTACTCCTCTCCAAAACCAACCACCTCTAGAAACATCTATTTTATCACTAGCTATCTCACTCAAAAAGCCATGTGATGATTTTAGGCTCCTAAGTCATTCTAACATCTTTGGTGCCACATGGCTGAAAATGATAGCAAGTTTTTTTTAAAATTGAAAAAGTTCTGTGCCTGCACAAGGCTGGGATTCTAGCTGTTATCAGCCAATATCAATCCTCAGTCAATGAATCCAAATTATTAACCTTTTAATTTTTTTTTTAAAGTGCGCTTTTTTTGATTACACAAAAAATATATTATAAATCTGGAAGTCTTAATTTCTTTTGAGCATACATTATAAACAAAGCAGAGAATATTTTTTAAAAATGAGTTAATCATTTGGATACCAGGAGTCACACCAAAAGGGATTTTGCAGTTCCACAGGTGTAAACATCTACACAGAAATATTTAACTAAACACATTTTTTTTTTTTTAGCAGCTGCTAGCACTATTTTAGGCTCCATGCTGGGAAGGTGCAGTGTCTTCCCCTACATTGTGCTCAACGTCTTTTGGCAGTGAAGGCAACAGAAGTTCTGTGCACTGAGAATCTCAAAGGAGGGAGCTCTGAATATGGTTGGGGAGGGAAAGAAAGAGGGACACGTGGCCTCAATCTTGATCCCATTGAAGACAATTGGAATTTTGTCAGAGTCCAAAGGAAACAGTATCAGGCCTGTTTCAGGAATATAGACTGAAAAAGACAAAATGTATTTCTTAGATTAAATAGGTCCCTGGTCCTGCATCAAGCTCTGCAGATGTGGACGTGACTGTGCCACTGACTTCTGTGGGACTCTGCATGAGTGTAAGGGCTCACACTAGCAGGTCCCGATGCATGATCATGGCTGAGATTATTTTATGTCAACAAGAAATAAATTCAATTTTATCATGAGGATTTAGTCTGTTTTAATATCCACAGTTTCCAACCAGGTTTAATTCTACCATTCCAGACTTACCTGTAGGACATTGACAAGGATCATCGAGTTGGTCACCTGACCATACAGTTCCTGTTGTTTGGCAGCGTAGGAGAGGTTAATTAGAGTCCAGGCTACAATACCAGGCCGGCCATTGAAGAACAGCTTGAAATCAAACCACTTCCCTATTCGAGGGTTAAATTCAATCCCCATCATATAGTCATAAAATAAATTGCCAGTGAATTTGCTAAAAAGGTATAAAAAAAATTGTAAAGGTAATACATTCACATGCAGCTGTAGCAAATTAAGTTTAAATATAGGTTTCAATTCATTTTCCAATACATGAACTATTGTCATTTTGTGAACTGAAGTTGTGTTAATACATAAAACCAAGTAATTATTAAGATGATACAGGTTGATCCAATGAAGGTAGTACATTATAAAGGTAAGTTCTGACTCTAAGATCTTCCTAGTTTAGTTTTGATATGTCTTTTGACCAGTCATAGCATTTTCTAGCCAGATTAAGATACTAGTTAAAAATTCATTTTTATCACTGTACTGAAGAAGATTCAATGTTCACATGTCAAAGTTCCCCATAACACTACATTATATGAGTATTAACAACAACATACCAATCATTGGGGTTACTGGGGAAAAGGTAGCTTTTAATCATTGCAAATGTGGAAACTGCGTAACCCAGAATATTAGCACACCACAGGAGAGGAATCCAGTTGTCAAAAAGGATGCTGGGTGAGAACCAGTGGAAGTAGTAAGCATTTGCAAACCAGAGAGCATGGGTAATGATCCAGGCTTGAAGTCCATTGATTTCATATTTATTTACTGTGCCTAAAGAGGAAGAGGTAAATTGTTCAACATTCTGTGATACTGCATGAATTAGGTATAAAAGAAGCATGCCTTTTATTAGCTCTGGGCATAGACACTATCCAGGAGTGCAGATCCACTGCCCATTATGAAAATGAGTCTTTCCATCGTCCTCTTTGATCCTCCTGAAGCACTTAAAGATCTCCTTCTCCCAAACACTTAAGTCTTATTGTGGCTTCCATCCTTCAAGCCAACAAAGAGCTGATGACACTCTAGTATAGTCATCAACATAGCTGCCTAGGCCTGGTCTTGGACTTCAGAAAGGGGATGGGAGGTGGGCAGGGAAACATGTTTCTTAATTGAAGTTAAATAGCTCAAGGTAAAATCCCAGTGAACACAAGGAAGTGTGTAGTTTTCACACAACCTAATTCTCTAAAGTACATTATAAGAGTGTTTGTCTATATTTCCTACTTCCAAATAAGTTCAATTAACTATAGCAGGCAAGAGATCTAATGGAGGTACTGTCATTTAGAAGGAAATACACATTGTATGTGCTAAGGGAAAAAAAGCAAACCCTTACCAGCAGGGGTCAGAGCACCTTCTTGTACTCCTCCTACATATCCAGGTAGAAACTTGTGGCAGAAATCAGGAACTAATATATATAACATCACCTACATTGCAAAGAATGCAAAAACAATAAATAATTGGCAGGGCATAAAACATTTAACACCTATATACACACACAAGCAATGCATAAATATTAACTTGTAAAAGACCCCAGTATTGAGAATGCACATATGCAGACCCACCAAAAGGTCATGTTTTGATAAGAGAAGTTTATGTATCCAAAAGATTTAAGGTTGTTTTGTTCAATAAAAATAAAATGTATAAGCTATTTTGTGTGCTTAATTAAATTCTAGTTACCATCCTAATACAGCTTGACACAAATCATGAGCAGAGAACGACTTGACTAGTAAATAACCAATATATCATTCACCATTAGCTAACATAGTAAAAATGTACAATTAACAATCTGAAACTATAAAGCTATATAATTGTTTAAGTAAATGTATGTTACAATGTACCGTCCTAAGTAGCAAAAAAGTGTACCAAATCTAATGAAATGTTCTATTTAGTTGTAAACCAACATGTTTTAATGGTTTCATCAAGGGAATGCACCTTTCTTTACAAAATAACTGAAGTACAAATGGAGAAGTTGATTAAAATCAATGCTTTAGATTGATTCCATTTGGTGATTTAAATCGCCTTGATTTAAATCCACCTGCCATCACCCAGTTATCTTGTGTAACCCCCATCAGAGCGCATTACATTGCAGTGCAGTCATATCGCCTCAAGCTGTGATCTTGTCAGTTCTTGACAGAGGGGCTGAGTCTGAACTTGGATGAGATATTTTTTAAAAATGCACATTCTGCAGGAAGTGATGTTGGTGATTCACTTGGTGACAGCCTTCCCCCTGAGTCAGTCAGTACTGACCCCAGTGTTCCACAGGGTGTGGAATGAGACTGGGGAGGAATGCTGCCCTATTATAGAAGGCTTCCATCACATGAGGCATAAGTGATATCCAAACTACAGTGACGATGAAGCAAACCAGTGCGCGTTACACTCAGTTTGCCAAGTGCTTAAGATCTACTTGGATGTCAGAAACGATATTCATTTAAGATTGTTAATTTACTTCCTCTATCCTTTTCACATAATTGGGTTCACTAGAAAAGTAGTCATGAAAGGAGATAAGCAACATATGCCTAGGTCAAATATGTGGAGTAATTATCTGACTTCAGGCTGTAATACAGAAACTGAAAGATTTACCTGGAAAGTGACCCAACATATATAGATGTTAGCAGCTTTCCAGCTCAGGGAGGGTGTCTTGTTCCAGATGTCGGAGAGATGGGAATTCCCCATGAGCACATCAATGATGGGGTCCGTCAGAGAGCAATGGTACTGATCACACGACATTATAAAGTAATATACGATGAGTGGAGAAAATGTAAGCAGGAAGAGGATGCTGGCCAAGGAAAACCAGTCTACTTCCCTGTAACAGAGACACAGGTTATCGGAATTTTGCATTGAAACAATGGGTCTGTCCCCATCGAGTTTCAATTTTAGAGTTTGTCAATCACACTAAAATGTGCTGCTTTGTAAAGCATAAATTCATTTGCTCATTAGCAAAAGTATACAGCACAGAAACTACTATGGTAAAAACAAAAGTCTGAAGAGAGTGAGCAGGGAGAGGTTGTATAGTTTGTGAAGTGCTCTCTAGGAAGTAGCTATTTGTTGCCAAGCCCAGGAGGTGAAGGCTGGGGCTTGCGTTTAAGGCACTGGGTTTTCTACCACAGACTCTGTGTGACCTTGGGCAAGTCATTTTTGTGTCTCTGTGCCCAGTTCACAACTTTCCATCTCAAAAAGGTAGTGTGAGGTCTAATTATTTAATCCACAATGGAACAGCTTTAATGGGAGAAACCTACATCAGCACACTCCATAGCTCAGTGGTCAGAGCACTCAGCGAGGATTTGAACAGGGGTCACTCACTTCTCCCACTCTGGCAGAGGGGGTGGGATGGAAATTGAACTTGGGGATCCCACATCCCAGGGTGAGAGTGGGAACCACTAGGCTAAAAGTTCTAAGGTGGGCACTGTGCCAGACTGACAATAGCCTGAATGAACTTATCGAATTAAGTTAAACCTTACTGAATTAGGGTTAATACCTCTAGGGTACCTTGTAGTAGAAACACAAATGTTAATGTACTATTGTGAGATTATATGGAACTTCTTTAGCACAAGATTAATGCAGTCTCCAGGAGGGAGGAGGAAGTTCAACAGTCTTTTTTTGGAACAGTATGTGTGAAGCGGATTTCTTAGGAAGTACCTCAAAGTGAGGGAATGCAAATTCTCCCCCCTCAACCCAACTTTTTGAAGATATACCCTTGGGAGAGAGACCCACTGTATATTAAATTACCTGCTTCTGGAAACTCCAGATCAAAGACCCCTGATCTGGACTAAACCTGTTATGAGTTTGCTTGTTCTGAGTTGAAGCTGTGATGAACTGGTAGGGTAACCCACAAAGACTCCCCTAGGGCGGGTGGGCTGAAGGATATAAAATAATCTAATAATCCCCAATAACAAGTCTGTGCTACAGCTGTACTTCAGATATGTTGTGTTTAGATAACTCATACTGTAATTCTGAATTGAAGGCTGGTGCAGCCTTTGTTTATTGAGGAGCTCTAGTCTTTTGAATATTGGGGTCAAGTTTGTAAAAAAAGTGGTAGTAGCCGGAGTGGATAGTATCACATTTGATGTCTGTTCAGTCAGTGACAAGCCTTTCTCACCAGGCTCTTCCCCATTGGCCTTGAGATGCTCCAGAACCATTTGGGATGCTCTTGTGTTTCCTTTCTTCAGATTTTCCTTCGGGAAAGGCTGCCATTGGATCCTACATGAAAGAGGATTACATTGTGTTATACCATCTGGTCCCCCCAACAATTAGTTGTGCATTATCCTTTATAAATGAAATTTCTGATAATCTTGGATTGTATCAGGCAGCTGGACTCTGATTAAAAACAAACAAAAAAAACCCCTTATATTTGCCTGCATATAAAACTGTAACCTAAGATATTGTTGATGCCAAGGGGTCCTGTAAAACTTATTGCCCAATGCAAGATTTTTTATTAACTGTACAATACCTGGAACATTGTTAAAGATGACCTGCAAAGGAAAAATAAGATTAGAATTGTACCTTAACTACCCACCAGCTCTGATACACACCCTTGTTTTTTTTTTTTAAGCACCTTGCAGAGATTGCCTGAAAGGGTTCTGCCTTCCTCCACCTGTCCCAGCTAAAGAGGTTTATGCCGCTTAGTTTTCTTTACCTTGATTTCTAGTCTCTTTGTGAGTTCAACCCCCGTCTCCCCTCTAGGCTTTAAATTGAGCTGCTAGCCTTTTTTAAAAGCAGAGCAGTGTCTTCACTGCTATTTTAACCTGAGTTAAAGAAAAACCCCTGAAGGAGTGAGATTGAGTCATTATTTAAAACAAAAATAAAAAAATAAACGACACCATCTTACAAGTATGTCAGGCATTTGACAAAAGTTAATTAGTTAGGTGTGACTATAAAACTTCAAATAAGGGCTTGTCTACACGGGCAATTTACAGCGCTGCAACTTTCTCGCTCAGGGGTGTGAACCCCTTCCCCCCCCCCCCCTCCCCCCCGAGTGCAGCAAGTTTCAGTGCTATAAAGTGCCAGTGTAGACAGCGCACCAGTGGTGGGAGCTGTGCTCCCAGCGCTGGGAGCTATCCCCTCGTGGAGGATTTTTTTTTTTTTAAGAGCACTGGAGAGCTCTCTCCCATCACTGCACCACAACCACACAAGGCACGTTAAAGCACTGCCAAAGCAGGGGGGTGCAGCAGGGGATGGCTGGAGACAGCGGGTGTGGGGCTGGCTTCGGGCAGGGGGGTGCAGCAAGGGCTGGCTGGAGACAGGGTGTGGGGCTGGCTGCGGGCAGGGCAGGGGGTGCGGCAGGGGCTGGCTAGAAATGGGGTGGCAGGTACCAGGGCTGTCCCTAGATATTCTGGGGCCCTACGCAACCCCCCCCCCATGGGGGGGTTCCCCAGGCCTCCGTGGGGGGCCCCAGGCCTCCAGGGTGGGCAAGGCTGGCTTGGGGCTGGGGAGGAACCACCCCGCAGCACTCACCGGCGGCACGGCTGGGGCTGGGTCTCTGTGAGGGCAGGCCCGGCCCTGCTTCAGAGCTCCGGGTAGCGGGAGCAGGGTAGGGCGGGGGGCCCTGTGGCCGAGCCAGAGCAGCAGGGAGCAGCGCAGCACCCCCGGCATCCAGAGGAGGAATGACATCCCTTCCCGGCCAGCTGCAGCTGATCAAAGCCACAGCGCCCCCTTGCACAGGGGCGGGAAGCGGGTTACATGTTTGGCCAGTGCCGGGTGAGCATCCCAGACATTTTGGGCACCGCTTTTTGGCGCCCTCAAATCTTGGCGCCCTAGGCAGCCGCCTAGTTTGCCTAGTGGTTGCACCGGCCCTGCTGTAGATGAGGCGCTGGCTACATCAGAATCATACAAATTACAGATGAGACTTACTAGGCCACATCTAACTATCTACAAGAACCACACACTATAGTTATTTTTTCTGCTTTGTCCTGAATTTCCCTTTCTCCTTAGAGGTCACCATCTGGTAACCTGAAACGTCCCTCAATTACTTTTGCACCTGAACTGCTCTTCCTTCTCCTTAACTCTTCATTTTCTATCTCTTGACAACACAAGAGATAAGCAGATTCCTTCCCCAGGCAAGTCTAGATATTTGGAATCTGCTTGTTTACTGCTCAGACAGGAATGCGCTGGTTGCTGCTAATGATGTAAGTTTTAGATATCTGAAGTTTAATTTAAATATACCCCAAAGCAAGCATTTATTCCTCCACGGAAACAAAGACCACCGTATGTATGTATTTAACACAAAGGGAATTATATCTGGTTAGAAGGTGAAGAGATCTTAAATACCATCAGTAGGACCACAGGAATGATACTCTTGTTGTACAATCAAAATATAGGGAAAAAAATTTCTACCCCATAAATTTGAATGAAAGCATACTTCCAGAAATAATTAAAGATGCATTATGTGTAATCTCCCTTGCAGCAGATTATGGCGATTACTTCTTGTCCTACCTTCAATGGACATTGAGAACAATTGATCACTGCCCTCTATCTAATTAACATATGTGAAGACTGTTATCAGGCCCCTCTTCAGTTTCTTTTCTCATGACTAAACATGCTCGTTTTTTTTAACTTCTCCTCATAGGTCAGGTTTCCTAAACCTTTCGTCATTTTTATTACTTGCGTCTGGACTCTCGCCAATTTGTCCACATCTTTCTTAAAATGTGCTACCCAGAACTGGACATGTAATCCAGATGAAGCCTCACCAGTGTTAGAGCAGAACAATTACCCCTTGTGTTTTAGCTATGACGCTCCCGTTAACACCAACCAGAATGTTAGCCTTTTTTCCACTGCATCACATTGTTGACTCATATTCAATTTGTGATCCGCTATACCTCCCAGATCTGTAGTACTGCTGCCAACCCAGTTATTCTCCATTCTGTAGTTGTGCATTTGATTTTTCCTTTTTAAGTGTAGTACTTGCACTTGTCTTTACTTAATTTCATTTTGCTAATTTCAGACCAATTCTCCAACGTGCAAGGTCAGTTTGAGTTCTGACCTTGTCCACCAAAGTGTTTGCAACCCCTCCCAGCTTGGCGTTATCCACAAATTTTATAAGCATACTCTGCACCCCATTACTCAAGTCATGAATGAAGTGGACAAGCAAGTGCACATGAGCTTCCAGGGTGATGCTGTGGCAAAAGAGGCTAATGGGGTCTTTGGATGATTTTCTGGAATCAGATCATGGACTTTAAAAAAAAACAAACGCCTTATGGAAAGGCAGACTGCACCAAAGTATGCAGCAATTTTATGCAGAAATTCATGAAAAAAAACTTCCCTTCTGTGTAAAATGGGGTCTTACACAAATCTTAAATGCTTAAGAAATGCTTAAATATAGGGGTCACTAGTGATCAACACTAACCAAAAGAGCAACCACTGCTCAGTTAATTACAGTATTTTTATTATAATAAATAGCAACTTCTTTACTTATTTTACAATTTTAGCATCAAAGTGAACAAGTGCAATGGATTATATCAATTGAGTACACATCAATAATTAATGGAGAAGCATGCATCTTACTCATTTCACTTGCAGTTAAATCTGTTCACAGAATAATTCTAAAATTTGACCCTGGGCTATTTTCATCAGAGATTTCTGGTCATGAAAGTTGAAAGAAAACAAGGAGTAATTTTGGTGAATGCATCTCAAGGTAGCGACCTCCATCTTATAGCATACCATTCTCTGATTGTTCAGACAAAAATGAAATGCCCCTGCCCCTGAAAAATCCTTTATCTGCTCTCTCTGTAGCACTTTGCCATGTCACTTAAATATAGCATTAATATTTAAAATAATGTTTCAAATATTGATTAGTTCAATAAGTCATCCAAATTACAAAACCAGTAGAGCCTATTAAAGCAAAGTTGTTTTCATTATACGTAAAAAGTTATTGGGATAAGATACAAACACTGGGAACCATGTTGTATGTTTCCACAAACTTGGTCAAACTGAGGGCTGGCATTTCTAGGATGGAATGTTGGAACTAAAAGGAGGTGGAGATATACTAGCCACAGACAGAATTCTCCAAATTCTATGAAAGAGCACCACGCCACACTGCTGCTGTATGTGTCTCACAGCAAATACTAAAGACTCTAGTTGGTTCAACCAATTGTAATACAGTATATAGGAATAGGGTACTATTTGTTTAAGCTGTTTGTAAGCACACTAGTGGTGTTCACTGTTTTCTATATTTTAGAAACTATCACAAATCACTCAGAGCAGCAGTAGGCATTAAGCAAGCCTTGTATTTTTACATATAGTTGATAAACATGATATTAGGGAACAGGGTTGCCAACCCTCCTGGATTGGCTGGGAGTCTCCCGTAATCGAGCTTGATCTCCCGGAGGCTATTGAAGCCAATCTGGGAGATTTTAGGCCGCTGAAAGTCCGGCGGCGCAGTGGGGCTAACGCAGGCTCCCTACCTGCCCTGGCTTCACACGTCTCTCAGAAGTGGCCAGCAAGTCCTTCTAGCTCCTAGGCAGAGAGGTGGCCAGGGTCTCTGCTCACTGCCCTCACCCCGCACACCGACTCCGCAGCTCCCATTGGCCAAGAACCGTGGCCAATGGGAGCTGCGGGGGCAGTGCCTGCAGGCAGGGGCAGCATGGGGAGACCCCCTGGCCGCCCATGAGCCTAGAGCTGGCAATGCTGGCTGCCCGAGGTAAGCACCGCCTGGCTGGAGCCTGCACCCCCTCCTGCACGCATCCCAACCTCCTGCCCCAGCCCTGAGCACCCTCCCGCACCCAAACTCCCTCCTAGAGCCCACACTTCCTCCTGCACCCCAACCCATAGGCTCTAACTTCCCCTTTTTCCTGAGGGTGCTTGACCCTCCCCTACCCTCAGCCCTGCCCCCCACTCCACCCTTTCCATGAGGCCCTGCCCCACCTCTTCCCACCTCTGCCCCTCCCCCATTCCAACCCCTTCTTCAAAGTCCCCAACCCAACTCCACCCCCTCCCTGCCCCTATTCAACCTCTTCCCCAAATCCCTGCCCTCGACCCGACTCCTGCCCTGACCTTGCCACTTTCCCGCTCCTCTCCCCCCATACCCCTGAGTGTGCTAACGCTGCCAAACAGCTGTTTGGCGGTGGCTGGGGGGGGAAGCGCTGGGAGGTAGGCAGAGGAGCGGGGATGTGGCGTGCTCAGGGTGGAGGAGGAGGAGGGGGGGAGCAGGGAGAGCTTGGCTGCCAATGAGTGCAGAGCACCCACTAATTTTTCCCCATGGGTGCTCCAGCCCCGGAGCACCCACGGAGTTGGCACCTATGGCCCAACCCTCTGCCCCAGGTTCAGCCCGGAGTCCCCTCCCACACTCCGAGCCCCTAGGCCCCACCCCCCAGCAAGCGACGGAGGGAGGGGGGATGGAGTGAGCAGGGGCAGGGCCTCGGAGAAGGGGCGGGGCTTCAGGAAGAGGCAGGGCAAGGGTGTTTGGGTTTGTGGGATTAGACATTTGGCAACCCTATTAGGGAACCAAGTGTGCCCAAGAAGTGAGCTTCCTGAAATGCTCTCTCTGAACTTCAGTGAGTCCTGAACATTGTGAACATGCTATTTCTCTGACCCGACCCTCAGCATCTTAACCAGAGCTGGGTCTGAAGTAAAACTCACAATCCAGAAACCACCTTGGAGGAGGAATTAATGGAAATTTTCATTTCACTTGGATCCAGACTTGTGGGATCAAACCACCTATAATCTTTGTGGTTTCCCGATCCACTTGGTTTTGGTCTTTAAAGTCCATGCATAGACCTCTTTCTATTCACTTTCCCATCCAGGTCTCTGTGCAGTACCTGGGTGTGTGTTGGGGGGCAGACTTTTAAAATTGTGTAACCTTATCTATTGCAAACTCTGCTCTAGTGGATACTTCCCCTCCTCATAAAACCTTGTAAACCTTAGTTCCTTTTAGTGCTGTTTCCTCTGTGACCACTTCTTACATCCAACTCTTAAAGGGAGGTGTGACTAGAATGGCTACTGGCTCATTGTTCCCCTTTGGAAAGACAGCAGTAGCTTTTAAAGATACGATATTAAGTTTTGTCAGTTAGAACTGGGCTACAATGATCATATTCCTATGTCCAGAATTCTGAAAATATGTTTCATCTTTATAAAGAATTATTCTATTTATTATATAAGCACAAACTGTGATTTTTGTAGTAGGGGAATAACACAAAGATCATAGAGTTAAAAAAATGTAAGTTATTTTAAATAACGATAATTAATGTGGTTTTCACTGTCATTCTGGATCGTAAGTGTGTGTCAGGCCCATCTCATCAGAGTGATTTATAAAAGACATACAGCACCACTGAAATGCAACCACCTCTGGAATGGCTGGAAGCACTCAACAACTGGCAAAAAACATGCTACAAAACTGAGAGAGGTGGAAAAATTTTGGCAAAAGACATTTGCATGAACTGTGATGAGCTCTTTAATTCACAAAAATAAGACAGGGTTCATTTAAAAACAAAATCAATAAATAACCAAGGTCCTAACTCAAATCAGCTCTCCTATAGGATACTGTAAACTATTTTGCAGGTTGAAAGAAAATAGCAGCTGTACGCAAAAGACTCATTCAGTAAAAATTGATGGATCATGGATGATTAACTAAAAACCATGATAAATAACAAGGGTTTCACTAGCCATCAGTCTTGTAGGTATTAAGCAGAGGAATTTTTTAGCACGTCATACAACAACCCCCTCTCCAAAAAAAACCCAAAACCATGATAAATAACAAGGGTTTCACTAGCCATCAGTCTTGTAGGTATTAAACAGAGGAATTTTTTAGCACGTCATACAACAACCCCCTCTCCAAAAAAAACCCAAACAAACCCTACTTAAAGCTTGTCTATTTATTACACACAGTTTAATCTTCCACTTTCTTTCACTCGGTCCTGCTAAATGCTATTTTCCCTTCCCTCCTAAGGGCCAATATGGCTTTGAACATCATATTTAACAACAAAAACCATACAGTGTATGTGCAGATAAGTCTTTAACAGATCAAGAATCAACTAGTTCCTGCAAGCATGAAGCTTGTTTTACATAGTGGTCAGTTTGTATATATATTTAAAAACAGAAGTTGCATAAACACATGTTCTTCCAATTTCCCTGTAGAACTCTTAAGATCAGGTAGCACATCTTTTCTAACATCAGTCTCTTATTCCCTTCCTGTGTTGCTCAAATTGCTTTATTTAACTTTGCAAACAAATGCTGCTTTACCAAAAAAAAAAAAAAAAAAAAAAAAGCAGCTGTAATTCTCTATCAGAATTGGAAGATGCTGTTAAAAGGCAAGGCAGAGAAAGGAAGCTGCAAAAACAGCCTCACAATATGGAGCAGACTGCCACCAAATCAAAAATAAACAGCAAAGCAAAATGGTCACATTATAAAGGACCACAGCTACTCCATTTCTAGCACAGGTCAGAAAACAGTATCTGAGACAGAAGTTGAGGAAATGAAAACAAAAATCCTTTTTTTGGTAGTCAAATTTTCATTTTTGTCTATGTTTTCTAACCATATTCTATCCATTACTGCTATGAACCTGTTGTAATACATTTTGCAACATGTATATGCGTACTGTTGCTTATTAAGGATTTATACAACTGCTTATCAGATTTACTCATTGACTCTGATCTGTTTCAAATATATGTTTCTATTCTAATTAGAAACACGATTATAATATACATACTCCTTACCCCTTCTTTGCTTGTGGTTCCACCCCGCTGAACTCTTAGGAGTACCAAAAAAACCAGGCTATTTCAGGCTAGTTAAAGCTCTTTAATCTTTGCCACTCCCTCAGGAATTACATACTAAACCTACTGTCCAATCACCTGCATGTTCTCTTAAACATCACATGGTGCTACACAGCTGGATTGGTGCAACTGTTCAAACCACCAGCCAGCTCATGAAATAACCATGACAACCACCACCCTATGAATATCTTATAGAAAAAAATCTAGACAGAGAGGGGTGCTGGAACAATTTGTATAGCGGGGGAGGGGGGGAACTGCTGAGAGCCATTGAACCAAACTGTAAACCCTATCCCAGCAGCACCCCCAGCACTCCTAGTTCCAGCACCTATGTAGACAGATAAAAAGTGAACTATTTATCTTTTAATCTGAGCACTCTATGCACTTGCAGTCTTAAGGTTAGTTCGAAGTAGTGCATTTGTGTCTGTGCCATTTATGACTGCAGCAGAGATCTTTGACTGTGCATTGTGGTGCAAGAGTTTAAGTTAATGATTACAGGAATAATCCATTTAATTTTTGAAGTCATCATACTTTGTACATCTATAGCACCTTCCGAGAATCTCACTGTGATTCACAAACATTAAAAAAGTCTCACAAGATACTTTATAGGGACAGTCTGAATATTTGAGGCTTTTTCTTATATAGAAGCCTATGCCCATAATCACTCAGTTGTGCAGCATCCTGTGTGCTATTTGGTTGTTGCCCTCCACCCTAGAACTGGCTGCATTTCAGTGTTGCAACTTTTGCAATTGTAGCATGAGCCCTGCGCTATTTGGTGTTTTTCTTAAAGTCACAACTTCTGGATTAATGTGATTGCATAAGATTCTCAGCTTTCATTAAAAACTCTAGTAAATTTCTAGCCTTCATAGTTGCAGAGAAAAGTCTGAAAATGTGGTCTGGAGAGTTTTCAGCCTCAGAAGGCAAATATGAAGATCTCCAAATTATTAATTTTAAAAATCTTATGATTTTTACAGCAATCTGATTATTTTTGGGGCACAATTCATGATTTTTGAGTGCTTGGGTTTGGCAACACTGTTTGTATGTAATTTATAAAGAGCCTTTGGATTCTTTGGAATGGATACTATCATATAAATGTAAAATATTTTAAAAATAATGTTCACTTTGCTATTATTATTGTTGTTATTATTACAGCAACATGTATGGGTTCCAACTGAGATTGCGGCCCCAGTGTGCTAGGGGCTGTACAAACACAGAGAGAATGTCCCTGCCTCAAAGAGTTTAGATCAGAATCTAAATTGACAAAAGAGAGAGGAAACAGAAGTGAAGTGACTTCAAAAGTCACATAAGTGAGAGGCAGAGTCAATTAGAACTCAGTTCCCTGACTCCCTCTCTAGTGTGCTACATTATTGACTACAGCATACTGCCTCACTACAATCTTTTCCACTGCAAACTAAGTTGGGTTCAGTAGTTCACTCAGCTAGGGAACCAGGAGAGATTACTTCCATATCAAATGAGGGGTGAGATGAAAACATAAACCATACCAAACTATACCATTTTTTCACTGGACTGTAACTGTGAAACTAACATAACTTTATAATCAGTCCATACATAGAAAAATCATAGTTTATGCTTTTGAAATAAATAATGATGCTGCTTCCAGATTTGATGGCTGAGCTGATGGCCACTACAATCCTACCATCCACAGAGTTGGCACATTACATACAATGGCCACCTTAAGGGCTTGATTCAATGTAATCAGCTGTCAGAGGAAAAAGCTCTAAAAGGTGAAAAGGTTTTAAGAGGAGAGATGTGATAGATTAGAGCACAATGTAGGGCTTATCTACATTGTGGGGGCAATGCACTCTACAGCGCACTAAAGATTTCTAAAGCGCACTGAGTTGCACATTAATTGATCTGTGAAGACCCTGCTGATGCACACAAAAAGTTCCCTAGTACCTTCAGTACACACCAGCAGGGTCTACACAGATCAATTAATGCACAACACGTTAGTGCATTTTAGAAACCACTCCCCCGTACAGTGCATTACCCTACCATGTGGACAAACCCTCAGCATGACGCCCAACTGTGGAAGAGTGGATGCTAATGAGATCTGTGGGGGTTTTGAAAACCTAGAGGGCAATTGGACTGATTGGAAGCAACAAAATTAGTCTGAGCCCAGGCCCTAAAATTTGGGAATCTTGAATTGCCCCCGAAGTCCGGAGTCTTTGGATCTTAGGTTTTGCTTTGGGTCCATCTCTATTAAAGAAGACAAAGGACAAGACAATGGAGTAGTGTTGTCAGTGTTCTGGGCTCAATGGATTCACAGAGCCCATATGTGAGGGAATTACAATATCTGAGAAATAGTTAATACATGAATAAAGATTCTAGCAGGAGAAGAAGTCACACTCAGGATTTTGGCTGCATTCTTCAGTAAGCTGCTATTACACAAACCACTTTAATACCTAATAATTAGTCATGAAAACTGTCCGGGTGGGGAAACTTCATAGAGCAAGGTGTGGGATGGGAGTACAATTAAGTTTCATAATACAGAACCCTATTCTATGATCTTCTGAACACCCATATCAACTGCCACTTAACTGACTAAGAATTGGGCACCTTCGGCACCAATTGGAAGGCACTCAGCCATTGGGTCCTAAACGAAGAAATGGACCCAATCCTGTTCCCACTGAAGTCAAAGTGGACTTCTGTCTTTGATTACAATGGGAGCAGGATTACACCTAGTTTTACACTCTTTCACCTTCATTTTATTTGTTATAAATATATGTGTTAGTTGCCACCACTAAAGCATTTAGGTGTCTTACACCTTATATTTTAAACAACAAAACATAAGCCTTTTAAGTTGAAAAGCTCTATACCAGAACCCTGCATACACTGAATGAATGGCACAATCCCAAATATTACATGGATTGGTAGGTCAAGCAAAATCTTGCTTGTTTTAAAGGGGCCCCCTAAAATAGTTTAGACCCAAAGCTGTTTTTAAAAAGTTTTACTAAAACCTACTATTAATACAAATGTTTTCATGAACACTCCCGATACAATTTGCTTGGATTCCCTTGCGGTGTCCATTGCAACCTGCTGCTAGGACTTGAGAGCTGGAAACTGACGCGAGCAGCCGGGGACCAGAAGCCCGACAGGGCCGCTTGGAGGCTGTGCTGAAGGGTCTCGCCTCAGTGCCTGGCACCCAGCCCGAGCTCGGATCCGGGAGAGGAGGGACGGCAGGAAGTAAAACAATGTCAGCCCCGCCGGAAGCGCTTCGCAGGGCAGTTTGTTGCTGCTGGCCGGGCGGGAGCTGCTTTGCGCTGCAACCAGCTGCAGGGGAGGAGCGGCGCCCCGGGCGGAGCAGCAGCCATGGGCAGGACCGTGACAGTGGCCACCTGTGCCCTCAACCAGTGGGCTCTAGATTTTGATGGCAATTTGGCACGGATTTTAAAAAGCAAGTGGGGGCACGTTAGGGGAGAGGCTTCAGCCCTCACCTAGCGGGGAAGCGGTGACTCCCTGGCCTCGGGAAGGGAGATTTCTCTCAACATCTTGGGACTGCAGCTGCGGGGGGGTGACTAGAGAACTGAGCCCCAGGCAGGCGGTCCATGAACTCCTGCGCCCCACTGGTGTCCAGCTAAACTCAGCGCAGGGGGTGATGTTATTGCCGTGACTGAATTAAAATGGGATTTTTTTTTGAGCTAGAGTGGGTCAGCTGACAGGACAATTTTAGGCTTTTTAGGTCCCCAGTGTAGCTCCCTGTGTCTCTTCCCTGCCACGGGAAAGTGATACCAGGAGCTGCTCTGGGGACCTGGAAAGCCTAAGATTGTCCTGCCAGCTGACCCACTCTGGAACAAAGGAAGAATCCGAAGGAAGGAGGGAGGTGCTGCTTGGAAGGAGAAGAGTGAAGATTAAGGCCCAATCTCTTCCTGAACGGAGCAGAAAGGACCCTTTCGGAGCAGCGCAGAGATTGCCTCTCTGATGCCCTCCTGTGTCCAGAGAGGCAGCTGAAGCTCTCAGTGGTCAAGCTAGCATCAGTGTTTGCACAGTAGATTTTTAGCCACGCTTTTCCAGGAGGTGAACAGTTGTGCAAGGCTTGTTTTCTGGTTCTCACAGTATGTGATAGCTGTGTGGAGGAGCTGCTGCAGCCTCAGGTGTGTAGCAAGCACTGCACCAAACCCCTGCCTTAGTTTGTACAGCCCTTTCTGACCCATTTCATTATATATTAGCTTCCCTCTGTCATGATAAGGCTGTAATGGCTAGATTTTCAAAAGAGCTCTGCTCCCAGTTAGGTATGTAAATGAAGTGATTATTGCTAAGCACTTGAAAATCTGCCCATTTTGTTAAGGTGCTAAATGGAAACTGAGCCCTTCTGAAAAATATGCCTCTAATAAACTTGAGCCAAAAAATATAGTGACACTTCAAAAGGACTAAAAGATTACAGGATGACACTGTTATATGGATGGAGACTAATAAAACAAACCTAGGACTGTATGTCCAATGCTGGGATCCCCTCTGCACACTGACAGGTTAGATTACCATTTTCTGTGTAGAATGGACTCATATTTTATCCTTCCCCTCCCTCCGGCCATTTTATAGGTATTGAAATAGCAAAATACAAAGGAGCAAGATACAGACTTGGACCGGAGCTTGAAATTTGGTGAGACCATCTTAATTACTGTATATTTGGCATCTTTTCAACGGGGAGAAGTGTATATTGCTCATTAACAGAATAACTGAACAACAATGAATGGTCAAGAACAAATTGTAATGCAGAATACTCTGTGTAATATTATGCAAACCCCAGGATTGGCTATATGAGCAAAAATGTGTTAATGGTAGCGAAGGGTGCAGGGTTGGGTCCTTTGTTTTACAACTCACAGTGGCATCAATTATTAAGTTTATTATAATGAAAATTCCAGATGGTAAATGTAATGTTCAATTCTATCCTTTAAACCATGTTATTTTTTGTTAAAAAGAATACTTCAACAACAACAATACTGCAGAATTTTAAATGCTGTCAATGTAAATGGTAAATTATATGTAGTTTCTTTGTGCTCTGTGTAATTGCCATATGTTTGGGATGTTGTTTTTATCTTAAGTGGCAGTGACGTCTTGTGTCTAATCCTGATCTCATCTGAATTTTTTGCTTGGTATCTTTTTGTACACAGTGGCTATGGCTGTTCAGATCACTATTATGAATCCGATACGCTGTTACATTCATTTGAAGTTCTGGCAAAGCTTTTGGAATCTCCTGCCACTCAAGACATCATCTGTGATGTGGGAATGTAAGTGTTGTGTAATTATTATGAAGGGGTAGCTGCCTTGGAAAAAGGTGACCTGGCTGTCTGAGCAGACACTACTGGATAGCAAGGACTCTAGAGCTACAGTGGCCCGCTGTAGCATAGACAATACAGCAGCAGAAAGGGTTTTTCCATTGCTTTAGTAAATCCACCCCATCAAGAGGTGGTAGCTTGGTCAATGGAAGGGTATACAGTGAGGGTTAGGTTGACCTAACTACATTGAATGGGATGTGAAATTTTTCATAGCCCTGAACGATGTAGCTAATTGACCTTAGTTGTAGGTGTAGATAGGAAAATGTTTCAATAGTGCCTTAATGACTTAGACTCCTAAGCCCCACTTTGAAAAGTGATTTAGGCTTCCAAGTGCCTAAGTTGTTTTAAAAATTGGACTTGGGCTTCTGAGTCATAAAGGCACTTTTGAAAACTTATCCTCCGTATTTAATGTTGTTGTCCAGAACCAGGAGCTTTGCTACCTTGCATGAACTTTTTATATGGGAAGAGCTGCAGTATGAAAGTAAAAAAAGAACCATTAGAAATCTCTCTTTTTCTTCTGGATACAAACTGGGTAGTTTCACTGTTTTTAAGTTTGAAAAATAAAAAGCCCAGTTTCTTTTTTAAAGAGATTTGAGTGGAAGGATCACTAGGATTTAGAGCATACTCTTGGGAAACAAAAAGTCTGGGTTCTGTTTCTAGGTGATCATGGACTCATTGTGTGATTATATGCAATTCTTTCAACCTTTCTGTACCTCAGTTTACCTGTCTGTCCAGTGGGATTAATACTTGCATATATCCCAGGAATGTTGAGGCTGTATTTATAAATGTGTGTCAAGGGCTTCATGATCCTAACTAGCTATCACAGAGAAACTACCTTCATGAGTAGAAGCAACCTTACAGTGACACTAGGGAAAATGTTTTCAATTATGTGCTGATCCCTAGTCAGATTTCCTGTATTAGGTTAAGTGGTTCTGAATTGCATCATTTTAAAATTAAATATATAAGATCAGCTTTTCTACTCTGCTGACCCAGCTTGACACAAGTCAAATGTGGCAAAGGATACTAAAATATATATCGCATTTACAGCAGATCTCCTGTAATGTGATAGATGTGTTTTTCAATAATCACCTTGTTTTATTAAATGAACTTAGCTTTAGGTAACACTGATTTTTTTTCTTTGAACAGGCCTGTTATGTGCAGAAATGTTCGCTACAACTGTAGAGTGATCTTTTTAAACAAGTATGTATTTCTTATCTAGATAATACCTTTTATAGTCACAGGTTAGGTTAACGTCTTGGTATAGCATTAACAGTAGAAAACAAATCATATGGCAACACATTTATATTTAAAGGGACAACACCAGCTTCGTATCTTTTAATTTCAAAGAGATTAGCAATTGTTGTGGACTTTCTATTTACAATCACATCTTATTTTTTAATGTAAACATAAAAAATTCCCACTGCTGTGTGACAGACCTACAAAACCAAGAGCGGAAGCTGAAACAGACAGACTATGCAAGGGGAAACAGTGAAAATGACTGTATACAGATTGCTGTCAAATATGCAAAGTAAATATACTGAAAAAATAAATAGAAACTTGGCATTTCTTAATACTTAGTTGCCTTTGCTGCAGTGTAAGTACTTAAATCCCCTCCCCTCCCTTTTCTTTTTTTAAAGGAAAATTCTTCTGATCAGGCCAAAGATGATACTGGCAAATACAGGAAATTACAGGGAACTTCGATGGTTTACCCCATGGAGCAGAGCACGGTGGGTTGTGTACAGCGTACTATTAAGGCTGCTAAAAAGCATGGATTTGCCATTGCAGTCACAGCAAAGGGATTGAAATCCCCATTCCAATGCGTTATTTCTACTGCAAGCTCAGCAGCAAGGGAAATTCATGTAAGCCACCTAATGGTATTTCATTTAGAAAGCTCTTTAAATAGGACTAAACTTGTATCCCGTACAGCCATGCATGGAGGGGAGGCTCTTTACAGAAAAGAGAGTCTGCTGCCAATGTGGCAGTGTCCTTCCCACCCCCCCTACCCCTTCCCCCGACTGCCTTCAGACCAAGCAGAAACCTTTCCATGGAATCTAGGGTTGGAAGGGTCCCAGCCTGTTTACAGATCTAAACCCACCTCCAGCTGGGTATCCTCTCTAGATGTTTACAGAAGATTCTACCTCAAGAATGGAGGATGGATTTCTGGCCACCTTGCGGCACAATCCACGTGTATTGATATAATGGTCCCTTCTGACCTTGAACTCTGTGAAACATCAGGTTAGCATTGACTATAGCATTGAGTTAAAGCAGAACATTTATTTCTGAGAATTGCTGATTTGTATAATTGTTTTAGGTTTGTGGAGGAATATTTTCTCCCCAGGATGATACAGGAGGTGACAGGACAGGTGAGTTTAAGGAATGTATTTTCTGATCTTGTTTTAGTATCAACTAGACATAACTTAATAAAAAAGAACTTAATGACAGTATAAAACTGTTAGGCCAAATTTGTCTGTCGGTCACAACAGTGCAAATTCAATGGTTTCAGTGACGTTTGAGTTACTTGTGAGAATGAGTGAATAATTTAGTCTTATTTACTTAAATGTTAATGTTCTGCAGCAAGGCAAGAGGTTCCAAAGTTTGCCCAACAGAGGATCACATTGGCTGCTTACCAGGAGCTTGAGGATCATACCTGAATTTCCCAAAATAGAACAGGTTTTTCTCCTTGTTTCATACACAAGTGCAACCTGCAACAGTTGCATGTTACAGTGCAAAGTGCTCCATCTTGATCTAAGTAGACAGCTCTGACTTATTGCCACACCTTTTTGTTAAATCTGAGGGTGGCTTCTAGAACTGCATGGGCTACTCCTGTTCTCCAGAATCTTTAATTAAAAAGAGATGGGCCTGAACCAAAACCCCAGCTCCTAACACCACTGGAACTCTGGGAAGAACCTGATCTGGATTTTTCAGTTTGGGCCTATCTCCAAGTAAAATCAGTTTGAGATTAGAGAATGTGCATTGTGCTTTTGCTTTGATACTAATTTTATGTAGTTCAGTATTTTTTCTTTTTTGGGGATTACTTTTTTAACTCCTATTAGACAAGGCCCCCTGTTAAACATGCATGTCCGTGTTCTCTGTTTTCCTCAGGAAACTGTTCCTTTTGGAGATGCAGTGCTAGCAACCAAAGATACATGCCTAGGGAGTGAAATCTGTGAAGAGCTGTGGGCACCAAATAGGTAAGACAGAGAGATGAATGAAAAATAGGATGAAGCATGAAAAAATGTTCTGAAGCTGCCAAAAGGAGAGATGCCTCTGCAAAGCTCAGTTAATGCTCCTCTATGGAAAAAATCTTTCAGAAAATGCCGGCATAACTTGGATTATCAAAACATAACAAGGAGCAAGAAATGCATGCGGAGTGGGGAGGGTGCCTAAGTAAATGAGTCAAAGAATTTTGTTGTCTTTATGTATTACAGTTTCAGTGTTGACAACTCTGTGTGCCCGAGTCACTCCTTGGGATGACAGATCAACTTGAGAGTTTTCATTAACCAGTTTATGTACCAGGAGTATCATTGTACTACAGCAAAGAGTCCTGTGGCACCTTATAGACTAACAGACGTATTGGAGCATGAGCTTTCGTGGGTGAATACCCACTTGGTCGGATGCATGCATTCACTCACGAAAGCTTATGCTCCAATACATCTGTTAGTCTATAAGGTGCCACAGGACTCTTAGTCTGGATCTGTAAAAGCAGCAAACACAGCTACCCCTCTGATAATTGTACTACAGTGTCTCCCAGGATAATACATCTGGAACCAAACCTTTCTACTATGGTTTTGTGTGTCTTGTGAAGAATTAGGAAAGATACTCGTTGTGACGTTCCCCTCTGGTGTTATCTAGACTGGTGATCTGCTAGGCCACTCCAATCCTTGACTCTGGGAGCCAGCCTTACCCTGCTCTGCTGTGAGAACCCCGACTCCTAGGCTGTTCATGCACAGCCTCTGGCATGTAAGCTGCTCCCAGCTACTTGCAAGCGAATGACACTAGCCAATATCTCCAGTCCCGGACATAACCCTAGGAACCTCCGTCTTGCAGTGTCTAGTTATGCCTGCAAGCTTATATAAGTTCATCAATTTAACAAAGAAATTGATATGTACCAGGCTTTTTTCTCCCAAGGAGAGTCTCTGACACACTTCAAACCAAACACAGTGCTTCAGGTAGAATAAAACAAACAGATTTATTAACTAAGAAGAGAGATTTTAAGTGATTTAAGTCAAAGCATAACTAGTCAGATTTGGTCAAATGAAATAAAAGCAAAATGCATTCTCAGCTGATCTTAACACTTTCAATGTCCTTACAAACTTAGAGGCTTCTCACCACAGGCTGGCTGCTCTTCAGTCAGTCTCACCCCTTTGATCAGCCCTTCAGTCGCTTGGTGGTGGCGGTGTCTGTAGATGTAGGTGGAAGAGAGAGAGAGACAGCATGCCAAATGTCTCTCCCTTTTATCATGTCCTTTCCTCCCTCTTGGCTTTGCCCCTGCCTTGAGAGTCAGGTGAGCATTAGTCTCTCCAAGCAAGGTTGAGCAATTCCCCTGGTGTGGTCTCATGCAGGTGAGTCATTGCATTGTAGCATTGCATTGCTGGACAATGGCTGCTGATGGGTTGTTTGACACTCCGCCCAGGCGTTGGTTACTTTCCTTGCTGTTGCCTCTGGGGAGCTAACATCTGGCTGATTCCCCAATTTACAGCATGATTTAGTGACAACCATACAACGCAATTCTCATAACTTCATATGCATTAATGATACACAAATATGGATAGAGAAATGACTTTCAGCAGATAACCTTTCCCCTGATACCTTACAAGGCATGCTTTATACCAGGGGTCAGCAACCTTTCAGAAGTGGTGTGCCGAGTCTTCATTTATTCACTCTAATTTAAGGTTTTGTGTGCCAGTAATACATTTTAATATTTTAGAAGGTCTCTTTCTATAAGTCTATAATGTATAACTAAGCTATTGTTGTATGTAAAGTAAATAAGGTTTTTAAAATGTTTAAAAAGCTTCATTTAAAATTAAATTAAAATGCATAACCCCCCAGACCAGTGGCCAGGACCTGGGCAGTGTGAGTGCCACTGAAAATCAGCTTGTGTGCCACCTTTGGCACGTGTGCCATAGGTTGCCTACCCCTGCTTTATACGTAAGATCACAATTATATGAAAATGAGGAATATGGGGATTACAGCATGCTCCCCCAAGGTATAGAATGTCACACTACCATGAGCCTGATAATGGTGTTAGTTACACTGGTGTAAATCAAGAGAAACTCTTTAACATCACAGTGGTGTAAGTGAGATAACTATCAGGCCACTTATCTGCAAAGGAGACTCCCAATCATTGTTCCATATTCAGAGAACCTTACTAATTCCACACTGCAGAATTCTACGTCCCTCATTATATCACTTGCACACTCACCTACAGGTGTATTATTCACTCTTTAATTTAGGTTTTATTCATTTTTAATTATCAGCTTTATTTTTTTTAACTTACTTAATAGTGCAGGCAGTGCATAGCGAGATAGCTGAAGCTAACTCAGGACATGAAAAATTCAAGACATACTATTTAAAGGGTATTCAGTTGAGGCTCTGGAAATTTCTTTCCTACTTATGGGAAAAGTAAATTCCAGTGCCCAAATTAAGTGCCCTTTAAATAGTGTGCCCTGAATTTTGTTGTTTTAATTTTTAAATTCCTTAGACTTTTTTATAAGAGTTTTTCTGTTCTCCTGTAGAGGTTTAAAATTCTTTACAAGGGAGAAACTACGTAGGGTCCCGGTCTTTTCAGATTAGCAGGCATGATTGGGGAACTAATTGACATGCAGGGGAAACGGTGAAACTGACTATAATACAAAATGCTGTCAAATGCATAAATTAAACAAATAGGAAAAAAATGTAAATGTTTCTCTAAACTCTTTCTTTCACTTCTAGTCATCCTTTGTTCCTTGTAGCTATAGAAGGTGCAAAATTTTCAAAAATGTGATTGATTGTCCTTTTAATATCAGTATATTTTCTACCAATTTCCTATAAAAATAATTTAAAAAAAAATGCAACATGCTCATTTTCTCATCTCCATGTCATATGACTGTAGTTGATTTATTTGTTTGTGCTGTGGGGTTTGCTGAGAAGGAGAGAGTGGAGCTACAGACCTTGGAGGAATGCTTTCATTCCCTCAATGTTAGAAAGATATTCAGATATATGAACAGGTGACTTCCTTTGAATTAGAAGGATGGCATTTGATAACGTAAAGGAGGACGATCAGGGCGGGTGCAAGGATGTTTTGCGCCCTAGGCGAAACGTCCACCTTGCGTCCCCCCCGAGCCCTGTGGCAGCTCTCCGCCCCTCTCCGCCCTAAGGAGCCCCCCTGTGGCAGCTCCCCAACCCCACTGCGCCCTGAGGTGCCCCCCCGTGGCAGCTCCCCTGGGCCCGGGGAGCCGGGCGGCAGCTCCCCGCCCCTACTCAACTCTGCTCCGCCTCCTTCCTGAGCACGCCGTCACCACTCCACTTCTCCTGCCTCCCAGGCTTGCGGCGCCAATCAGCTGTTTGGCGCTGCAAGCCCGGGAGGGAGAGAAGCAGAGCAGGGCGGTGTGCTCAGGGGAGGAGGCGGAGCAGAGGTGAGCTGGTGCGGGGAGCGATTCCCCTGCATGCTGTGCCCCCCCTTACTGCAGGCAGCCCTCCCCGCACCCCCCTGCCCCAGCTCCCTCCGTCTAAATGCTGATGAGGACCGGGGCGGCCGAAGATCCAGCCACTGCGGTTGCCGCCGAAAGACCCGAAATGCTGTCCCCCAAATGCTAGTGCCCTAGGTGACCGCCTAGGTTGCCTAGTGCGTTGCACTGGCCCTGAGGACGATGAAAGCCCCTCCTTTTCTCTGGAAAACAATCCATCCATGACAAAGGAACAGTGCAATGCAGGGAAATAAATATGATGCTTTAGCAAATATTTTCATTATTTGAACTAACCAAGACGTGTATTAAACTGGCAGTGGACTACTCTAGGCATGGCAAAGAGATAAAATTAGTGGCAACTAAAGACAAGTGGAAATGCCAGCTGAGTATTGTACTGTCTCTTATTTTTATAGCCCTCATATTGAAATGGGTCTTGATGGGGTGGAGATCTTCACTAATTCATCAGGGAGTCACCATGTGCTGCGGAAAGCTCATACCCGTGTGAATGTGGTAAATTCTGCAACAGCAAAGGTAGATCTTTTTAAAGACCAACTCATCTCTTCATTACTTACCCCAGTTTTTCAGAGTAGTCTCCTCTACTCTGACAGGGCATAGTTTTGCCTGCCTGTGTTAGTAATTAGACTTGATGGCATTGGAAAGCTAAATCTGTAATCTTCTTTTTATATCTATCTATCTATCTACAAAGGAGAGTTAGCAAAATCTTTAAACCAGGGTGTATTTAATTAAACCAAACCTCAGGGATGTGAGATCAAAAGAATGGGTGCCTTTGATTCTTCTCTATCTTGGTTGCTTTTACAAACAAACAAACAAAAACTATAACAATAAAGAGACAAAACCACCATTCAAAGTGACTAATTATTTTACTGTTGAAAGCATGAAATGTTGTATCCACTTTATGCAGAAAAAAATTGCAACCAATTGTAAACGGATGTAGCTCTAAACAAAATATACATGCATACTGTATGGTGCAAATTTACCAGAATTGACAGCTCATTACTTGGCTATAATCCACTCAGGGAAGGGGAGAGATTTCCTGTCATGAGCACAAGTGTCTGTGGTTCCCTTAAAGCCACAGGCTCCTTTCTGATCTTAATTAAAATGTTCATATTGACATGAGAGCTGAAGAAATATCAATAAATACACCATTAAGGGAAAATAAAGATCTGGGTTTACACTGAAACCTTGAGGCTTTCCCCTGCCACCTCACCTTATCCCTTTGCCTTCAGAGGTTTATAACTGCAGAGGAGATTAGCAAAATGATAATTTTTTCTAAAGCAAATTATTAAAAAAAAATTAAGATGTTAGGATGTTTTGCATTTTTTATATCTAAAGCTCACCTTATTTTAAAAGAAAAATATATATTCAGTGATTAGGCAAAAACTATCTGTTTTTAATAGAGATGGGATGCAGAGGGAACAAGACAGTGAATGGCAAGCTAAGCCATGAAAAGTGATTAGTATGGGTATGATGATAAATGATAATTAGTCTTCATAGTAATTTAACATGCTTTGCTTGCTTAACCATATTTGCTATGTCCCAAGACATCCAAATATAATTTCTTCCTCACTTTGCCATGCCCTCTATTATAAAGAATTGTTATTTTTGCAACACTTGCCATCTTGAACTTTTGAATTTCAGTTCTAAAGTATAGGCCTCTACTACTTGAACTAAAGGGGCACCTCCATTTGCTGGTAGCAGCCATCTGAGGCAGATGTAACACACTTAGCCAGTGTGTTGTGTTGTTATTTGTTTTCACAGGGCCCACAAAGTGCTGAGCACTTTTTTCAAACAAAAAGGAAGGAATAGTCCCTAAATTAGTCACAATGTAAAGATGGAGAGTGGACTTGGGAGGGGGCAAAAGAAACCAGTAATTTGCCTTTTAACATTCCATAGTTTTCAAACTGTTATATTTTGAAAATATATATATATATTTTTCTTCTTAGAGTGGTGGGATTTACGTCTTAGCCAATCAGAAGGGCTGTGATGGTGATCGTCTGTACTATGATGGTTGTGCCATGATTTCTATGAATGGAGACACTATTGCTCAAGGATCCCAGTTTTCACTGAATGATGTGGTAATAAACTCAAGCTGACTGACACTGCGAGATTCATTTAACTCCTTGGTCTCCCTCAGCATGGCATTGCTATCCTTCTCTCAGACCTTGTTGCAAGGTGAAGTCAGTGGGACTGCTTCTACACTGAGGCTTTTCAGAAATTCTCCCACCATTGGTCTAGCACAGGTTCAGTTCCATTGGTGCTAGGGAGGCTGGATGCCATAATATAGACCACGCAAGTGCCTTTTTCCTGTTATCCAACCCTGCTCCAAGGGGGTCTAGATGTCACAATGGCACAATTGCTTGCCCCCAATCCTCACTAGCACTTCTTGTTTTGCCTGCAGTGATGGAACTGCAGGAGGGGAAGAATTTCTGAAAATCCTCATGTAGACCAGGCCTGGAGGTTTGGATATCACTGTGGTGAGGAGCAGTCCTTGCTGGTTTATATGTGCTTATTTAAGCAATTGGACACAAAGATGTCAATTAGAGTGTAATAATTATAGGCTCAGTTTTGCAAACCCTTATGCAAACAAGAAACTTGTTAAGTCAGTATGAACTTTCTCATGTAGGGATTGTGGGATAGTCTATTGTCTAGTGCATTCAGTATAAATTGTTCTTATTTAATTCATGTGAGGAATCCTGTTGAAGTCAGTGGTCTTAGCTCATGAGTAGATTGAGCAGGAAATATCTACAGTGGAAATGTTTGTATTCCTTTTTAAACAATTCTTTGTCCCGTACATTTGGGTTTGGAAAGCCATTCTGTACCTGTGTCAGATGTCTAATTTTAAATGCCTTTCACCAGGAAGTCTTGGTTGCTACACTGGATTTGGAAGATGTTCGAAGTTACAGGGCAGAAATTTCATGTCGTAACTTAGAGGTAAGAATTCTTCAAATGTGTTGAACTTGTGCTCTTTGATGAATTTCAATAAGTCATTGAGTCAACACATCTTCAATTATTGAAAGAGAGACTGTTGAAATACTTTGGCTTCTGCAGTATTCCAGAGGCTGTATTATCCGTGAACATGTAATGCTTTTATAGATAAATGCTACATTAAAACTGATGACTTCCCAAATTTTCTATTCTATTAATTAGGCAAGCAAAGTGAATTCCTATCCCAGAATAAAAGTGAATTTTGCTCTGTCATGTTCTGATGATATATGTGTACCTACCTGTGAGCCAATCCAGTGGAGATATCATAGTCCTGAGGAAGAAATCTGGTAGGCATAAATGAGGTGGGGAAATGAATTTACTTAAAATAAAAATATAGTCTGTTGCATACTTTATTGGTAAGGTTAAAAAAAATTTGGACACTAACATTATTTCTTGATGGTATGCAAAGTCCTAAACAAAGGAGATCAATAAGGATGGATTTTTAAATATGAAATAGTTCTTATCTTATAACTGTTCTGGAATATTTATTAGGGCTGTCAATGAATCACAGTTAACTCATGCGATTAACTCAAAATATTAATCCTGATTAAAAAAGTTAATTGCGATTAACTGCACTGTTAAACAATAGAATACCAATTGAAATTTATTAAATATTTTTGGATGTTTTTCTACATTTTCAGATATATTTATTTCAATTACAACATAATACAAAGTGTACAGTGCTCACTATATTTTATTTTTATTACAAATATTTGCGCTTTAAAAATGATAAAATATTTTTCAACTCACCTCATACAAGTACTTTAGTGTGATCTCTTTATCGTGAAAGTGCAACTTAACAAATGTAGATTTTTTTGTTTTTACATAACTGTATTCAAAAACAAAACAATGTAAAACTTTAGAGCCTATACGTCCACTCAGTCCTATTTCACATTTAGCCAAAGGCTAAGACAAACAAGTTTTTTTACATTTACAGGAAATAATTCTGCCTGCTTTTTATTTACAATGTCACCTGAAAGTGAGAACAGACGTTGGTATGGCACTTTTGTAGCTGGCATTGCAAGGTATTTATGTGTCAGATATGCTAAACATTCATATGCCCCTTCATGCCTTGACCATCATTTCAAAGGACATGCGTCCATGCTGATGACACGTGTTTAAAAAAAAACTTGTTAATTAAATTTGTGATTGAACTCCTTGGGGGACAACTGTACATCTCCTGCTCTGTTTTTCCCACATTTTGCTATATATTTCATGTGGTAGCAGTTTCGGATGATGACCCAGCATGTTGTTCATTTTAAGAACACTTTCACTGCAGATTTGACAAAATGCTAAGAAGGTACCAATATGAGATTTACGCAAAGAAGGTACCAATGTAAAGATAGTTACAGCACTTGACCCAAGGTTTAAGAATCTGAAGTGCCTTTCAAAATCTGAGAGGGATGAAGTGTGGAGCATGCTTTCAGAAGTCTTAAAAGAGCAACACGCTGATGCGGAAACTACAGAATCTGAACCACCAAAAAAGAAAATCAACCTTCTGCTAGTGGCATCTGACTGAGACGATGAAAATGAACATGTGTCAGTCCGTATTGCTTTGGATTGGAATGGTGGTTGAATCATGAAGGGACATATGAATCTTTAGCACATCTGGCACGTAAATATCTTATGACACCGGCTACAACAGAGCCATGCGAATGCCTGTTTTTGCTTTCAGGTGACATTGTAAATAAGAAGTGAGCAGCATTATCTTCTGCAAATGTAAACAGACTTGTTTGTCTGAGCGATTGGCTGAACGTGAAGTAGGACGGAGTGGACTTGTAAAACTTTAGAGCCTACGTTATTTTGTTTTTGAATCCAGTTTTTTTGTACGTAATTCTACATTTGTAAGTTCAACTACAACTTGTAAGTGGGGAATTGAAAAATACATTTTCTTTTGTTTTTTTACAGTGCAAATATTTGTAATAAAAATAGCTATAAAGTGAGCACTGTACACTTTGTATTCTGTATTGTAATTGAATTCAATATATTTGAAAATGTAGAAGACATCCAAAATATTTAAACAAATAGTATTCTATTATTGTTTAAGTGCGAGATTAATCACGGTTAATTTTTTTAATCTCTCGACAGCCCTAATATTTATATTTTGTAACTTACAGCCTTGGCCCTGCATGCTGGCTTTGGGACTACTTAAGACGCAGTAATCAGGTAAGAACTCTCTTTTCAACATTTTCTTTCTATGTTTTAACCATAAGAATAGTATAGGTAGCTTGCGTCTACCTACATCTCTTTAGAGCAAGATTATTCTGTGAGACTTTTTGCTAGTGTCTTCGGTTCAAGCTTAAAGCACTTATTCAAGGTGTGTCTAACTGTTCTCTTCAAATCTGTTAGTGCTCAGTACTGCTTTCTTTAAATTCAATAACGAAACTCCCATTAACAAAGGGGGTTGTTTTTTTGGTTTTTTTGGTTTTTTTGGTAACCTAAGTTGGTGCTCCAGTTTCCTGCAAGCAACATATTTTTAATGGCATGATAAAAACATCCTTTCTACCCTGTACCCAGAAACAATACACCAGATTCATTGCTGACTTGCACCCTGGCAATCTGATTAAAGTCAGTGGAATTGTGTACGGTGTAAATCAGCACTGAATCTGGCTAGATTGTTTAGGATCTCTCAAGAGAAATCCCTTCTAAGAGCTTCATTCATGAATCTGTTTTCTTTGTGCATTCATGTTGCTGTTGACTTTTTTTTTTTTCTTCTGCTTGGTTTTGGGCCCTCTTTTCATCATGCGTATCTCTATGCCGTACATCACACAAGTGCTGAATTGTGATGCTTGTATTCTTGCCAGTTCTGGGCTTGCTTCTGCACCCATTGAAGTCCAGTAGAAAACTCATATTGACTTCTGTGGGAGTAAGACTGGGCCCATTATGGCTGTTATTGGGAGAGGCGTATTACTCATGCTTTCCCTGTAACATGAAAATGGAGGGTGACCATCATGTAAACTATTGATGAATAGGACAGTGAATTTAAGATTTAACCCACAACAACAGTTTATTGCATCTGCAACATATTCAACCATTGCTAACACACACACAGATGAAATCTCAGTAGTTGTTGAGAGCCTACAGAGACACATGAAAAAGTACTAGTCAGTTACAGCTCTCTAAAAATAGGTGGTCCCTAACTATAAAGAAAACATACAGCATCCATTACAAGGTAATTGCTTTTACCGTTCCTTGCCAGCATAATTCTGATGATCACCTTCCATCTTCTCAAAAGCCATTTTAAGTAGATGGACAAAAAAAAAAAAGTGACAAACACACATACTAGTGGTTTGATTCCAAAGATCGTGTTTTGAAATAAGCAGAAGATCACATTAAGCAATGATCCAAATTAAACAGCGTGGATTGGATGCTAAGAACTCCATCCTTCTTCATTAGCTTTCCTTAACCACGCTAGTAGGTGAGGACCTGTTCAGCAGCTTTTTCTAGCCATCAAAGTAAAAGGTTTAACCTGAGACTTGGCTTGGTTAGCCAATGCAAAGTGTTAAGGATGTGAAATGCTTTGCTAGATCTGTTTTCCAACTAAGTACTACCAGGCTTGACTGGCCCTGCTGGCTGGAGTATGCATAACTCACCTGAGGGAGGGACACAGGAATGGGCTCAACATATTGTTTCTGAAGGGTAAAATATGTTTTTACAATGGCACTTCTTACAGCTTTTTCCATTGTTTGCTGTTTAAGGCAGGATTTTTTCTACCGCTTAGTGGTGGAATTGACAGCTCTGCTACAGCTTGCATTGTATACTCCATGTGTCGCCAGGTTTGCCTCGCAGTCAAGAATGGAAGTAAGTTGGGGTGTGTGTGTGTCCTTGTCAAAATAACCAAGCTTGCTAATGGTTAGAGGTGGATGAATATTAGCCATTAGTACAGTACATAAGGTGCAACATACCGGTCATGTTCTTAGAGAGCAGGCCCAAGCGCTACATTTCAGTGGAGTGTGGTAGCTAATTGCCTTAGACACCTTTTGAGAAACCCAGCCAAAATGTGGATCCAGATTTCAAAGATTCTCCAAATTGTATTTATGGGTTTTGGTCAGCTATGAAACTCAGGCTGTGTCTACACTTACGGCGTGTGGAGTACACCTGCAGCATGCCTGCTAGCGGGGGTATAAATAGCAGTGTAAATAGCGAGGCATGGCTTAGGTGACTAGAATAGAGTGCCCTACATGCCTGAACCTTGAGGGTGTACTCTACATATGGGCTCTCCATATGCCCGAGTAGTGCCTCCCATGTGGACACTGCTATTTTTAGCCGTGTAGTGTCTCACTGCCTCCCTGCCACCGTGTAAAGCTGCTGTGTGGGGAGGAGGGGGAAGAGCAGCAGGGAAAGGCTTCAGCAGGAGACAGCAGGGAAGGGCTCCGGCAGAGGGGAGCGGCCAGAGCCTTGCCCTGCCACCATCCCACTGCCAGAGCCTTTCCCTGCCGTGTGTAGCTACATGTGTAGTGCATGTCTTCACTTATGGGCAGTGCACAGAATACGTAGCCATGGATCTGGATTAGTCTTTGGATTTATCATCCAAACGTTGGGATGTTTGGGCCTGGTGTTCCAGTCTATTGTGGGAGAGTGTGTTCGTTTTGGGTGAAATTCAACTCTACGTCGGCCAGCACAGTTCTTAAGCTGCGCTTAAGTCTCACACATGTGCTTAAGGAAAGTTAAGCCCTGAAATTGGGTTGAAGAAGTCCATAAACTTTGCGCTAATACACTTAGCATTTCGTCCTTTCATCCTTATGAAGCCTCTTTGTAATACATGGGACAAGACTTTTTTATATTTATAGATGCAAAACCAGCAGCAAACTCAATAATTCTCTTTAATGGAATTGAGGACATTTGAAATGCCAACAAATGAAGTGTTACTTTATTTTGTGAAGGGTGGTTGTGAGGCTTAGTTCCTTTATGATTATAAAGTGCTTTGAGATCCTCTAATGATTGGTGCTGTGGAAGAGCAAAGTATTATTAGCAGTAGTACAAGGTATCTGTGATGCTTCATCTGATTTCTCATTTTACTTTTACTGGATTGTCTGCAGATCAAGATGTGTTGGCTGATGTACGTAGGATAGTGAATGATGAGACCTATACTCCTGAGGATTCCCAGGAATTCTGTGGACATATCTTCACCACTTGTTACATGGCTAGCGAGAACTCCTCCCAGGATACATACAACAGGGCCAAATTGTTGGCTGAACAAATAGGCAGGTATAGAATAAGAAATACTTGGATTAAATAATGTTGCGGTTAAGATTTCAGGTTTTCTAAAAGACCAGTATGAGAGTAATAAAGGTGGTAAGTAGACTATTACAGCCTTTAATACCTGAGTGTATGTGTGGGGGTAGGCATTAGAAACATTGGGGGAAGAACAGGGAAACCAGTCAACTGAACTTGAAAAGTCTGCACTCCAGGCTCCCCAAGTCTAGAAGCCAGATATGAGGTGGTGGTAGGCTTTAGTGCAGAGGTGGGCAAAGTACGGGCCACATCTGGCCCGCAAGAATGTCCTGCCCGGCCCCTGAGCTCCTGGCCGGGGAGGCTACCTCTGGCCCCTCCAATGCTGTTCCCCCTCCTCCGCAGCCAGGCTGCCGTGTGGGCAGCACTCTGGGCGGCGGGGCTGCGTGCTCCTGCAGGGCAGCGCGGCAGCATGTCTGGCTCCGGCCGGGCGGTGCGGCTGCCAGACATGCCGCTCTGAGTGACATGGTAAGGGGGCTGGGGGTTGGATATGGGGCAGGGGGTTCTGGGGGCAGTCAGGGGACAGGGAGTGGTTGGATGGGGCGGAGGTTCGCAGGGGGAGGGGCGGTCAGGGGATGGGAATGGGGGGGGTTGGGGTTGGATAGGCGTGGGAGTCCTGGGGGGCCTGTCGGAGGGCCGGGGGATAGGGGTTGCGTCAGTCAGGGGACAGCGGGGTTGGATATGGGGTGGAGTCCTGAGGGGGTGGTTAGGGTCTTGGGAGGGGGTGGTTAAGGAACAAGGAGTGGGGGGAGTTGGATGGGTTGGGGGTTGTGAGGGGGGCAGTCGGGGCGGGAAGTGGGAGGGCTCAGATAGGGGGCGGAGGCCAGGCTGTTTGGGGAGGCACAGCCTTTCCTACCCAGCCCTCCATACAGTTTTGCAACCCCGATGTGGCCTTCGGGCCAAAAGTTTGCCCACCCCTGCTTTAGTGCCTTACTCCTGTGTCCTTGATTTACATGCTAGAGAATTGAGGGTTTGATTATTTTCTTCACACAAGGAAAACAAAGTTAAAATCATTTGTTTTATACTGTTTTACCTAGTCGTACGTGTGCAAACTGACTTACTTGTGCTTATAATCTTCGCAGCTATCATATAAATCTAAACATAGATGTGGCAGTGAAAGCCATTGTGGGGATTTTCAGTATGGTGATGGGCAGATCTCCCCAGTTTCGTGTCTATGGAGGGAGCAGCAGGGAAAATCTGGCACTACAGAATGTGCAGGTATGCTTTTGTTGCCCCAAAGGAACCACCCCACATAACCCTTCTTATACTAACATTTGGGTATGAAGTGACACTGGGTTGCGGTGTTCGCTAGTCAGCTGTAGAGACTGGAGTTCTAAAGGTGGCTTAGTTCTGAAGTATGCTGGGCTCACGGTAGTTCCTAGTGGACGTTTGAATTTGACTTTGAATTCTGTTTTATGAAGGAGAAAGTAGTTTGCTTTGTAAATCTGCTTTATTTCTCAATTTGATTTGTAGGCTAGAATAAGAATGGTCCTTGCCTACTTGTTTGCTCAGCTGAGTCATTGGGCTCGTGGGATGCCTGGTGGGCTTCTAGTGCTCGGATCAGCCAATGTGGACGAAAGGTGGGTGAATATTAGAAATCTATTAACAAGTCATCAGGAGTCAAAGTCACTGCAGTCTTTTGTAACTCCACTGGATGACAGTATATACCAATGCCCCAGAAAATATAATTAATTTTAAGAATAAAATGATTGTACTGGAATCAATGAAAACATGAACTGAACCAAATCAGTAGACATTTTTCAGATGCCCATTAGAGAATTGGTGCAGTAATTTGATAAAAATAACAGCTGTTCCTTTTTCAGCAATCTTCAGTAGCGAAAGTGACCCATATAGTAAATAGAAAATGAAAGTGAAGCTAATATTTTGTGTCTTTTTAATGCTTTTATTATTAGAGATTTAAAAAAACAAAAACAAAAAAAAAACCCCAACAACTTTGGAAGCCATGCCATATATTTTAAAAAATCAGGACCAATCTTAGTAGCTTTGTCACAGTAAGGTGGGGCATCAAAGTGGGATTTTAGTTGCTATTGAGGTAAGAAAGACAGTATTTTAGTTGTTTTTGTGTGAAATGCGCTGCTTAATTGGTTGGTGGAGGCATCCAAATTAGATTTACATTTTGCAGATCCTCAAGTTGTAAATGGGGGAGTTGGGCGTCAATATACTGCAATGTAATACAAAACAACATCAGACATACTTAAGTACGCACAGGGTTCGTGGGACTCATGTTAGCTGACTTGTGTTACAGAACCCTGGGCTTAAGTGTCTACATTGTATTTAAACCCTACATTGAGTTGTCTAACCCATGCTGTAACCTAGGGCTCGGGCATCCACACTGCAGTGCACAGACTTGAGTCAAAGTTACCATATCCCAAAGTCTCCTGTAATGTGGTCACTCTAGCCATAGGACTGTGATGCACTGTGGGAAAACTTTACTGCCTGCCCTGCATGTTTTACATGCTGGAGAATTGAGGGAATGTTGTTACAGAAGTTTTGAATAGCCCACCAAACCCATAGCAAATCCAGGATGCTCTCTGATAGTGTGCTTGCAGATGGGTGATCAGAAGAGAATGGGTTAATGCTGACCTGAGCTGCTACTGTTGGCCAAGGGTATGGTGGAGTGGCTTCCCTTTTCAGTAGAGTGGACTGCAGATTGTTGGGATAGAGAGGACTAAAGAAGTTGTCCCATGGAATTGTGAGAGACTTTTGGATGATTCCCAGGACCCAAGTCAAGCAGCGCTGCATCTACACAGCAGAGCAATAGGGCTTGGACCCTGGGTCCCGGTTTCACTTGAGCTATGACCCTAGAGCTCTGCAGAGTCCTGGGACCCTGGGTCAGTGTAATTGGAGTGTAGACACGAGGGGGGGTGGGCTTAAGCCTGGGCTAAAGCATAGTCTTATGTTGCAGTGTAGACCTTAGAGACCCCAATCAAGATCAGGGCCCTTTTAGTCCAGGCTCTGTACAGACACATACTGTATTGAAACTGTCCCTGCCCGGAGAGCTTACAGTCCAAATAGAGGCATAGAGACTTTCCCAAAGTCATGCTGAAGCTCAGAGGAAGAGCCCACAGCTCCCAAGTCCTAGTTCAGTGTCCTATTCACTGGACCATCTTGCCTCTCCGCCAGGGCCGGTGCAAGGATGTTTCGCGCCCTAGGCGAAACTTCCACCTTGCGCCCTCCCCTGTCCCCGAGCCCCCACCCTGAGGCGCCCCTCCCCGCGGCAGCTCCCCCCCTCTGCTCTGAGGCGCCCCACCAGACCTAGCTCACCCCTGCTCCGCCTCCACCCCGAGCACGCTGTCGCTGCTTCTCTTCTCCTGCCTCCCAGGCTTGTGGCACCATTGAGCTTAGGCGCTGCAAGCCTGATAGGCGGGAGAAGTGAAGCGGCGGGGCAGGGGTGAGCTGGGGCGGGGAGTTCCCCTGCGTGCTGCCCCACCCCCTGCTTGCTGCAGGCGGCCCTCCCTGCACTCCCCTGCCCCAGCTCCCTCCGTCTAAATGCCGCGGCGACCGGCGTGGCCGAAGATCCAGCTGCTGTGGTCGCTGTCGAAGAAAATGCGGCCCCCCAAATCCTAGCGCCCTAGGCGACTGCCTAGGTTGCCTAAATGGTTGCACCGGCCCTGCTCTCCACAGAGTATCCTGTAAATTACTTACCCTTCTGATTTCCCAAGAAGGTGGTCTCTGATTGGTTGAATTATCCAGAAAAGTTGAGACCTCAAGAGGGAAGGGCCCTAAGAAGTGGCTTGTGCCAGTCCTGGGAGGCAGTCAGCCTACATTGCTTCAGGAAATACAGTCTTCATTTTGTTTTTATTTGCAAATCACTTGTAATACATACAATGCTAACTGCAGTTGCAGTAGGTATTAAAATATTATCACCTCCCTGTCAGAGATATAATGGTCATTAGAGTTAGCACTACCACATCCGAACAATAATCTGTTTACCCCTTAATGTCCCAGTGACTTTAAAAAAATGATAGCCTTATAAATACACATGAAAACATAAAAGGCCCTATCTTTATAATCGTGGTTGTTATATAAAGTTCCTTATTCTCTTTCAGTCTTCACGGATACTTGACTAAGTACGATTGCTCCAGTGCCGATATCAATCCTGTTGGTGGAATCAGCAAGACTGACTTGAGAAGTTTCATACAGTATTGTATGGAAAACTTCCAGCTTACAGCACTCAGAAGGTGAGTGGTCAAGTAATGATTTTTAGGCCCTGTTTTAGCATCCATACTCCTCTTCCTCTCCTACAGTGTGTGCACATGTGTAACATAATGGAACTCCAGTTCTGAACCTCTTACGCCACTGTAATACATGTGATAAATAATAATAACTTCTGTGTTTAAATGTGGCTGCAGCAAGTATATTTTTCCTGATCAGTGTGGACAGAGATTTTTCTCTGAAAACCAGGCATCCTAATAGCACTATTAATATTGGCCATCTATACCTTACAAAACGTTGTAGTCTTTAGCATAGCTTTAAAACAAGGATATATTATGGTTCTTGCAAAATAAATCCAAGTGAATATTTGTCAAGGAAGTTATGCCATAACTGTGCTAGCAACTATGTTTAAACATGATTCCTACTAGGGCTGTGTCTACACTAGGCTTTATTTTATGGCAACTTTTTTCTATCATTGCTAACACCAGCTGGTTGAGGGTGCTAATGGAGACAATGCTGCTGTGACTGCCTACGTTTTTACACTATGTTATTTAAAAGGGACAGTGTTAATATGGTCAGCTTCAGGAGCTGTTCTTTACTAGCTTTCTCAATGTTGTTACCATCAGGGGAGCTTCAACAGTGAGAGACTCTTGGCAAAAACTCATTGTAGGCAAGGCTATGCTCTTTTTCAGCCTTAGCCTGGACAGGCATTTAGATGGATGCAAGACTTGCTGTTTCTGTGAATTTAGCACAAACTATTGAAAACTTCAGTTGCAGAACTGATTGTTGCTGTGCTTGAATCCTGAGGTCCTTATTCTATTTATACTCAGACTTGACTCAGGAAAATATATTATAACTATGATTTTACAATAAGCATCACCCTGTGCACCTGGGAGAGCTTTTGGCACAAATGGCAGTAGTCTAGTAGATGTTCCATTTTCTTTTTACGATCATTTTGCAGGTTGTGCTCCTGAAATGGACTTAAATAAAACACTTGATATTTAGCAGGCCAGTCAACTAACATGATTGGTTTTTCCTACACAGTATTATATCAGCTCCACCAACTGCAGAGTTAGAGCCCCTTGCGGATGGACAAGTGTCTCAAACTGATGAGGTAATGGGCAGTGTCTTTAAAAAATGCTCTGGTAAGCCTTATTCACAACTTGTTTTTTGTTCAGTAGCGGCCCTGCTGCCCGTCTCCAAACTATGACTAAGATACGTTTCTCTCCTTTTGAATGGTCTCATAAGCCATTCCACAAAACAGCTCTGTAAACATTAATATCTGGCACCAGGCTTGTTTATACAGGCCAAGAGTTTCAAAAGTAATGCGTTTTTGGATGCCTTGAGTTTTGGGAGCTCCACTCAAGATATTTGTAAGGGGTATGTATTTCATAGCCCTTGCTGAAAATCAATCCCCTTCAAGGCCTCTCAAGTTGGATCCCCCAAAATGGGAGTCACTCAAAGTCACTAGTCACTTTTGGAAATATTGGCCCCAGAACTTTGTTTCTTCATTTTCTTTATTTAGTTGGATATGAGATCACTGTTCAAACCTACAGAACACCCCTGAAATCCAGGCTGGTCTAAATTCTAGGGAACTGTAGTGTGTTTCTAGGAAAGCAGAGGGTAAGTCAGGGCAGAATTTAGCTTCTTGTCTTCAGGCAGAAGGCCAACATCTAAGTTTATCTTGCTGATATGAAGCCTGTGTTCAAGTACCACAGAAGGAAAAATCCTTTTTATTCAAGAAGTTCTCTTGCTAGCTAGATGCAATATATTCCCATAAAAAAATTCTGAAATTTCATTGCAGTCCTTATTTTAAATGGAGATGGATTTTCTATTTAGTATTTCTCTGATTAACTGAATTTATTACCATCCCCTATAAAATAATACATTCTGACTCATGTTATACATTTTCAGTGCCCTTTTTGTATATGATATTTCAGGAAGATATGGGGATGACATACACAGAGCTCTCAGTCTATGGCAAACTAAGGAAGATGGCCAAGGCTGGACCTTACAGCATGTTTTGTAAGCTGATCAATATGTGGAAGGAGATCTGTACCCCAAGAGAGGTAAAAATTTAAAAAATCTTGTATTTAACAGAATTTGCTCTTGGAAAAAGATCATGTGTAGTTTTCATAACTTAAGAGGAACAGCTTAATCAGTCTCTTGTATTTAGAAATACCCTAGAGAGGTTAAAGGAGAAAAGACCAAATTTCAAGAGAAATCTCTTTGGGGAAACCTGACAGCTGACACCGATCACACACTGCCCACTGTCTGTGTTGCGTTTTGCTGTTTTCTGCTTCTCAGAAAACCTTTCTCTGCTAGTACAATCTGGTGCACGGATCCTAGAGTGATTCTGGCCTTTTGTCTGTACTGCAGACTGTTAGATCAACAGTTAGGTATTCTGAAGGGAACTGTTTATTTTTAGATATATACATGCCTGGCCAAATTCTGCCTTCCCTTATATGCGCCCAATCCCCACGAAGTTAATGGGTGTGCCATGAATATATTGCAGAAGAGAAGGTGGCTCTTGATTTTCAAAACACCTAAAAGAAATCCATGTCCACATATCCTGTGACAGAGTTGGTTGGAGGGGTGTCATTTCCATGACATTTCAATGGGCACTTGCTTTTATCCCAGCAGTGCCCTTTCTTGGACCTCTCTGAGGTAGGGAAGTTCTATTATTCCCATTTTACAGATGGGAAGCTGAGGCACAGAGAAGCTAAGCGACTTGCCCAAGGTCACACAGGAAGTCTGTGGCAGAGCAGGGAATAAAATTTGGGTCTCCCACCCAGGCCAGTGCCCCAACCCCTGGGATATCCATCTTCTCCCTTATAAGAAACGTTTACAGGAAAATAGTACAGATGTGTGTTTCATTGTGACACTTTTGTGCATTCTGATACTTTAAATGCATATTACATAGCTAGCTTCCTCTGTGGTAAGTACATTAGTAGTGGTATCTAATATATATAAATTTGGATTTGTGAATTCTCACTATCCAGAGTAATTTGCTCATCTAGAATTGTGTTTAAGTTCTGAGAAATTTCAGTTGACCTGAAACTGTGTGTTTTGTACACCAGGTGGCATCCAAGGTTAAGCATTTTTTCAGGATGTACTCAATTAACAGACATAAAATGACCACCCTCACACCTGCCTATCATGCTGAAAACTACAGTCCTGAGGACAACCGATTTGACCTGAGACCTTTCCTTTACAACTCCACCTGGTCATGGCAGTTCAGGTCTATAGATAAACAGGTAAGTGGGGAGGGATAGCTCAGTGGTTTGAGCATTGGCCTGCTAAACCCAGGGTTGTGAGTTCAATCCTTGAGGAGGCCACTTAGGGGATCTGGGGCAAAAATTTGGTCCTGCTAGTGAAGGCAGCGGGCTGGACTCGATGATCTTTCAAGGTCCCTTCCAGTTCTAGGAGATTGGTATATCTCCAATTATTACTTATTACTTTATTATTACTAAGCATAGTTCACTTCTTCTCTAGGTTTGTTTTAAATCATTTGTGATACGATAAGCCCAGATCCAGTATATCTACATAGACGAGATTCCTATGATCTAATTCTTAGGAGAGCATAGTAACTGTAACTGTTACTTTAACAGGGGTGCGGAGGAATGTTTAGGGGAGTGTGGCGTGGCCTGGGTCAGCCTCCACGGAAGGGCAGGGAGGGAGTGCCACCCAGTCCTGCTCCTCACCCAGCTCTGCTCCAGCCCATCCCCAGCACAAAATGTGGCCTGGCCGGGGCTCCTTTTAACCTCGGTCTGGGTGTCCCCACCCCCACCCCACAGCCATGTCCCTTGCCACAGCTCCCGGGGGTGGGAGAGACAGGCTTAAGGAGGGACACAACCTTGAAAAGTTTGGGGACCGCTGATCTATGCTTATGAACTCCCTGCCCATTCAGAGCAACAGGCCAGCACACAGTAACAGAAGTCTGTCTACACGGACCTGATTGCAGGATTGGGACCTAAAATGGTGTGACAAATTCAATAAGAGCTGGGAAATTCAGTGTGTAGGTGTCTGCCCATCTGCCTTTACAGCAATCCCCTCTTTGAACCTTGAAGTCAATGGAGTTACACCCAGGATTAATTTGACCTTGTATGCCTGGATATAGCAACTGTTTTTAGACTGACACGGTGAGGTGTGTAGAGGATCAAGTGGTAGCTGTGACTATGAGTTGCTTGGCTTTCTGTGGGCTTTGGTCACAACCTTAACATTTATTTCAATACATTTTCTCTTACCATAAAAGTGCTTGGCTGAGGAATTTTAACACATCGGCATTTTCACTGCCAAAGATTTTACATTTCAGTTGCTTTTAAGACTGTGTTTACGTATGCAATAAAATATTAATTCCCACCTCTCTGAAATGTCAGGCATGCTGTAATAGTATCTGACTCCCTGGAAACCTAGGATAAAAGGTACCATATGGTGTATTCCCTTTTTAGCCCCATCCCACAACTCATAATTTTGGGCCTTTTCCCATTAAAGCATAGGGCAAAACTCCTTTTGGCTTCAGTGGGAGCTGGATTGGATATTTTTATAGGATCAGACTATAAAAATCTGGCCTCTCTTTTTGTGCCTATAAATATTTATGGGCACAGTGAATATCACTTAGACTTGTAATGACCCAGTGTATTGGCATATGCTTCCCTGTGATATTACTTGCGCCTGCAGGTATTTGCCATTGCAAACTGTGTGCAAAGAGGGGAGACAGTTTAAAAAAAAAATCCATTCCTTAAGTTTTTTCTTATCCAGTAGGTTATAGCAGCAGCCTGTGCTGGTAACTGTTTCAGAAAGTTTTTCATGAGACTCAAAAATAAGGGCATGTTACAGGGTTCACTCTGCACTGTGGTGCCTCCTGCTGGCTGTTGTGGGGATTAGCCCTCCTCTGGTGGTGCCTCGCCACCATCACTCCTGTTCTAGGACCCTCGTCTCTCCAAGGACCGCGGTGTCCTCTTCAGCAACACAGGCTCTGGCTATGCTGCACTCTGTGCTCCCCCCTTCCGGGGGACCTACAGTCTGCTGTTCAGACACTTCCCTTAGTGGCTACTGAAGTATATTGTCTGGCCACTTCCTCGTGGCCACAGCATCCTCTTTATCCTTGCCTCAGACTGTCCACCTGCAAACCCCAGCACTCAGCCAGGAGCTGTCTCTCGCTCCCTCAGCCCCTGCTAGCAGCACTGCTCTGTCTAGGGTGCTGGCAATTCTCTCAGCCCTTCAGGGACACAGTCCTTCCTCCCTGGGCTCCCCGCAGAGAACTACCTTTCTGTGCCCCGCAGTTCCCTTTTTATATGGGCCTGCTTGACCCTGATTGGCTGCTCCCTTTAGCCCTTCTCTGATTGGCTGCCTCTGGTGCAGCCTCCCTAGGGCTCTATTAACCCCTTAGAGCCAAGTGTGGGGCAGATGCCCCATCACAGGGCCTGTTATAATACTACAAGGCAAGGCTGGTCTATTTTGGGAAGTGAGTGCACTAAGGGTTTCCCTTGGCCTGGAAATTCTGCACTCGCAGGTCACACACTTGTAATTCCTAAGAGAATCATCCTCCAGGACAATGTCACGTGTTGACTGTTGTGTTCCTGTATTTGTAGCACAAAGCCAAGAGATAAGATGTTAATTGGCAAGAGCTTGAGACAATGGTGTTATTCAGGTTCGCCAGACCTGCAGTTATGGCTCATTTCATCCTCCAGCACAAAGGGGATGTCGCCCTGGTAGATCTACCAGTGTGAGGGAATTCCCAGGTGGTGCAGCTTTGATGCCACCCTCCATGGCCAGAGCTCTTCTGCACTCTACTACTACCTGGCTTCCAAAATGGCCCCTGGGGCCTTGAGCAGCTGGCATAATTTAGAGCAGCTGTGAGGTGATTGGCGTATGGGCTGACATGGGGCAGCTCTGTGTATTTTGCCGCCCCAAGCACGGCAGTGAGGCAGCTTTCGGTGGAATGCCAGCGGGAGGTCCGCTGTTCCCGCGCCTTCGACATACCCGCCGCCAAAGCCGCAGGACTGGTGGACCTCTCGCAGGCATGCTGCCAAAGGCAGCCTGACTGCCGCCCTCACGGTGACCAGCAGGTTGCCCCCTGCGGCTTACCGCCCCAGGCACATGCGTGGTGCGCTGGTGCCTGGAGCCTCCCCTGGGGCTGACACAGAACCTGTCAGAAGGATCAGGGACTGAGGGTGGTTGCAGATCCTTTGCATACACCTTTCTCTGCTGTTTCCAGTGCTTATTGGACATAACTGAAAATCTGGCCTATGGCTTATTGTTCCTCTGTTCATTGTTCACTACCCCAATTCCTTGTGTGAATCTAAAATTAATAGCAGAAATTAAATGCAAATTTGTTTTTACTTCTGTACCTTGTTTACTTACAGGTTTCCAATCTAGAAAGTAAGGAAGGGAAGCCTGTACTTGAAGATGTGGATTGACCACTCTCCGCTCTTATACTACTGACCTAATAGTGGCTCCACAAACACAACATTCAAGGAAGGAGTATATTCTGAAGATCAAGATGGTTCCAGTGTCTGAACAGACTATAGAGCTGGTTTATCTTGTTATTAACAGTTATATCTGTAATTAATCAAACCCAAATTAGTTTGGACAAATAAGTTTCAAGCTGTATTATTCATGATTCTGAATAGTTTGCTTCAGCTATTCACTATTTGTTATTCATGATGTGTGACTGGTCACATACTTCACATGGTCACGGCTGAAACTTAAAATGTAAAAATAAAGATTGGACTTTGGGGTTTTAATTTTTGAATAATTAATCATTCATGATTCATTAATATTTTCACATATACCCAAAGATTGTCTGAGTACTTGGAAATAACAAGTGATATGATCCCTCCAATCATAGAAACCTGGGTCAGTGCTTTTGTGTGAAAATGTGTGTGCCCATATAAAATTTGACTGGGCCTAATGAATGGTCTGCATGTGATTTTTATCTAACATGTTGAACTGAAAGCAAAAATCTTTATAGTCTCTGGCACATGTGAAAAAAACGAAATTTTCATTTTATTGTGTAATAAATTCACATTTTTATAATGCTAATTGGCTCTGTTCTTAAGATATTTTTTATTTACATAGAATTGACTAACTCATCTGGTTTAGTGATTGGAACAGCAGAGTAAGATTCTAATTTAACAAGGTATTTGAGCATGGGCCAAATTTTACATACATGAGTAGTTTCTAATGTGGCCCAGGTCAGCACTCCTAAGGTCTGTTTCTGGCTCTGCCATCTACTTGCTGTGTAACCTTTGAAATTCAGTTTAATCTCTGTGAGTTTGTTTCCTCATTCCTAAAATAGGGATACTGCCTAGTTGATATAATGCTGAATGCGCTCTGAGATCCTCAGATAAAAGGTACTCTACTATTATCTGTAAAACATTATTTAAAGGTGAGCTGCAAATAAAACTGGGCATGTGCCCTTTTTTTCTTCTTTATGATTTATAAAGAAAACTTTGGTATACATGACATGTAAAATGTTCCCTCAGTGCCTGGCACTTTTTGAAAGGAGATGGGGATAAGTCTGGTATTCTGGCTAACATTTCTGTTCCCACTTAACCTGGCGCTACTGTCCAAGGCTGGGCATGCACTGTCATCAGTGAGTGAATAATAGCTGCTTTTACTTGCCTGTATAGTCACTATGTTAATGAAACTGAGCTCTCTACTCTGTAAAACACTTGGAGACAGAGTGAGCATAGGAGAGATGGTTATAAAACCAGCTTTTCCTTAGCATTCAGTAAGGCTGCCTGACCCACCCTCCTCTTGCTCTTCGCTTATTTTAAGCTTCACCATCTCATAAATGTGTAGACAGATACAAAGGGAATGAAGGCAAGAGTGTTAGTCATGTTTCCCTTTTCACCGGTTGCCTTAACATTTAGCCACTTCTTACGTACATTCACTGAAGTTATGTATGATGCCCTTTTATTAGGGCCTTTGTCCAGCTCTGAGCATAACAATGTTGTGATGTTACAGTAGGGAATTCTAGACCTAAATGATGCCTAGATTTCTGCTATTGAAATAGACTGCAGGCAAGGTGGTGGATGGACACAGGGCAAGTGTCCCACCATTCCCTGCAGCCCCAGAAGAGAGTGGAGCCATTCATGGAGGCAACAGGCTGGTCAGCCTTTTGGCAAGGGTCCCATAAAGTCCTGGTTGGAGTCTAAAGCTGACTTCCCCCTTCAGACTCAGGTGGCCTTATTGGAATCCTGGGAGGTGGGTGGGCACAAGCCCGCCCACATCTAAAGGCTCCTTCCCCAGCCTTGCAGGAGGGATCACTGGACCTGGGAACCAACTGAATACAGGGGACAATGAATGAATAACAGGGTCAGGAGTGAAGGTCACAGGTTCAAAACCAGGGATCCAGAGGGGGACACCAAGCAGAGAACCCTGAACAGTGTCCACTGCTCCTCAAAGCTGTCTAGGGAGCCAGTGGACGCTGCTCAGAGGAACTCTGCCTGGATGCATGAGACCAGAGAGGAGCAGAAATAGGCCCCACAGTTGCAGGGCACCCCATCATCTAGTGTCCTCTTCCTGGTGTTGAAGACAGCCACTTTAGCCAGTTCCAGGAGGAGGTTGACGAGGAGGTCTTGTGACTTTGTGGAGCCAGACAGAGCATGCAAATATAAACAGGAGTAGGGAAAAGTGCAGCCAGAACCTCAACAGAAGGTTCTGGAGGAGCCAGAATAGGGGCTGCAACCTGGCGCATTCAAGATAAGTGAGCGCCAGATTTTCCCTCACATTGCAAAAGGGGCAGGTGTCAAGGATGGGGGCAAACCGTGCCAGGTACATGCCCATGCTCATGGTTCCATGGAGGAGCCACCAACCAATATCCCTGGCGGCCTGTGGGACCAGGGTGGAATAGAGGCTGGCCCACCGGAGTTCCTCATCCTCCACAGGTGGTAGATAGTCCTGCCATTTGGTATCAGGGCGGGACAGGAGGGTGACCACTACTGCCACCTACTCTCCCACTAGGGGAGAAAGCTGGGTTGGATGCAGCTGCCTCTGTAGGCACAACAATTGATGCTCTGTGAGCCAGAAGCAGCAGAATTTAAAAACAAAATCTACCTTTTCTAACTTTTCATATGGCCTGGAATCTCAGTCAGAAATGAGAGCTCTTCTCCTTTCACTCTTTTGCTAAAGCTATTGCTTCCTACCTCTTTTGACAATCATAGGAGAAAAGGAGCAATGAAGGGCTGTTGGCTGCAGGGGTCCTCAGTGTGTTTCCAACTTACAAAGGAGAGAATGAGAACAGCCAGAATCACATAATTATATCTTGGCAGGTAGACTTTCTGCTGCTACTCCTATGCTATTGAGCATTTTAAACACTTAACAATTAAGATTAATCTGTCGGACTGTTCTTGTGTTTCCATTGTGGCACTAACACTGCAAATGACCATTCCCTACCACACCACTGTCAGATGCTGGTTGAACCAATCAAATGTATCATTTTAACATTTGTTTTTGAAGGTCTCTCAGTGTTGCCCTTACAGCAGACAACACCCTTAATTCAGCATTTAATAACAGTTGGCCCACAGTGCTATTAGCCATACCACCATTTCCCCCTCTGTTGTAAAGGGAAATAACTGTGGTCAGCTGTTGGCAAATGCCAAGTTAATCATGATCACTCTATTGGTAACTCACCAAAGGGAATATCATGTAGTTATTTCCAGTGTTTAAGAAACAGGTGGAGAAAAGTGTTAGGCCTGCTGCTGCTCCCTTGGAAGTCAATGGAAAAACCTAATGAGAGCCAGTTCTGGCCCATAATCAATAGGTGCTAATGCTGTGTTTCTATTGCCAAAATATACCAACTCATTTCCCCCCTGTTGAAATGTCAAATTAAACACAACAAGATAACACCTTCAAAATTCCACTAGGTGTCTCTTAGTACTAATTTAAAAAAAAAAAAGGCATGTTAGCACCATGTCATCATCTTTAATAGTTGAATTCAAGTTCTGGCTGGCTTGGACTTGTTCTGAGCTGATTGTGGTGGAGAGAAAAGAGAAAGAAAAGGGGGAGAGTTGGCAACTCAGCTTAGATGTCACAATCCTATTATCACCATTGGGTGTTTAGTAATTGAGTGTTCAGACTAATTGGTTCTGTCTGCAGTTTTATCTTCCCTGCCTATTTGCTCTTGCAGACCATCTCCTTTGATAAGTCCTTCTCTCTCTAGTCTCCTCTTGGACTCAGAAGTGATCGTTGCTGAGGCTGGGTACACAGAACAGACCTTGTAGAATGCCTGGAGCAGGGGTGTGGTTACCTATTGAAGTTAATGAGACTCCGAACCCGAGTAATGACTGGAGCATCAAACCAATGGTTGTTAGAAACCAGCACACTGGGTGGGATATTGAGGCACACTGGTCTACTTTAATTTTTGAGTTTGGGACTGTGTCCAGGTCAAGGATTTTGGCTGTCCCCTTATAAAAACAGGTGATGTGAAAAATTGACATATGAGTTCAGATCCTAAGCACACACAGCAAGGTTTGGTTCAGGCCCAGCTTTCATTGAGATGGATAATATACTTCTGAAAAGTTAGTGTTTCTAACTATAAATATTTTGCAGTGGGAACACTGACTTGTACAATAGAAAAGATCTTTGTTGCCCAACATGCCCTATACTTGAACTGTTATTCAGTAATACATCATATCATTTATTGCTTAATCTTAAAAAGAAAATTGCCTAAATGATTATTACACAAATTTCAGTTAGTTTTGGAAAGTGGGTTTTTTCATAAGGCAGTAACTTACATTTTAAAAACCAAATCAGGGAAACAATTACATCTCAAAAATATATTGACAGTTCAATGATGCTCCCACACAAATAGCCATGTCAGTACCATTGGGTATGAAAAAGCTACTTCTCACAGTAGGATTTTGGCTTAACATTTTTTGAGGCTGTCCTACATATCAAAGTAGGCTTTAAAAATTGAAGTCATTTAAACAGTGGAAAAGTTTTTCTTTGTTAAAACAAATAAACCATCCTAAACAATTTTAAGTGAACATTTGAGATGGTGAAAAATAGTGGCAATGTGATGCTAGAGACTGAAGTTGTTCTACTGAATAAGTACAGCACATAGTGACATTGCAACCTTTCCCTTACTGCTCTGCAACCTCAATTCTGTCCTGATGGAACTGCTTCCAAGGGTAGGGAGATAGCAAGGACTACACAGGCATTGAAACTGAGCTGAAACTGCCAGCTCCAGTACCAATTCCAATAGTAGTACCTATCCACTAACAATGATCTCAGACCATCAGTTCATTTCAGTGGAAGAATATTTTTAACATTGCATTTTTCAAAAGCCAGTTAGGAAGAGCTAAGCACTCTGGGTATGTCTTCACTGCAATAAAACACCCATGCCTGACTCGTGTCAGCTGATTCAGGTTGCAGAGCTATAAAATTGCAGACTAGAGCCATGAGGGTCTCATAGCCTGGGCTTCAGCCCAGGCTGACACTGAAATTTTATAGGCCCGCAGCTTGAGTCAGCTGACATGGACCTGACACAAGTGTTTAATTGCAGTGTAGACATAGCTAAATACAAGGTGGAACAGATTGTTAAGCATAAGAGAATAGACCATTCAAGGTGAAATAGGACTACTACTGCAGGGGTGTTAAATGTCCACTTCATTTATTTAGCTGTGACACTCTGTCCCAGGTCTGAAGAGCTCTGTATAAGATCACAAGCTTTTCTCTTTCATGATGAGAAGTTGGTTCAATTAAAGATATTACCTCACTCACCTTGTTGCTCTATTATCCTGGGACCAACATGATTACAACACTGCAAACATTAATAATTATCAAACCAATTCAAATCACACTGTGAAGATACTGAACCATGAAAAGTATTCAAGAATTCCCCCTAAATCTGTCAGAAGAGCATTCCTCTAGGTGATGCTTCTGTCATCTTTGCTTACCATAGTAGACATCTGAATATGAATCAAGTGACAAAAGGAAAAGTATCACCTACTACAGGCCTTGTGAAAAACCCTCTTCTTCCCCCATCACGAAAGAGAGGAGGGCATATATATTTAGAAAAATGGGCAGGTTGTAAAATAAATTGACCATCAGCTGTGACTACACAGATTTATGCTAACATTCCATCTTAAAAATATCATGGCCAGAATGGCTATATTACAAAATTATCTATATTTCTACAAATTAAAGTCTCCCAATCTCTGTTTTAAGTCTTGGAGATACATTGTAAAGTCCATAAGAACTAGAAACGCATAGAACCTTGTTCAGATGAGACATACTGTTAATTTAATTACACTGGACGTATTGCCCATTAATAATTTGACTATAGTTCACACTATATTTTACCCTTTCCAAACTGCACCTGTAGTTGAAACTGCATAGTAAAGAATTACAACAAAAAACTGTGTAAGCCTACAAAGTCATCTAGAACTTTAAAGGCATACAATAGAAGGGAAATCTGATGCAACCTGTGGATTAAGTGTGAGAATGGAAGGTTTAATTATTCTGAATCACACAGTCTGGCAGAAAATACACTGCTTCTGTGAAAACAAAGAGAGGTTTTGATGGAAAGTGCAATTTCCAGTGAACTCCTTGGCTTCCATAAATTGTTTGTTTCTAAAAACAATGTTGCATGTAAGTACAGTACGTGCTTCAAAACATTTAATTATAATAATGAGCATACACTTTTCAGGGCAGGGACTGTGTCATCCTAAGTGTTTGTACAGTACTCTGTGGTCCTGATCCTGATTGGGAATTGTGGGTGATACTGTAATACAAATAATAATCTATATTGTGCTTTACATGTTCAAAGCATTGCACACAATCAACTGTCACTAATTCTCAGAACACCCCTCTGAAGTGAGTGCATAAGTAGTCATATCTTCATTTTAGACAGTACAAATTGAGACAGAAGGTGAAAAGACTTGCCAAGGCTATACAGTGAGTAGGTGGCAGAGACAGGACTTTCCAACTCCTAATCCAGTGCTCAGTCCTCTGGAAAAAATGTTATGGATGATATGACAGTTAATAAATGAGGTTCTTAATTCCATCTGTGGTCACTCAGTGTACAGTAAGCCCACTCTTACCTCATGTTATTGGATTCTACTCTAAAGAAGTTGGCCTAATGCCATGTATCAAATATTAGCCAAAGGCTTTCACATAGGTCCAGATCCTCAAATATTTAGGCACCTAACTCTCCAATGGACCCAAATTACCTTTGAGGATCTGGGCCAGGGGTAGGCAACCTATGGCACGTGTGCCAAAGGAGGCACGTGAGCTGATTTTTCAGTGGCACTCACACTGCCCGGGTCTTTGCCACCGGTCTGGGGGGCTCTGCATTTTAATGTAATTTTAAATGAAGCTTCTTAAACATTTTAAAAACCTTATTTACTTTACAGACACCAATAGTTTAGTTATATATTATAGAAAGAGACCTTCAAAAAACGTTAAAATGTATTACTGGCACGCAAAACCTTAAAATAGAGTGAATAAATGAAAGGTTGCCAACCCCTGATCTGGGCCATATTTACTGCAAATGAAGTACCGTGCTGTCTAGCTATACAGTGGTTTGGAGAGACCAATGGCAGCAGAACTACTCCAGGATCAGGCCAGGTAATTGATCTGTACTATCCAGTTAAGCAGATTTTTTAAAAAACGGAGTCCTGATTTGCTGTCTTGTGCAGCTGTGACAATAGCGCTTTACCGACAACAATCATGATGCTGTGTTAGCAATGTAGGCTCCAGCCCTTCAGGAGATTTATAGTTCTGCTCAGTGTGAACCAAGGCAGCAGGAGTGACTGTGGGATACTCTCCCGTGGAGAAATGAAAGTGTTTATCACCTATGTCCTGACTCCCCTGCATACAGCTGAAGGAGCGAGCCTGGTACAGCAGCGATCACGCTGACATAGCTGTGAGTCACCCAGCCAGGAAGAGGGGCAGCCAGCCCGCCGCACACTGAAGCCCCTGGCTACCCCTGATCCTAGTCCCTGCGAGTCCCCCTCGAGCGCCCGCCGGCAGCACTGCAGTCCCCCAAGGGGCGGCCGGGCCGGGGTCAGGCGGCTCCTCCTCCCGCTGGCTGCCGGGTCACGTGTAGCGGGCGGAGCCGGCTCTCCCGGGGCAGAGCCCCCGGCGGAGTGCGCGCTGCTGCTGCCTTCCTTCTCCCTGGGAGCCGGGCGGCCGCGGCTGGGAACCGCTGCAGGGGAGAGCCTGGCGCCGCCGCTGTCCATGGAGGAGGAAGCCGGCACCGAGAAGGAGCCCCTGCTGCCTGCCCGGACAGCGGGCCCCGGCTACCCAACCCGGGGAACCTTCGGGGCCGGCGACTGCCCCGAGCCCGCGGCCTCCTGCACCGTCCAGGACGGTGAGTGGGGCCGGGGGAGCCTCGGGCACGGTGCCACGGACTGGTGCCTCGCAGAGGGGTCCCGCTGGGGCACGGAGATCCTGGGGCGCTCCGCGGCCTGCCCGGGGACGGGGCTCTGTAAAGTGGCACCTACATAAGCGCCTGCCCCTCTGGGGGAGCCCATAGTAGGTAGGTTTTGTCCCGTAGAGCATAGGCGCTGCAGCCCGTGGGGAGGGGGCAGAGCCTCTAGAGCTTAAAAGGCCCCTTGGATCAGCGATATCAGTGCCCGGGGGTATTGCCTAGACAAGCCCATAGAACGGGGACTTCAGCGCCTGCTGGGCGGTGCCTGTAGCATATGGACTGGTGCCTGCAGAACCTAGGCCTTGGTGACTCTAGGGTGGGTGGCAGCTGCAGAACAGAGATTCAGGGCCAATGGAATGATGCCCCTAATCATTCTAGACCGAGGGCTTGTCTGCAGGGGGAAACTGATGAAGTAGTTGATGGTGGAATAAAGTGCACTGGTGTAGCTCCACATCTGGACACTCTGTACTGGAATAAAGGTGATTTTATTCTGGAACAGTTTGCTCTGCCTTGGAAGTGCACTGTTTATTCCAGACTAAAGTGATTGTTTATTCCTAAATAGGATTTCCACACAAGGAGCTATTCCAAATTAGCTGTCCTGGAATAAGATAGTTCTGTCAATTTCCCAGTGTAGACAAGCCCTGGTGTATCAGGTTTAAATGCCCATAGACTGATAGTGTATATGCATAGCTGGCATGTGGATTTCAGTTTGATTTGTCACATTGCATTACTTACTGTCACTATGCCACTGATTTATTTACTTACTTGTTTTGGATGAGCCAGCTGACTAGGGATAATGAGTGAAGAAAAACAAGAAGACTTGAGGTTTAACCTTTTCTCAACCCTCCACTCCTGCATCATGCTGTTTTCTTTCAGATTTTTTTATGTTAAGAGCTAAATGCTTTTTTTCCTCTCTCTTACAAGAGATGTAGACGTCTTAAGTGGGTGCTTAAGATGCCTTTATGTTGAAGGGAAGGTCTTGTGGAAAATTGTATAAACTAAACTTCACACTGTCTTTAGGCTGGGATTTTCAAAGGAGCCAAAGAGAAGTATGTGCTTAATTCCCATTTGAAATTCAACAAGAGTTGGGTGGCTAACTCTATAACTCTTATCAAATTTCAGTAAGAATCGAGCCCCTAACTCCCTTAGGCTTCTTTTGAAAATCCCAGCCTTAGATTGCAAGCTTTTTGTAGCAGGCACTTTACATAATTGTGTCACAGTGGCCCAGTTTTGTGTTGAACTCAGTAGTACTCTTGAACTGAATGCTACTTACTCACCATTGTGTGACTTAGTCCATCCCGTGCTTTGCTGCACATTGTGCTACCCACATTTGCCATTCTTGCCTGTCAACTGCTCTTCTCTCCAAATCTTCCCATTTCATGTTGAGGTGCTTGATGTCCTGCAGAACTGTTTATTTCCATGTTATTCATGGTCTTCCTCTCTTTCTTCTTGCATTTTCTGGCTTCCATTCAAGGGCAGTATTTGGTACGTGTTCTCTTTCCATTCTCAGCACATGTCCCAGCCACTGATGTTTTCTTTTGTAGATTATTTGTGGGAGGGTGCCTTGTCCAGTAACTTTTCTGACTTCTTCCATTGTTTGACTTCTCGTGTTAAATACTGCTCAGTATAAGGGTAGAAGAATTGGGCCCAATCATGTCTACACTATGGGCGCTATAACTGCGTTGCTACAGCTATGGCTCTGTAGTGCCGTTGTGTAGATGCTTCCTACATCAACAGAAGGGTTTTTTCTGTCACTGTAGGTAATCCATCTCTCTGAATGGCTGTAACTAGGTTGATAGAAGAATGCTTCCATTGACCTAGCTGTGCCTGCGCTGGGTGTTATGTTGGCATAGCTATGGTGCTATGAGGTGTGATTTTTTTCACACCCTGGAGTGCTGTAGCTATGTCTACCTGACTTTGAGTGTAGACTAGGTCTTTGAGTAGTGCATTCTTGGTAGTGCATAAATCACACAAAACTATCTTTACTAGAACTGCAAACACATTTATTTTAATATAAAACCTAAGCGTGGGATTTTCCAAAGTGCTCAGCATTGCCTTAACACTATTCTTACTGAAATCCATGGGAACGGAATTAAGTCAATACTTGGTGCTTTTAAAAATCCCATTCTAACCGTTCCCCCCACTCCACAGTTCCTGACAATATTCCTGTAATCAACTTTGCCCTTATTGTTCTGTGGTCACACAAATGGGGAATCTAAGATTTAAAAAGATAAGACTAATAAAGGCCTTTTCTGCTGTTTGGAAGCAGCCTCTGTATTTTTTTCAAAGCAATTTAATTTCTGTTGCATTCGTCTTCATGGTTGATGTCAGGGTCTGTTTAAAAAAGATGTGGTTGTTATGCACAAATATGCAGTGAAATTTTTAAATTGTTTTCTGACCTCTTAGGAAATTGAATGCTGTTCAGATCAGTCATCTGGGAATTCATTTCATCGGTGCATATTGCTTAGTAATGCATTATGATTTTGAACCAGGGATGTGGGCAAAGCTATACTAGCTATGGGATCAATTTTGTTCTCATAATGTCCCAGTCAGCCTCCTTGACTGCCATGTCCTGCAGGGATAGTTTGGAGGTGCTGTTACTGAACTTCTGTCAGCTATAGGAACATCATGGGGAGCTGGCATTTTCCCTTAAAATTCAGGCACTCTAGAGCCTGTCATTGGCATGTATTATGTGTGTGTCTGGGCCCTGTCATCATTTGTTCTCTGAGGGGGACTCTTCTCCTCCTCCCCTACAAGCATGGACTGTCTCTGGTTCCCTTCACTGGGTTAATTACTGGGGCAATCAAAGATTCCTTGATTCCAAAGGCATATAATCAAAATAAAGGTGGAAGTGCTCACTTTTCACTCTTGCTTCTACCTACTACAGACTTTGTTAATGAATTTTGGATTGATAATTTCATAATGGGCTTAAACTGCAGCAAGGGAGATTTAGGTTAGACATAAGGAAAAAACCTCCTAAGTGTCAGGGTAGTTAAGCATTAGAATAAATTACCTAGGATGGTTGTGGAATCTCCGTCGTCGGACGTTTTTAAGAACAAACCCTGACAAGCATTTGTCTAACCTGTCTAGATAATACTTAGTCCTGCCTTCGTGAAGGGTACTGGACTAGATGACCTATCAAGGTCTCTTGCAGTCCTACATTGCTATGATAATATAACTGTTATGTAGTGATGCTTTATTTTACTTCATTACATGCTATCAGCTTTTCCTTTGTTTTGTATCCTACCCTGGTGGTAGATATAAAAAGAGAGGACGCCATCCTTCTCCCATTTCAATCTGTGGCACCACTCCACTGAGTTCAGTAGGATCAAGATCAGGTGCAGAATTTTGAAGCTATATATCTTTTTTTAAAAAGGTAAAATTGTGTTGGACTATAGATGCTACCAAAAAAGAATTTGGCTGAGACTCCATTAAAGAGAAATTGTTCTGATTTTCTTTATCTCTGACTTTTGCTGACTGGAAATGCAGCCCTTTGTGCCTGTAATAACAACTGGGTAAGAGTCAGTCACTTAGAAATTATTCCAACAGGATTTATTTCATTTTTCCTTTTCTCTGATTAACCTCTCTATGAGCCCTCGTAGTGGAAGGGATGTTTTTGTCAGCAAAGCAGTAGGCTTCTGGGAATCAAATACTCAAATCCTGACAAAGAAATCCTGATGCTGAGTGCAGTGTAAGTTACTTAGAGCTTAATGTCTACATGGGGCAACTTACTGGCATGATACAATTATCAACATAATTTAGCAACATCAAACTGAAAAAAGGCTACTATGACACTGAATAAAAGTGTCCACATGGGGAATTATAACTATAGCAATAAAGCTATACCAGTATGTTCTGTGTTTGTACAGTGCCTAGCACAATGGGGTCCTGATCCAGACACTCTGGTAATAAAAATAATTAACAATAGTAATGCCAATAAATTTCCCTTTGTAGAGAAGCTTTCAATGTGTGGATGTGTGTGTCTTTTTAATAGACCTTGCAAATAGAAGTCCTGTCTGCTCACATAGACATTAAAGTTCTTCTTAGAAGAGGGGTTATCCTTGTGTTCTTGTCCATAATGTCCTCTCCCACTCCCCATACTGTTGTGCACCATGTGCGTTCAGCTGATGGTGACCTTCATTGCCGACACGTGGTTGATTTTCAGTGAAGCTCTGTGTGTAGTTTATGATAGACATTGGTGTCCGTCCTTTGTTATGAAAGGTGCTGTGTAAATGTAAGAATCTCATTCTTATACCACGTGTGTGGGAGTAGGTAATATTAATAGGGACTGAGATTATTCCTGCGGAGTAAGTGAGGGTTCAAATAGCAAGTATATTATACTTTTTTTTAAAGCCATAGCTACCTATTTTTTATGGTTTCCTGCAGACTCTGAACTATGTAAGATATGGGAGGTAATTGTCCTGCTCTACTCAGCATCTGGTGAGGCCTCAGCTAGAGTACTGTGCCCAGTTCTAGGTGCTTCACTTTAGGAAAGATGTGAACAAATTGGAGAGTCCAGAGGAGAGCAACAAAAATGATAAAAGGTTTAGAAAACCTGACCTAGGAGGAAAGGTTAAAAAAATTGTCTTGAGAAAAGAAGACTGATGGGGGAACCTGATAAGTCTTCAGATACATTGAGTGTTACAAGGAGGACGGGGATCCGTTGTTCCCCATGTCCACTAAAGGTTGGACAAGAAGTACTTAATGGGCTTAATCTGCAGCAAGGGAGATTTATGTTAGATATTAGGAAAAACTTTCTAACTATAAGGGTAGTTAAGTGCCAAGGGAAGTTGTGGAATCCCCATCAGAACAGATTAGATAAACACTTGTCAGGGATGGTGTTGGTATACTTGGTCCTGCCTCAGCTTAAGGGGCTGAACTTAAATGATTTCCCTTCCAGCCCTACATATCTCTGATTTTGAGACTACATTTTGAGGGATATTGTTCATTTTGGCCTCAGGGTTACCAATGGTCCACACAAATTTTATGCCCCCTTGTTGAAAATGTTTACATCAGAAATGATGAAAAGGTTATAGAAAGAGCTATTTACTCTAAAGAACTGTTACACTGACAAATCATTTTAAGTTTCCTGAATTATTTTTTTTTATCCCTCACTTTGGCACACTGCCACACATTGTATTCCACATTTAGGCCTTGTTGAGAGGCATGGTTCTTTGCAGGAGATGGGCCATTTTAGGGACACAGTTTGGACAAATTTTGTTCCAAATTTAAGGTTTTGAAAGCTTTCTGTTGGCCTTTGGTTTTGTAAAAGCTTATTTTTATATGACATCTTTTGACATTTTCATGGGGAAAGGTTGCTCTCCCCCCCCCCCGAAACAAATGACCTGTAAAGCTTGTAACCCAAACACTTTGCTTTAGAAACAGGCTACAGGAGGACCTGAACGTGAAACTGATTATATATAGACTAGTCTATATTCACTTCTGAATTTGAGAGTAAACCCAGAGTAAATGGTGAAAAGAAAAGTAGATTTCTTTATTTCGTATTAACTCAGTTAAGGTAGTGTTTATAAGATAGGAAAGAAGCTTCAGCTCTTCATAATCCACATTCAAAAACATGATAAAATTTGACAACGGTAAGCAAGTTGGTGTGCTGAGGCCTCTGCATATTGGGCTGACTTTTATTATCTGATTGTTTTTTTGCTCCCCTTTCTGTTATTGTCTCTTGTTTTATACCTATATTGTAAACTCTTTGGGGCACAGATTATCTTTTTGTTTTGTGTTTTGTACAGCACCTAACCCACTGGGGTCTTGGACCGTGATGGGGATGCCTCGTTGCTACCGTAATTAATAATTGGTGTGGCAGGCTTTGCCCAGGTAACATAAATGACCAGTGTTTCTTTTAACCTCGCAGCTGCTGGAGCTGACCATGATCTTTACATAAACCAAGCTGTAGTATTTATTGAAGATGCAATACAGGTAAATAGAATTTGTTTCTTTCTTACTGTGCCTACAGTGGTATGTATTTGTTACCTGTTATAATGAAGGCTATGATTTAGTCATGGAGGTCGCAGAAGTCACAGCTCTTAGGCTAGCTCTTATTTTCAGAATCCGTTTATTCCACATTTACTTAGGGTATTTTGAACAACCTTAGATTGAAAGAATGCTAAATAAGTGAGGGTAATAATTAAACTTGGTGAGAGTTTATTGGATAGATCAGGAGGCTACTGTCAGAACTCCTGAATTTTATTTCCTGCTCAGTTACTGGATAATTGCAAGGGTTTAGGCAAGTTAGTTAGCCTCTCTGTATCACAGTTAACTGAGTTATATATGGCAATAATTGATGCCTACCTTCTATAGGTGTTGAGGTATAATTTATATGAGTAACATGTTTTGAGGTCTTTGGATGAAGAGGTCTTTATAAAAGCAGTTTCTTTCCCATATCACTTTTTCTTCACATGTGTGCAAGCTAAGGGGTAGTCATTGGTGGACTTCACTTAATGCGAACAGTAATTTTTCTTTTTTAGTAGCCTCTATGTCTTAGTATAAAGCTGAAAGTGTCTCAAATTAGGTTTTAAATAGCTTGATCTCTGAATTACTTTTCTGTGCTTTGCCTCCTGCCTCCAGTATCGTTCCATAAACCACCGAGTGGACTCCAAATCCCTGTGGCTTTATCGATGGTATTATTCAAAAATTTGCCAGTGGTGAGAACTTGGTATTCTGCTCTTTTTGTCTCTCTAATTTAGCAGTGGGTTTTGAAATGACATCTTGTCTCTGTATTTTGTTAGTTTGAGTAGCTAATATAATAATTGTTGTTTTATTGCAAAACAAATTTTTCTAGCAAATCAAAATGAAGAATAAATGTGAAAGTGACAAGAATGGACAGTACCAAGTATTGTAAACTCTTTCTCATGGAGATAGCTCAGTAGAATTCCATGGGGCTAGTAACATGAATAAAGACTGTTTGCGGGAATTAAGGGTTTGCAGGATCATACAGTTATTCAAACTTGTGTTTTGTTACTAGCATTTAATTAAGCAGCAGCAACTGTGTGTCTTCTAGTTCATCTATTTTTCTGTGCCATTAAAGGAGCAACATTTTCCAAGCTGTGGTATTTGGTTTGAGGCTGGCCTTTTTATTCTAAATGTAGACAAAAAGTCCTGTACTGCATAGGCATGTGATAGAGTGCTTTCAGATGGTTTCCACTATATTCATTAAGCTTAATACCATTATGAAATTTGATATCCTTCTGATATCTCACTTAATTTTGTGACCAGTGTCTGTTTCCTTTTATTCCTGTCTTTATGTTCCCCACCCTTCCAGGGTTTTGAGTCTCACCATTACTCTAATCCTGGCTCTGGCTTTCATTGAAACCCCTTCTTCGCTCACTGTCACGTCAGATATACGATATCGCGGCACAGCCTGGGAGCCTCCTTGTGGCTTGACTGAAAGTATAGAGCTGTTTTGTTTCCTCGTCTTTATAGCTGACGTCTCTGTGAAGGTGAGCAAAGTCATGGTCTCTGCAGTATGTAAGAAGCATGTGTGCTTGTTCAGCATATTGATGGTAGACACAGTCAAAGTGATCTGTCTGTCCCTTCTTTATATTTTGGGAGATGGTGTGATTTGAAAGAATATTCAGGTTTGCAGGTTTTGAATTTGCATTGTTTGATTATATCTTAAATTTTGGAAAAAATGCAACTTCACGTTGATGTATAAAAACAGTGCAAAAACGCTTCAAAATTAGGGAGATACGAGTCATGCATTTCTAAAAAATACAACCATATTTCCTTAAATTCAGACTGCTGTTCACTGACAGTAAATAAAATGATAATTGTGTTGCTAAGGGCCAGATCTGGCTGACCTTATTTGGCCAGGTATTTTTACTATTTTTGTTATGGTTGTAGAATTGGTCCCTAAATGATCCAGCTTGCTCAGATTCAGACTAATTTCTGAAATTTGAACCCTTACATGCTTCCTGTTTTGGAAGGATCAGCATTTTGATCACTACACAGATATTTACCATGTGTTTGTGAGGAACATCTGCAACTTCTCTTGACTCTTACTTAGCTCTGCTAGTAGAAGAATTCTAGGTGTCAGTGTAAGGTGTTTTTTCCACATTCCATGGGAAATATTTGCAAACAAAGACTGAGGCCTTGTCTACACTGGCAAGTTTCTGTGCAGTAAAGCAGCTTTCTGCATTGTAACTCCCAAGGTGTACACACTGCTAAGCCAATTTTCAAGCAGACACTGCGCAGTTGCAGCACTGTAACAAAACCACCCTGATGAGAGGCGTACAGCTTTCTGCGCTGGAGATAGAGCGCTGCAGTGCCAGTGTAGACACCCCGGTCCATTACAGCGCTGCGATTGGCTCCGGGAGGCGTCCCACAATGCCTGTTCTCGTCTCTCTGGTCATCGATTTGAACTCTATTGCCTTGCCCTCAGGTGACCAAACGTCATCCCCACCTCTTAAATTCCTTGGGAATTTTGAAAGTCCTCTTCCTGTTTGCTCAGTGACGCATACAGTGGTCTCAGTACATCTTTCCAGGTGACCATGCCTGCACCACGCACCAGATGATCTCCCGCTTGGAGCAATGCCAAGCTGTTAGACCTCATCAGCATTTGGGGAGAGGAGGCTGTCCAGTCCCAGCTGTGCTCCAGCCGTAGGAATTATGATATCTATGTACTGTGATGAGCTGCCAAAATATTAACAACAGGTTCCCTCCTCCTCACCCCACGAGAGGGTTGTGGCGGCCCCCCCCCGGGCCTCCTGCCCCATCCAACCCCCCACGTTCTTTGATGCCCCCCCCCGGGGCCCCTGCCCCATCCACCCCTCTTCCCTGACCCCTGACTACCCTCTGGTGCCCCATCCAACCCCTCCTCTCATTCCTGATTGCCCCCTGAAACTCCTGACCCATCCAACCACCCCTTCTCCCTGTCCCCTGACCACCCCGGGAAAACCTATCCCTGACTGCCCCCGCCACTCCATCCAACCCCTGCTCCTTCCTGACTGCCCCCAGGACCCTTGCCCCCATTCAATCCCCTGTTCCCTTCCCTCTGACCGGCCTACCCCTATCCACCCCACATGATCCCCAAACTCCCCTGCCCTCGTCCAAAAACCCCTCCCTGCTCCCTGCCCCCTTACAGCGCTGCCTGGAGCCGCTCTGCCGGGACCAGCACTGGCACTGGCCAGAGACACAACCGCGGGGGCCGGGGCCGCGGGGGCCGGGGCCGCGGGGGCCGGGGCCGCGGGGGCCGGGGCCGCGGGGGCCGGGGCCGCGGGGGCCGGGGCCGGCGCCGGCGCCGCAACTGCGGGACAGCCGCAACTCCTGGAACAACCGGTTCTAAAAGGCCTGCTAAATTTAACAACCGGTTCCTGTGAACTGGTGTGAACTGGCTCAAGCTCACCACTGCCTATGGACAGATTTCATGATGCATGACAGAAAGGGGCCATGACCAGGACACACTGCAGTGCAGAGTCAAAGTGAAGAAGCTGCGGAACGCCTCCCGCAATGTGCTACTCCAGTGCTGCGCCCATGAGCTGCTGGTTCTACAAAGAGCTAGACATGATAGTCGGTGGCGACCCCACCTCCACTGTGAAGGCCACTGTGGATACTTTGGTGGCCTGTGTGCCACTTGAGAGTGGTCCGAGCAGGAGGAGGAAATCTTGGACGAGGATGTGGAGCGGTAGGGGGACCCAGAGGCAGAGGACGACTTGGAAGTCAGAGATGCATGCAGCCTGGAGATCTTCTTTACCCTGCAGGAGGCTAGCCAGTCACAGCTGTCGGATCTTGGCAAAGTGCAAACAGGAGAGGAGGCCCCTGGTAAGTGGCTTTGACTTTGGGAATCGCTAAAGCGCAAACAGGAGGGTTGCAGAAAGTAGGCTTGTGTCTGTATGATGTGCGTACCAGCACATGTCTAGTCTGAGTGGTGGAACAGGGTGTTGATTGACTCCTTCACTTCATGGGAATCTCCTGGAGATCTCTGAGGCAAACTCTCATGGAGATACTGGCCAACCCACTGCTGCAGGTTCTTTGGCAGAGTTGCTTTGTTTCTTGCCCCATTAAGGGTAACTTTCCTGCACCACTGTCCTGTCACTGGGGAGGTGGGGGGACCATTGCTGCACAAAGGCGAGCCACATAAGGGCCAGGGCGGAAGCCGCAGTCTTGGAGAAAACCCTCCCTTGATTCCCTGCTCACCGAGTTATTCCTTAAACTCTAAAGGCAAGAGGAGTGTGACGTTGATCTTGCCACGCATAGTAGCTATGACATGAGATTGCTTGTGGCATTCATGGAGGTGCTGACTACTGTGGACTGCTGTTTTTGGCTTGGGAAGTAAGCACTGAGTGGTGGGATCACATCGTCATGTATGTCTGGGATGACGAGCAGTGGCTGCAGAACTTTTGGATGAGGAATGCCGCATTCATAGGGCTGTGTGATGAACTCACCCCAGCCCTGTGGTGCAAGGACACAAGAATGAGAGCTGCCCTGCCGTTGGAGAAGCACGTGGCAATGGCACTGTGGAAGCTGGCTACTCCAGACTGCTACTGATCGGTCGCTAACCAGTTCGGAGTGGCAAAGTTAACCGTTGGACTCGTGTTGACGGAAGCGTGCAGGGTCATTAATCACATCCTGCTCCGAAAGACCGTGACTCTCGGCAACATGCGTGACATTGTGGATGGCTTTGCGCAAAAGGGCTTCCCTGAATGTGGAGGGGCGATAGACGGCACGCACATTCCAGGTTTGGCAATAGACCACCTATCCACCAAGTACATTAATCAGAAGGGGTATTTCTCAGTGGTTCTCCAGGTGCTTGTAGATCACTGTGGGCGTTTCACAGACATTAACACAGTCCAGGAAGGTGCATGAAGCAGGCATCTTTCGACCAGAAGATCACCGTAGGGGCTGTCGAAATGCCCATTGTGATGCTGGGAGACTGCTTAATGCTGTGGCTTATGAAGCCATACACGGGGCAACTTGACAGAAGCAAGTAGTGGTTCAGCCGGCTGAACCAAGTGCAGAATGGCTGTTGAGTGTGCTTTTGGCCGTTTAAAGACTCGCTGGTGCTGCCTATATGGGAGGCTGGACCTGGCCGATGACAATATTCCTATGCTTAATAATATAATATATGGAGAAATACCTATCTCATAGAGCTAGAAGGGACTCTGAAAGGTCATTGAGTCCAGCCCCCTGCCTTTACTAGCAGGACCAATTACTGATTTTGCCCTAGATCCCTAAGTGGCCCCCTCAAGGATTGAGCTCACAACACTGGGTTTAGGAGGCCAATGCTCAAACCACTGAGCTATCCCTCCACTGCCACATGCTATACACTCCATAATATTTGTGAAGGGAAGGGTGAAAGCTTCACTCAGGGCTGGAGTGCTGAGGCTCAGCGCCTGGAGACTGAATTTGAACAGCCAGAGACCAGGGCTATTAGAGGGGCGCAATATGGGGCCATAAGGATCAGAGATGCCTTGAAGCAGCAATTTGAAGCTGAAAGCCACTAATTTTTGTTGCTACGCTCAGGAGTGCAGTGCTTGTAATGCTAGGAGGCAGGGGAGGGATAGCTCAGTGGTTTGAGCATTGGCCTGCTAAACCCAGGGTTGTGAGTTCAATCCTTGAGGAGGCCACTTAGGGATCTGGGGCAAAAATTGGTCCTGCTAGTGAAGGCAGGGGGCTGGACTCGATGACCTTTCAAGGTCCCTTCCAGTTCTAGGAGATTGGTATATCTCCAATTATTAAATTGTGATTGGTGTAGATGATGCACTATGAAGGTGTAAGAAAATTGCCTGTTGCTTTGCAGGGCTCTGTTTGCTTTCAATTAATGGAATAAAGATTGCTTTCAAACCAAAACAATTCTTTTATTAAAAAACAACAACCAGAAGAGAGAGAGAGACAAAAAAACACATCAGCACTGAAGGGGATGGGGGAAGGGAGGGTCCCAGGAGTAGGTGGGATCCCAGGACGGTTAAAGATTTGTGTATGTCCAGGTATCCTATCCAGCCTTCTCCTTTGGAGTACAGTGCAGTGGGTACTGTACTTGAGCAGGGCTAAACTGCAGCAGGACGGGGGTTGAGTGCAGTGGGTACTGGGAGTCCGCAGGGCTGGACTGTGATGGGGCAGGGGTGGAATGCAGCGAGTACAGACTGGAGCCAGGAGGTTGGTAAGTGTGTGTTGATGGTGTCTGGGGGGCGCAAGGGAAAGAGTTTTGCAACAGCGGCTGCAGGGGAGGGCAGGTGTGGAGTTGCTCGGTTTGCAGTGCTAGTAGTGCCTGGAGCATGTCTGCTTGGTGCTCCATAACATTTAAGAGCTGCTCCATGGCTTCATTCTGGTGCGCCACATTCTCCTTTCTGTCCTCCTTCTCGCTGTCCTGCCACTCCTTCAATTCTTGTTTTTCGGCTGCGGAGTGCATCATAACATCACGCAGCAAGTTCTCCGTAGTTCTTCATGACCGCTTTCTAATTCTGCGCAGCTCCCAAGGTCGCATCTGTGAAGCCAAAATGCAACTTTTTACAGAAGCAGCATTGGTTGCAATAACACAGACCACTGATTTAACACGGCCACTATTCACAAACCTGTCACTAGCTTGGTGACCCCAGGCAAGCACATGAGCCAAAAGACTCCTAAAATGGTGAGCAGCCACAGGGGCAGGGGTAATCAGTGTTCCAGGACCATTCTGTACATGGGGCATGTGGCTCTTGGGGAGAACCAGCACTGTAGAGGGGGCCTTATCGTTATTGTCCCCACATGTTCCACAGGCTGTGTTCATTATGGAAGATATCTTGCTGCTGTTAGTGAGAGCGAGCAGCATATTGGTCAACAGTGCAGGATCCATTCCTACAGACTGAAGAGGCAGGGAGCGCAGTACACAAACTGTTGAAAGATGGCGCTAAATGCAGATGGAAGCACAGGGATTGCTGGGATGCGAAGCAATGCGTCACAGGGCATTGGGACAGCACTCAAGATGCCGCGCGACCCCCTCTGCCTTCCCACAACTCTTAGTGGCAGAAGAAGAAGAAGAGATGCTCTGTGGGATAGCTGCCCAGAGTGCACAGCTCCAAATACTGCTGCAAGTGCTGCAAATGTGATCATGGTATTGCGCAGGCAGCTGTCAGTGCTCTCTGAGCAGCGCTGTAACTGCCGGTGCTGTAACTCTGCCAGAGTAGACATACCCTTAACAATAACACATCTTTTGCAGCGTATTTGGATCAGTTTCCTTTTCAGGTTAGTGCCCACTCAACTTGTTATGGTTAAACAGTTGTTTACATTTCGTTTGCCTTCCAGAGTTATTTAATTGGTTGGGAAGAATTTCGGAAAACGAAATGGCTGCTGGCTTATATCCTGACACTGGTTGTTTCCCTGATCGACTGGATTGTGTCACTGAGCTTTTCTTGTACAGAGGTAAGAACTGTTATTCCCTGCATCCCTCCCCAAACTATCAGGAGGCTTGTGGCAGGGAGGGAATTATTGCAGAGAACGTGTTTAGAAGGACCTTTACTGTGTGGTGCCTAAAAATTACAGTGCTGGGTGGGGTGTCTTGTCTTTATTGTCTTGTGTTTGCTGCTAGAGTGAGCATAATGAGACATTAGGAAACACCTGCTGTAGCAAAGCTAGTCTTTTGCAACTCTTAATTTGCGTTTCTCAATAAAGGATGTAATGCTCTCTGTAAAATTAAATAAAGCTTTGCCAATGTAAGTAGTCTTTGTGATAATTAGAATGGAATAGAAAAGATTGGCCATTAGCAGAAATTTCATTGTGCAGGAGGAAGAGGACAGAATTTTCCATTGGATTTAACTGTGTAGGATTTACTGAAAGTAGCTGCCCATGGCCAACCCTCCCTCTCAAAATGTCAAGATAAATAAGGGTGACCAGATGTCCCGATTTTTATAGGGACAGTTCCGATTTTTGGGTCTTTCTCTTATATAGGCTCCTATTACCCCCACCCCCTCTCCTGATTTTTCACACTTGATGTCTGGTCACCCTAAGACAAATATAGTGCCAAATCTTGCTTTTTCAGAGGGAGTTGCAGGCATTTTAACCATGTGACTTTACAAGAGTAATATGATCAAATATCTTGTGACATGCTTCTAAACACACATATCCTAATCATAGTAACCTAGCTCTTCTCTCATCTTCCTCTACTGTGCAACAGCTCCCTGGCTGTAAGGCTATGGCCGCCAAGCGCTGCGCCTGCGCTTGGCGAGCGCGCAGCGCAGCGCTTGAAAGCAGCGCGCAGCAGCAGCGCTGGGAAAAAGCTCTCGCGCCAGCGCTGCTCCTCCTCCCCTCTGGGGGGGAAGGACAGCGAGCGGCAGCGGCGGCGGCTGGGGCTTTGATTACACTGGCGCTTTGTAGCGCCGCAATTTGCAGCGCTGCAGAGGGTGTGTTTTCACACCCTGCTGCAGCGCTGCAAATTTGTAAGTGTAGCCAAGCCCTAAGTAACTCACACTGAATCATCATCATCATCAATCAGTGATTACAAAATATTCAAATGATCTAAATACACAGGAAGAGAATGAGGCTGGAGTTTTGCATTTTGTGTTGATGCAGATACCTGTGCCAAAGCCATTGTCAAACACCACTCATCTGCCCCCCCAGCAAAGCATGTAAACCTTGCTTCAGATCATTTGCAGGAGTAGCCAGAGGTTTAATGCAGTTGGTGCTGTTAGTGTTAAATTGTTAGCCTCACAATTTTGTAATGCATATTTTAGTGACCAGGATACTGGTGCAGTGGCAAAGAGAGAATTTTTAATGTTGAATGGACATAACAGCTGAACTTGCATATGAAGCAGTAGTGTTTTGCTGTCCCAGCTAGCTTCTTTTTTATATTTTACCTGAGAGACAGGGTGGGTGAAGTAATGTCTTTTATTGGACCAATTTCTCTTAGTGAAAGAAACATGCTTTTGAGCTACACAGAGCTCTTCTTCAGATCTGGGAAAGGTAATCAGAATGTCACAGCTAAATACAAGGTGGAATAGATTGTTTAGCATAAATAGTTTACCCATATTGTAAGAGACCAAGGTGAAGTGCCAGTTAACTTCTCTGCAGTCATAGGATTAAAAAAGAGGGGATTAATGGGTTACAGATTGTTATAGTAAACTATAAATCTAATAATTTACTTCTGTTAGTCTATAAGGTGCCACAGGATTCTTTGTTGCTTTTACAGATCCAGACTAACACGGCTACCCCTCTGATATAAATCTAATGTCTTTATTAAGTTTGTGATTTCTAGTGTCTAGCAAAGTTATGAATGAAAGCTCTTCTTTTGAAGAAGATGTGCAAGTTTCCTTTGAGGATGAGGATTGAGAGGTCAGATACAGAGTAATCGTTTTGTGAAGAGTGTTCGCCCATCGGTGATAATGTTCTTTGTCCTTTATCATTTTTTGTGTGGGAGTTCTGTATCTGACTCATCAGACCTCATCTTCAAAGGAAACTTGCACAACACTTCCAAAAGACAAGCCTGGGAGCTTAAATTCATAACTTTGCTAGACACTAGAAATCGTAGACTTAATAAAGACACTGGATTTATGGCTTATTACAACAATCTGTAACCCACTAACAGCCCCCTCCTGTGACAAGAGTGGTGTTAACGGGCGACTTCATCTTGAATGGACGCTTGAAATATTTAACTACTTATGCTAACTACTTATGGCACTCAGGCTTTGTATACACTGGCAAGTGAAAGACAAAACTTTTGTCATTCAGAGGTATTAAAAAAACACACATCCCACCCATGAAAGACAAAAATTTTGTCGAGTCGGCAGGAGAGCGCTCTCCTACTGACAAACAGCGGCTACACTGCTCGCCTTTTAGCGGCACAGCTGTGTCGCTAAAATCTGCATAATGTAGACATAGCCTCAGAGTATGTTTCCCAGACCTGAAGAAGAGCTCTGTGTAAGCTCAAAAGCTTGTCTCTCTCACCAACAGAAGTTGGTCCAATAAAAGATAATACCTCACCCACCTTTTCTTGCTAATATCCTGGGACCAATGCTGTGTACTTTTGAGGTAGGTTTAAATACAATAACAACAACAAAAAGGGCATCAGACCAAAACCCTGGTTGAAGGAATGAGGTAAATGTCTTGTTTTGTTGCTGCATCAAGTTAAGTAGTCTCTATATTGGCTAGCGACTGCTTCTGTATCTAGACCGTTGTTGATATTTAGGCCTGGTCTGTACATAGTTGTGGTACATTTTTGCTATTTCAGATAGGAGTGTGATTTTTCTACTGAAAATTGTATTATAACCTATTCTCCTTCTTCTGTGGGAATGAGCTATACTGGGATAAACTCCTTTATAGCAGTATTGCTGCAGCCAAACTTGGGTGGTGGTGGTGGGCTTGTACTACTTTCACTATACAGGTATAGATAAAATGGTACAGGTTTTGTGTACAGAAAAGCTTTTTGGGAAAACCCTATGCACCCTAATGTACAAACCCTGGACCCATCTGTCTATAAACTAAATAAAACCTTGTGTGTCTAAAGTGTTACATTTACCTCCATCCGTCATCCTTGTAGTGATCCTGGTAATTTTTCAGTGGCCAAAGGAGTCCTTCAGCAAAACCAGAGGAGTAAAGACTTAATATTTCTAATGTAAAAAAGGTCTGTAAGGGAGAGGGAAAGCAGAAATAAAAGATAAATACAGCATGAAAAGTTTTGGACTATGTTCAAATATAATAAAAAAAAATCAAATGAGAAAACTATTTTCCCCTTTGAAGATCACTTTTAAAAAAATTAAAGAATTTGTTTTTAAAAATATTTACATAAAGGCTGATTTAAAAAAAAAAACTAGATTTTTGTATGTTCCTTTCCCCTGTGCACAATACAGTTTTTGCCTTTTGTTTGCAGAATAAAACTTTGTAAAATCATATACTTGGCAAGGGATTGACAACTAATGGTTAGAACAAGGGGCTGAGTCAAGAATCCAGGGTTATGGCATGCTCAGCCACTGATTCACTCTGTGTCCTGGAGCAGGTTATGTATTGGGTGATTTGAAAATTACACCCTTAACCCCTGTGTGCCTCAGTTTACCTGGCTGTTAAATGAAACGAATGATGATTAGGTACCTTGCCAGGCGATGGACAACTAATTCATGATTGTTTGTAAAGCACAAGGAGATCCTTGTGTACAAGGAGCTTTAGAAGTACAAAGTGTTCTAATCGCCTTCAGTTATAGTCTGACCTTTGGACTGGGTTTAGCTATTGCATAATAAAATTTCCTTTTATGAAGTGTCATTATTTCTGGGAACCCATAATTTTCGTAATGTTTTCTAACAAAAATGCCAAAAAAATTAGTGGTGTCTGCTGTGTGAAACTTTGTAGGGCTCAATATGAAACCCACTATTCTATTTTCACAGACTGTGAGAATAAGACGAATCCTCCGGCCTTTCTTTCTCCTTCAGAACTCCTCTATGATGAAAAAGACATTAAAATGCATCAACCGAACGCTGCCAGAAATGACAAGGTAAGTAACAGCACAGTAATTTCCCTCAGATCTGTTGCAGCCTGGTACCTGAACATGCCTTTTAGGTAGTCTCATTATTCTGGGAGTGTGGAATCTGGACAGATTCTATGTTGAGAGAGACCAGCTAGGTAAATGATTAGCGGATGAAAGAAAGTCCCTTACAGTAGCAGGCTGTGGCCTACCTATAGCTGGGAAAATTATCTATGCAGTAACTTGAACGTTACCCTAGTGGTGAGGTGAGCTAATTCTGTTCTGTATAGTTTCTCATACTGCGCTCATCACCATAGTAGCTGAGTGCCTTCCAGTAATGCATTAAGCTATATGACTAAGGGTTGGTCTACACTACAGAGTTAGGTCGACCTAACTCTGTAAGTGTCTACACTACAATGTTGCTCCCGCTGCTGTAAGTCACCCACTACACCGACCTAATAACTGTACCTCCGCGAGAGGTGTAGTGCTTAGGTTGATGCGGTCAGGCTGATGCAGTGTCTGCGTAGACACTGTGTTACTTATGTTGCCTGTTGGCTGTCAGCCTTGCACAGGGCTCACAGCTGGATTCCCCCCTCCCCCATGGTCGACAGTCCCAGCTATCAGCCCTGCATGGGGCTCATAGTTGGAATCTTCTACCCCAGTGAGCATGTGTGTGTGCACCAGCTTTCAGTGCCCTACACAGTTAAATTGATGGAAGCGCTTCTGGTGAGGACATGCACCACCAACAGAGGGGGTGTAGTGTGGACATGAACCACCGCAGTAATTACTGTGGTGGCTGTACGTTAACCCATCTTAGGTCAACTTAATTTTGTAGTGTAGATAAGGCCTAAATCTGCACCTGGCATGTGTTGTTTGTTCTCTCATCCTCTTCTTTAGGGAGAGGCGTGTGCAGTGGACAGGGGTGGCTCTAGGAATTTGGCCGCCCCAAGCACGCTGGTCCCGCGGCTCCGGGCGACCTCTTGCAGACGTGCCTGCGGAGGGTCCGCTGGTCCCACGGCTCCGGTGGAGCAGAGGTCCACCGGAGCTGCGGGACCAGCGGACCCTCCGGGCATTCACTGACACTGGGGCAGTCATGCCTGTGGGAGGTCCACCGGAGCCGCGGCAGCAGCAGACCCTCCGCAGGCACGTCTGTGGCAGGTCCACCTGTCCCGCGGCTCCGGTGGACCTCCCGCAGGCATGACTGCGGCAGGTCCGCCGGAGCCGCCTGCTGCCCTGCCGGCAAAATGCCGCCCCAAGTGCGCGCGTGGCGCGCTGGGGTCTGGAGCCGGCCCTGGCGATGGAGTGTTTTGTTTTGGTAGGATTTTAGGGTTCTTCAGGTTGGTTGCTTGTTTTAAATAAGCGTGTTACTATGCTTCCCATCACAGTGGCCTAAGGTTCTCACCGTTTCACTTCCTTTCTGGTAGCTTGAGGCCTGGTGATTGTGTACCTTATCCTGAGAGTTGTGGGTATGATCACTTCTCAGTATGAGACCACTTGTCTATTTTAAATCTTGCCAGAAAGCATGTGGTGCCTCTAAAATGAGTAGCAGTACTGATGATTTGTGCATGTGAATGTGTTTGTGTCTCACACTTGTATGTAATACTTGGCACTCATAAAGATCTTTTTATATTGAAAGTACTATTGTGACGGGGGTCCTAGTAGGGAGCCAGCTCTAGTCACTCTAATTGAGTAAACTGCAAAGAATGGGGCAAACAATCCCCATAGAGCTGATGGATATGCAATACTTAGATTCACCAAGCCAGCATAAAACAGCTTCTTTATTGTCTTATTGGTTACTCAGAAGTCCAAACCACACAGTTCCCTTGGATGCAACTCCAGGCCTCCATCCAGGTACCCACGTCAGATATGAAAATTTCAGTAAATCTTATTTCATCATATAAAAGAAAAGGTTCTGCCAATCCCAAAGGACCGGACACATTGCCTCCCAGGTTAATGAATGTTTCCGATCTTACCCAAATACACACTACAGCCAATTCTTATTAACTAAACTAAAATTTATTAAAAAACAAAAGAGAGAGAGTATGGTTAAAAGATCAATCTACATACAGACATGAGCTCAATTCATTGAGGTTCAGATTCCAGGAGAGATGGTGAGCTTTGTAGTTGCAAAGAGTTCCTTTATAATTCCGTTCATAGGTCATAGTGTCCAAATCTCATATTCAGGGCATACCAGCATAACTGGAACCTCAGTCGTGCCACTCAAACTTTCCCTGCAGAAGCATAAGCAGATCTGAGATGACAGAATCAGACCCAAGGATCTTTTATACAATTTCATGTCCTCTTTGACAAGTTGGGAGTTCCTCAGGGAACAAAAGGTCATTAGGATGACTTTGAAGGAGGTCCATCAGCAGTACTTAGCTGCACTGCTTAACATAAGGCCAATTGCTTCTTCCTCCACCATTCACAGTACATTTCAAAGAGAGATGAATACTGAGATATCTCATGTTTACAGTTCATTTAAATGATATCAGAATACAGCATAGACAAGGGACTGTTGATTACATTATTGACCCTTCTCATACATATGTAAATACACAAAAACACAAACATTATCATTATCCTTACATGTCTTTTGAGGGTTATTTATTTTGCAGGATGTTTAACCCTTTCTAGCCATGTGTCACGACTATGTACATTAATCCTCATAACCCCCTTGCATGAGGGGAAACAGGCATCAACTGGTTAAGTGACTTGTCCAGGACCCGAGAGAGAATCTGTTTCAGAGCTGTGAGTAGAACATAAAGAATTCTTGGCTCCCAGTTATGCACTCAAACCATTAGGCTACCTTCTCCCATGATGCATTTATTGCAGGGTGCTTTACTTCAGTATTTTCATTCTCGGGAGAGCGTTAGCAGTACAGATATCGCATTGTATGTTCTTATTAGAAGCCTTTAACTAGAAATCAAAGTAAAGAGTGCAATCACACAGCATGATGCTTTTTTAAAGAGACCTGTTCCTGCGCATGCGTGGGTATGGTATATAGACTTTGCTATATACCCTCACATCTCTTTGTTTCACACAGGGCATATTAATGCTAGAATCAAAGATATATACAAACCCACTAAGACTATATATTTTTGCCAGAGAAGGTCATAAGTCCTAATGATATCCTCATAATTAAGTGATAGAAGACTATGACCCTGATTCTGGAAAGCATTTAGATGCATGCTTAAGTTCCATTGACTTCAGTCCTGCAGTCAGTTTTGATTGACGTCAGTGACACATGCTTATGGGTCCTGAATTGGGATGCTTTTCCAAATGAGGCCTGTATGATTTGTTTAATTACTTTGCTCTAGCTTTTTAAAAAAAACATTGTTTTTGTTTAGGACTGTGTCCTCTTGTGTTTTAGCAAAAGAACTGATGTCGACATATATATTTTGTCTCTGATAGTGTTGTTCTGCTGCTAGCTGTTCACTTGTGTCTCTTTACCATGTTTGGCATGCTGCTGTTTGCTCGATCAAAGGTAACTAATAACTAACATTTATGCTGTGACAATTCCCAATGTTGTTTTTTCTCGACTGAGTGGCTGTTGCATATGTTGGTTGTCCGATTAAGCCAGAGAAACCCATTCCCCAAGAACAGATAGATTCCCCAACCTTCTTTGTCAGAACTCTTGGGATGGATTTATAATCTCTTTCAGGAAGGTTGTTTCTAAAAACTGAATTACAAACATACACAATCTGACGATTGCTGTACTATATACACCTCTACCTCAATATAACGCTGTCCTCGGGAGCCAAAACATCTTATCGTGTTATAGGTGAAACCGCATTATATCAAACTTGCTTTGATCCGCCGGCGCATGCAGCCCCGCCCCCCTGGAGCGCTGCTTTACCGTGTTATATCCGAATTTGTGTTATATCGGGTGGCGTTATAACGGGGTAGAGGTGTATTTAAGAATGCATTGGAAGGTCACTTCCAAACCAGTTTTACGGTCTCTTCTTTCTCAATCTCAAAATGCTATATCTCCAAAACTGAACTTCATCTTCATTTCTGAGCTGTGACTACACTAACTTCCCTACTGCATTTTCTTTTTATATCCCTTTGCCTAGTTCTGTTCATAGCAATCCTGGCTGACATGGTGGTAAAAATGCCAGCAGCCTTATCCATGCAGGAGCTTCCAGTGTTGTTAGAGTTGATAAAGTTGTATTGGTATTAGCACAGGTGAGAATTTTAAAGTGGGAACAGAAAGGCTAGTGTAGTAAAGGCCCTAAAATCACATCATGTAAACAGGGCCTTGTGTGTGTGCGTGTGTATATATAAAGACAGAGAGAGAGCGAGAGAGCACCCACGGAGTTGGCGCCTATGGTCTGACTAGTCATGTCCTGGGTAAATTTGTTCTTGAGCTTACTTGAGTTCATTTAGAAATGAAGTACCCAGGTGAGAGAGTGCAAGCAGACCTATTTCTAGCAATGGGAGAAGCTATTTGGCAGAGGACCTGGGAGATGTCAGAGGGTCTCTGTGCAAGACGGTTGGGGCTTCCTCCCGTATGAAGACTGCGCAAGTGACAACTGTGTTTGAGAATAGTTCTCAGGCTGTGGTTTCAGGGCCTTTTTTAAACACAACTGTCACTAACATGGCTTGTTCTTCAGTCTGGTTAGGGCCCGAGGACCTGTGCATGCTGAAAAACTGGGTGTCGGCTGTCCGTAACTAATAAGACCTGTTTCTGCGTTGTATTGTAGACATGATCTGTTTTAATTGTATCCACAAATTGTTCTACAGCTTTGCCTATAGAGTGCTAAGTTACTTGTTAATCATTTTACCACACCCTGACAGAGGAACCTTAGAATAAGAGTTTGGAAAAGCTATTATAATTTAGTTTGGAATCATGATTAGTTTCCCATCTGCACTATAAGATAGAATTGTGTTACACTGTCTACACTGCCACTCTCGCTCAGGGGTGTGAAAAAACACCACCCCCCCCGAGCGCAGCAAGTTACAGCGCTGTAAAGTGCCAGTGTAAACAGTGCCCCAGCGCTGGGAGTGCGGCTCCCAGTGCTGTAAGCTAATCCCCACGGGGAGGTGGAGTACGTGCAGCGCTGGGAGAGCTCTCTCCCAGCGCTGGCGCCCGGACCACACTCGCACTTCAAAGCGCTGCTGCAGGAGCGCTCCTGCGGCAGCACTGTACAGCTGCAAGTGTAGCCATACCCATAGTGTCTGCGAACTGTGTGGTAATTAGCTTCCCATACAGTGTAGCTAGGGGCCTAAGATGCTACTGTCTGCAGTAAGGTCTCTTATGTTGGTGATTTTATCATACTCAGAATCCCATTCTCTCCGATACACCGAGCTGCCCTCTCAGCTCGGAGGAGATGCTCTTTTAATCTTTGTGCCATTATCAGAATTGCTTTAAATTGCTACACTCCCTCTTTGTGGCATTATCTTCCCTCCTATGTCCATAGACTTCAGGCAGACCTAAATCGTATATTAACACTTCTACATCTTGCTGTTTTTAACTATGTTCTTTCTTACATTTTAATGATTGTTAATCAGTCAGATGTCTGCCTGAAGGCACTACAGCAGCATAACTGATTGATTGTATCAGAACCTTGCATGTAAGTTGCCTACATCTTCTACACTACTCTCACAGCTCTCTTCCACCTTGCTTGGTAGACTTGGCTGTCTGTATTGTATGAAGCAGTGAAAAAGGTTCTTGAGTGATTCTTAACTGATTTTCCCTGGCAAGACAGAGGCTTGTTGACACCTCAGTGTTGCTTTGGTAATAATATGGGTCTCTGTGTCTAGGATAAGCAGCAAGACAAGGAATGGGTGGGATATTTTCACAATTTGCCAGATTCACTGACTTCACTGCTGGTGCTGCTGACTACTGCAAATAACCCTGATGGTGAGCAATCCATTCCAAAGTCATTCTCATATCCTCTCTCCTATTAACAATATAAAATAGTTGATGGAATGGATTCCATTGCTCCCCTTAATTTACAGTCTGGCCACTATCAAATGATCCTAAATATCCTTACTCTTCTTCCATATAATGGTTCCTTCTGCAATTAGTGAGAAAACTGCAAGGACTGCTCCAAATTTGTGTCCCTTTTAACTCTTTTTAAAGCCTTTAAAAATTTCTCCAACTTCTGCCTCCATTGAAACAATTTAAACTGTCGTAGTTTCATTGACTTAAGCTATTACAATTACCCCAGCTAATTTGCCCCATGGTCTCCACCTATACCAGATCAGGATTTTAAGTGTTTGTTTCTTTCAGGCACAACATTCCTAACTCTCATTTGTTTAAAAATTTTAAACAGTGATGATTCCTGCATATTCTAAGAATCGAGCCTATTCTGTCTTCTTCATACTCTTCACTGTGTTGGGTAAGTCACCTGTTTTCTTCAGTAACTTCAGGTTTGTACACACTACCACTTATGTCCGTATAACTTATGTTGCTCATGGGTGTGAATAAGCCACCCCCCGGAGTGACATAAGTTACATCGACCTAAGTGCTGGTGTGGACAGTGCTATATCAGTGTGAGAACTTCTCCCACTGATACAGCTAATACCTCTCGGGGAGGTGGTTTTATTATGCCGATGAGCGAGCTTTCTCCCGTCAGCAAAGAGCATCTTCACCAGACATGCTACAGCTGCAGCACTTCTAGTGTAGACTAGCCTGTAGAGTGCTAAGCTACTTGTTAATCATTTTACCACACCCTGACAGAGGAACCTTAGAATTGGAGTTTGGGAAAGCCGTTGTGTTAATTTTTTTCTAGGATTTATAACCACAATAGTCTTCTTTCTTTGTGTTTCTTTTACTTAAACTTTGCAGTTTTATTTAACTCTCTGAAGTATCTTGAAGTATAGTTTTCATGAAAGATGCTTACAGCAATTTTTCTCATTTTTAGATAGGTTAGTCCATGACCTGTTGTTAGTTCAAACTTTTGTAGAGCCATACATGCAAACTATTGGCAAATTGTATTAGTTGGGCTGGCGGAAGGGCAAGAATCAGATATTTGTTGTGAGGAAACTAATTGTGTTGAATTTTAGATTCACTTTACTAGCTTACTGTGCAACATATGCAAATGTTGTAATTTAATTCGTCTTTTTTTTCTATCAAAGTTTTCAGATGTAAAGTTCTAGTCAGTTGAAAAGTCTTCATTAGTTTCTGCATTTACAAATACTTGTGTCTTAAAACCTGACTTCCTGTTATAACTCTGCTTATTATTTATGATGTAACTTAAGTGAGCAATAGAAATGTTGAGTTTGATTTCTCTCTTGGTGGCTATTGTAAAAATGTTGTAATGGTTCCTGTTTTATGAGCTAGCAATATTCAAATCCTATAGGTCTGTTGTTTCACCAAAAAATGACACTGTGTTTAGGTCCAAATTATTCATTGTGTGGCTTAGACTCAGGCAAACACTATATGATTCAAAGAAACTGAACTAAATGTCCAGCGGATCTCACTATATGTATTTCTTTTCTTAAAGGAAACCTGTTTCTGATGAACTTGCTGACAGCGATAATATACAATCAGTTTCGAGGATACCTTCTGGTGAGTAAAACATGCCTTTTTTTGTGTGCTGATATGTGCTAATCACACTATTGCTGAGCCATAAACGTACAGCTTATCAAGATAGCTCTAAGTCTGAAACGCATGGGAGTGGAGTTTGAAGTGAACTGGTATAGTCAAAGCGGCACAACCTCTTTGATTGGGGACACAGTTACAGTACTATAAAGGTGTGTATACTAGTATAGTTTCTTCCTGTAAGGGAAGAGGAGTAAGCTATACCCCAGTGTAACTGTGTTCTTGCACTAGAATTTGTACCGATTTAACTATTGTAAAAAACCTACACCCCCTAACCAAAATAGCTGTATCAGAACAAAACCTATGTGGCTCAGGTCTAGGTGTATTATAAAAAAATCACTGTTATATATTTCTCCTGCATGATTCAGCAAGTGAAATCATCAAGTCAGAAGTGGTGACTGGTCCTCACTAAAGTTGTGTTACTATAACTTCTGCCTGTAAAGAGAACCTTTTCTCTCCATTTTATTTTTATTTTATGCTTAGACTGTATTGTGGCACATGCTGTAATTTAAAGTGCAAACCGCAGAACTTGAGTTCCATGGAAGTGACTAGCCAGTCAATTACAAGGAGACATTAATCTGGCTGGTTGCTGAATCTTCATTCCCCCTTTGCCACCATTTATTCATTGGGTTGGGGGAAGAGTTACTGCCTGAGATGCAGGTATATCCGTGGATACTTAAATTCAGATGAAAGGAGTCTATGATCTATAAAGAATCAGTCGTACACTATATACTCCTTTGCACCATAGTACTGGAGTACCTTTCAGTAGTGCATTCAGCAATGTGGGGATTGTTCTCACTTATCCTCTCCTCTAGGGGAGAGTTGTGTGTTCAGTGTAGTGCTTTGTTTTGGTTTGCTTTAAAATGTATATGCTGCTAAGTTTTTATATTGGAGAAGGCAGGTCAAAGAAACATGCCTTGCCCCTGGAGCAGGAGATAGTGAGACTTGTAATGGTCCTTAGCTCCTGGGGGAGTTTGTTGCACGGTCTTGGACGGACCACTGAGCATGCTCTGTCTCCTGCACAGACGAGCTTTACCTTATGTGTGTCAGTGTTGCCCTCCAGGTGAGGTGAAGCTTGGATCGCTTCAGCAGGAGGGGCTGTTAGTGCTAACTCAAAAATGAAAAATCATGAAATGGTGGATACAGGCAGAGGTATTAACATGATACAGGAATGAATCCCACAGCATTTGACATGTTAGCGTCCCTCATTTTTGAGTCTGTTGCATGTTGTACCCACGTGTGGTCCTTGGCAGGCTGAGAGAGAGCTATGGGTAAGAGTGAGTCAGTGAGAGGAATAGGGAAAGGTTCTCTCTTCCTCAAACAGGATTGGACATCAGGTTTTACACTCACGGCCTTTCCAGCTGAATGACTTTCAACAGTAAATGAGGATGCTTGATTTGCAATGTAGGTAGTCTTGGGACTGTTCAAGATTGGTGACATTGAAGAGATAAGCTCTTACCTTACCTTAAAACTAGGGCTGATCAAACATTAATCATGATTAATCGCACTGTTAAACAAGAATAGAATACCATTTATTTAAATATTTTTGGATGTTTTTCTCCGTTTTCAAATATATTAATTTCAGTTACAACACAATACAAAGTGTACGGTGCTCACTTTATATATTTTTTTTTATTACAAGTATTTGCGCTGTAAAAAAACAAAAGAAATAGTATTTTTCAATTCACCTCTTACAAGTACTATAGTCCAATCTCTTTATCAGGAAAGTTGAAAATACAAATGTAGAATTATGTACAAAAATAAACTGCATTAAAAAACAAAACAATGTAAAACTTCAGAGCCTACAAGTCCACTAAGTCCTACTTCTTATTCAGCCAATTGCTAAGAAAAACAAGTTTGTTTACATTTGCAGGAGATAATGCTGCCCGCTTCTTGTTTACAGTGTCACCTAAAAGTGAGAACAGGCGTTCCCATGGCACTGTTGTAGCCGGCATCACAAGATATTTACATGTCAGATGCACTAAAGATTCATATGTCCCTTCATGCTTCAACCATCATTCCAGGGGACATGCGTCTATGCTGATGACAAGTTCTGCTTGATAACAATCCAAAGCAGTGTGGACCGACACATGTTCGTTTTCATTATCTGAGTCAGATGTCACCAGCAGAAGGTTGATTTTCTTTGTTGATAGTTCGGGTTCTGTAGTTTCCGAATTGAAATGTTCTTCTTTTAAGACATCTGAAAGCATTCTCCACACCTCGTCCCTCTCAGATTTTGGAAGGCACTTCAGATTCTTAAACCTTAGGTCAAGTGCTGTAGCTATTTTTAGAAATCTCACATTGGTACCTTCTCTGCATTTTGTGACAGATGCAGTGAAAGTGTTCTTAAAATGAACATCATCTGCTGGGTCATCATCTGAGACTGCTATAACATGAACTATATGGCAGAATGTGGGTAAAACAGAGCAGGGGGACAAACAATTCTCCCCCCAAGGAGTCAGTCACAAATTTAATTAACGCCTAATTTTTTTAAATGAGTGTCATCAGAATGCAAGTATGTCCTCTGGAATGGTGCTTGAAGCATGAAGGGGCATACGAATATTTAGCATATCTGGCATGTAAATATCTTGCAATGCCAGCTATGGAAGTGCCATGCAAATGCCTGTTCTCACTTTCAGGTGACATTGTAAATAAGAAGAGGGCAGCATTATCCCCTGTAAATATAAATAAACTTGTTTGTCTTAGGGATTGGCTGAATAAGAAGTAGGACTTGTAGGACTTGAAGTTTTACATTGTTTTGTTTTTGAGTGCCGTTATGTAACAAAAAAAAAATCTATATTTGTAAGTTGCACTTTCACGACAAAAAGATTGCACTACCATACTCGTATGAGGTGAAATGAAAAATACTATTTCTTTTATTTATCATTTTTACAGTGCAAATATTTGTAATAAAAAATAATATGCACTTTGATTTCAGTTACAACACAGAATACAAAATATATGAAAATGTGGAAAAACATCCAAAATATTTAATAAATTTCAATTGGTATTCTCTTATTTAACAGTGCAATTAAAACTGCAATGAATTGCGATTAATTTTTTTGAGTTAATCGCGTGAGTTAACTGTGATTTATCGACAGCCCTACTTAAAACTGCTGCCACCACCTTCTTGAGCATAGATCTTGGAAGATGGCTTTTCCATTGCCTCTGAATTAACCTGGGTCCTTGCTTTTGTTACCATATAAGAGCTTTTCCTGGGACTGATTTATTGTATTTTGATGTATAGTACGCTTTTAGGAGGAAAGAGGCTGCCAATCCTAGGCCATTAATTAAAAATACATCAAGTGGGCACTGTGGGGTTGAGGAGAAGGAAGAATGAATAAGAAATCACAGGCTGGCAGTGACTAAGATCAGTTCTTGGTATCTCTCACAGCATTCACTCTGCTTCCTCTTTCCTCTACCCACCCTCTTAGTTATTTTTCTTTAGAACTGCAGGAGGAGTTCCCATGTAAGGTGAGTGCCTCTTTATACAAGATGGTTGAGCGGGTCTTTGAATTGCCCATGCTTCCTCGATATTCCTTACTCGGATCATGATCTCTCCTCCCATAGGGAACAATCTTACCATTTAGACATAGCCCTGCTGAATTCCTCCTGGTGCTCAGAAGTGCACAGGGGAAATGTTTCTGCTGCTGTGCCCCTCGTGGAGTGCAGCATACTCCCTGCGATACGATACCCAACTCACTCCAGGAACCTGTGCAACGGTTGGGGATGTTGCTCCCAGGCTCCCACACCCCTTTGGAGGCAATGTGCACTCTATGGGGAGCAGTCTTGGGCTTTCCTTTGGGGGAGAGGTCTGTGAATGTGACAGATACAAAAAGTGGGGAAATGCCGTGCATATTCCTTTCCTGCTCACCACTCCCCACCTGTCTCAGTTTGACCTACAGAAAGATAGTGGAGAGATGCACATACTGACCATGGCGGTCGCTAGTGTGAAAAAGTCATATATAAAAAAAGTACAGATAAGACAAAAATGGCTGGGGGCCTGCTTTTGGTGGGATCTTAACCGACACTGTTCTACATGGATGGTGGTGCACGTTTATGCTTTTGGATACTCTAATACCTCTCATCACTTGCACATTCTGGGGTTAGTTCCCTCAAAAGTGTACTCACACCAATGGAGGCCGGGGCTTGAAAATGAGGCCCTGGATGTTTACGTGAACTCAGATGGTCCCCCATTTTCTCTCCCTTTTTACTGTCCAATCTCAAGGAAGATGGGGTAGGAAATCTCCCAAACCAGCCATGATTCCCGGGGATGCCAGAAGGCTAGTGTGTTCTCTGGCCAGAAGTCTTGGTCCTGTAGGGAGATTGGACTGTAGCATTCTTCTCCTCTGTCCCCTGTCTCCTTGCTCATGCCTAGCAATTTCAGGACTCGTATGTCTTCTTGCTCTCTCCGAGCAATATGTCTTCTCTTGGACTCCACTGATCTCAGCCTTGAAACTTTTTAAAGTTACTCTTTAAACTGCAGAGCAAATATACAATTGGACTCTGTAGATGGACTGCTGGTGGCTAGTGGTGGGGGAATTGGCAGAGAGTGGGTGACCTGCCCTTGCTGAAACCCACTCTTAACTGAACAGAAATGGCTCATTTTGAGGCTTGCAGTTTGCTTTGGTTTGAGAGATGGGCAGTGACTCAGGGCACTCTTCACTTCAGCTACGCGAGTTGCCTCTGAATAGCTACTGAAAGGTAACTTCTCTCCTCTGTATTGTTTTCACTGTATAGAAATCAGTTCAGTCCTCGCTCTTGAGGAGACGTTTAGGAATCCGGGCTGCATTCGAAGTGCTGTGCTCCCCGAAGGAGAGTCCTGTCAGTACAAATGCGTAAGTGAAGAATGCCACAGTGTATGTTGCTGTGGGGGAAGAGAGCAATATTTTCCCTCCGGTTGTGTCTGTTACTTCTCCTGAGATTCCCCTTTTTGGGGGGAAGACAGATTATCACCCATCTGTTTATTTAATGGGCTGTTTTTCTGACTGCCTTTCTCCTGCACCCTATTATATTATATCCATATCATTTAAACACAGTTCTGAGGCTGTCATTTGTGTCTGTCTTATAGGTGGGGGAGGATGGAAGCTGGTTTTTGCTTTCACACCTAATCTTCCATGTCTGTTGTAATTGCTTTAACAAATAAGCACAGGGCTGGAGTTAAGAGCAGCAGTTTGATGGTGCCTTCATGAGAGGCAGATTATATTTCAAGACGTCCATCAGAGTTAATAGTTTCTCTTTTTTTTTTTTATTTTATTTTTAAACAGATTGTGTGTCAGTGCTAATACCTTACTACAAGTGCTTCAAAAAGTTGAAATGGATTCTTGCTGCAAGGAAGCCATCTTGAGGGTAGGAATCTGTTTTTGTTTGTTTATGTTCATGTCAGTTCTTGTTAAAGGTTTGGGCCTGATAGCCCTGGAGACTGAAGTCTTCTCTTTAACCACAGAGCAGGTCTGAGAGTGGTCACATCAGCAGAAGCTTCTTCCCACTGCCCTGCCAATATCAGAATCCCCTCTGAGTGAGAGAGAGGTCAGGTCGGGCTGCAAGACCATTTATTTCTTGGCCTTCTTGCTGAGACTCTAAATGGTGGTGTGGAAACGGTGTGTGTCCAGTCTGCTTTCAGCTGGTCTTGGACCACCAAACTCATTTCTCTTATGGGGTAGTGAGCAGCTGTCTGATGAAAACAACTTTTGGTCACTACTGGCAAACTCAGTTTGAACCAGTGACCGAGGGCAGAAGGCTTTATTTCTTATTATAACCCTCCCCCGAGCCATTCAGGCACTTCTTAGTGGTGGTCTAGTTTGTTTTCATTAAACATTTTTGTTGCAAATTCTTTTTTAAAACCCTATTTTATAATGGAAAAGGGGCAGCTGTGTAAAAATGGTAACTAGATCAGTTGAGCAGATTATTCTCAGTATAGTGTGGCTCTCAAATCTTCTCTGAAGCCATTGACCAGATGTTAGGGTTACTCACTCTTCAGGGAGCAGGGAGGGTGGAGTTAGCGTTGTTTCTCCCATGTGAAGGGACAGAGAACGCAACAACGGTCAGTGAAAGATAATGTGTCAGACTTGCTCGTTTGAATGCTTCAAAGCACATTTTAGAGCTAGGAGGAGAGCAGACCTAGATGTGCTAGAACATGGCTTTCTACAGTATTTTCTTCTAGCATTTGAAATGCCCATTTCTAAGGAAAACCAGGGCTAAACTATGGGTGATAGCATGCCCATGGTTAGCTCCTTTTTGGCATTAGTACGGCTTGTGGGAGGCTTAAGTTAAGCAACGAGGTTGAAAATCTACTCCCTAAAGGCCTGACTTCTGTCACAGTTCAAACTCCAATTTTTAAGAGTGGAAGACATAAGTCCATCCCTGGATCAGAGTTTAACAAACCAGCAATGCACGTGTTCTGTCACAGACATTGTCACAACATCTTTAACAATGTGACCTGGTAATGCCTTTGTGACCAGGTGCCTGGATGGGCCTCGCTGAGAATGGGCAGACTGCAAGGAATAGGGCAGACAATCCCCCAAACTTGTGGTTTATTCTATAATTAGATTAATGGAATATCAGGGTTGGAAGGGACCTCAGGAGGTCATCTAGTCCAACCCCCTGCTCAAAGCAGGATCCCCAACTAAATCATCCCAACCAGAGAGGACCTAAAAACCTCTAAGGAAGGAGATTCCACCACCTCCCTAGGTAACCCATTCCAGTGCTTCACCCTCCTCCTAGTGAAAAAGTTTTTCCAAATAGGTTTTTCCAACCTAAACCTCTCCTGCTGTAACTTGAGACCATTACTCCTTGTTCTGTCATCTGCTACCGCTGAGAACAGCTTAGATCCATCCTCTTTGGAACCCCCTTTCAGGTAGTTGAAAGCAGCTATTAAATCTGCCCTCGTTCTTCTCTTCTGCAGACTAAACAATCCCAGTTCCCTCAGCCTCTCCTCGTAAGTCATTTGCTCCATCCCCCTAATCATTTTTGTTGCTCTCCGCTGGACTCTTTCCAATTTTTCCCCATCCTTCTTGTAGTGTGGGGCCCAAAACTGGACACAGTACTCTAGATGAGGCCTCACCAATGTCAAATAGAGGGGAATGATCATGTCCCTCGATTTGATGGCAATGCCCCTACTTATAGAGCCCAAAATGCCGTTAGCCTTCTTGGCCACAAGGGCATACTGTTGACTCATATCCAGCTTCTCATCCACTGTAACCCCTAGGTCCTTTTCTGCAGAACTGCTTCCTACCCATTCGGTCCCTAGTCTGTAGCAGTGCATGGGATTCTTCCTTCCTAAGTGCAGGACTCTGTACTTGTCCTTGTTGAACCTCATCAGATTTCTTTTGGCCGAATCCAAGGAACAAAACAGCTTCTGTAACACCACATTGGTTAACAAGAAGCTATTTACAGTCCCCTTTAAGCAGTCCAGCCCTTGGTCCCCATTTAGATATGCAAGTCTAATATAGTGAGGGTTTACTGAAAGCCTGATTTGCCATATGTGATGTTCACCAATCAAAAAGGACCAGACACTTATCTCCAGGACAGTATGAGTCTCAGTTCTTACCCAGTATTCACGCAGATGCTAACCCTTTAGTGACTAGAAAAGTAAAGGTTTAAAAATAAAAGGACAAAGAAGAGAGTTGCAGTGGTTAAAAGATCAATATACATACAGATATGTGTAAAGTCCTTAGGTCAGTTTTATAGCAGAGATAGTGAGGCTTCTGATTTGTAAAAGTTTTTCTGGAATCAGTTTAAAAGGTTATAGTCCAATAGGCAGTCCAGGAATAGTCTGTTCAAGTTCTTCCATGAGAATTCCAGGGTAAACCTGGAGACCTCAGTCTTATGGCTTGGACCTTACCTTCCATGTTAAAGTTTTAAGCAGACCTGAGATGTCAGGGTCAGGTCTGGGGCTTTCCTTTATAGCTCCCTAGCAAGCTGACAAACCTCGTGTCACAGTAAGACCTCCCCTGAGATAGAATAGGCAGTGGAGATTGTTGCTTTGTAGCTAATCTTCTATTTCCTATGCATACACAGGTAAACTAGTTGCATTCAATTAAGGCAGTTAGCTGGTACTTCCTCATTGCATAGATAATTAAGTTGAAGACAATATAGATAATATTATTAGTTTCTTACCCTATAGTAAAACCTTAGAACACCAGAGTTATGAACTGACAGGTCAGCCACAGACCTCATTTGGAACTGGAAGTATGCAATCAGGTATCAGCAGAGACCAAAAAGAAAAGTAAATACAGTACAGGACTGTGTTAAACATAAACTACTAAACAAATAAAGGGAAAGTTTAATAAAAAGATTTGATAAGGTACGGAAACTATTTCTGTGCTTCTTTCATTTAAATTAGGATGGTTAAAAGCAGCATTTTTCTTTTGCATAGTTAAGTTTCAAAGCTGTATTAAGTCAACGTTCAGTTGTAAACTTTTGAAAGAACAACTGTAACGGTTTGTTCAGAGTTACAAACAATCTCCATTCCTGAGGGTTCATAACTGAGTTTCTGCTGTATCTTACATCTTTGATCTTAAGGTTAAATGAACTATCTGCATGCATAATATAAAGCAATTAAAACACCAAAGGGAATTAACCTGTACAAGCTAATCTGTTCATTTTGTTAAACTTCCAACAATATATAGATAAACACAGATAAATACTCTTAGCATCTACCCTTGATTTCTATTACTACAATTAATGGGTTAATGATTGCTGGTCTAGTACATCTCTTTGAAATTCACATACAAGTGGATTATCTTGATTACATTTCAACGCCTCTTGTTAAATTGTTATGGGCCATACCAAGTTGGCTTTTCTGCCCATGTCTCAGTCTTTTCTAGGAACACTCTCTTGCAACAGGTATTGCATATGACAGCTTAGGAAAGTACATTATATATAAACATATGTGTATGAAACTCTGCATAAAGCCAAAATAAAGACTCTTGAAGTAGGTTTAGTTAAAGAGCAGCAGGAGCCAGATGGCACAAATATGCTTGAAATGAAATAGAGGCTGGGGGGTGGAGGGGAGTATATATATTTTGTTTCCCTTGGTTGTCAGTTCTAGTCTCAGTTATGTATGCGGGGGAATATAGAACAGAAGGTAGATAGCCAACTCATTCCAATGGGAGATCAGCATCAAAGTCAATCACACTATTGGTTAAGTGTTTTAGGTACCTATGTTTTGAACGTTTAGAGTCGAAGGCAGTGGTTCTCAACCTGTTTACCACTGAAGGCTGCATATGCAGCTCTGTGTGTGTTATGTGGGCTGCATCCACACAATATATACACTACCTGTCTGGCCCTGAGGATGTCACATGGGCTGCACAGCTGTGTGCTGGTTGGGCCGCAAGCAGGCTGCAGGTTGAGAACTACCGGTCTAAGGCAATGCAGCGGCACCACTGTAAGCTCTCTAGTGTAGCCGCTCTGTGCCGAAGGGAGAGCGCTCTCCTGCTGACTTTATTAATCCATCCCCCCAATGGGGGGGCCCCCTCCCCACCCCTTTTGTTTGCGGCCCCACCCCTGTTCCGCCCCTTCTCCCTATGCCCCGCCCACAACCCCACCCCTTTCTGCCCCTTCCCCAGGGCCCACCCCTGTTCCACCCAGGGTCTCCCCATCCTTCTGCCCTCCCCACTGTAGTCCCGCAACCCCTTTTTCTCCTTTCTCTCCCCCACCGCCGCCACTATGGCCCCAAGACCAGAGAAGCTCTATTCCCGCACCACGGCCCTGCGACTGCAGCGAGGAGTGAGAGCTCCTCCAGTCTCAGGGCCGCAGCGGGGGTCTGGGTGCTGGGTCTTCCTCTGCCCCTGCCCTCCCTCTCCCGTGCTTCTGCAGGGGACCGGGGTCGGGGCGCTGGGGCTTCTCCTGTCCCGCCTGCGCAGCGCTACTGCCGGAGAGCGGGTTGGGCCCAGGGGCTTCCCAGGGTGGGGAGCTTCCAACATCCTGTGGCTGCTGCCAGGGACCGGGTTGGAGGCTGATGGGGGCAGGGGATGGTTCCCCTGTCCCTTGGCTGCTGCTGTGGAGCGGGGTTGGGGCGTGGGGGCTTCCCATGCCCCACCTGCCCGGTGGCCAGAGCCCCTTGGAACAGGCCCCAGGGGTCCAGTGGCTAATCCACCACTGGTCCTAATCCAGTGCCTTGCCTACTGGAGCCTGCTGCTTGCCTGAAGACTATATCAGTACTCAGGGATCTGCCCTCCCTACAGATATATTAAACACAGATGTTGATTTGTGTTTCTCTTGTATGTAAAGACAGTTCGGTCATGCCCTCGTGGCGTACTGTCAGCTGCCCTGTTTCAGAAACTCTTTGATGAACTCGACAAAGATCCTGTTAAACAGGTATGTGCATGACAATTATTTATATAGCACTGTTAATCTGTGCAGTTCTGTACAACAGTAAATAGCAAGCTTTGGCTGTGAAGACATGACATTGAGCAGACAATACATATATATGGAGCGGTGAAGAGTCATCGATTACACGGTGGGTTCACTGTATTATTCCTAAATGGTTTTTATAGTGGCAAATTCCATTGGTTTTCAGTCAGATGGCCACTTTTCAAGTGTTGAGGCTTAAAACATTAAATGCATCTCCCAAAGAACTTATCCAAACAGAAGCCAAACAAAAATGTTTGTAGTGCTTTTTACCTTGGAGTTCTTAAGTGATTCGACTAAGCAAAATGGGTGTAAATTTTCCTATATTAGAAGATACGATTAGTAATAAGCAAGTGGAAGATGAGTTGGAGAGAGACTTCACGTTTCCCCAAAAGTTCGTTTGTAAGTTAGCTGTTATAAGTGCAGGAAACTCAAACTACCATGTATAAACTTTGTTTAAGTGACTGGACTGTGCTAGAAGAATTAAACCATTTCACATTAAAAAAAATAATCTGTCAATAGCATTACATCGAAGAGCATTTATTCAGTCTCCTCATCACGTGGTCTCTAGACCAATAAATACACTAGAAAGGATCAATACTGCAAATTTATATGTATTGTTTCCATGGAGAATTAACAAGAAGATGAGCATATAGTGCATTATTATTTAAACACCATTTTTGATCATTAGAAGTGCGTACGGGAATTAACTAAAACCACACATGGTAAATAGGTTTGTGATGAAAAGTGTGAGGCATTTAAAAAGTTTTAGCATCATGAGAGAGTCCCATTTTAAGGTAAATCATTGTCCCCACATGTTTATTTTTTGGAGGACGATGTCAAAGCCTCCCTCAATAGAAGTCTTGCCTCCCAGTCCTTGAATGAAGTCATTTTTGCTTCTTGACTGCCAGTGAAACATACAATCTTAAAGCTTGTCTGCACACAGCTGCATTGATTTTTTTAACTTAAACTGGTTTTAAAACTTTTTATAAACTGGTGCAAACCCTTGTCTGGACATTCATATTTTGGTTTAAGGTGGGCTTACTTTGGTTTAGCTTTAACTGATTCCTAATCAACATAAGCTAAATCAAAATAAACTTGTCCTAAACCAAAATAACAGCATTCATGTGGTTTTTGGCACCAATATCACTGAATTGGTTTAAAAATCACACCTTTAGTTAAACGGATACAACTTTATGTGTAGACCAGGTTTTAGGAACAAATTCAGTCCTGCCATAAATGTATGCAATGTCTCTGAAATTTGACTCTGTGGAGTTTTGCTCCCTGCTTGCATTTGGGTTGAGTTTATCCTTTATTCTTTTCTTAAATTGGGCTTTCTCCCTACTCCTTCTAACAAAGGTTTTAGACTCTGAATCTCAAAAATGTCTGTGTTCTTTTCTTTTCAGCATCCTCCCACACCAGAGTACCAGTCTTCTTTTCTGCAGAAAGTGCAGTTTGCTTTTGGCCATCACTTCTTTGGCTACTTAGGGAACGTTGTAGCACTAGCAAACATAATTTCTATATGTGTAAGTATTGATTTTTGCATCAGAAACAGAACAGGATTTAGTTTTGTACATTACTCGGCATTCCTACCACCACCTTATGCAGAGGTCTTTATTATGGATTGTTTAATCCAGAATATTTAAAACTAAGGAATAATTTCTCTGTTTAGAAAGGTGTCTGCAGAGTGTAATAATAACTAGCTCTTGCATAATACTTCTAATTAGTAGATTTCAAAGTGCATTACAAAGGAGATCAGTATCATTGATCTGAGGCACAGAGAGGTGAATAAGCAATCATATATTTTTTTCTTAGTTTTTAAAGTGCCCTACTGTCTCAGAGCTGGTGGGGTGGGTGTGGGGAGGAGCCCATCTTAATTTTAGGTGGTGCATTTTTGCTCTAGGGTACAGCAGCCAACTATTGATTCACCAGAGGTTTTTTGTTTTTCCAGGTCATCTTGGTAATGGATGCAGATAAGCAGCTTTCTGAACGGGATGACTACTTCTTGGGGGTAAGAAGTATCAATGTCTTATGTGGTTGCTGTTGCTCCTCAAAGCTTAATTCTAAGGATGTTCTTCATTTTACACCTTCTAGGCTATAAATTGTTTTTTTATCCTGTACTATCTGCTGGAAATGCTGCTGAAAATACTGGCAATGGGGTTTAAAAGATACATATCGTACCCAAGCAATAGATTTGATGGACTTCTGACTGTAATTCTGCTGGTAAGTTCATGGGGCAACTTCCACTAAGTTCTTGAAAGTGAGTTTCTAGGATGACCCAGATCTAATGTCAACATTATTTGCTTGAGTCAGAGAGAGAAGGACTTATACAGTCTTGGCACATGTGAGAAACTGATCAATACATTTTTCATGTTGAAATTAAATTTTGTCTTGATCCTTGTATCTCAGAACAATGCAGAACCTTTAGCGGACAATGCTGTGGAAGCATTTTTCACTACTACTGGTTGGCATGTAGGTTGGTCAAAAATTTACCCTTCAGTAATGAGGTCTACTTGTTTATATACACTCCGACTGTATTGATATTCCAGAATATTAATAGATATATTTTACCCCTCATTTTGGAGATAGATATTTGGAGTTGTGAGCGTCTCCATACACAGCCTCTTCAGTGTTAAATCTGAAGAGCTCAAATCTCTTAAACAAAAATAACAATAAGAGAAGCTATTGCATTTTAGGGTGACTCTACACTAGTGTAGCTGTGGTAAATCGATCCCCAATCGCTCTGCCGTCGACTCCTGTACTCCATGGCGGCAAGAGGCAGAAGCAGAGTCGATGGGGGAGCGGCGGCAATCGACCCCACGCCGTGAAGACGTGAGGTAAGTTGACCTAAGATACCTCAACTTCAGCTACGCTATTCTCATAGCTGAAGTTGCGTATCTTAGGTCGATTTGCCCCCTCCCCCGACCCCAGTGTAGACCAGGCCTTACATAATCTGTAATAACCTTACCATTTGGGTGAGGAGTAGCAGACTAATTATTCATGTAGTTATTTGGTGACAGCTGGACAGCTGCCTGAGACCAGATTCAAGCCTGGTGTAATGGATTTACACTTCCTTAGACCAGATGTAAATTTGGTATTCTGCACCCACTTAAGAGCCACCAGTTGCTTTTTTGCTTTTTGTCCAACTATGTTTGTTTAGATAGTTTTTGCCCAAGAGGCCAACAAGTTGGTGTTTAAACTTCTGGCTTTAAAACAAGAAGCCTTTTCCAGTTTAATGTGGGGGGAGGAGAATTCTTTGTTCATGCACACTGGATTTAAATGGAGAACATTCTTCGGTTGCCCTTTGTAATCCCCCAGATGGGGGAGCTGAAGGAAGTTAGGGCTTAAATCCCATTTAAATACAATTGAATCTCGGCACCTTTCTTAGGCACCTCTGAAAACCTCCAATTCTTAATACCCTATAAGATCTCTTAGTAGAACAGTAGTAAAAGCCTTTGTTTTGTTTATATTTTCAAAGTTGTTTCACTAATGATATTCTCAAAGACTAGGTGAAAAATTCTAACTTATTCTAAATTCTAAAACTTGCCATTTTCAACTTGGATTCCATAGAATTCGTTTCTCTGAAACTATTATTGCAGTTCTGAAACTGCTAGTCTGCCTGCTGTGAGGTCTTATACCTAAACAAAATCCTGCATGCACTTTACTTCTTGTACAGAAATAAGTTAAGGTTTACTTCCCACCACTGGATTTGGGTGGGGAAGTAGGGGTAATTTTGTGATCTGGTAGCTGAAATTGACAATTACCTAGCTTTATAGCAAGTCAAATTAGTGACTAAAACTCTTGTCCCTGTCTGTTTGGAAGAAGTTTGAGGTCAAGTTCTTGAGACTTTAATTCACAAAACAAACATCAGAGTTGCTGCAGTTTTGCCTCTTTTCTTTTGTAATACAAGGTTTTGGAGGTCTCAACTTTTGCTGTGTATGGATTTCCTCATCCAGGCTGGTATGTATTCTTTGTAAGCATTTCTAGCTCTTCTGAAAATTGTAGCATAAGGAAACTAACTGATGTTGGGACTTAAAAGATCCTGGTCAAAAATTGCATAGCTCACATGTACTCTCATTGGTTCAGTGTCCAGGGACAACTAACTCTTTAGAAACGTTGGTTGTTCTTATTTTTCAAACATGATACACATTAGCTATTTGTCTACATATGCCTGCTGTAACTTGCCAGACCTACTAAAAAAAAAAACCACCTGCCTACCATAACTTGTCAAACCTGTTAAAAGCTACTTCAGTAATTCACCTCTCTAGTCACTAGAGGTCAGGCAATACAGAGAATTGGGAGAATACTGTTCTATTAGATCTCTGACAGAATTCAAAAAAGCTATTCTGCTGTTCTGAGAGAAGGATGAGTATATGTACCGTGAGGGCTGGCTTAGAATGAAAGCGGAGCAGACTTGGAGAAATAGTTTGTGTCCCTATAGTGCAAAGTATATGAAATGAAATTTAATATATTGCAAACGTTAACTGGTGCTACCCTTGTTCTGTTTCTGTAACAGGCTACAGTTAAACCTAACTGTATAGACTCTTATCACAACTTTCACTGTAGCTTTAAGTTTGAGTTTTGTTGTAGAAATAAGTTGTAGATACAGAATTTCTCTCATCTCTCTCTGTGTATTGAGTAAAAGATTTTTAAAATATACACACACAGTAACCAAGCAGTGGTTTAATTACTGCTCTTTGCTTCTCATGGCTCTTGAGTTAAGACTGTTGAGTGGCTCTTTCCCCTTAAGTAGAAGAACAAGAATCATAGATGCTCCTTTAAAAATGGCGCACTGCTGCAGCTGACTCTTGCTTTAAACAGTCATACAAGTGATCTGCTTCCACTTACTTTTGGAAAAAGAGTCTGTCCTCCATTTTCCTGTGACAGTCATTTGTAATGGACTCCAGCACTTAACTTTCTTCCCTCTGTGTTGAAGGGCCAACTTTTAAAAGAAATTTTCATATGAATTTTATCCCGCTTTAATGTAGGTATTTTCTGAGTCTTATTTCATATCGCAGTCTTTGAGTGGCACCAGGTAACTGGCAATTAGCTGTCATAGCTAGAAAAACTGTTTCATTGGAATGCAATTCGAATGACATATCTGAGTTAAATGTGATGGTTGGATAAACTCTGTCAGAAGGATATTAATAGCTGTGAACAAGCTATTTACAGTGGGTTCTCTGAATTTAATTAATTTCCCACGCAAATTCATCTGATAAATTTGGGCTTAACTTTGCCCTTTGATTTGTGAATGCACATCATTATTATTTGATATCATATTTGTATTGCAAGAGCATCCACAGGCACCAGTCAGGGATCTGATGCTCTATTGTGCTAGGCACTAACACACCCACCCACCCACCACAGAGTGAAAGGAATGTCCCTGCCAAAAGAACATACAACCCAGATGGATCAGAATTAATCTTGAGATGTCCGTTACAGCGTGTTAGCTGATTGTTGGGTCTGCGTGGGTATGTCTACATTGCAATAAAAGACCCATGGCATGGCCGTGGATGGCCTCGGTCGGCTGACTAGGGTAAGAGAATATAAAATTGCAGTGAAGATGTTCAGACTCAGGTTGGAGCCCAGGCTCTGGGACCCTCACGCTCATGGGGTCTCAGACCCTAGGCTCCAGCCTGAGCCTGAACATCTATTACTGCAATTTTATAGCCCCACAGCCTGAGCCCTGTGAGCCTGAGTCAGCTGACCCAGGCCCTGAGACTTGGTGCTGTGGGTTTTTTTTTATCACAGTGTGGACATAACTGGCAGTGTATTAAAATATTTCCAGAGTATGCCTTCTGTGCTGGGATTTCTTAGTTCTTGCTTTAGGATTTGGATTGAGTATCTTTTGTTACCTGAATCATGGCTTTGGAATTTTCACTTATTTGTTGGAGAGTTTTGCATTTTCTAGTAGCCTTTTTCCCTCCGAGCAACAGAAGCACACAATGTTCCAATGTAAGAGCCGACTATTATTAGCACTGAGTTTTCAAATGTGACCCTGTAATGTGCAGAATGCTGTTTTAGTTAAGCAGTAAGGCATGGCAGGATGTATGATAATTTGTGTGAATTCAGTGTGTAGATTGAAGCCAGAGTGCAGCAAAACCAATTATATTAGTGTATTAGTAGCCAATAATGCACATCCCTTCTGTAACTGCACTACTCTGGGATCTCTTATATGCAGCACACTCTTTGTATTTTTTCATTGCTATTCATCGACTGTGAAAGTCAGTTAATACTTGGAAAGATAAAAACAAATCCTTATGAGTAAGGAATTATCACGGAAAATAGTAGAAAAGTTTGAATGTGATCGATGCTTTTCTTTTTCTTGGAATATTTTAATTAAAATATCCTATAAGATCATGAGGTCTGCCTGCTATCTACACACATTTTTAACATGGACTTTAGAAAAGGAATCTAAATGGGTAGAGCATTCTGCCACTGTATCAGTAATGAGGTGCACTGCCATGACTCTAGCTTCTCTCCTCCCTCGTGAGTTAGTAGTAGCCTGGCTCAGCATGGATGCAGCATACTCCTAGACAGGTTCAGGTTTCCAGAGGGACTTGCATCTAACCTATTTCTTTCACTTCCATTCAGAGAATTCAAACTACACAAAGTCGATCTCCTTTGAGGAGACCGGAGAAGGGCTGTCTGGTAGAAACAAAATCACTTGACCAGGCATTTCAATACACATTTAAACAGCTAGGGATGCATGTATGTCATGTCTGCATTTAAAATTGTAGCTTAAGTGATGGCAGCTATCTGTGGATCCCTTCCTTGTCAGTCATTAATGTTTCCTGTGGCTGAGACTTCGGTCAGGTAAATTTTCAGCTCCGTAACTGTCAGCATTAGGTTTATAAAGAAATTATACATGATGAAATAGAACTTCCTTTTTCTAAAAATTATTAACCCACAAATGCTGAGCAAAATTTGTGAAGAACAAATAAAAAATTATCACCAGTTGCTTCTCCATTGTTTTTTTTATTTTTTTTTAATTTTTTTTTAATGTCACTAGCTATTTCTCTAATTTGTACCATTACTCATATGTCTTTCGTAGGAGACCCGAAATGATGGGGTTGCTGTCTCTGTGGGATATGGTGCGCCTGGTGAATATGCTAATTGTATTCAGATTTCTGCGGATTATCCCTAATATGAAGGTGTGTGTGCCTTGCTTTTTCTCACTTCCTGAATTCTCGACTAGTCCAACGATAAAACTTCCTAGAACCTTCTCAGAATAATAACCCTTTCATCGCAGATGGGCTTGAATTGCATTGAAGAGGCATCGGAGTTGGGTTTACAACTTGGAAACTCCTCGCTCTCAGTCCCCTTCCAGCATGTGGAGTGATGGGGGAGGGGGAAGGTATATACAATGATCTGGTGGTTTGGATGTGGTCGCCCATCTCTTTTTATGCCGGTGATAGGGGGCCCTGCCTAAGATGGGGGCCTGTGCAAGTGCACTGAGTTGGCCATTGGTTAATCTGGGCCTGAGTGTAGCTGTGGCAGCATGGGCTAGCTACTCAAGTAAAGTCCTGTGAGAGAGCCTAGGCACGTACTCAGGCAGCTGCCCGAGCTGCAACCAAGTTGTGGTGGCCACACTGCTATTTCTAGCCCACTAGTTGGGTGAAAGCTAGCGCACCCGTGTCTAAGGTGGAAATTTCCGAGGTGGAAATTCCAGCTGCAGTGTATACATACCCTATAAGTGACCTTTTGTCTTATGTTGCCCCTCTTGAACACCTGAGTGGATACAACTAAAATGAGGAATTTACAATAGTTTCTAGGTGCTATGCTGGCTCCCCCACCTAATTTCTTTAACAAACCCTGTGTTTGAGGGCCTTGTATTGGGATTTTGTTGTTCATGTGAACAGCAACCTAGGATGAGACAACCACTTTATTTTCACTTGCAGTCTAGGTCAGGATTTGAACACAGATTCACAAAGGTGAAATGCCTGTGCACTTATCCTTGTAATTGAAATTACTTCCCACATCCTCGTACCCTACCCTACCTATTTACAACCCACGCCCAATTTCACCTCAGGTTCAAAGAGCCGATGCAGTATATGGAAATTTTCCTCTTAAAAGTGCAAATCTTACTTATTTCTGGCTTGCAGTGTGTCTGTAGCTGTATCAGTCCCAGATTATTAGAGAGACAAGGTGGGTGAAGTAATTTCTTCTGTTAGTGACGGAGACTAGCTTTTGAGCCACACAGAGCTCTGGGAAAGGTACTCCGAGCTGAAGAAGAGCTCTGTGTAAGGTCGAAAGCTTGTCTCTCTCCAACAGAAGTTGGGCCAATAAAAGATACTACCTCACCCACCTTGTCTCTGTGGTATGTGATGGGATGTTAGATGGGGTGGGATCTGAGTTACTACAGAGAATTCTTTCCTGGGTGCTGGCTGGTGAGTCTTGCCCACATGCTCAGGGTTTAACTGATTGCCATATTTGGGGTTGGGAAGGAATTTTCCTCCAGGGCAGATTGGCAGAGGCCCTGGAGGTTTTTCGCCTTCCTCTGCAGCGTGGGGCATGGGTCATTTGCTGGAGGATTCTCTGCAGCTTGAGGTCTTCAAACCACAATTTGAGGACTTCAGTAACTCAGTCATAGGTTAGGGGTTTATTACAGGAGTGGTGGTTGAGATTCTGTGGCCTGCATTGTGCAGGAGATCAGACTAGATGATCATAATGGTCCCTTCTGACCTTAAAGTCTATGAGTCTCTCTTATTTCAGATTTGTATCAAGTGATGCCAGTATTAACCATTGATGCCTGTATTAACCATTGAGGATAATATAGTGTTGTTCTGAGATTGAGTCCTTCTAATTCTCTTAGCACTCTGGTCAGTTGACAGCTTTGGTCCTGGACTACAGAGGCTAGTGCATAGCAAGTGAGCCTGCTGTAGAAAGGCAAAAACAGCCAACATTTGGAGCTGTACACCTGGAAATACTGAAGCTGCTTATAGCAGCGGTGAGCCCATATGAGGGACAGATCAGCCAGGAAGAATCTGGCTCAGCCTTGTTGCGTGTCATATCCATATCTTATGCTCAGCTAGTACCAGACTGTAGACTGCACCTGGGAAGAAAGCAGGCTTGGGTAGTTCCAAGAGAGACATTACCCTATTCAGAATTGGGTGAGGTCTCTCAGGCTGCCTAGGCTGGGAGATCCCGGGAGCCATTGCATCCCAGTTCAGTAGAACAAATGTTTAGCTAATGTCAGGGTGAAGTGCAAACTGGAAAGTGAGGGAGTGTGGTCTAATGATTCAGACACGGGATCAAGAGTCAGGAGTTGTGGACTCCATTCCTGGCTCACCTATGGTCACCGTCTGACTTTGGGCAAGTCACTTAAGGTGTTTGCCTCAGTTTCCCAGTCTGTAATTGTGACAGAAATGACAATTTCCTGCAATATCCTTTACTATTAAATTTATGTAGTATTCTGGACTGAGATTGTATATAACTCTTTGGGTGGGGAAAGAGGTAACCTATGTAACTACTGGGAGTACAAAAGACTATTGAAAATGTGCCATACAAGTGTGGACTTTTGGGACAATAAGTGTTAAGTGGATTTTCTGGGGATTCGCTAGGGAGAGGTTAATGCAAATTCCCCAACTCTGGTTATGCAAAACCCCAGCCTTTTGAAGTTTTGCCCTGAATGGGTGTTTGTCTGCTGATTTACCTGTCCAAGCCAGTTAAATGTCCAAGCCAGTTAAAGAAACGGCTGTTCTGCCCAGTCCAAGAGGGTGGGGGACCCAGTTGTGGCTGCCCTTGGCTGGAGCTGGGGTGACCTATGGTAAGCTTTTTGGCATGTGTGTAGGTTTTTTTAATTGATTCAATATGTTTTCTCTGTAGTCTGTTTACCTTAAGAATAGATGTGTTTACTTAGATGGAGCTGTGTGGTAACATAACTGGCAGTACACTTCAGAGAAAAAGCAAAGTGCAGATACTGACCTGTTAAGGCAATCTGGTTTGCTGGGGATATCACAGTGTAACCCAAGGAACTCTGAAACCCCCAATCAGGAGGGAGAAAGACAAGGGTCTCAGCTGAAGACAGGTGATGGCTGGGAGCCTGAAAGCTTGAAGTGGATGCCCTAAAAGGACCACAGAGGGGGAATACAGTTACTGCGAAACTGTGACAGTACTATTGTAATAGCATCCACCTCAGAAGAGTATACGGCTTCATTCATTAACTGTACTCAGTATGTGGCGATCCATGGATGAAAATCACTGCTATTGTTTGTATTGTCAAAGCAGCTAGGAGTCCCAGGCATGAGTCAGGACCTCACTGTGCTAGATGCTGTATTAGAAGTGCAAAGTATTTAGCTGCACTTCATTTTCCCAGCCTACCATCATTTTGTATCATTTTAGTTACAATAGATCAGTGGGGCTTAAAAATGTATAATAAAATATAAGAATTCTGTGTTTTGTTTTAGTTCATGGCTTTGGTTGCCAGTACATTGCTGGATCTGGTGAAAAACTTAAGAGCCTTTGCAGGGCTGCTGGTGGTGAGTTACAATTTGAGATTGTCAGTCTTTCTATAATATGCTGCAATATAGGGTACGCTTTCAACAGAGTAAACCAGGGAGAGGTACATACATTGGCCCCAGTAACAATAGCAGAAGCTACATGACTAATTTCCATCAAACAGCACATCAGATATTTGCTTCCAAGTGTTCATCCTGCCCCTTAGCAGTGCAACCCTTCCTAAGGAATCAACAAACTAGTTGATTATTATATGTGGAGCTGGTAGCAACTTTCCATTCGAAGACCCTCTATTCAGTTACTTAAAACTTTACAAAACTTTAAGCATTCAGGATGAAATTTCCGGTTTCTGCCTCAGGCCTTTTTAAGTTTCAGCTGAAACAGTTCAGCCATGTCCAAGAAGAAGGTTAAGGAAATATATGTTGCCCACATTAAAATCCACTCAAACAACTAGAGCCCTGCGCAGATACAGAATTTATATCTGCGGATATAAAGCGGATATCCGCGGAGCTGCAGGGCTCTACCAGGAACCGCAGTGGTGAAAGTAGCAGCATGTCGGGCCTCGGCTCACAGGAGCCAGCATCCAGGCCAGGCAGCTCCCCCAGTGTGGCTGTAGCGTCCCCAGCCCTGCCCACGGGGGCAGGCACTGGGTTCACCAGCAGCTGTCCTCGGTTGTGCTAGAGTGTGCAAGTGGCTTGCATGCTCCCAGACAGGAGACGCACCACAGTCTCTGCCCCAAGGAGCTTACAGTCTAAGAGATCGATCTTGTGATAGGCTGAGCACCCTCAGTTACCATTAATTTCAAATATTTTTGTTTAAGTTAGAGTTGAGGATGCTCAGTTGATCTCTTTGCATGATGAGGCCTTATTACATTTATTGTTAATTTGAGACTTATTTTTTCCAACATTAGTCTGCAACATACACTGTTTGTATCGTGTTAGTTATTTATTGGCCAGTTTCTCTTTTGACTGCTTACTGTGTATATTTGACTTCATTTCATAGCTGGTGTTACAGGACATAAAACTGGTTTATCATTGCTAAGCCAGATGCCCCACCTACTGGCAGACTATGGAGGTGTAGCATCAACTGGATCCAACATGTTTAAAATCCTCTTTTATGTAGCTCAGAATAGAATACCCTTTTCCTTCCTGGGACTTTTTTAATAACAATATAGAAACATGAGAACTGAAATTATCCTGGCATTTTCACTAGAAAGCTCATGTTGTTTCAAGACAGCCTAGTAGTAACTCTTCTTCAGTAAGAGTTGTAAAGCATTGACAACTCTCTGAAGGTTATTTCTAAGGCAACTTCTGACATAAGGTAAAATTTTCAAAAGTACCCGAGTGATTTCAAAACAAGTCCCATTTTCGAAAGGCACTTAATACTCATTGATAATCAATGGGAGTTGGTCCTTTTTCAAAATGGGAATTATGCTCAAAAGTCACTGAAGCACTTTTGAAAATTTAACTTTAGCATGATTACAGCTGTGCTTTTACAAAGGTTTCTGATTAAATATAAATAGCTGATTTAAATTTGGCCATAGCTTAGGTTTGGTAGAAGCTTGCTTTTAGGAAATCCAAGTCCAACAGCAGTCTTCCCATAACTTTTTTAAAATCCCAATAGAAATAGTTTTTAACAGCCACATCTCTGTAGTGTTTTCAGTTCAGCCATCACAGCGCAGAGAACCAGAAGGTGAAACTTATCATAAAGAAAAGTGACTTCATCATTTTTTTTTAACAATTCCCCGCTGAATAGACTATAGAAAGAAAGCATACAGCATAGAGTGAAAAATAAGTGGGCTTTAAAAAGTTCTTTCAGTTCTAATAACCCATGGTAATTAAACAAATTCCCTTGCCTCTGTTACTCCATGAGTTTTAAGTTGATTGTGTTCCTTTTTAACATGGAATGGTCTCTGAGGAGCTTATCTTACAACACCCTAATTTATTTAGTTTTTGAGTATTTTAGTGACTAATGCTAATGTGTATTCCTTTCCAGGTGGTTTTCTATGCGTTTGCTATAACTGGCATAGTGCTATTTAAAGGTGCTGTTGTTCCTATGGGAAATATCAGGTAAGGCTTTATTCTAAATGTCCAGTATTTGGAAAGATACTCTTGGTTTTTGAATCCCCACTTTATACCTCTGTTCTTATCTTCCTGGACTCTTTGATAAGTACCTCCATCCACAGTCTTCTCTTCTATACACTTCTCACTATTATAGTATACTTTTTAATTTGTGGTGGGCCAAGAATCTTGGACTCATTTACTCTGAGCCTCTTGGTTTTCCCTCCTTATTTGTCGCTTCCTTTCTCTCCAGTCTGTCACTAATCTCTTAAATCTTGCAGGTTTTCCTCCCCTGCTCACTATTCTATCGTTCCAATGTCCCATCACTGTTTTGAGTCTCCAGAATGCTCATCCCCATCTTGGAAATTTCAGACCCTTTTCTGCTTTCTCTCTAACTAGTGCTCTCTTTCTGCCTGTGTGGAGGTACTCAACTCAAGGCAAGCGTTCTATCTATAGAACAGGGTATAGCATATTATAATAACATTACACTCTAATTTCATTGTAGTGTTGTCAATACAACATCTGGTAACAGGACTTTGCAGTGTGGGACCTATGAGCAGTTGGAGTATTGGCCAAACAACTTTGATGACTTTGCTGTGAGTGTGGTTGCTAGTGGATTATGTTCTGTGTTTTCTGAAGATGTCTAAATAGTGACAGTTAGTGCAATAACCACTCAACCTCTGTTTCATCTTGTTCCTTAGGCTGCAGTAGTAACTCTCTGGGATGTCATGGTGGTGAACAATTGGCAAGTTTTCCTGGATGCATTTTCAAGATATTCAAGTCCGTAAGTAATAAAACTGGTACCTAAGAAGACCCTCCATTGGGGTATTATCCTGTGTTCTAATCAACATAGTTCTTCAAAGTAAATGGGCAGAAACTATAGACAGATCTCACATATTATGATCTGGGAACAGGAATTGCATATGAAACTACTGCCTGCCTGCTGCTATGGAGCTGCCTCTCTTCAAATCCACCTAAGTATCTAGTAACCAAAACTTGCCACTTAATGGACAGCTTTTATTGGTCTATGTAAATTGGTAGTCTCAGTCCAGTGCCCAGTGGGCATCGCATTTAGCAATAATTTGGAGTCTTTGTTGGCAGTTGACTTGACCCAGAATTGAATTGACCCTGGAGATTGGACTCCATATGAGTTTGCTTCACCCGCCTGTGCTCCTTCAAGGCCAACCTTGAGATGTGTTGTAGATCACTGTGGGGAAGCTTGTGTTGCTGCTGTATCAGTTCTGTGGATAAATGGAGGTGTTCAGTCTCCTGTGTTGTCAGTCTAGCATCTTTCATTCGCATTAAGTAAACATGGATAGTTTAAGAATCTTGATTTTCTTTAAGTTAATTTTTCCTTCCTTTGGTGTCTCAGTTGGTTAAAGCACAATGCACTATACCGTGGCAGTTTTGCCACTGACTTTGGTCGATCCAAGATTTCACTTCATATTTCTTTTTCAGAATTCAGACTCGGAAATTGATGTGATATGAGTGTGTGTTTGTGTGACAGGTGGTTGGGGATGGGTTCTGATGGGGGACAGTATATTTATCTCTCAACTGATTGAGATCCAAACTTAACAAATGGTTTCTCCCAGACTACTGTTTTATTTTATGAAAACATTGAAGCTTTTCATGGGGAAAAATGTAAATCCATAGCTTTGAACTCTCATGGCTTTTTAAGGGATGAAGGCAGGGGAGAAACATCTTCATTATAAGGTGGAATTGTTAGTCTCATAATACTGTACACATCTTTATTTTTTTCTTTAATATCCTCCTTCTCCAGGTGGTCAAAGGTCTATTTTGTAGCCTGGTGGCTAACTTCCTCTGTCATCTGGGTCAATTTGTTCGTAGCCTTACTTCTGGAGGTAAGGGACTGAGTTTTAGCTGTAGATTCTTGAAGGGTGTGAGAATTTTTATGCAGACCTATTGGAAGTAGAGTTTTGCCATTATGTGAAGTTGAGCACTCAGTGATGGAATAAATCCAAAGCTTGTCCAGGCTTAAGAGGACATCTAGTGATAAGAGTAATTATGGACATAATAATTAAATTAACTTTAGAGAATATTGTCCATCCAATATCCTCTAATGGGAATGAAAAGAGAACAGTTATTATTAGCATGAACTGACCCAACTATTCTTGTGTGTGTCTGGTCACCCCTTGGCACACAAGAACTGTATTAAGCTGGAGGGTGTATTTTCTGGTTGAGGTCGTACAAACCAAGGTCCTGCTTGCTTTGTGTAGACGTTAAAGACTCCAGAGCACTCATTGCAATAGTAAGTATTTTTTCCAGGGTCTTTTGGACCGCATTTTTCCTGCTTCCTTGTTGTATGTTATACTATTTGCTGGTTAGCCATCACTATCTGCCCCAGAGCTGGTTTGCATTTTATTGGTGCTGAATGATCATAGTTTGTAAACAGCTTTGAAAGGTATAAATGTAAGGTGTTCTCAGGGGCGGCTCTAGACATTTCACTGCCCCAAGCACAATGTCATGCCGCGGGGGGTCCCGCGGCTCCGGTAGACCTCCTGCAGGCATGCCTGCAAGCCGCGGGACCAGCGGACCCTCCGCAGGCATGCCGCCGAAAGCATCCTGCCTGCCGCCCTCCCGGCGACCGGCAGAGCGCCCCCCACGGCATGCCGCCCCAAGCACGCGCTTGGCGTCCTGGGGCCTGGAGCCGCCCCTGGGTGTTCTTATTTGCTATAAGTACCACAGACTTGCCTGTGCGCTGTACTTACCTGTGTATCTCCAGTACTAGTCACCTAGGCTGCAGGTTTGTGGTGGCCATGCCCATTACAGAGAGAGCTGTCTCTATAGGATTCCAGAAAAAGCCATTCCCATTTGCAGAGACTGTGCCATGGCTTTTCACTCCTGCAAAGGCACTGAGGCCAAGTCCAGAGAGGCTGGTCTGATTTTAATGAGGTTGCCCTGTAGAGCAGGGGTCTCAAACACAGGGCCCACGGGGTTATTTTCTGCGGCCCGCGAGCTCCTCGCGGCCCCCCCGCCCTCCCTCAGTGTTTACCTAGAGTGGCTCCAGCCCGACGCACACCGGGGGAAGGGCAGGCTCCCTGCCTGCCTGCCCCCGCGCCGCCCCGGGAAGTGGCCAGAACGTGGGGAAGGGTGGGCACAGGGGTCTGTGTGTTGCTCTTGCTTCAGGCAGCACTCCCAGCCGCGGTTCCCCATTCCCAGCCAATGGGAGCTGCTAGGAGCGGTGCCTGAAACAACAGCAACATACAGACCCCTGTGCCCCTTCTCCCCCAGGTTCCGGCTGCTTCCTGGAGCAGTGCGGTGCGCATCGGGCCAGAGCCCACCCCCCCCAGCCCCTCCTGCAGCTGAGCCCCCTGCCACACCCCGCACCCCGACCCCGCCGAACCCCGCACTCCTCCTGCACCCTGACCCCCTGCCCCAAGCCCCCTGCCGCACCCTGACCCCATGCTGCACCCTGCACCCCTGCCGCACCCCGCATGCCTCCTGTACCCAACCCACTGCCCTGAACCCCCTGCCCCACCCCTCCCGCACCTGAACTCCCTCCTGCACCCCGACCCCCTGCCCTGACCCCCTGCCACATCCCTCCTGCACCCAGACCCCCTGCCCCGAGCCCCCTGCCACACCCTGCACTCCTCTTGCAGCCCACCCCCTGCCCTGAGTCCCCTGCCTCACCCCTCCTGCACCCCACACCCCAACTCCCTGCCCTGAGCCCCGCCACACCCCTCCTGCACCCCTGGAGGCAGGGATGGGGTGGAGTTGGGGTGGGGATTTTGGGGAAGGGGTTGGAATGGGGGCAGGGAAGGGGTGGGAAGAGGCGGGGCAGGGCCTCATGGAAGGGGTGGGTTGGTGGCGGGGCCGAGGGCAGCAGTGGAGAGATGTCAGTAATGCGGCCCTCGGGCCAATGTACTAGTCCTCATGTGGCCCTCGTGGTCATTTGAGGTTGAGACCCCTGCTCTAGAGCATGGTGAGGATTAAGCAGGTTTTAAAGGTGGTGCTGAAATTAGTATATACCAATATTGTCATGACAAGCCTGCAGCTTTACCAGTCACTTGCCTCTGCATCCTTTCTGGGAGTCTAAATAGCTACAAAATAGACTCTGGACTGCCAACATCATGTCTGAGCCTTATCTATGAGCATATTGGAAGATGTTCTACCCTTGGGGACAGCCATGCAGAGAGATCCATTGACTTCTTCGGCAGATTTGGGGCATAGATCTGGTGTAATGGCTTGGATGTGGCACTGTGTGGCAGGAAACGGTTTCTGCACGAGTTGTCCATCCGCCTCTTGTCATTGTGTAAATCAAAGCAAGCGAAGAGACAAGCCAGAAAATATATTCCTTCTTTGATAAAGCTGTGACATTTTAACTTGAAGTATGTCAAAGAAATTGCTTTTCAGCTGGGGGGAACTTAAGCAGGTGAATGCTAGCAGGGACATTTTAAAAATGTGACATTTAAATCAGGGAATGCAGTTTGTACACTCTATAGGACCCAGGAGTCCTTCAATCCCTTTCCTCTATTTTTACCTCCACCATCTCACTGTGTGACCATGAGCAAGGTACTCATCCCCGTCTGAGGCACAGAAACGTAACCAGTGATTTACCTCAAAGTGGTGTGTTGAAGTGTTAAGTTCATTCAGTGAAGTGCAAAGTAATATTTTTATTATTTGGTTCATTATTATGCACCTCGTATACATGTATAACTGGCTCTAAGAACATTCCTGTTCTGGGCTTTAGGGGGATTTATACAAAATAAACCATGGGGAAAATATAAAACCTTATGTCTAAAGATGCTAAAACTAGCCTTTTATTTTCTTTCACCTTCCAATTCCAGAACTTTATTCACAAGTGGGACCGTCACTCCCATCGGCAGTCTCTCTCAGAAATTGAATACCAGACAACGGTGGAATTAATGTTCAGGTGAGTCACATTAAGACTAGGTGGATAACAGCCTATTTTTAAGGATGCTAATCTCCTTTTCAAAGACAGTGTTCCAGGTGGGAACAGGGTTTGCTTCAAGCCTGGTGAGTAAGAGTACAAATCTTTAGCTATTAGCCTGGAGCAGTCCTAAAAGTGCTTTACCTATGCCTGCCCTGACCTGGCTTAATACCTAACCTTTAGGAACATTCCACTCATATGATGCGAGGAGAACAGGTGCTAATAATGAAGGACTGCTCTGGGTGGGAAGGGTAAAACAATCCACATTTTTGGCTTTGTGTTAGACTGTGGGTGGAGAGTTGATCATGTTGCATAAATAGAACTTGTGGTACAGATTTAATGTGCAATGGCTGCACTGGGAGCATGTTCTCATTTGACAAGTTTTTTCAGGAAAACACATCCATTAACCTCAGTTATGTTGTACTGTGTGCAGGAAATTGCTTCCCTTCTCCTTATGGGAAAACAGCTGCTGGTTTCTATGACACATCTGTAGTGTAGAAGGATGGATCACTCGCACCTGGATGCATCATTAGGAAGCATCAGCCTGTTGTAATTGAGATTATTTGCTTCAGTCTTGAAATAGGGATATTATATCTCAGTATGTACATTGCAAAAAAATGTTGAAAAATCTCCTTTGCTGTCCTATGCAACTTATGCTTTTTTCTTTGTAGGGATGTTTTGGAAGAACCTACAGAGGAAGAGCTGATGGAAAAACTGCACCAGCATCCACACCTGCAACTGTGTAGATGACAGATTGGTGGGAGGACCAATTTATTCATGCCTTTTTTGCAATAATGTTGTCAGCTGGAGGACTGACATTGCAGTGAAATGGAATGGATTTTCTATAAAGTGCTATTAACCTGAAACCTTACAGGAAAGCATGTAACATTTTAGTTGGCATTTTGGCTTTGACTCTTGAACTCCACCTACAATGCAGAGAACTCTGCAGGGAGAACTTTTTAAATTTTTTTTTAGTCGGCTCCTTTTAAAAAATATATATTTAAATTCTTCTAATTTGACTTGATTTTAGAGTCATTTGATGGGAATATGCAGCTGTTATTTTTATTAAGTGTCAGGACAAGGAGTTGTAGACTATTTTATTTTGATTTTTTTTTTAAGAAGGAAGAGAGTATTAACATGACAGTGCACTTTAATGCAAACACTTATAACCACTATGCTTGCTGCTTTTTTGCACCATAAATAATGGAACTGCCTATTCTGGCATTCAGTGTGTGCCAAGGACAGTGCCTTGAAATTCTTGACTGAATTAGGCAGTTATGCTCTAGCTTCTCAGCCTTTTTGTAATAAGGGAAATTGAAACACTATTTTTATTGAAATATGATGCCAGCATTCTTTTGTTTACTAAATGTTCATAATTATACAATCCTGTTCAAAAGTTCAGGTCGAAGGTGGAGATAGTCTGTATCAGTTTCCTTTTTTTGACCAGTGTTAAGGGTTGTGCCCATGTTGTGGTTGCATTATATTGATAACATTATCAAGATCAGTATAATTTTGGATGGAACAATCATGGCCTTGGTTTACAATCTGGAATAATTAAGCTCTACTTTGGAGAAAATATCCTCATGTTGCTTTGAAAATGAGCTCTTCCTTTTTGCATTCTGACAAGTCTTGTTTTCCCTGGGTTCATACTTAGCCAGAGTTTATTTACCTCTGCAAGAATTTTAGTGGAAACCCTGTGTAAAATATAGTCATGTATCCATCTTGGGTGGATGGGGAGCAGGCAGTCATGTTCAGGCTTCCCCTTATAAACTATACCTGTATATAATACATTGATTTTTAATTCAGGGGAGTGGTACCAAAATCATTGGGGGTCATCTTACTGTTGGTTTTTTTTTTAGCTGGATAGGACCAATTCTGCAAGGTGCTGGGCCCCCCTCAGTTCTCACTGTAGTCCATGGAAGCTTTTGTGTGCTTAGTATCATGCAAGATCATATCCTTTGTGCTCTTTCCATTTGTCGTGGTCACATACGATACCACTAGCTTTGGTCACCCATCTAGCCTTTGGTGATCCATCTAGCTGTTGGGTAAATAACTTTTTGCTAATACGTACATACATCCTAAAATATGTCATAAGTGGTAACGATATGTCCCGTTTATATCGTAGTATCACTCCTAACAAGGCATTTCACCTTGACTCTTCAGGTCAGATAACCATTAAATTACCCAATGCATTTGTGATTGATCCTATAAATAACATTTGTTAACAGTTCTCAAGTCCCTTACACGAGATATTTACAACTAAAATAGACAAATCAACTTCAAATACATGGTTGTGACCAAGCCTGCAGTGACAAGGGCATGGATCAGATGACTAGATACAGTAAGTCGCTTCTGTTTCTAATTTCTCTGATCCATTTAGTCACCAAAGGATTTTAAGTGGCTCTGCAGTTGTCATCCCCATTTCTTTTCCTTTCCCAGCCATTCCCTTTCCCAAATTAGTCGTCTTTCTTTCCTATTTTCTCTCTAATGCTGGTAGCTGAAGTAAATTTTGGCTGGGATTATGGGGCATTTGATCTCAGTAGCACATTTCTGTACCATCCATTTTCCAGCAGTGTCTAGAACATTCTTTGGGAACATAGGTTTTCCTCACCCACTGTGTAGTTGTACTTATGAAACAAATATGAGTTGAACTTTAAGTCACTCAGGAAATCATTATTTGCCTGTGGGGTCACATGTTAAGCCATCCTCCCATGCAGTCACCTCTGCGTTTTCTACTAGCCCCCTTCTTAATTCACTCACTCTGCGGCATCAGAAGCTTTCTTTTATTTTCACGCAGTCTCAACCTACTGTCTGTCCCCATTTCTAGCCTCCCTTCCTTTCTATTTCCAGCTCCGTCCTACCATGGAGTGTCCTCTCTGTGGTGTACTAGCTGTTTTCCCCAGTTCTGGTTAAATGTTTATTGTATCACAGATGTCAGAGATTGGGGAAAAAAGGCCTATTAGGTCATCTAGTCCTTGGAATCAACACAGGATTGTTCCCTATTTTCTAGCTTTTTTTCCCAGTACAGTTCGGCAGCAAGACACTCGCACCGTTGAATAGGTTCCCCTATGTGATGCATCTCATCAGTAGGAAGCTGGCCTAATTTTTTCTTAGTTTAGTGTAAGCCAGTTACTCCTGGTTATTACTCTTTAACCACATTAAACAGTTCCTTTCTCTCCTTGTTGTTTCTGTCCTCTATATACTTCGTGAATTAGGTATGTCCACCCTGCCAAGTGGGGCTGTCAGTTCCTGTATGCCTGGAATGCTCACCTTTCTATTTTGGCTCTTCTTCTTTTATTTGGCCATTATGTTCTATTGTCTACCAAGGTAGCATAATTTGATATTCATATAATCTTCATAACTCATGTCTCCTGTATGCAATCCTTGCATGTGGACAGATGTGCAGAGAACAGTCTATTTTAGTGCTTGTTTGTTTGTTGTTTCTATATTGGATTGGGAATGTAATGCAGAACTACATACAGGAAATAGCGTGTCTAATATAATTTGTACTGTAAGAGGTAAATGACTGTGATATAACTCATGCTTTAAATGCACAGAGACACGAACAGGAGTGTATGTAACTATGAACAGGAGTAAATCAGAAAGATTAATTGATAAAAATGTCCCTTTTATTCCTTTCTTCCATTTACATGTTCTAAATGTTGAAGGCCCTCATATGTAGTTTGATCATCTGAAGTGCTGAGCTCTTCCCATGACATGTTGAGCACCTTCCACTCCCATTGATTTCAGTAAGAGTTGAGTGCCCGGCACTTCTTTGGCTCAAACCTACATAGAATTACCATGTATGCTGTGTTGCATAATCTGGACATAGGCTTGTTGAGGGTGGGTAGATGAGAGACAGACAGACACACACACTTGGAAGAAATGACCATTTGAAAGCTTTGGAAAAATGTATTAAAACCATAGTTTGGATTCTCATATGTAGATAGAAAACCAAATTTGTTGCTGTATCCTCAGAGGATCTTTTTTCTTCTGGTTTGCTTTCAAAGCTGTTCTGTGGAAATGGCAAAAAAAAAAAAAAAAATCGTCAACTCCATTTTAACAAATCCATGACCCAGGGAGAACTTTTCAGTGTGATTACTTTGCTTACTGTTGCCATCCAAAACTTTTTAGTGACAGCAGAACTGTACCTTAGATCTTCCCATTTCAAAATCACTAGCCTCTCCCCACCCCTTCAGCTAAAGGAGAAGCGTATATACAGCTATTGCAGTATCAGAGTTTAGGGGACAAAAGCTGAGGAGTTCTGACTCTGTTCAGTAGGAGACAGTACAAGCACACTGCTCTATGGAGAAATGTATAGAAGAGATTCTGTTCAGAGCTGAAAATGAAACAAGTGGTATAATCCCGTTACTATGCACATGTTACAATGCATAGAGAACAGCCTACCATTAGCAGGTAAAGTATAAGAGCTTGATTGAGATGGGGGAACAGACCATAGTTTCTCTACATTTTTTTTAATATCTATATGGTGTTGCTGTGTGTAAATCTTTTCAGCTGCACAGTTTGCTGCTTTTGGCGAGCATTTATTTTCTAGGTTTTTGGAGCAATAGAAAAAATGATTCCCAGTATTCATTAGTTATCCCCAAACTGCAAGGTCAGGTCGGCTTAAACACTTAAGTATGTGCTATCTTTTATCCTGTGGAAGTTACACGGTTTATCTTTTCACTTGCTGGTAGACCACATGTGCTGGCAGCTGTGCATACTGTTATGGTCTTAGAAGCTGATACCGCTGCTTAATGTTCCTTTATCCAAATAGAGCAGAGGTTTTCAAACTGTGGTGCATACCTCGTGAGGGGGTGTGGAAGAATGTTTGGGAGGGGCGAGTGGAGCAGGACCTGGGCCAGGCCCTGTGGGGGAGGGAGTGCCACCTCCACCCCGACTCACCTCAGTGGGCCGCTCAGCTGTGGGTCAGTGGCAACATCCACCACGGCTGCTGATTTCTGCTTCCGGCAGCCTTTGCACCCAACACTGGCTCCACCCCCAGAAACAGTCACACGGGCCTTCCCGAACCCTGAAAACACGAGGTGGCGGGGCAGAGGGGCAAATATTGCCCTACCCTAGCAGTGCAGTCTGGCTGCAAGGTAAAAGTAGCCCAACTGCTGAGAGAGCCTTAGCTGTGCCACTGGTAAGTATCTGTGTATTTGAAACTTGCAGGTGTAGATAATGTAATTAAAGCTGTGCTAAGGTCTCTGTTAGGTTTATGAGTAGGCCATTAAGCATACCTTTGCATGTGTCTGTTTTGTCTGCGTTGGGGGGAGACAACCAAAAATTGAAACTCAAAGTGGGGCTCAGCTTTGAAAACTGCTGAAATAGAGACTGTTTCAGTATTCCACCTGCCTCACCTGCATCTTTACTTTTTATGAAAACCAACTGACCAAAATAAAAGTAGAATGTGTCAATCTGCTCTTTTACTTTTCATAGGGTTTTACCATCTTAACTTGATTGTATATGGGCCCAATTCAAAGCCTGTTGAAATTGGTGGGGGGCGTTCCCATTGCTTTAAAGGGCATTGGCTCAGGTCCTGTATCGGCACTCCTGGCAAACACTTTCAAGCTCTCAGTGTGAACCTGTAAACTCTGAGGAGGAGGATTTGGGGTCTATGTGAACGAGACGGGGTGTGTGTATGGAGGGGGAGTAGATGGGGCTTTGTGCATATTTCCACTCTGAGCATCTTAATTCAACATTTCATTTTCCTGGTTATTGCTGAACTAAATCTTAACTGCTATAAACAAATAAGCATTAATTGGTAAGTCATTTACTTTTGTTTCTATCTCATATTTCACAAAGTTACACATAAACATTTGGTTATTTTCTCACATCCTTCCTTAATCCTGTTGTGTATAGTTGGCTTATTCTGAAAATTTGTTATGAATAGTTTTTCTGTTTTGTCTTCTCCTCCCCTGACCCAGTCTCCCAATTGTTCGCTGGCTCACCAATTTATTTATGTTTGTTTTTCTAAGATGAAATGTGCATATTTGTACACAATGAAACCCTGCAAAAATCAAAAGGGATTTGATAATGATAACCAAATTAAGACTTAGGATAAAACTTTGTTTCCTAAACCGGAAATGAGAACTAAACACTTAAGAACCTGAGACACTCCTGAAAATTAGTCACATATGCATTTTTTTAAATTTTACCCTTAAAGCTTTTTTTATGTGCAAATTTTCTGTTTTTTTGGTTAATACATATGAAAAAAAGATACATAAATCATTAACAGTAATGTAACATATGGTGTTTTGGATCATTACTGTAAAATATTATAGTCTTTTTTTTTAATAAGAGTTTAAATAAAACACTTTCCACCTGCTGATCTCAACAGCGAAGATTTTTAAGAGTGACTAACAATTTTGGAGGCCCGGCTTGAGATACCTTAGACTGGGGACCCGATTTTCAGTAACTGCTGTGCATACAGCCTCTGAAAATCACTCCCCTTTTATAAAAACAACAAGGAGTCCGGTGGCACCTTAAAGACTAACAGATTTATTTGGGTATAAGCTTAGAAGTGGGTTCTTTACCCACAAAAGCTTATGCCCAAATAAATCTGTTAGTCTTTAAGGTGCCACTGGACTCCTTGTTTTTGTGGATACAGACTAACACGGCTACCCCCTGATACTTGTCCCCTTTTATAGTCTCTCAAGTTGAGCGTCCAAAAGTGGAGGCACTCAAAATCATTAGTCATTTGTGAATATCTAGACTAACAAGTTTCACAATCTGTAAGCTATTTCCCCCATGTTACAGATAAAGTGAGGCATGAGAGATTAAGGGCTTGTCTACACTGGCACTTTACAGCACTGCAACTTTCTCACTTGGGTGTGAAAAAAAACCCGCCTGAGTGCAGCAGTTTCAGCGCTGTAAAACACCAGTGTAGACAGTGCACAAGTGCTGGTAGCCACACTCCCAGTGCTGGTAGCTACGCCCCTCGTGGAGGTGGGCTTTTTTAGAGTGCTGGGAGAGCTCTCTCCCAGTGCTCTGCCGCGACTACATAAGCCATGGCAGCACTTTAATGTTGCCAGTGTAGACAAGCCCTAAGTAATTAGCCCAAGGTCACATGGGAAGTCTGTGGCTGAGGTGGGAATAGATCCCAGATCTCCTGACATCCTTAACCACAAACCTAGCCTTTCTCCCTGTAGATTGGAGTGTATGTGCCAGAATTATTCTCTCTATCTGCAGAGTTGTTGTTTTCCCAACATGAAACCAGGGAAAATGTTCAGAAAACACAAGTCTAAGAGACTTTATTTGTTTTTAAGACTAAATACATAGTGATGTATGTAGCAAACTGTTTAAATGGCCACCTATAATTATCTCCTTTGCAGAGTATGTGAAGAATTTCAAGACTGAGTATAAAATGTAGTTGCTAGGTATAAGAAGTGTGTGTGGGTTTTTTTTTAAAAAGTGCCTTAGTGGGCTAACAAACTATTGCATTCCTGGGGGAAAATGATGGTGTGCAGTTGCCACCACTAGGCATGAATGTGGCTGCCAAAGATGGAACTTATGCTATGTCGTGAATTACCCATGTTACTTATTACGGGGGGAAACCAAAATGTCTGCTATTGCTCACAATTATGATTCCAACCAACAAAAATATTTACTTGGAAGTACAAATAAAACACACAGGCTCTAAAACATTCCAGAGCCATTTCGATTTCAGTTCTGTGGTTTCAGTGAGACAGACAATACAGTATCCTGAAGTCACATTAATGCAAATGCTAGAAGAAACCGGCTGGCAAGAAATCAGGATTGTCAGTGGTTTTATTAAATTGGACTTGTCAGAATCTCAGGTTTTCATGAGGTTTATCAGCACGGACTCTTGTATCCAATTTTAAACTTTGAATTTTCATACTAAGCATATTAAAAAGTTTGCTCTGAATTCAAGATATGAATTTTTGTAACTTAAAACCGCGATTGCACAAAGACAGATCCCAGGCTGTCCTGTTACTTTTTTTTTTTTTTAAAAAGCTCAATATTAAACATTTTCTTAAAAAATACTGGGTCATCTGTATTGCAATAAGCTGGCAGAGCAGGTGTCTTGGCTTTGTTCTGTGTGGATACTTGGATGCCCCCCTTCACACTCGAAGCACCTCCCAGCTACTATGGATTTTCCTCAAAACACCCCAGTGAGGTAGGAATGTATTACTGTCCCTCTTTTGCAGAGGATCATCCAACATATTTGGTGGCCTGCCCAGGGTAACATTGGAAATCCACAGGAGAGTTAGGAATCGAACACAGAGTCCCAGTTCTCAGCCTTAACTGTGAGAGAAGCTTTGTTCTTTCTTTACAATACAGTAGCTGTGAATTTCAGGTGTATGTTGTAAAAAGATGTTGACATTTCCATCTTAACTGGTTCGTAATTTTGCCACTGTGCATTAAGTCTTCCATGTTACTCTTGTTTGTTTTTGTGTAGCATTTTGTTGTTCTATTTTAAGTCCTTCCCAAGATGAAGCTCAGTTTTTGGACAATAGAAGGAAATCTGGCAGAAATATCTTGGAACCTCCAAACTTGAAGAAAGAGTTGTGTCTGTTCTATCAAAGGGAGAATTTTAAAGATTTGCCATCTGATTTACAAGCATTTAGGCTTTTGACTGCAGATGGTCTGGGACTGGCACGCCAGATCCCCATTCCCATCTCCTAGAACTTAGCGCATATCCAGGATTCACTCAGTTGTGCAAATACTGTATTAAGAATATACAAAAACTGAAGGGTGAATACCACCCAACACAAATACTTGTCAGTCTACTCTCATCCCTGGCCTACAGACTCGCTTTAGGAACATTTAGATCCACTTCTATAGCATCTGCACTTCACACAGTTGATATTCTGTTACCTTTTTAAAATATAGCTTTCATATTCTAACAGATGGGACATAAATGATCAGATTTTTTCAGAAGTGCTGAGCACCTACAACTGCAAATTGAAGTTGATCAATGGAAACTGGCTCTGTGCATGTGTGTGCTCTGTGCTCGCATCCAAATTGTTGAATTCTTCTGCAGAATCTAGCAGACATAAACATAACAAGATCCCATGGCTGGAAGTTGAAATCAGCAAAGTTCAAACTAGAAATAAGATGCAATACACCAGATTGGATATCCTTCTAAAATATATGCTCCAATTCAGCTGCATTTATGTTGGGCTGGATGCAGGAACTGCTGAGTGAAATTCTAAGGCCTGTGTAATGCAGAATGTCACACTACATGATCATAATAATCACTTCTGGTCTTACCACAGGCTTATGGTCAACGGAGTGGGTTCTGTTACCCTCCTGAAGAGGAGTCTGATTTTGTTCTATCGAGAATTGTGATGCAAATCTGTAATGCTCTGACATCGAACTGCTGCAGAGTTGGGCCATATCAGTATGGCAGGGTTCTCTATAATAAAGATTCTATTGAGGTGAGCAGGAGAGCCAGTCTAACCTGTATTATTTTGCTTAAGTTTCTTTTCTGCATTTTGGGTTGAATTGGTTCCAAATCTAATGTGCTGAGCTGTTGCCAGTGCTCATTTTATTAAGTAATGGTCTTAGAAAGTAAAACCTGAGTCTTTAATGTGGCCTCTCCTACCTGTTTTAATACCGGTGAGAATAATCTTATATTTCACCAAAACTACATGTATTTAGTTTCCAGCATCCTGGATAATTGATGGTTCCTATTAAAAGACTTGAACAATCAGCTGCTATAGAAAAACAACTCTAAAGAACTTCAACTTTAATTTTACAGAGAGGGTGTTAAACCCAGACAATAAAACTCAGATCAAAGTAGCCAACAGAAGGGACCATAAGAAGAGCAGATTGTCCTTTAAACTTCACCATGTTGTGCAAGGTGCCACCTCTCTCTCTTTCTTTAATCAAATTTCATGAAAACGCAAAGCTATTCTTTCCTAATGTAATTCAATCGGCGCCCCTGGCTGGATCAGCAGGAAAAGCACCTGCCTTGCTTGCTTTAGGTTTGGATGACAGACCCTGGTTGTCTGATAGCAGTTGGTTAATCCATAACCCAGGCATGTGGCCCCAACAACACCTGTCATCCAGGTGAGTGTTTAACCGTATTAATACCAAATATAATACATCTTCTTGACTTTTTTATATTAAACACACAGTGCGCCCAATGATGATCATGAGTAGGAGTATTTAATAAAATGAGATCATAAATGTCTAACGTGCTCACATGCTGTAACTGAGGTCTAAAGTTAACTTGCTCTCTGGGGCTTCTCTTAGGTAGATTATATAGGCTAACAGAGAACACTTAAAAAAAATTTCAAAGGATTTCCCCCCCCCCCCATGTTTATCCTTCCTTTGTCCACTGGCCCTTCCTCCTGCCTCCATTCTTGTTGTAATATCTACTGCCATCAAGCACTGCAATGGGTTCTTGTAATATCTTCTGCCGTCAAGCACTGCACTGTTAACTTAGGCTCACATTTGAAATAGCTGCATGTTTGAGACCCTCCGTGGTGCCTGTTAAACCGTTGTCTGAGACATTTTCCAAAATCCCTGTCTAGTCTCTTGAGTGCCTTTAATATAGTCCTCCTGGGACCTGTAAAATAGGCTCCTGTACTACCTAACTGTGTAGTGAAGTTGGAAAGTAAAGTGTAGCTGAGAGTTTAGATCCAGAATCAAATTTTCTAAAGCTTTCAGCATGATTTGGTTGGCCTCGTATCATAGTAGGACACTGCTGTGAAATTAAGCTTTGAACTTCTCCAAAGTTTAGAGGTCTTCAGTGTCAGGAACTCAGCTGGCTCCGGGCACAGTCGCCTGGCAACCCAATGCTGGGCCCAACGAGCGCTCGCTAAGTGGCTGTGCTTCCTGATTGGACAGAAGAGCCAGCAGATCATCATTTAAGCCTCATAGCAACAGCAGCATAGCAGCTGCTCAAGGCATTCTAGGCCGGCAGCTGCACCAGACCTGCTTCCTGTTTCCTGCACCGGTCCTTGCTCCAAGCCCTCACTCCCCCCTCCCCCCCCCCCGTTCCTGCTCCAGCCCTAGTCTCTACGTTCCTCTGAACACCTGACTCCTGGCTTCAACCACTGGCTTGTCTCCTGACCATGACTCCAGTTCTGGTCTGACTCCTGAATCCGAACATTGGCTTGTCTCCTGACCACAACTCCAATTCCTCCTGGCGCTGCTCTGACCTGTAGGCCTGACTCCTGTTCCAAACCCTAGATTGCACTGACTAAAACCTGGTGTGTGACAATTTGAGCAGCCCATTAAAAGATAAGAAGGGACATCACCTTGTGGCATGGAAATCCCCTCTGGAAGGGTCCTGGTAGGAACCCAACTCATCCTCTCGGAAGCTGTTGGGATCATGCAGGAATTGCGGGCTCAGATTGCCATGCTGTGTGACCGGAATGCAGTCCTTCCCATGCAGGTACAAGCCCAGGCAGCAGTTCCTGTTCCCCGAACTTTTGCATCCACATCCCGTGAGCCCAACATGCCCTTACCCGGTAAGTCCAATGGGGACTGTGTCAAGTGTCATGGGTTCCTTAATCAGTTCTGTTTCCAGTTTATGTTGTGGCCACAGGTGTACCACATGGATCAGTCCTGAGTGGGATTAATAATGAGTCTGCTCAGTGGAGAGACCTTGAAATGGTCCTGCTGCTGGAGATGTCCAGTTCTTTCCTTGAACATTTTGAGAACTTTGTACAGGCAGTGGTGGGTATCTGTCTTGACCCTAATTGGGAATGTACTGCAGAAGCTGCTCTCCATGCTCTCTCACAGGGTCCCTAGTCCATTGCTAATTATGCAGCTGAATTTCCATATCTGGCCACAGACAGCTACTGGATTGAGCTACACAGTGACACCACTTTGGGCAGGGCTCAATGACTCAAAAATGAACTAGAACAGGTGGGACATCTGCCTAACCTGGGAGCGTTAATTGGTCTTTGCACTAGGATTGATGTCTGGCTAACAAAGTGGACCCAAAAAAAGGTGTGTTCCCCAATTTGTCAATCTGAACTCCATCTCCCAGAACTCCATCTGCCTTTCCAGATCTTGAACTGATGCCAGTCGACGGAGTCTGGCCCCATCTCTCCAATGAAAAGAGCCATTGCCAGACGTTAGGGTTGTGCCTGTATTGTGGAATGTATTGTGGAATGCCCAGGCACGTTGCAGCAGGATGCCCAGCCCAGAGCTGGCCAATCCCTCGGTTGGGAAATGCCAGGAGGGTTGGGTTGGGCCAACTCCCCACTCCTCCCCATAGTGAAGCATGTTACTGCCTATCCACCAGAATCTTGGCAACATCTTTTCTGAACACTACCGCTCTTTGTCTCCTTCATCTCTGGCATTCTACCCTACCCAATATTCACTTAGAAGCCTTGGTCAATTCGAGTGCCTCCAGCAATTTCACTGACCAGAACTTTAAGAGGCATCTCTGCAAGGACTTTCCCTAGCTCATTGGGGCTATTGACAGTCCTTTCTCTAGGTCCCATCACACATCAGACAGGACCCTTGGAGGTCATGACACTTGGTGGTTGCGAAGAGATCATGGGGTTATCCATGCTCCGCATTTACAGGTTGTCTTTGGTGTCCCCTGGCTTGTCAGATGACCCTTGAATCCACTGACAATCATGGTCTATGCTCTTCTCTTCCCTGTGGTGCCCACGAGCATGGCTTGCCAGCCAAGACTGATCAAGCTTTGTGAGGTGCTCGCTCCAGCCTCTGTGGGATACAGAGCTGCAAAGCATGGGTTCATCAGCAGTGCCCGGAATTCTTGCCAAATATAGGGAATATCTCAAGGTATTTGACAAACAAACAGTGCACATTCTTCTACCTCACTGTTATGATTACCCCATTGATCTCCAACCAGGAATGGAGGTTTCTTTTGGACACACACCCTATCTGAACCAAAGTGCTAGTCCTCTGGGAATATCTGGTGGAAAATCTGCAGAAGGGGTTCATCCACCCTTCAACTTCTCCAGTGGGGACACCTATCTTCTTCATTGGTAATAAAGAGGCTCCCTCTGACCTTGAGTCTATTATTAAGCCCCCAACAAGATCACTGTCCACAGTGAATACCCCTTCCACTCACAAGCAAACTCATGGAAAGACTCTGTTCGGTTAGGTCTTCACAAAGGTAGACCTGCATCGAGTATACAATCTGTTCAGAATCCAGCAGGGGGAAGAATAGAAGACAGCATTTTAAACCAGATATGGCTATTTCAAATACCTGTTGAGATTGACCCCTTGGACTTTACAGTAGGCATTGTCCTTTCACAATTCAGAGGTCCTTACCAGCTGCTCTGTCCCTGTGCTGCCTTCTCTTGGAAACTGACTCCTGCAGAGGAAAATTAGGACTTATGGGACAGGGAGCTCCTGGCCATCAGGGCTGCCTTTTGAGGAATGGCATCATGTCTTTGAAGGGGCTGAATTCCCTGTCTGAGTTCGGACACATCACAAGAATTTGGAACATCTATAGACAATATGACAAAACCAATGTCAGATTCAATGGGCCTTTTTCCTCTTTTTCCAGTTATGTCCAGGGTCTAAGAATGGGAAAGCAGATGCCTTGTCCTGCAAGGACAAATACTTTGAAGTGGAGCAGGAAAACTGCCATGTTTAAACCTTCCCACTTTGTCTGTGGGATCATCAGTAGTCATCTGACAATTACTATCCATTCTCTTCTCCCAGGTGGTCCATTTGCGGCCCCAATCTCATGGGCTGTAAGAACCACCAATGTTTCTCCAGATGCAAGGTTCTGCCTGCAACAAGATTTCCTATATTGTGGGGATCACCTCTACATTCTAGAGGGCAGCTCTGGGCTCCAGGTGCTAAGGTAGTGCCATGATTCCCTCATGGTGGGACATTTTGACCAATTTAAAAACTGGAATCTGATTACTAGGTACTTCAGGTGGCCAACACTACGAATTGTTCTTAAAAACAATGTTAGGTTGTGCATCCTCTGCACCTGCATGAAGAAACCATGAGCAAGGACAGTGGGCCTCCTTCAGCACCTCCATACCCATGGTTCACCTTCTGTGTGCACTTCATTGGGGAGTTATGCTCCCAAAGATACTCAGTTATCCTGACTCTGGTGGACCTCCTGACAAAGATGGCCCATATTATTCTCTACTGTGTTATTCTGTCTGCCCATAAAACTGAGCATGTCTTCCTGGTGCCATCTTCCGGTATCACGGCATGCACACATGCATAATTTCAGATTGAGGGCCCCAATTCATTTCTCAGTTCTGGCAGGAATTTCTCTATATTCTTTGTACGAAGCGCCTCATCTCTACAGCCCACCATCTGGAGACAGGTAGCCAACCTGAAAGAGTCAGTCAGACCTTGAAGCAGAACCTCTGCTGTTTTCTGAATTTTCATCAGGATGATTGGCTTCCATTTGGTTGCGTTTGCATACAACAATTCACCCCAAGCTTCAACTCAACATATTCCATTCTTTGCAAATTTTGGTTTTCACCTCTGGTTTTATGTGGACCTACCAGAAGGCCTCTACCATCTTGGCAGCCATGGACTTGGTCCTCCACCTTCAATAAATACATCAGGTGCTCAAAGAGCATTTGCTTATAAGACTCTCTAGCAGTAAATATTACATGGATCAAAAGCTACAATCTGCTCATAGCCTTGCCGTAGGGGATAAAGTTTGGCTCTCAACCCAGAACTTGAGAACAGGCCACCCTTCTGCCAAGATCGATCATCAATCAATATGTGGGTTCTTTTGGATCATTGAGCAAGTAAACCCAGTGGCCTTCAAACTTCAACTTCCAGAATCCCTCAAGATTCACCCTGTCTTTCATGTTTCCTTCCTCAAGCTGTTCAGAGACCACCCTTTCACTGACTGGGTAGACACATCTCCACCCCCCAGTAATAGTCCAGGGGTACGAGGAATATGAAGTCCATTAGGTCTTTGATTTCTGACAGGTCAAGGGAAAATATCTCATAGACTGAAGGGGCACAGGCCAGAAGAGTGATCATGGTCTTGATCTCCTATGTGAATTTCACCACAGATACCCTGAGAAGCCAGGGCCCCTAGGAGCAGTCCTTGGGATGGGTGCAAAGGAGTGGCACTGTCAGGAATTCAGCTGGCTCCAGAGTCTGGGTGCTGTCACCTGGAATCCCGATGATCTTGGCTAGGTCCAGTGAGCTCTCACTAAATGACTGTGCTCCCTGACTGGACAGAAGAGCCAGCAGATCATCATTTAAGCCTAATTGCAACAGCAGCACAGTAGCTGTTGGATGCATTCTATACCCGCAGCTGCTTCCCGTTTCCTGTACCAGTCCTTGCTCAATCCTGCATCTGTTCTTGCTCCAGCTATAGTCTCTATCACCCTCTGAATCCTCTGACTACTGGCTTTGGCTGCTGGCTTGTCTCCCAACCACAACTCTTTCTGCTTTCTGGTTCTTTTCTGACCACTATGTCATACCGCCTACCCTGGTGTGTGACATTCAGTTCTCTCCATTTGTTCAGTTCCATCTCTCTATTTCATACATGGGATTTCTGCTTTATGCACTATGGTGTTTTACATGGGTTCTCACCCGGGAGTCATGAACAGATGTTGGGGTGGAGTTCGGAGGGCCATCACCAACTTGCTAAATGGGAGGGAGGTCCTGGTTAAGTCGTGGCTACATGGAAAAGGTTAAGAACCACTGATGTATGTATGAGGGGACTTTTGCATACTTTCCCCCTACCTATATAACATTACTATCTTAGCTCTGTTTTGAGAGGTTACTGTAATGTTAGTAAAAATATAGTTTTCAGGAAAGAGCCCATTTTATAGAAGAAACTCTTGATATAGTACTTGCAGAGTTGTACACTAGCACCTAGTTCATGCCAATTATCTCCATCTTTATGGCTGCAATGGGTATCTCCATCATCATTGTGCAGTTAGGGGGGAGGGATAGCTCAGTGGTTTGAGCATTGGTCTCCTAAACCCTGGGTTGTGAGTTCAATTCCTGAGGGGGCCACTTAGGGATCTGGGGCAAAAATCAGTACTTGGTTCTGCTAGTGAAGGCAGGGGGCTGGACTCAATGACCTTTCAAAGTCCATTCCAGTTCTATGAGATAGGTATACCTCCATACAATTTTTTAAATTTTTTTTAAGTTGTCCCCAGAACTGGTGTCGTCATGTAAGAGTCAGAAAGGGTGTGATTGTGTCCCGTGAAGATGGAAAGTGTGTAGTGGCAACATGGAGAGGCCATTTACTCCAATAAGAGCACCTGTTCTCGGTATGTCTTAATCTCACTGTTCTAATTTCTTTATTTAGAGTCGACTGCTTCTTTTAAGAGCTCAAAACTGGGAGCCATGCACTCAAGCATTTTAACCCCGCTCTGCCACTGATTTTCTATGGCCTTTGGCAAATCAATTCCACAGTATCCCAACCTGTAAAATAGGGATAAATGGCTGCCCTCGTTAGGGATATTGTGAGGATTATTTTGTTCCTGGGCCCGATTCTCATCTGCCTTGCACCATGTGTTGTCACTTACGCCTGTGCCAGGTATGTGTAAAATGATGCTGGTCTAAATAGACCAAACATGGTAGCAAGGGAAGGACTATTATTCCCATTTTATAGATAAGTAATTGAAGCACAAGGAAACTAGTTGATTTACCCAAGGTCACACAGGAAGTCTGTGGCTGAATTGGGCATTGAACCCAGATAGCCTGAGTCTCATAAAACTGCTTGAGAAGAGATGAGTCCAAGCTTGTGATGTGAGGTCTCCACCAAACATGTCCTAATTGTCTGTCAGTTCTGTGCTGGTGTATTTATTTCCGACTTCACTCATGCTTCTTCCCTTAAAGGTGTGCTCAATGCATGACTGACAGTCTGACCAAGGAGAGCCGGGCATGCTGACCTTTGGGGCCCATCAGCGAATGGGTGGAGGAGGCTGCTCATGAGGGACTGACCCATTTCCAGTGTTGAGCAATTTCAGGCCTTTTTAGAGAGCATGGGAGGTTTTTGCAAGAATTCAGGAGGCTCAGGAATGTTTCCCTTTTTGACCACTAGAGGATGCTGTGCTGCAGACAGATGAAGCTGCTGGAAGGGCCTGCCAGAGGAGTAGGTGGATGCAGCAGACTGCTGGGGGGAACGGGGTTGTGTGAGTCAGGATCAGCATTTGTGCGTGAACATTTTTGTGTGCATTTCAAGGCTGAATTTTCAACCCTAGCTGTCCCACACATGCTGGAGATAGGCAAGGAGAAATGAGAAATTGAAAGACAAAGAAAAAAAATGGCCAAAAAATCATGATTTTTTTATTTTTTATGTTTTTAAATCTTAGGATTTTTTGGATTTTGGCTCATGATTTTATACTCTTGGGGTAGTCAAGACTTCACTTCCCTGTGCATGTTGTCAGTAGAGGGAGTTTTGGACCCCAGCTTAGACCCTCCACAAGCAATGTATTTGGCTGCTATTAGGCTGTTCGATCAGTCCATATGAATACGCTTAACGGAATCAGGGGGCGGCTCTAGGTATTTTGCTGCCCCAAGCATGGCAGGCAGGCTGCCTTCGGCGGCTTGCCTGCGGGAGGTCCCAGGTCCCGCGGATTCGGTGGCACGCCTGCGGGAGGTCCGCCAAAGTCGTGGGACCAGCGGACCCTCCGCAGGCATGCCACCGAAGGCAGCCTGCCTGCCACCCTCACGGTGACAGGCAGAGCACCCCCCGTGGCTTGCCGCCCCAGGCACGCGCTTGGCGTGCTGGTGCCTGGAGCCGCCCCTGAACGGAATGCTGTCAACACTGTTAGGTGCTGAGGTCTAAAACTGAAGTTCAGTGTAACACAAGATTTAAAGTTTTACAAAGCCAAAACTTAACAGAAATGTTTTCACAGTTCAAAAAATATCAGTACAAAGTGTCTGTTTCTGCTGAAGCATTTCTAGCCCAAATACTGCATTTGTGCTTGCAGCATAAAAACCAAAAGAGGAACCCCACAATCAACAGCCCAGTATAGTTTCACTATTTTAGGGGCATGGCTACACTAGAGAGCGTTCAGCAATGCAGCTGCACTGACACAGTCGCGCCATGGTAAGCTCTCTAATGTAGCCATTCTCCTGCCAACATAGTGCTAGCCACACTGTCGCTTGTGTTGGTGTAACTTATTCGGGGGGTGATCTATTCACCTCCCCCGAACAACATAAATTATGCTGACATAAGCTGTAGCCCAGACATAGCCCTAGCTGAGAAAAATGTAAACAAACAGTATAAACTGTGAAAAGTAAATGAGACTTTAAAACAATCTTCACTTTCAAGAATCTAAGGTATTATCACAGATAAAAGAGTAAACATTCTTCCCACCTTTTGTGGATAGTTTTAGAGAAATGAGCAATTTTATTTTATTTGTTTCTTATGGGTATAGATTTTAATTCACGCTTTTGGGAAAAACACAGCGAGCACTGTAGGGAGCCATGCTCTTTTTTACATTGGGAAATTTCCAGCATATTTTAGGTGCTACTGAAAACAACAGTAATGAAAAATCTGCTTAAAGATGAACTAAGCACTTTTAAGCTATATTTAAATTTACTGGCCTAAACATTCCAAAATGACACATTTTTGTTGCCTCAATTTTTGGATACTCAGCTTAAGTCTGTTGGAGATTCAACTTGAGGCTACTTAACTGTTGAGCACCGACCCTCTGAAAATCAAACCCCTTCAAAAAGTCTCAAGCTGAGCAGCCAAAAATTGAGACCCTGAAAATCATAATTCACTTTTGAAAATTGACTGTTTTCTACAAATTCAATATATAATCTTGTACCTTTTCAAAGCCTACTAATTTGAGCAGATATACATGTCAGCGTTATTAAAACATGCCACAAACCTTGTAAAAAGAAAATGACTTCAAATTGGAATAACTTGTTGGTTCACTTTCTCTATGTGTATACCTATGTATTATGATAGCATTTCTTTGCCATTTACTTAGCTTCCTTTAAAATATATCTTTCATCAGTACTCTAATTTTCTATGTGATTTTTATCATTAACAAAGCTGAACTTTTGAAGACTACCCTTAAAAATGGTTTGAGGTGGGGTTAATCCCAAGATTCGACCAGTGGTGGTTTCCTTTTGTCCCTTAGATCTGATGGGATACTACATGTATTCATATAACATTGCCAACTTAATTTAGGTGCAGTAATAAGGACTCAAACAAGTTGTTCTTTGTAAAGAAACCAAAGAAAGAAACTGAACAGGGCCTAAGTGAAAACAGTGAGGGAATCAGTGTGTCTGGCATTGACATAATGCTGCGAAATCAATGCTTTGATCAACTATAAAGCATAACAGCTGTGTGCAAGGTTTGCTGTGGTTAACTGGCATTATCTCTTGTGTAAAGTAAGTACATTATAAACCAGTAAAAATTAACTGCCAGAGTACAATGCTGTTTTTGTGACGGGGAATTCAGATGAAGTTTTTGCTTCTGTTGGCAGATTGATAGAAATAACAGAGGTATTTGCATACAGGTGAAGAGAGGCTGCAATGTACCATGCAGTCCAAGTCACTGCAAGTATGCAAAGTGCCTCCAGCTGTGAGTACTGTCTGTTAATTAACTTGAGAGAACGTCTTACCTGGCCAGTTACGGAAGTGGGGGAGGCTTAAGAAATGGGCAATACCAAGAAAAGTCATTGGATGGCAGCAAAGCATTTATCAGTTGGTGTTGCGAATATTAAAGCTCCTACAGGGTTAAGCCAAAAGGATTGTAACTTAGCATAATTTTAATGCAGGTAGCTGGGAACAGTGTCGTATTCTAGGACAAGATTTCAGCATGGCCTATGTGCTGAGAGAAGCCTGAGGAAGAGTAAGAACCTCTCCTTCCCCCCCACTCCCATATGTGCACACACTTTGTTCCTAAGTGTCCTCAGCGCTTTAGGTTCCCAGGGCAGCGGGGTAAGCAGGTGCTGTGTCCCCACTGTGGCTCCCACTCCTGAGCAAGAGGGCAGGGAGGGGGGAAGGGAATCAGCCAATCAGGGATTTGATTTGCATAAACTTTTATTGCATAATTTCAAATGGACAAGTTATTAAAAGGGAAAGGACTACTAAGGCCTTGTCTACACAGGGAAATTGTCTGGCATAGCTGTTGTGGAATCAGCTTTGGGAGTGGAGTAATAATTCTGGAATAAAGTGACTTTTATTCCGGAATAGGGTCTGTATATGTTAAGCTAATCTGGAATAGCTATTGTGGAATAGTTTATAGTTTTTTCTTCACACATGAAGAGCTCTGTGTAAGCTCGAAAGCTTGTCTTTCTCACTGACAGATTTGGTCCAATAAAAGACATGACCTCACCCACCTTGTCTCTAATGTCCTGGGACTGACATGGTGACAACTACATTGATTATTACAGAATAAAATATTCCAGATAATTTTCCTCTGGTAGATTAGGCTTTAGAGGGAGGTCTAGGCAAAGCATGTGTAACTAGTGTTAGTTGAACTTGTTTAAATTTCCCTAGCTACTGAGCTAGCTTGCAAGTGCACTTAATCCTGTTTGTTGCCCCAGGTGTTACGGTCCTGGATTGCGTCTCCATTAGAGAGACCCAAGTTTTGAGGTGGATTTGTGATTATGACCGTCATTTGTTAGTTTCAGTTCCCAACTCCTACTAATATTTTGAACTGAGTCCAGTCTGAAGTTTTCTACTTTATAGAGCTGAGTCTTTTGAGAAGCAAGAACATTTGTGCCCTTTGCTCCTTTAGGAAGTAGAAAGACAACATCAGCACTTGCTATGCATTATAAATATCAGGTCTCTCTTTTTGCTGGAGGACTTTGCCAATGTTTGGCGGTCTTGGATAATGAGATCCTCCATCTTGTAGCTGGAAGTTAGGAGCTTATATGTCTAACTTGCGTGTCTACTGGATTTATTTTAAAAAGCAAATAAAACTTTTAGGACGCATTTATATACAATACCAAAAAAAAAAAAAAAGAAGAAAAAGAAGAAGAAGGCAGGAAAGAATCTCCCTTTCCCCTTTTTTCCTTTGTGTTCACCTTTTAAAACCTTTCTATTTGTACATACTGAAGAATGCAGATACTGTACCCATCAGTGAAGCTCATAGAAAGGTAATGTATTACAGGATTCAGGAGAATGCAAAAATATAGCGCTACAGTGTACAAGATACAGAAGTGCATTTCTCTTTCATCACATCACAAAGATGTGGCTGCCCAGGTTGTCCACCCACCGTTTTTACTCTGAGGAAATGTTATTAGAGGAGTACTTTATATGCACTACCATTGTAGGTGTTGAAGCTGCCTTTTTAATGGCTGGAAACTCAGTGACCGAATGGATTTAATTTAATTTAGCTTCTCTTCTGCTGTCTTACTGGCCCAAAAGCTACAGCAATGCGACAGAGGAGATGCAGCTTGCTAGAAGGTTTTGGATTTTGCTCTGTTTGGGAGACCTAACTTAACATTCATACAATAAGAAAAACAGTTCTCTCTGGAAACTATTTTAAAAAGCAGCAAAGAATCCTGTGGCACCTTATAGACTAACAGACGTTTTGCAGCATGAGCTTTTGTGGGTGAATACCCACTTCTTCAGATGCAATATCACTTGTATTCACCCACAAAAGCTCATGCTGCAAAACGTCTGTTAGTCTATAAGGTGCCACAGGATTCTTTGCTGCTTTTACAGATCCAGACTAACACGGCTATCCCTCTGATATTTTAAAAAGGTGTCTATAAAATGATACCATTGTGTTATCTCCATGTATTATTGTAGAAGAGTATTATAATAATGCTGTAAATGAACACCACAATTTATAAACAAAGCAGTAAGACGTTCCCTGCCCTGAAGAGCTTACAAACTAAGTCAGACAAGACAGGACACAGCAGAATACGTCAGATAAGTCATGGTATGGTATTATTTTGTTTTCTTAGATGTATGCACGCAACCCAAACAAGTATGAGCTCATCCTGTATAAATACTTAAATTAAAACAACCATTCAGTAAAACTCTATGAACAATAGTAAGCTCTTCATATTCCACAAATTCTCAGCACCCCACCCAACAACCTAATCTTTCTTTCTCATCCAGAAAAAGCCCTGGAGAACAAATGGGGCCTTACAGTGTGAATCGAAGGTCATCAGATTCAGACTCCAGAAAACCTAGGCAGGAAGGAAATTCCCCCCACCAACTACGCGTTGCCCTGCTCCTTTGTGATTTAAATTGTGTGGAGGAGGTGTCAGCTCAAGTGTCTGAGAGGATTGCAGCTGTCATGGTAATACATGGAAAAAGGCAATCTCTGAGGCATCAAGGACCAAAGCTATTTAAGGTGTTAATGATCAATGCCAGTGCAGCTCTTGGAGCAATGGTGTAATATGCTTCCTCCATGAAACATCGGCTGTCACACTGAGAATGAAGTTAGGAGATGGAGGGGATGCTAGTTGGATGTTCCAGTCAAAGGGGCTGCAGGATAGAAGGCACAAAGCTAGGGTGACCAAATGTCCCGATTTTATAGGGACCATCCTGATTTTTGGGTCTTTTTCTTATAGGCTCCAATTACTCCCCTCCCCCGCCCCCCCGACGATTTTTCGCATTTGTTGTCTGGTCACCCTACACAAGGCAGAGAGTGGGAGAAGGAGACAAAGGCAGAATAAAAGCAGCCATAAATTTATCATGTCACTTGTATTACTCAGTGCACTTATGCACAGTGTACAGAGCTGGTGCATCCGACACCTTTGGATTTCTTAGGGTACGTCTACACTGCAAAGTAAAACCCGTGGAGCTGACTCTCAGAGCTGGGTCAGTTGACTTGAGCTTGCAAGGTTGGATTGCGGGGCTAAAAATAGCAGTGTAGACATTGCCGCCCAGGCTCTGAAACCAAGCAAGTGGGGAGGGTCTTGAAACCCAGGCTCCAGCCCAAACAGGAACGTCTACACTGCGATTTTGAGCCCAGCAGCCTGCGAGCCCGAGTCAATTGACCTGGGGTCTGAGACTTGCTGCTGGGGGCTTTTAGTTATTCTACAGATCATGGACAGATTTGGTCCCTGATTGTAAGTCCATTAAGGCCAATAGAAAGACTCCCTCTAACTTCAGTGGGCTTTAGATCAGACCATTGATGAAATGTGAAAATAGTAGTGGACTTCACGGGTTCAAACTTCATGGAAGAATAAAACAAGTTGGCAATGTACCCATCAGATAGCTCTTTACAATCACAAATGACTGTGCAAACAAAATTAATGTTCATAGTAAAAATGATTTAAAGATTTTAAAAATTATACAAAATGTTTTAAATTGGATTTTCAAATTTGTCTTCCAGTCATCCTAAAAACAGCTAGTTTGGCTGAATCTTTTGGATTCTTGGAATTCTATTATGTCCAAATATGACATATCACATTAGGAACTAACAATTTTGGAGGAGTGGAATGCTTTCCCACTTTAAAACCCTTCTTCATTTTGAAGTTTATCCAGACATCTCTATGTGGCGAATGGGTGAATGTTGAAAGGTGTAAATCAGTGTTCAGTGGGAGCTACACTGATGTATAGTCATTGACCCAATACCTATGGTTCCCTGAGCTAATAAAAATGAGCAAGGCTTTAATAAAAACACATATGCCACCAAGACTTGATATTGTAACTGTATAATTAATAAAAATATAAATATATTGACTAGTTTTCCTTAGAAAAGCATCTATCCTTTTTTATCATAAACATTTTCAAGGCAGTGGTAGTATATTTCATATTATACTGTGCATGTATATAATGCATTTATTTTAAGGATTTCATTGGTAAAGTGGTTAAGTTGGTTCAAAGTAGGATTATTCCCATTTTAGAGAGAGTTTAACTGCAGCAAAGGTAGGTTAATTAATTCTTCACTTCTTGTGAATTGTGTGTTACTATTTTCCTGATATCTAGGTGAACATGTCTGTGAAGCTCTGTACCTCAGGGGAACACCCTACACCCTCATGTTCATCTTTATAAAATGATTATGTGGTATCCAATGCAAAGTTTGTCATGTTGCATGTCTTCGGAAGGCTCATGATGCATTGAGCATGGATGTTATAGTAATTGTTACAGTAATGTTATAGTAAGGTTATAGGTTATAATTTCATGTATATAGTTATGAGGCTGAAAATGTATCCTCATGGCTTAAAGCAAGCCCATGCAGAAACTCTCCAAGAACAGAGAGGCAGTTCACACCTCCTCAGGGCATGGATGGGACAAACCCAGCCCACCCTCACAGAAACAATGGACACTGGCTTAGACAGCAACAAAAGAATCTGTTAGACCCTCAAGGGAGTCACCCCCCTTTCTTTGGTCAGTTTGGAACTGTGATGAGGTAATGCTCACCTGACTCTACAGACATCACCACCAAGAAACTGAAGTGCTGATCAAAGGGGAGAGCCTGGCTGAAGGGCAACCAGCCAGCCTGTGGTGAGAAGCATCTATGTTTGTAAAGGCACTGAAAGTGTTAAGATCAGCTGAGAATGCATTTTGCTTTTATTTCATTTGACCAAATCTGACTTGTTATGCTTTGACTTATAATCACTTAAAATCTATCTTTATAGTTAATAAATCTGTTTATTCTACCTGAAGCAGTGTGTTTGGTCTGAAGTGTGTCAGATAACACACTTGGGATAACAAGCCTGGTACATATCAATTTCTTTTTTAACTTGATGAACTTATATAAGTTTGCAGCATCCAGCGGGCATAACTGGACACTGCAAGGCAGAGGTGCCTAGGGTTGTGTCTGGGACTGGAGATATTGGCTAGTGTCATTCGCTTGCAAGTAGCTGGGAGTAGCTTACATGCCTGAGGCTGTGCATGAACAGCCCAGGAGTGGGGGTTCTCACAGCAGAGCAGGGTAAGGCTGGCTCCCAGAGTCAAGGATTGGGGTGACCTAGCAGATCACCGGTCCGGATACCATCAGAGAGGAACATCACAACGTCATTTTTCTAGCTGTTGACTGTGCCATGCATCATTGTAGCATGGGTATTAAATCTTTAATATCTTCACCCTGTAAAACTGGCAAAGACAGAATAAATAATATCTGAGAGGTCCAACGCATTTAATCATAGTTGTCAAAAGTGCACCCCTTCCTCAGCACACTCATTCCCTGCTGGTCAAGGTGAAATTTTGTCCCAGCAAAATCAATGGCAAAAGTCCCTACAGTCAACGTGTCAATGGCAAATCACCCCATAGTCTTGGGGTGAAATCCTGGTTTTATTGAAGCTAATGGGAGTTTTCCTAGTGACTTCACTAGGGCAAGGATTTCACCTTAAGATTATTAAACTAACCCAGATTTCCTGAGTTTAGCAGCAACTTGAGCCCAATTTTTGTGTGTGTGTTATCATATGATGTCCACCTATAACTCTTAATTTCCTGGATATTTTTCTCCATTCAGGAACAGTTTGAAGATGTACAAGGTTAATGTTTTCAATATCTCATCAGTGGTATTGTCTGACTGTGTCACAACTGCTTTTAATTGCTTTTTCCTTCATTTGAAAGAAAACCCAGGTAATTCAGGAATTTTCTTGAGTTTCAGAAACCAAAACTCACAAGGGCCTATTCTCTTCTCAGTAAATATCTCCTATCCAGCACTCAGATAAAACATGAAGGCATGAAATACTGGATTTGTTCTGCAGATTGGGGATGGGGAGATGGGTTTGGCATTTTTTTCATCCAGCCAGCAAAGTTGATTATCTTTAATAATGCAACCTCTAATGTTTCATTGTAATCTCATTTTAAGGAAATGTTTGAGCATTAAGCATTTTCCCACAGCACTGAAACAATGTGCCTTTCCCTGCCAAAGATCACATTCATGTATATCCTCCTCATTCCTGTAGCTTAAAGGTAAAGTTTGGAATTTTTCCAGAAGACTAGCTGCCAACTTACCATCATTGATTATTATCAGTATTCATTTGACTGAATTATCTGATGTATAGCAAGGCATGTTCTTGACTGTATGTAATATTTTAGCTGTTGCACAGTTTGGGACCAAATTCTGCTTTTGTGTATTTTGTTTCCCTTAAGGCTTTTCTTCATGATATATTTTTCTGAAAGAGAACAACTCCTATAATGCAATTACAGTACAGCATTGTGATCAGTAGAGAGGTAAGTTTCTGCACCCATACTATAAAGAAAATACTTATCCTGTTTCTTGAAATTAAAGAGCCTTCAATGGGAGCAAGAGAATGCCTGAGTACTCTTGTGCCTTCTTATAATTCATTGATTTTTTTTTAACTCTGCAGATATTTTGGACACACATTTTGTTACATTAACTTTTGATCACTTGACTGGAAGATACTGTCAAAAGCAAAGCCAACCTCCTTGCCAACCAGAATCCCCTGAGATTAGTGCTATTTGAGGAAAAACAATCATTATAATATAATGATGTCTCAGAGCACTGAGGAATCCACACAGTAGATAGGCTGCTGAAGGGAGATCATAACTTATCATATAGTGTTAATGAAGAAGGTGCTGCAAAGGTTCTGAAGATTAATCTGGGTCAATTAATACGATACGAAAACAACGATTAGCAATAATTATTCCATAGCAATTTAGCAATCAAAATTAAAAGGTGACTGTCATCTTAAATCATGTGTTGTAAAAATGCTTTGTTTTACCTAGTTACTAATAATACTATAGGGTATTAAACAGAAAGAAATTTAAAAGTACAATTTCCTTCTTGCTACTTTATGCTCTCTATTTTTTATGTATTTTTATTTTTCTCTGCCTGGATGGTAAAACTTAGTGATGTCCATTTCACTGTGGGGGTCTCAGTTCTGCAAACACTGTAGGGAAACTTTTTAAACAGTTTTGGTTGGAATTAAAAAAAAACCCACAGAGAAATATTTGTTATTCTTAGGTTTTACAACAAACTTGTTTTTCCAAAATCTAAATCTGAGGCCAAATCCGAGTTGTCCTTTTAAAGCAATAATGACTTCTGGGGAGTCTGCTAACTGTTAATGAATGGCTGGAGGAGTTGTCAGCCCTCAGACAAATGGGCTTGAAAAGATTTGATTTGTCCTTCATTATCTTCCCACCCATGGGGTTATGGGTCTAGAATTTTAGGTCCTACATCCAACCTCATAGATGTTTTAATAGGTTAATCGATAGTCTAACAAGTCGATAGATTGCTAATATTCATGGCTTATATCCATCCATAACAAATACTATTAATGTATTTCAGCATCTATTAATAACTTATTAACCCTTTATAAACCATTTATAAATGTACCCTTAATAATAAAAAAAAGTGACCATTTAATTTTTCAAGGTTAATATTAAAGACAAGTCCAAGGTCAAGATGGGCACAGGCAGGCTTTAGAGTAGCTTATATTTTGGCAGGTCAGCTGAAGAACCACGTGGAACTAAAATTAGTAAAGTGAATGCAGTGAAGAAAGTTCACACGGTATAATGTCCTGTGGGCAGTATTAATGTTGATTTACCCAATCTGTTAATGGTGTGGTCCATCTAGACCTTTGGAACATTCCTTAGCTCCTTATTTAATGTAGGAAGACTCATTTCTGAAATTAGCATATAAATTGGCCAGAGTCAGCAGCCCTTTTAAACAGTATTTTACCCTTGCGTCATGGCACGATAACTATTGCTGTTTAAAAAACAACAACAAACAAACCCTAAAACAATCAAAATATAATGAGGGGGTAATCAACTTTCACAGTCACTTACCCTTTAAATGATTATTGAAATGAGAACATAAAATCAGTGAAGTTCATTAACTTTCAGAGTTGGGATCTTAAGGAGTTTGGGTAAATTTAATGTATTTAGTAACGAGAAATGCATTATGATAAGCTAACAACTGGCAGGGCTGTATTAGGATTCAAAGGTTTGTGTATGCATAATTATAAGTGGAGGTTTTTCTCTTTCACACCTTCAATTTCTCTTTCTCTATTCTGTGATCTTGCACACAGTTCAGACCATATCACTTTCCCTGTCCATTACATTCCTTCAGGGATCCAATCGGAATGAGGCTTTTACGGGAGTTGGGCCTGATTGTAGGAGGTGCTGAGTATCAAATCCTTGAGGAAAGAAGGAGCCAGGCACCTTTCAGAAACAGGTCCTTAGTCCCAGCCATTAATTTTTGTCAGCCTGAAATTCAGTACTTGATTGTTCCAAATTTATTTGCCCAGAGTAGCATCCAATGCCCTGTTCTCAGGATATCTTGTTAAAGGAAAACTAATTTAACAGATTCAGCTCATGCATTTGTTAAATAATTAGGAATTTGCCTCTGCATGTGTGTACAGGGAGAGAAAATAAATAATGGGATGGTGTGGTAAAAGGTTTTCTTGGCATGAGTCTGAGATGACCCCATTATGTGTGATGAAGCCACAGTAAGTTATATGTGCCAATAAAATCCTTATGCCAAGCCCCCGTGTTCTGTACATGTCACATATACTACAGAAATACTGTATTAGGAATACTGCTGGAGAGTGTTATAAATTTGCATGGGACTGTTTTCCATCTCCCTTCGAAAGGCAGGTGCTTCAGTAGCAATAAGTCCTACTGTCCAAAATCATGATTGTAAGGTTGGATACCTTTCAAGGCTTAGATGCTGTGTGACTTACTGAAAGATTGGGAATATCTCCTTCCAGTGCTATAAAGCTCCAATTTCTAGCCGTGATGGGTTACAAGATATTGGACCTTAAACATGTCATGGTCCGTTTCCCTGTCCTGTACTTCAGACCAGTGTAATTTTGGGGGTTGAAGCGGAAAGGAAGTCCTTCTTTAGTAGTTTGCTTGAAAACAAGTCTCTTTGTGACATTAGAATAAGTCTCTGGGAGGAGCAATTTCAACCCTGTACAATTGACTTTCATATTCCTTTTAACTTGGACAGTCAGTGTCCCCAGGCAAATTCTGATAGTTGTCATTTTTGCACTTCTATCACCTGACATCCGAAGATCTCAAAGCACTTTTACAAACCTTCATTAAAGACTCCCAACCCAGATGGGGAAACTGAGGAATAGGCACTTGTTCAAGGTCAATGTGAAGGGACCCTATTTGAGATATTTTTGTATAGCTTCTGGCACAATGGGGCCTGGATCCATGATTGGATCATGACAAGAGGGCAGTGCTGCTGGGACTCAGAAATCCTGGCTCTCTCTCGTATAATCTGCAATGGGCCAGGTGGGTATGCTAGTCCTTCCAATTTGAGCAAACAATAGCAGTTCTTTTGTGATTCTGAACTTGTGCTGGTAACTGAACTGCATTCATTTCACAGGCTTTAAAGATTATCTGATCCAAAGATAATTTTTGACACTTTGAGACTAGTCACCGGATGAATCAGTGGATGTTGTTGTTTATGCAAGTGAAAGACTGATTTTATTGCTTTTGGACAGGCACAGTTTCAGATAGCTGCTATGCAAGTTTCCCAGAACACCTCAGCCCAGACCTACCATATTTCTACTATTGCAGTTCTTGGTCTTTGTTTAGAACACAGTGCTATCTCTGCCAGATTTGCAATGATAGTTGTGATTTGGACCAAGTACCTTTTAGGGACCAGATTGAGATTTTTGCTCATTGCATTCATGGCCGAAGTCTAATTTGAGCCTATGACATGAAAAGCTAATGCATTTACAGAGGGCGTGCATAGTGTGAAGAGGGTGAAGTGTGGTTATGTATTCATAGTCTGCATCCCCTTATAATAACTGGAGTTTAAACCTGCTCCCAGAGGAGAAAGGCCTTTCAATTTTCTTATCTACCTATTTTGGTGATGTTTTGTGCCATATGGTAAGTGACGTATGTTTGATTTTATTTTTTCTTTTGAAACTTTTCTTGCTTGAATGGCATCTTAAATGTTTAGGTTTTTTGTCCCTTATTCCTCAGTTTAATTGGAATTATAGTGCCCATCAAAAAGCATTACTGCATGGTGACCTGGAAATAATCATTTCCTTTCATCTGTACCAAACATTTGTAAGTAGTTAAAATGTCACAAACCAGAAAGGCCTGAGTCACAAAGAAATGGCTTTATGTGAGCACAGTAAAATATGAGATTTCATTAGGCAAAAAAAAGGCTATGGATTTCATTCCTGGTCCACAAAGCAAACGTCCAACACATGTGTAATGTATAGCAGGATGTGGGTCCCTTTAAGGATTGTATACAGATCTGTGAAGAAAAGCATTTGTGGGTCTGAGGGAATAACCTCTTTCAGCAACAAATGGAGCATCTGCTCTGGGCCTCTGGAAGGATTTGTGTTGAGAACTTACTCTCCAAGTGCACACATTCCTCTGAGGCAGACAGGTGTTAAAGTGAAATGGTGCCCAGAGGATGAAGGCTCCTGATATGCTATCAGCAGCCTAACCACATGACGGATGCAAAAGCTGCCAGCACAACTGCTGAGGAGTTTGCCAGGAGTTTAGATGCCAAATGCTGGGAGAAGATCTTTGCCAGCTTGGCACCTCTAGGACATGTGACTGTTGCCTGGGAAGGAGTTGTCTTTATAATATGCTAGGGAGAATGGAACCATAAGATCCTTAATAGTTCATCTTGAACAGGATGTCTTGATATTGCAAATATAAAATAGTAAGCATTTTACAAGTATATGTGTTTGGCACCTGTGCTGGATTTACAGAGGCAGTGCCATGGCATTACATTCCTGGTAGTGGAATTAGTTGGCACCTTCACATTACACTCCTGGTAGTGGATAAGGGGTCTGAGTCAAGTCCACTGAGTGGAGACTTCCATTGAGTGCAGTGCTGGGGGGTTTGGATCAGACCCTTAGCTGTGGTTATGGAATTGCACTCCTGGCAGTGGATTTAGCTGGTGCCATAACTTTTTGACCCTGGTGCATTTTTTGGCAGTGGCACAGTGATGCACTGTGCAGCATTATGACTGAAGCAGACAACATAGGGCTAGTGGCCATCCCCATAGACAACCAAGCATCCCATATTCCTGTTCTGTTGACTTTCTTCCCACTTTCTCTCCTTCCTTCCTCTTATTCAGTGGTGGTTGTTATATGTGAACATTGATCAACAGCTCCAGTGAAAACAAATGAAGAGGCAAGGCACAAAGAGAGAAGGGAACAGACTGCCAGATTTTAACTAATTTTTGTAATTGATCACAAGTTCTTCATCTCATGCTGAATTTTAAGAATTGCAGTAAATTAAGGGCTGCTGGCAAAATGATACACATGCAGGCACAGGAGTGGCAATCAGAGGAGGATATTTGTATTTCGTTTTGGAATGACCTTTTAAAAATCCATTTTGCAAGCAAGGAACTCAGTGTGACCATTACTGAAAAGATCTGCCTATATGTTCCTTTACTGGTTGTATCCCTGGGTTATGGCCCCAATCTGGCAAAGCACTTAAGCATTGTAAGCCTGTGAGTAATTGTGCAATGGTGATATTCACATGTATAAAGTTAAGCACGTGCTTACATGCTTTGCTGGTTAGGGTCTAAATGGCTAGTTTCATTTGTACTTGTGCTCACTGTTCAGCTGAGGGGATCACAGAGCACAGCCAGTCCACCAAAATCATTTTGTTCCTGATCTGCCTATGGAATTGGGGCTGGCTGGAAGTACCCCCAATACCCTTCTCCATTCCTCTTGAATTTTGAAGGACAGTTCCAGTTCTCATGGATCCAAGCCACGCCCAGCAAGGCATCATGATATGTCAAAATGGAATGATGGACATTATTAATAAGGTGGTGAGAGGCTTAGATTTTAGGTGGGGAGGGGGGTACAGCAGCCTTGATGGTGATTCCTGAAAGCCTAACATACTCCTTGAGATTCCACATTCCACTGATGTTAGGGCTCTCTTATGCAACCTGTGTTCATGTCATATGAGTAGTTTTATTGACTTGTAGAAGAATAATTATGTAAGTGCATACCAACATGAGCAATGCCTGCCCAGTTGAGCCTTTACAGTGCAATTATTAGAGCTCTTTGATGTTGGACCTAGACGATCTACCAAATTGTGAGTATGATCCCATGGTCATAGTGTAACAGATCAAATCTGACACTAAGTAACTTCAGTGGTCTGACAACAGCATACCATGCAAAAGGAGAATACAGAGGGATGGGAAAAATTCCATCAGTAACAAACAACTATATTCATAGATAAAGTCCAAGTGAATGAGCCCTGCAAGATATTCTAGCATGTGCTGGTCAGAGTCCACACAGATATTTTCGAAACTACCATCCGCATCGGAAAGCTGCTGGTCAAATGACTCTGATTCTCTCCAGTAGTTTCCTGGTATGCCTGGGGTGGGGTTCCAAAAAAGGAGTGACTGGCTGTTGTTTTCTTCGTAAAAGCCTGTTTGTCTGATTAGGATCAGAATGCATCCCTGGGCTTGGATACTTTTATTTTTTTATTTTTTTTAAAAAGTCATCTCTTTACTAGCCAGAGCGCAAAAGGTATAGGTGGGAAAAAATGCTTCTCTGAAAAAACTCTCATCTTGCACATTTAACTACTTTAAAAATGGCTTATGAAACAGACCAAAGAAATACACTTGTGGACTGAGATAATCTGGCCCCAAAGGCCATTTAAAGAGGGGGGGGGAAAAGGTAAATGTCAGAAAATGTAAGTTTAGAAATAAAGATAGTTTAAATATATCTAGAGGAAGAGAGAGAGATGGAAAGTAACACACGTGACAGATAGTCGTCATGATATTTAATGCATTACTGAAAGATGCTCAGATACCATTCTGATAGTATAAGAATTGTTTAAACATGAAAATAATCCAGAATAAGGTAGTGTGTGAATTTGAAGATTAACTATTCCTGATTAGCTACATGTATGGATGTTTTCATTCCAGAATAAGAATGAATTATTCAGAATATCATCATTCAGAGGTGATTAAACTAAATTGGAATAAGGCACTCTTATTCCAGAATAAGAGCGTCCACACATGAAATTAATCAAGAATATTTATTCCAGAATAAATCCCTGTGTAGACAAGATCCTGAACAGAATAGAGCTACTGCAACCTTCGCTATAACCTTGCTACGTTCATACTATGTAATGAATTTGTAGACGGGTCAGCAAATTGCTCCCCTATACGCTAAGCTTTTGGAGCTAACTTCCCTGGCTCTTTGAATACTGCAATTCATCATAGCTACCACAGGATCATAATTGCAGGGGAGTAGAGAGAGAGGCAATATACATTCACATCACTTTGAAACCAAATTAAACCTTTGACTACCCACTTCTATACCAGCTCCACACAAGCATTTCTACAGGCTCAGTTAAAGCCAACCTAGAGGCCATGGAAAAGGTCTTACAAAAGACTAGCCAGGAAGCCAGTCGCAGACCCAGATCCTGCTGCTACAAAATACAGTCTGCCTCTTGGCACCTAGGTCTTGCAGCTGCCAGGCACTCTCCTTATGTGGTCACTGGTATTGGCTCTGGGGCTGGAGCAGATAGAGGAGGAGGGCTAAGGGGAACACATTCATCATTGCCAACAGCAAGTGGAGGCAGTGCCAAGTCACTATGTAACTAGGCACTTTGTGCCAATTTGCTCGGTAATTGGATTGCTATTTGAAAAATTGAAGTGGTGTCTAGAAAATTCTAACCTTTGCATTAATGTATGAAGTTTGCAGTCGAGTAGGCTGAGCATGCAGAATGTAGGTGACCAATCAGGCTGTTTGCACAGGAGTTTGGAACAGTGACTTTCGGAAGTAATTTGATTCCTTTCAAGAAGATTACACTGGTTTCAGAACCGGCTCCCCTGCGCTGGAGAAGGAAGAGACAAAGAACAAGACACAGTACGATGAAAAGCTGAAATGCCATAGGCAAAATGTAACCCACTGCTCACTCAAGGAAATTAATGCAAAGTTGCCATCTGAGAGTGAACTTTTGAATTGAAAATAAATATTAGAGGAAAAAGCTAGATATTTTTGTTGTCGTATTTTCTCCCAAAAAAGAATACAAATTAACATAATTGCATAATATCAATATTCTGCACTGTCAAACTGTTTTTCCATATCAGTACAGTGCATATGGCACTCAAATGCATTGGACTCTGCTAGTATTTATTGAATAAATTACATATGCTAATACTAAATAGGAATATTGCATTATGTTGGACTATACAAGTCCACAAAGCCCTTCCTGTCCAAAAATATGCCTAGGCCATGAATCCAATACTGCTCCCTTTGAAGTCCGATTCAAACCACCTTTTGACTGCAGCAGCAGCAGGGTTGAGCCCAGTAATGTAGTTACCTAAATCGTCCATCATGCTTGTCATTATTCTTTGCAGTTGAACTAGCCCGTATACATATACACAAGATGGATTATTAATCCCCAGGGATAACTTTTGTAGTTTAAAATACAATCCATTTGTTGGTAGACATAAAAGTGTTATCTGCCATCTTCCTAAATTAGAAGAAACCCTCTATGGCTTTCTTTGTACCTACACTGAGAACTGTGTATTTAAAAAACCAAAACAAAACGCTACTATGGGCTTGTACTGAAGAAGAATTTTTTTGGAACTTCTGTGAAATGTCTGATTATTTCTCATGCACTCAGTCCTGCTAGAATGAGGTTAACACATGTCAAAGCAAAGGCTAAGGAAACTTTGGATGAAATTTCTGCCCCTAGATGGAGTATTCTGCACACTGGTATTTTTGACATTTTGGGAGAATGGAGCTGTGTGTTAGAAGCCTTGAAATGTCTCTTGTTCTGAATTCCCCTTACTGTTTACCAAGCACTGTCTGTTGGGGCTGGAATAACTGGCTCCCTCAAACCTTTGAGAAGAGGAAATCCAGAATAGGGCTTGTATGAATAATACATTTGGGGACTGTGAACTAAAGGGCACTGCAGTCTTAGTGACTCTTATTATTTGGTATGTAATATTGTTAAATACTGTATGCAAAAAATATAGACGCCTATAATGTAGTACATGTATTGGTGATTGCCATGAAAAAGCTGACATTTACTACATGCATATATTTAATGCTGCTGTGGTATTTATGGTATTCTCAGTGCACTGTGAATATTGTGGCAACATTAACTATTTGCAAAACATTTTAATAGCGACCACTGTAATATAGTGGGTGGCTCAGCAGCATCGGTTGCTTTTTGTCTTCAGAGTGATCAGAATAAAATGTCAGTTTTCAAGAATCTAGCTGTAAATGTCCCATGTAGGAGGCAGAAAGACAGTTTTGCCATCTAACAGTTTCTGTGCGTCACAACCTCTAGCATTTTCCCCTCTCGTGACAATAGAAGCCCTATGGCAGAGAGAGGTGCCTAGACTGCACTCACAAATTAGGTGGACAAGAGCTCCAGGAAGCAGAGTTGCATAGGCAACATGGGTGCTTTTGAAAATCTGGTCTTCGCCTGTTGTGCTTTGATGGATGAATAATACAGAATTCAGCTCTGAACTGTCTCAAAGCCCAGGATGTTCACATTATAACAGGAGGGACCAGCTGCAAAGCTTTTATCAGGAGTAGGAGCCAAATGCCCCTTCCTGAAGCTAAGGTTTTGGTTTGGGCCCATCTTTTATATGATGTAAACACCAGCAGGGTTTAGGGTAGGAAAGAGACCAAACCATTGTGTCTTGGGAGCAGTTGCACAAGCTTTTTTCTTAGGATGGAAGAAAGAAAAGAAGGGGTGGGGGAAAAAGAGCACTAAACCATCTGACTAGAGTCCTGGAAAATACTTTCCAACTTTCAAAGAAAGAAAAGGGGGGTCTTAATTCAGATTTGCCGGAATCGTCTAATTAGTCCCTTTAGGGCCGTGCACCTTATAGTCTGTGCCACCGGATTCGTCCTATAAATGAGACGATGGGCTAATTTATCTTGGCAGCGGTAAAAGGACTTGTGGTTGCCCTCCTTACAAATACCGGCCTGATTTTAGGAAAACACTATGACCGAGTCTGTTCCCTTCCCCCGCCCCCCCTTTTCTGAGCACGGCCTGTGCTTCTTGCCCTACTTCCTTGCCACCAACCCAACCCGCCCCGTCTCGCACACAGTGACATACCTCACACATTTGCCACTGCTAACAACAACCTGTCAACTCTTTCTTTGCACCGTGCTAGGCGCCCTTTGTTTTTGCAGCCCGGCAAGCCTTGCAGCTGTTGTCCGGGGCCTGCTCCGACAGCCTGTGATCAGTCAGCTGCAAAATCCTCCCTGAACAACTCTGTATTCACAGCTCTAATCGGGCCCGCGGACTGTTTCCTCCTCTCTCGCAGTAAATCTTTATCACTTGCGCTCTGCTCGTCAGTTAGTGGCGCCAGCTCTTTGGGCTGCTCTATGCCTTTCCCATACTCTGCTGCACTGTGTGCTCTGAATGCTAACTCCAGCCTTGTTTAGACTCACGGCTGTCTCAGTGCCGCACTCCACATCTCGGGAAGGTCCAAATTCCTGCTCTCTCCCTCCCCATCCTTACAGCTGCATGTATAGCAAATTTATCTCTCTCCCAACTTAAGGGCTCCCTCTGCCTATTTCATATTTTACCCATATAAGTTAATTACTTGATTATCTTTCCATTTCTCCCAGGCAGTCTGTCATGCGTCTATTGCATAGCTGTCTTTGATAAAAGGATGAGGATGAGCCATCTAGTTCAGGGTGACAGCAAAGCAACCCCTGGGGGGAACTGGCACAAAACTGAATTTGAGTGCATGCCCAAAGTGATTAACCTACCTCTCAACAGTTACTCATGCAGGGAAGGACATTTCCTTCCATCTCCCCATGACTTGTTGCCATCCCACTCCTTTAAACAATGTACATCAAAAATGTTGAATCATGAAACAGATTCTTTAGATAAAGGATCAAATTCTGCTCTCTCAGGGCCGCCACTGAAGGCTGTGGGAGTTGGTGGTGCCCAGTTACTTATTGGTTGGGATTTGTGTAAAATTGGAGTGGTTCTATTGAAGACATTGGAGTCACGCAGCATTCGCAATAGTGTAACTCAGAGCACAGTTTGGCCTGTTGCTGTTTACACTACAGAATGAAAACCTTTTCAGCCCCCTTTACCTTTACCGCTCATTGTGGGTCTTTGTCCCCTCACGTATTTAGGCTGTTTCAGGATTAGAACATAAGAACATAAGAAAGGCCGTACCGGGTCAGACCAAAGGTCCATCTAGCCCAGTATCTGTCTACCGACAGTGGCCAATGCCAGGTGCCCCTGAGGGAGTGAACCTAACAGGCAATGATCAAGTGATCTCTCTCCTGCCATCCATCTCCATTCTCTGACGAACAGAGGCTAGGGACACCATTCTTACCCATCCTGGCTAATAGCCATTTATGGACTTAGCCACCATGAATTTATCCAGTCCCCTTTTAAACATTGTTATAGTCCTAGCCTTCACAACCTCCTCAGGTAAGGAGTTCCACAAGTTGACTGTGCGCTGCGTGAAGAAGAACTTCCTTTTATTTGTTTTAAACCTGCTGCCTATTAATTTCATTTGGTGACCCCTAGTTCTTGTATTATGGGAATAAGTAAATAACTTTTCCTTATCCACTTTCTCAACATCACTCATGATTTTATATACCTCTATCATGTCCCCCCCTTAGTCTTCTCTTTTCCAAACTGAAGAGTCCTAGCCTCTTTAATCTTTCCTCATATGGGACCCTCTCTAAACCCCTAATCATTTTAGTTGCTCTTTTCTGAACCTTTTCTAGTGCTAATTTAGGATTCTGGAAATGGGACTCTTTCTGGTGAAGGAGGATGATTAATACAATTAAACAGCAAGTTTCTTACCATGGACTGAACTAGCTTTGGGCTAGAGCTCACGTGGGATTAATTTTAGAAACAAGCGAATGTGAAACGTAGATGAATGTCTTCAGTTCATAAATAAATTGCAAGAGGACTGGATTGAGCACTGGATTGAGAGCCAGGAACTACTGAGTTATAATCCTGGCTCTGATGTGGACTTCCTCTTTGGCCTTGGAAAGTTCACTTAACCTCTTTTCCTCAGGCCTGCGTTCCCCCCACCCCTCAAATTAGGGATGATAATACCTCAGAAGGGCAGGGTTGTGAAGATTAGCCTGTTAATATTTGTATAGTGCTTTGGTGAGAAAATGCTAATTATTATTAAGGAGTGTTTGTTTGTAATTGGTCATTGTTAGAGACAGTTGTGACATATAGGCACAGGTTATGTGGGGAAGGATGGTCTTGTGGTTAAGACACTGGACTGGGAATCAGAGAATCTGGGTTTAATTCACATGTCTGCTACAGACTTCCTGTTTCATCTTTGGTAAGTCATTTAAACCCCTGTGCTTCAGTTCTCTGTAAAGTGGGGACTGCGTGTGCCTATCACCCAGGAGTGTTGTGAGGATAAATTCATTAATATATGAGAGAAGTGAAGATACTGTGGTGATGGGAGTCATATAAGAGCTGAGAGAGAGATTCATGGTAAACTTAATGACTGTATCAGTCAATTTGACACACAGAGTAAAAATATAGTCAAATGTAGCGCACAGAGTTGCTCTGCAGTAGTGCCAGTGCTCATTAATTTAGTTCATAACGCAATGCTGGCCGCTTTAGGAATATACCTACATATATTCCCTGTGTAATTCCATTTGGATGCAGTCATCTCCTTCACTTCCTATCCTTAACTGTCATGTGTAGTATTGGAGTGCCTTGTTAAACAGCTGTTGGATGCTACCCCAGATGGGATGCATTCAGGGGCGGCTCCAGGCCCCAGCACGCCAAGCGCGTGCTTGGGGTGGCATGCTGCGGGGGCGCTCTGCTGGTCGCCGGGAGGGCAGCAGGCAGGTTGCCTTTGGCGGCATGCCTGCGGATGGTCCGCTGGTCCCGCGGCTTCGGTGGCAAGCCTGCGGGAGGTCCACCGGAGCTGCCATGCTTGGGGTGGCAAAATGTCTAGAGCCGCCCCTGGATGCATTCCACTGGTGTGTCATAGGATCTATATATACATTTTGGGCTTGATTTAAGAAGCTACATCACACCCTCCTGATTTTTTCCATAGAGGCATCTAACTGTGGACTTCTGTGGAGTTGTGCCTGCATACAAGATTTGAATTTGGACCTTTATTTTCTGTAGGCCAACCATAGGGGAGGCAGTGGTATATATATATATATATATGAGCCAGGACAATATATGTTTCCCACAAACTGGCTGATTATGTTATTTTTTGGAGAAAAGTTTACTGCAGAGGCTGCCATGGTGATCATGAGAGTTGTTCCAGTCTGGAATTCCAGCAACATAAGAAAAAGGGGTAGGATAATATCTCAATAAGTTCCCAAGCATACATCTTAGAAGTAACTCTTTCACTTCAGCTGATCTACCATCATTTGATTTCCTTTAGTAGATGCCCTCCTTCCCTCAAAATCTGTTTTAGCTACAGAGGAGCGCAGGTTGGGCAGCTTTGAAGAGGCTGTGTTCTGCTGGTGAGACTCTCCCAGAGCTGTCTATGAAGTCCCACCAGCCACCCTGGGAATGATGGGGTCGGTAGACGTGGAAGGCACTGTTGGCTGTTTCCCCTTGTCCTTGGCAGCAGTGGATGTGAAAGCAGATTCTGGCCCATTGCTTTCAATTAAGGGGTATGTTGTACCCAGATATTTTGGAAAATATGTATGCTAAAAACAGTATGCTTAAAAAAAGTCCTCCAACTTTCTCGCTACAAAAATCAACGGCTCTTAACGACCTCAGCAAAAAACTGGATGTCTTACGAAGACTCTATATTTGTATTATATAATGGTTGTTTATAGGAAACTTATGGGAAAAAAGAGTTTACCTGTAGCTCAAGATAGTGTAAGTGACTATCCTAGCTTTTACATTTGTGGGTGAGCAGATGAGAGGGTCATTTCTGACTACTTTTTTGCTAAAGTATGCATAAGGACAGCTAGTGCCCATAGTGCTCAAAGGAGGGCAGTATGCTTCTCAGGAGTTCAGGTCAGGGGCAGCTCCAGGCCCCAGCACGCCAAGCGCGTGCTTGGGGTGGCAAGCCGCAGGGGGGCGCTCTGCCATTGCCCCGAGGGCGGCAGGCAGGCTGCCCTCGGCAGTTTGCCTGCGGAGGGTCCGCTGGTCCCGTGGGACCAGCAGACCGTCCGCAGGCAAGCCGCGGAAGGCAGCCTGCCTGCCATGCTTGGGGGGGCAAAATTCCTAGAGCCGCCCCTGTTTCAGGTGTTGACAAAAACAAACAAAAATCCAAATTTTATACCAGTTAATAAAAATCACTTCCCCCCTTAGTTGCTCAGTAAGCTTGCAGTATCTTGGTACTGGGAACTCAGTCCTCCTGGTTCTGCAGACTTCTATAGTGTTTTCCAGGACGGATTAGGTCTGCATTAGTAATGGCTAAAAAAAGCAGGGCCCCTCCCCTAAAAAAAAATCTTCGCTTTAAAACAAACCAAATCACAGCACACTATTCTGGCCTCCCTAATGCATCAGAAAGAAACAAAATAGGACCGAACGCAATTTATTCTTCCTTTTGTAGGTTACAAGTAACCACAAGATCATTCTCTTCCTTTTCTGTGTCTACTCTAGTCATTGATGTTGCTGCCTTTTGAATGGAGTGAATATTGGAGGTTAGACTCTGACAGAGTAGGTGGCATAGGTGTAAGAGGTGGGTGCTGCATACATATGTATGATGAGTATGGGACAGTGTTAGGGAGTGTTATGGCTCATTTTGTCAATGTTGCATAATGTTTGAGTGAAACTCCTTAGCAACACAGAGCACATCAGACTTGTCTTCCACTTGCTATGCTGGATTCCCAGAGAATGTTGAGTCAAGTCCAAGGTCTCAGTCTTTATCTTCATGGTGATCCAATTGTCAGAGTGCTGCTGGAAGGCACTCAGGTGCTATAGTGTGGAGGATGGTTAAGAACTTGAGTAGAATAGGCTGGTGAATGTAGTCGGTGTGGGTAGACATGTGGGGAAGACAATGTTGTTTTATGTATTTTACCTTTGCATTTCTATTTTATCCAAAGGCTAACCTTAAAATAATTCTTCCTAGTTTTCAACCATCTGGTTTTTTTAAAACAACGTTCTATTCAGTTCTTTTCCTCCTTCGTTATTGATAATGTATTTACAATCGTAATTCCACCTTAATGGAGTCTTTAGCCTAGGAATTTCCATGTCATATTTGCCTCAAACTTTCCAGAAAAATTCCACCCTGGCATAAGTTCACACCTATACAAAATGAGGTGGCATGTTGCCAGAATTAGGCTTAAAATGGAAAGTTAATTTGAATATAGGGAGACTCTAGTTTCTCCATAATTATTACATATTAACTTATAATCAGACCCAGAAAGACAAGTAGATTGATTTTGTTTTGCTCATGAAACTGCATTCATCTTGCTTTTTTTCTGACTATCCAAGGGGGAACACTTGATGTTAGCTCTCCTAGTTTAGTTTAGCGAGGCACTTTATTTGCAAATTTCCTGTTCATCTTTAACAAAAACATGTAAAAGATTAATAAAGAATGAAGAGAAAAAATTATAAATGGATCCATGTGACTGCCTCTTCTCCAGACATGAATCTCTTTTTCTCACTGAAGAAGTTGAGAGGGAATGCAGGCCATGCAGTGCTTGTTAAAACTGATGCAATATCTTTCCCCCTCAGGGTATTTCTTTAATCAATGTTTCTTTATACCATTAGGTCATCTCCTCTTTTTTTTTTTCCTGAAGAATCCTCGTTTTGTATATTTCTTGAGCATCCTGACATTTATTCTCAGAATTATGGCCTGATCACTTCCTTTCCTTTCCTCTCAACATTCCTGCTGTTTTATCTATTTCAAATGCCTCAACACAAAGATAACTCCATCCTATTCCACACCACCACCACAGCAGTCCTCCCCCCTCATTGAAATATAAAAGGTCCCATGGTCTTACAGATTTTCTTTATGCTTATTTTGGCCTATTTGCAACCCAAATACATCATCATGCTATAAGACGCCTCTCTAAGGCTCTTGGATCAATTAAAGGTAGCCCTATTCATTGCCAGTACAAATCTTTGCCTATTAACTCTTTCAAAGGGCATTTGTCACAGCAGAAAGCTGTGAATGCTGTCTGGGTTCATTGATTAAAAAATGGTATTGTTTTTAGGCCACTGAGTATCTTAATTAGTTGTAATCAGAGGGTAGCTTGTGTCTGTAAAGTGATACAGTTACCTTTCACCTACTTGTATTTTGTGTTTTCTTTTTTAAACAGCCAAAAACAATTGAAAAGTAATTCAAGTATATTATTTTTTTTCAGAGACCTAACAGAAGAGCCTTGCTGGTCAAAGTATGATTTATGACACCATTTCATAAGTTGGGATGTTTCTTTCAGTGATGTTTCTAATATTTTAATGAAAGGGTCTCACAAAATTCTCCCCCCTTAGCCTCTGGGTAGGGGAGGCACATACTTACAGAGAAGAGAGGTTAGAGACCAAAGACTCTCTTCATTTGTTCTCCCATTTATACAAACATTTTCTCATAGGGAGGCAAAAGTACTTGGCAAAGAATCTTAGATCAAGGTGCAGTTTGCTGGAAACATTTAAACTTTGTTCCTGAGGAATATACTGGTATATTGATTGGACAGCATTTAATGTGTTGGTTTTCAGAACAGAGAGGAAGGGGAGCGCTGGGAGTGAGTTCTAGGACAAAACCCGGATGCTCTGAACATGCCAAAGGTAAGAAAAGGTATGAAAAAGTTGATCATAAGAAATAAGCCATCTTGGGCAGTGTCCACAGAATGAATGAGTCCAGAAGAGGCAGGGAAATCACCCCAGTGCTCCTTTCAGTTTGGTGATTGAATGTTATCAAGGGGAGCTTTCTTCAGCACATGGTTTTCAGGTCCTATTGAACAGACATAGAAATGCCTGCAGTATTGCTTTCAGTTTAAGTTCCAGTGCATTTTAGATAGTAAACTTTGTATGTGCTCTCTCAGGGCTATGGAGGGACACTTTATGAAACACATCAAAATAAATAAGTAAAATGAGCTGGAGTTATAGTATCTTTGTGAATACAGAGGAATTTTCTGTAGTCAAGTCAGCTTTTGTCTTTCACTGTGCATGGATAGATTCTGGTTAATGTGGCCTTCTGAATACTTATATAGCCTCCATTACTGTAGTATCAGAGCATCTCGCAAATACTGATCATTTGCTGTTTAACACCTTGTTAGGTAGGATGGTATTATGATCTCCATTTTACAGATGGGGAACTGAGTCACAGAGAGATTAAGGGACTGGTCGTGCTAAAATTTAAGCTCACATGCAAGAGTTTCCATGATTATGGCACAAGTGACTTGTCCAAGGTTACACTGGAAAACTGTGTCAGAGTTGAGAATGGAACAGAGATAATTTGAGTCCTAATCCAGTGGTTCAATCACAAATTTGTTCTCATTCAATTTATGTGTGGAGATGCATGGAAACATCACATTTTCTCCTCTTCTTCACTATATGTGGGAAATATGGGGTGGTGAGATATAAGACTTATTTTAAGGTTGATTGTTTAACTGGGTGAGATATATTCTGCTATTTGGGCTTGGTTTGGATGGCAAGTCATTGCAGTTAGTCTTTTTCTTTTAGGTTTGTCAATTTTTGTCGAAGTGCCTTGTGCTTTGGCAGGTGCGTTTGAAATAAACTGGAAGAAATAAAATAAATATACAAAGCTCCACAGTAGCTGGATTCACTAATAACTGTCTAATGTGTATGTGTACATGTTTGTTTATGTACATACACATATAATCGTGTGTGTGTGTGTAGCTCTCTATAGTAGTTTTAAAAGACAAATATGATTTATGAAGTGTTACCCATTTGTTTCTTTCTCCGAACTATTCCAGTGGAAGATCTCTGACTAAGATGAGAAAACGTAATAGACATTATTAAGAATTCTGATAAAGTAGGCTGAATAAATTTGTTTTCTTTGTAAGCCTTAATCCTGTGTTGTATTGGCTTCTCGGACATGGCTAATTTATTTGGAATTCCATTCTGTTCCTGACAGCATTCCTGATTAGCAGTTTGATCACCCGGAGCAAAGTTACATACCAGCTTTCAACTCTTGTAATCCAGCAGTGTAATTTTTTCAAATGGTTTCTTTCTTTCTTTCTTTCTTTCTTTCTTTCTTTCTTTCTTTCTTTCTTTCTTTCTTTCTTTCTTTCTTGTGCAGAGAGACGTTAAAAATAATCAGGATTGTCTGTTAGGAGAATGAAAAATCTATTCAAAGAAAACCATATCGTATGTTGAATTTTCCTTACCAAAACGTTTTTGTTCTATTGGGTGTTGTCTTCCTTTGTAATAAGGAAATGAATTAAATTCATCTTGATTTGGGTGTCTGGGGTACAGTGAAGTGAATTGTAGATTATAATGCAGTATTAGTAAAGATATAATGAATCATAATAACCATTCAATTCTTTCTCCAATAGTGGGTTGTCTGAAACAGATGATAAGATTTTTGGTAAATCCCAGTGTAAATCAACATGCCACGAAAGGCATTATGTACAATCAGAGGAAAGGGAGATGGATATATAGAACAAAAATTAGAAATATAGTCAAGCTTCAAAATTTCAGAACTGTTCATTAGTCTGATTGTCTGAATCTGTAAATCTTCTTCAGCCTCTCATAGAGAGATGGGACTGGTTCAAAATTTGGGTCTAAAACACGGAGCACCCCAAAGTTCATGGATGTTCAGATCTGTATATAAATATTTTTGTTCGCCAATCTGTTAAAAAAATAGCAATATGAAATATTCCAATAAGGATTGAGGGTGAGATTTTCAGAAATACCTAAGGGACCTAGGCACGAAAGTTCCCTTGAAATGAGACTTGTGCCCCTAAGTCACTTAGCTGCTTTTGGGGATCCCACCTCCAGTCCAAATTAGTTTGTGATTCACTGAGTTATGGTAAATTTGATAATAATTTATTTATCATTTATGTGGGTATTATGTCCTATTGACATCAGTGGGGTTACGCATATACTTAACATTGCTTGAAGTGATTAATAAGCACTTTGCTGAACTGGGCCACATTTTTGATCCTCTACCTTTAAAATTTCAGAGACCCTTACAAAATTTCCAAGTAAACTTTATGGAAGAAATCTTTTAATTATACCTTGAAACCAATGACATTTTATTTTGAAATAGGGAAACAAAATTGGGAGCTGTTCCATTGCAATGTGGAAAATTTCAGAGTCTTTCCCCCACTGTAACAGAATATAGCCAACTTGCTCAGTGACGACATTTTACTGTGTGTGTGTGTGTGTGTGTGTGTGTGTGTGTGTGTGTGTGTGTGTGTGTGTGTGTGTGTGTGTGTGTGTGTGAAATTGGATCCCATTTTCCCCAAACATTCTGGTTTACTGTGAACATTTTGGCAAAGCAAAATTCAGTATTTTTGCTCACAACGTGTTTTATGACCTTTCCTTACCACATGCAAACTTTATAACAGCAATTTTTGCAGCACTCTAGAAACACTGTGGAATCTGCAGTTGTTCCATGCTTATCTCCTCCTGGTAGACGTAACTTCAGACTTATGCTGTCAAAGTTTTCTAGGGTGGGACAAAGACAAAGTGATAAATTGGAAATTGAAATTTAATGGTGAACCAGAGTTAGATTTTGACCAGATATCATTTTGGAAAAAAAAAAGCATTCTTTAGGATTAGACTAGATGCAATGTAGCATGTAGTAGCCCATTCCTTACATGTTCTAATCTCCCAAGGGCGTGCAACAAAATGAATTCACTAGGGAAAAAGTGTTGTCTAGTGATGAAAGCACAGGACTGGGAAATGACAGACTTAGGGCCTCATCCAAAGCCACTTGAGGTTATTGGACTGTCTCCTATCCACTTTAATGGGCTTTGTATCAGACCCTTAAAGCCTGAGTCTTACACTTACATTGGTGTAAATCCTGAGTAACTATTAACACCAATAGAATTTCACAAGCGTAAAACTGGTGTAAGTGAGAAAAAGATGCATACTTGGTTTATAATTAAATTACTGTGTAAACGTGGGCAAGTTACTTAACCTCTCTGACCCTTAAGAAAAATGGACATAACGTCCCATGAGGTAGGAGTTATTATAATGCTTAATAAATTGCTTGTACAGTACTGTATGATCATTACAGTAGAGCTGCTATATGGGTCCTACTCTATTAGTATTTACCTGAGGCTTGTTTTCCTCAAGTTGTCTAAATATTTTTGTATTTTCATCTCATTCATCACTAGAGCTTCTTTGTATAGACTCTGCAGTCCTTTTCATTTATTAATGTTATTAAATACCATTGCACATGCCTGATATGTTCTGATTCTGGCTTAGAAGTCCAATTGGTTGCTTATGGATTGCATTTCAGCCACACTTAGAAAAAAGCAAATTCTACAACAAACTCCAAGGAATAATAGACAGCATAATACCATGTAGCAACAGGCAGATGTGAAAATACAATCCAAGTTTCGAAGGTATTCCCAAATCCTTGTGAAACTGCCAATTGCTTCAGAAAATCTCTTTTTAAGGTAGATTTCTCAGTTTAGTCCCTTCAGTTCCTCCTAGTCCCTTCTCCCTATTTTGTTTGCTATTGTTCTTCCTACACTGTCCGTGTCTGTTGTTCTTTCTTGTATCTTTGACTTACCTTAAGACAGGGACCTTGTTTTTAAATTCACCAGTAACATTCCAAGAATACTGGTGGCACTGTCAAAATAATAAATAGTATACTAATGTAAGGACCGTAACCGTTTCCCCACTCTTCCCTCTAATCATCTGATTTAGACATGGGAAAAATTAATGCACCTAATTTGGCTCCTGACGATGTTGATATATTATTCATTACCATGTATTTTCTAGGAGATTCATTACAGTGGAAAAGCAATAGGAAAGGTGTTGTGACCCTGTGCAACACTGAAAGAACTTGGTATGTACATATAATCACAAGATTTTTGAACTAGTTGACTTTGCATGTCAGATTTTGTCCTCTAAAGATAAATACCTTGAGCTAGTCTTTAATGTTGCTTTTCTAAAAGGTCACATTGTTTTCAATCTGACGTAGAGGACTTTGTGCAAGAGACTTTAGGTAAGTAAACTGAAATGAGATGCCTTTACCTTTCCACTGTGATAACTGCAGCAGACGTGCCACGCTAAGTAGTAAGTGTTGGTCCTGTGGCTTTTTCTTACAATGAAATGTGTTAGCCATGCTGGATCATGCAGGTTTCCCTTTGCAGTATCACCATTCTCGAATGTGTGATATATCAAGTAAGTCAAATATCCTATTTTCTAATCATAATTCATTTCATGTCTCTGCATATTTCATAGAAATGACTACAGCAGCCACCAGCTGTTATATCAGTTATTACCTGATGTAATACCCGCTTATTGCTTATGTAACCTCACTGAGTATTTTAAATAGTTCTATCATTTTTGCAGTGTGGTGATACTCTGCTTAGGAAGTAGTAGTGTAGGTGGATTCAGAAAAGTAATACAGGAAATATGCATTTTTACCATTGCATTTTGAAAGTCACTCATGATGCATAATTTATAGGTTTGGAACTTTATTGCTTTCACAGGTACCATCAGTTATCAAGACACTCAGTTACTGAATGATAGTTTTAAGCTAAATGCTGTCTGAAATAGTCAATGCTGAATTTATCTTGGTAAATAGTTTGGAGTTAGAAGATTTGCACTAAATATCTGTGGCAAGAAAATGGTGGTGATGTCAGTCATGTGAAGATGGACAAATAAATATTACAAAAAAATAATACCCCTAAATAGATGGGTACTATTTAATCTCTGTAGAGATAATCAGCTGAAGAATGATTTAACAAATCGGCCACGGCCAGAGAGAATGACTGAATACATTTTCATGTATGATACAGAGCAGACTGTTTGAAAATGCAAGTTATTGAAAATGATGCCAGCACTAGGAAAAAATTGTCCTATGAGAGATACATGGGAAAATTTCAAATAATAATACTTAGCACTTATCTAGTGCTTTTCATCAGTACATCTGAAAGCACTTTACAAAGGAAGAGGAATCATCATCATCGATGTTAAACTGTATTTTATGCAGTTTGCTCACATCAAGTTTTCATTTGGAATATGGAATTATCTTGCTTATGCCATACCATTAATCTTTTTGTTGTGTAACCTTACTCTGGGGGCCTATATGTCTATAAGGAAGGACTTTTTTTTTTCCTCTTCAGCAATTAAAACGTAGAATTTCTTTGTGTGAATAAACATAGAATGAATGAAAGGTGCCAACATCTCTGGCATACAGAGTCTTCTGTTTATGTGCAGAACAGGTATACAGCAATAGTGCACACTTACCCAGCACTATGCCTCAGCCTCTCCTGCTCCAGGCAGAAGTAGTTGTGCAGTCTCTCTGTCTGTTTTGTCGTTGACATCTCTGCTGAGGAGACAGCAAGGCATAGATTAGAACCAATTGTGTTTGTGTGCATGTTGAGGGGACACCTGTTCACTAGGGGCTGGAATGAGATAAACAATTCATTTTGCATAACTCTTAAATGTTCATCAAAAGGGAATGATTCTTGGACATTGGCAACTTGAGATGGGTCTAATGACCTAGAAATGGAAAATGTAGTCCCATGAGCTATCCAGGCTCGAACTCAGTGAATAAAATCCTGCAGTTCATTCTCAAGAAATCTGCCTGAGTAAGGACTTCAGGATTAGCTCACAGTTAATGAAAAGTAATTGACACAAAGGATTCACTTATGTGGATTGCTGGGAAGTGCATCCAAAGGAAGCAGAGGTGCAGATTTACACCTTTCTAAAGGAGGGTAAGTATCATTAGCCTCATTTTACAGGTAGAGTGAGTGAGGCCCAGGCAAGCATTACTTGAATGAGGCAGTGGCACAGCTGGGGTTAGACCCGAGGTCTTCTGACACCGAGGGCTGTATTGCAGCAGATACAGTTACTAACAACTATTTTTCAGCTATTTTTTAGCCATCACTCTACAATGATATATTGTAAATAAATGAAATATCACCTGTATGGAAGTGAGTTATGCAGCACTAGCCAAAATATTTTTGTTCTCTGCAGTTCCTTGCATTTTTTAAAGAAAAATCTACTTTGTGTCATATGAACTACCTGCAAGAACAAGCCCCTTTAAAGTCAGTTCCCTTTGAAGTTTGTATATATAAGAAGATACGCCTTATTCTATGCATCTCTACAAATATTCCTCCTTAATCTTGATTATTCTTTTTCAGCCTTTGGTTGAGAATTTCCATGCATAGGAATTTCGATTGGTTCACATTCCTATATAAATGCACACAAGAGTAATTCATCAGGGTTTCTTTGTTTTAAGCGATCTGATCAGTTCCTATACCATCTCACTCCCTTTAAAAATCCCCCAGGGTAGGTAAGGGAACATTTTTCTTATCCCCCGCTACCAAGAATGAACTCCTGGACCCTCTTAGAGCACTAATGTCACTGAGCCTGAAGCTTTGCTCTTGCTGTACAGTAGATATAAGAGTGACTGGACTGAGATTTCTGTCTGCAAAATGATTGCATGTCTACATGTGTGTACAGTTATGCCATGTCTGTGGTTACCTGCTGCTGTTCACTGTCCTTGTGGAAACATAATGTGCTGGATCTCACAAGGTTCTCTCGGTCAGAACAATTTTGAACCACATTTGGACTGGTAATTTTAGGGTGCAACATTGTTTAATGCATGGCGTACTGGGCTGAGGGTTGGCAGATGTGCATGCTGTTCTTGACCTGCCATCAGGAGCGGCGCCAGGGTTTCTGGCGCCCTAGGCAGAATTTGGGGGGAGGGCGGCATTTTGCGCGCACCCCACGGGGCATGCGGGAGCTTGCAGTTCTGCTCCCATCGTGCCGCCGAAGAAGGACCATCCGCTGAAATGCCACAGGCAACAGCGGCAGTCATTGCTGAAACGTCGGCAGTAGCTCAATTGTCTGCCACTGTTTTCCGTGGCACATCGGCAGAAGGTCCTTCTTTGACACCGCGATGGGAGCGGAACCCGAAGCTCCCGCGCGCCCCGTGGGGAGCGTGCAAAATACTGCCCCCTGAATCCTGGCACCCTAGGTGATCGTCTAGGGTCGCCTAATGGAAGCACCGGCCCTGCCTGCCATTGCACTGGTGTGTGACCTTGGCCAAGTCACTTCGCTTGTCTTTACCTCCCTCCCCCTCCGCCCCCGCCCCTTGCCACCATGTGTCTGTCTAGTCTATTGGCCTCAATTCAGGAAAGCACTTAAGTGCAGTTGCTTAAGTTCATCCCTATTCAGGACAGCACTTAAGCACATGCTCAAGTACTCTTTCTGAACAGAGATAATTTCCTGAATTGGGCCTTAGATGGTAATCTCGTGAGGGCAGGCACTGGCTCTTACTATGTGTTTGCACACTGCCTAGTCAAATGGGGTCCTGGTCTCAGTCAGGACCTCTACACGCTATTGTAATATAAATAATACATAATAATAAGGTTCTGGTTCAGGCCTGTTCTCTAATTTAAAAGAAAAAGAACTGAAGTTCTAAGTTTCCCACAACTTTAAGGCTCTGAATCAGACCTTAATCTCTCTTTTACATGGAAAGCACAACTTCTGGGGAAAGAATCCTGCTAATTGTGCCTGGTTCAAACAAGATTCTAGCAGTTCCAGTAATTACACATTTTGTCAATCCATCTATGTTTAAAGTGAGCAAAACCCAGTTCCTTCCTATCACGTTGGCTACAAACAATGCTGCTTTCCATTTTGAGATCTGAATAGGGAGACATAACATACTCTTCCAGGAGTTTCTTTCCCTTTAGTTCTTAGAACTCAGAGACTTACTATAACAAGAGTCCTTTCTGTGAAACCTGCTTAACATACTGGACTAAGCAAACTATCTCCTAAAGAGAGTGTGAGCATTTTTTGTGTGTGTGTGCGCGCCTTGCTCTGGGCTTGGTCTTGAGGACGCTTTCACATTTGTCCATGTACTAATTGAGCAATGCATTTTGGACAGCTTCTATGCTCTGATTTGTTGTGGTTTTTTTCTCATTCTTCCTTCTTCCCCTTTTAATTTGTCTAGGCAAAAAATCCCTTCCAGTGTTGTTTCCTGCAAAGACCATTCTTAAGAGCCTGTTGGACAGCGCGGGGCTCTTGAAGTGATAGCTAATTGCTGAAAGAAAGGCCCTGATTGTCTTGAGGGAACTGGAAAGTGCTGCGTGTGCTGCTGAAAGGGCCTAGCGAGAAGGTGCCCGGTTTCGCTGAGCAGCTGCTGCTGGAGATGTTTGGAGATTACATCAGCATTGGAAAAAAGGAGCAAAAAAAAAAAAAAGTCCAACTTCACAGAGATGGAGTTTATGGAGATTTTTTTCCTTCCAAAGGTCTTCTGACAATACTGTCATTGTCAATATAAGAGTTGTTAATTCTTTATGAATAGCACATGGGGCCTCTTGACTAAATAGTACGTTACATGTCCCAAATCTGTCAGCTGGACTCTTCTCTCACATGCTAGTGAGATCACTTTGATTGGAATGTAACAGGAATTGCTGGGCTGGCCACACAGCACTGAATACTGCATTATATAATTAGATCTCCCAGAGTATTTTTTTCACATTACCTCATTATTTTAGTTTAAATATGGAATCCAGCCTTTTGATGATTTTAGTGGTTATAATTATATTAATACGATTCATTTTATGGTCCTGTCTCAGTGCTTATTTAGATTATAAACTGTCCCGAAGATTTCCTGACAAGACAGACAAGGAATAGGGCTCTCGAAAGGGCTTGAATACATTTGAATTGACAACGGAGAGGACTGGACGGTTTAACAGAACGGAACTAGATTTTACCTTTAGGATCAGAGGTGGCTCTTTCCCTGGCTGGAATGACCTTGTCTAGACAAGAGTTCAGTGAAGATTTTTCAGGAGGTCTCACACTTACAGAGGGAAAAACTAACTCAGCTGACTTCTTATCAATGTAGGTCATGAAGTTGCATCTGGAACAGGCTTGTGGACGTTTGCCAATTAAATGATCTGGATGGGCTGAAAGAAATCCTATTGTTGAGCAGCCCAGGGCAGCCAATGCCGTGTATTAAAAAGTGAAATGTAATGGCTTGCTGCCTGCTGGCTGAGCTGCTGATCTGCTCTTAAAAATGCCAGCTGCAATGATTGCCTGCATGCAACAACTGACTAGTGTCTGGATGAATATGAAGACTAGCCTCCCAACTCAGCATCCATGTGTATGTGACTGAACAGCAGAAGTAACAGGTTTACCTGCCTAGCTCACTCATTGCTGAGTTCCTTTTCTAGCTCCTCCGATTCAACTGTGCCCAGAGCTGGTTGAATGACAATGTTATTTGATGAATGTTGCTATTAGTCATCATATGACTTATCTGAATAATAAAGCGAGCTGAATACCACCACCAAGTTAGTAACTTGAATAACCTATTCAGTGGAAATCATCACTACACATCCAACAGTTGTAGGCCAGCTCCTGCAAGTGTAGCCAGGCAGGTAACTGGGCATTTAATATGTGACACTACGTATCTTCAAAGCACAGTGCACAGAGTTTATTAATCTCCATGACACTTCCATGGGATAGGCTAGTTTTCCAATATTTAAAATGCAGATAACAGACACAGAGGAATTAAATTACTTGACTAAGATCATGTGGTAAATCAGTGGCCCAGTCAGGATTGAAACCCCAGATTTTCCTGGTTATGCTTGGCTCAATATGAAAAGTGAGACGGGAGACTGGATTTTATTTTCAACCTCCAATTGGATTTTGCACTTGGTCAGGACATCTAGGATTTTGAAAGAGACAAGGTGGATGGACAAACATCTGGACCAACTTCTATTGGACCAGCTTCTGTTGGTGAAAGAGAAACTTTCAAGCCGCACAGAGTTCTTCTTCAAGTCTTGGCTTCTCAGTTTCTCTGAAGTCCATCTGCAGAGCTGTTTAGTATACTTAGAATTATATGGAGTGGTTAGAGGCTTATAGGTGGTGAGACCTCTGGGGATGATATTTTATTTATTGCTTTTGCTCCAGAAGTACATGTTGCTGTTAAGTTTTGCTTCCTTTTTCTTCATGTTGTGGAGTTTCCATTTCAGATGGCAAAATTTGATCTCTTCCATTGTAGTATGCAGTGTTGGTCCCAGGATATTAGTAAATCAGTGGCCCAGCCAGGACTGAAACCCCAGATTTTCCTGGTTATGATTGTTAAAGGCAGTTTAGCCTTTCTTTGGGAGAGAGCATATAACATATGTGTATCAAAACTTAATCCAAATCAACATATCTATATTTTATCTACAGTAAAATTAGGAAAACAATATTTTCTCGTGTGAGAACCTAAAATGTAGGTTGTCCTTGGCAAAGTCACCTTAATAAAAACTAAATAAATCCTGGGTTGGCTCATTATGGTAAATAAAAGTGGATGCTGCCACTTCATAGACTGACTTCCATATCTCTTGATGGCTCTTATGATATCAGAGTTCAGCCTAGGTAAAACCATAGCACACCCATAAAGAATGTCTTTCACCCTTGTATAACTCACATTACCATCACAGTCTGTGTCATCAGTAACCACTAATCAGCAACTTTCATTTGCTGTCTTTTGAGACCTCCTATAATGCAGATCTAGGAGACAGTCCTCCCGCTACAATGTGATAGAAAAAGGAAATGCCAGGTCAATTGGCTTCATAGTTCATGCTCACGTTCTGTTCTATTGCTGGTGGGTGACCAGTCTGAGAAATAGAGTCCCTGCTATTTAAAGACACATTGTCAACTTGAAATCTAGTCAGTGAAAAGCAAATTAAAAGTAGTTTCTACACCTAGCCAAGTCCCCGGGCCCATTTTTGTGGTTCCTATTTTTTGAAATGTTTCTCTTTTCTTGTTGTGTGAAGAATCTACACTAGTAACTAGGGAAACCTACTGACTGACCATAAAGAGAAACAGTGAAACCGACTATACACAATATGCTGATGTACAGAAAAAGAAAGTAAATGGAAGAAAATACATAAGTCCATATTATTATTTTTATTTCAGCTACAGTGATCTCAGGTGTTATCTGTAACAAAAGGAAGTTTAAAATGTTTTGATAGAAGTGACTTTTTTTTTTGAAGTGAGGGTATCTGTTTTAAAAATGAGGCTTCATCTAATTTCATTTCCTATACTTTTTCAGTTATTTTAAGTATTGAATTTATCTTTTAGGACTGTGGTTACATATCATCTTTTAAAATCAATCACTTAAACTATCAATTTAATGGGATGTTTTGTGATGGAGCTTTTAGATTAATGCCTGTGATATTTGTTAATACGGGAAAGAGGTCAGCTTGTGGGATTGACATTATGGGGACAGATTCTGATATCTTTACTGCCGTTGGATGGTACCTTACTCCACAAATAATCAATTGACTTGAGTGAGTCTAGTTTTGGTGTATGGGACTATATCACATGAATAGGACTCAGTTTGTTTATGGACTTTATGCCAACACAGGCAAAACTCTCTCTGACTTCTGTGGACTGGTGTAAACAGCAGGATGTTGTTAGATTACGATGTTATAATGCATAATCATTCTCTTCAATGACCTTTGATGAAAGAGTTGTGGGTGAATTTATTGATTGGAAGAAGATGTGGATGGTGGGTTTCCACATTCTATAGGACTATTGTCCCCAAATTGTTCAGCCCAGTGTAATGTAGCCAATAGCCTATAGCAGTGATGGTGGCCTTGCTGCAGAGGTGCTCCTCTGCTAAATCCTTTTATTTGGGCTTTGCATGGGTGATGTGAATTTTGCTCCCATTAAAAACATGCTGAAGCCAGTGTTTGGCACTATCCTGCTCTGCATACTTCTATGCTGAACCTGCCTATTGACTTTATGCAACATTCCTACAGAGCTTAGTAGAGACTGATCACCTTGTTATAGTTTTGGGGCCTCCTAAAGAATTGGATAAAGAATTATATTATTGGATAAATACTATAGAAAGGGTCTCATTCTCTATTAAATTCTCTAGGTGTTTAGAGTAATTTAAATAGAATCCTATTTGGTTTCTGTGGAACCTTATTGGTTTCATCCCTGGAGAGTTCTATAGGACCTTTCTATAGAGACAGACATCTCATTTATACAGTCACTGTGAAACTGTGACTACCACCACACTATGGGTGTTCAAAGTGATCAGGGAACACATTCACTCTCTTTGTGCACCAAGATAAGCGGTAATCACAGTCTAGGTCTTTGGACTTCTGTTTTGATAGGATTGAAGTTGTCCAGTGCGGTCAGTCATGCTGACCAACCCAAAGGAGGTGACATGGGTCAGGGCAATGGTCTTGACTGCTTTACCACATTGGTCAAGGGAGCAGAGCTGGTGCATTTGGGAGCACTCTTTTTAAAAGGCTGTTTCATCTCCCATTCTGGTGTATGCTCCCCTGGTTGGCTCATCCAGGGTGCCTCATGGAACTTGCACTAGTACACAGCCCGTCCGCATCCACCTATTCTCAAAAGTGGGCTCTGCTGTAGAAGCCAGAATAAATTGTTCAATTAATTTTGGAGGGGCTTTTTCTATGTATTGTTAAGTGTTATTCTGTTAAGGGCCAGATTCTGATGCCCATACTCATGTTTGGTAGCATCTTCAATAGGATTACTTGAGAGGAAGTCAACAAGACTATTCAAGGCAGAAGCTAACACCAGTGTGTAGCAGCATCTGGCCCTATATTAATTTTTGCTCTCTTTGAGATATGGAGAAAGGACCTAGTCCTTTGAACTGCTGAGTGGCATCGGGTGCTGTTAAAGTTGGTGGGAACTGAGGATGCTCAACACCTTGCAGAATCATGCCAAAAAGTATCTGAAATTCTGATTTACTCAGTGAAAAGAATTTTATAAAAAGCTTAAGTGATTCATCTTATGGAAAATATTCAATAAACATATTTTAAAAACATAGCTAGTAAATGGCTGTGCCTGGCAAGTTATTTTCTGATTACCAGCATATTTAATGATATTGGCTTGAAAGATGCAGAGAATACTTGAAACCTGGCAGTTAGTGGTACTCTGTTTAAAACCCATCCCTGCAGTCCTTATTTCAATTAGAATGTGATAGCCTTGACTGGAAAGCACTTCAGCACATATTCAAGTTAATCCCTATTCAGCACAGCATTTAAGAAGGTGCTTAAATTCCATTGATTTCAGTGGGATTTAAGCATGTGCTTAAAATTAATCACTGGGTCCACAGTACTTAGGCTTCAAGATAAGAAAACAGAAATGGATGGAAAGAAACAAAAATACTAATGAAGTATTTGCTAACATTTTGTATTGCAAAGTGACAACTGTGATAATCATATACTAAGCCATGCCTGAAATTATGCATGGATGTAGAATTACTCCTACACTTTCCACCACATAACTTTCTATTTTGTTGCAATTATAAGGTTATCCTTTGTTGTTTTAATCAGTGATTGGAGCAAGGAATGGGAGTCAGTGTGCCTGAGTTCTTTTTCTTAGGCCAGGTCTCATAAATCAGTAACAGAGTAAATCATTGTACCTTTCCATGCCTGAGTTTCCCCATCTGTAAAAGGGGTATAATCCTCTCTCATGGCAGGGAGAGGGGCATTAGGGCAATTAGTGAGAGTTTATAAAGTGTTTTGAGATCCTTGGTTAAGAGTTCACATTTAAATACAAAGTATGTTGTTAATATTTTTACATCTTAAGGCAACCAATCCTGCCCCTCTGTTGCACTATAATGCCACACATAGTTATGCAAAAAAAGATTACTAGGATTTGTTCAGGTGGTGGACATTATAGATGAGGGGCCAAGTTCTGCTTTCATTTATGTTGATGTAAATAAGAAGTAAGTTCATTTACAATAAAGAACTTTTTTTGTCTGGATTTGCAGTTGTGTAATTTCAAACAAATTTGGTCTAACTTGGGCAGCTGCTTTAAACTTCCATTACAAATATTGTGGAATATTTTTCCAGGGCTCTAAAATTTTCTGAACTGTAAAACTGAATTCATTCTAAGTATTCAGTCTGCTGCAAATGTAATTTCTGTCCAACATTCTGCAATGTGCACAAAGTTGGCATTATGGGCTAAATTATGGTATGGAAAACTAATTACAGATAAGCTCATACTCATGCTCTGATGAGCATGTAATTATATTTATTGATTAAAATAAATCTACAGTTTAATTTTGCAATGTCATTACAATGGCATCCACTTACACAATTACTGTCAAACCATGTAAACCAAACTGCAGCAGGGTTCCCTTAAATGAATCTGGCGATGCAACAGGTGGTCTAATTACTTTAGGTGGGTCCATTACAACAAACAACAGAGAGGAGAAGCTGAAGACACAAGCAGGGATACAATTATGTTGACTCTCACAGAAGGAATCTGAACAGCTGGGGGCCCAGTGGTCTGTCCGCCAACTGCTTACAATGAACTGCCACATCATGAACTATGGCTCAGGAGAAACTGGGCAACTGACTAGGGTTGTGGGCCTAGTTCATATATTAAGGCACATTATTAGGGAACTGGAAAATATCACTAGGATTTATCTAGGTTCCCTTAGTAATCAAACTGTAGGACAATTAAAGGGCCAAATTCTGGTCTCGGTTATGCTGGTGGAAACCTGGAGTAACTCCATAGACTTCAGTTGTTGTTCTGGATTTACACCAAAGTAAACTGAGATCAGAATATGGCCTTTTGTCTCTAAATACAGATGGTACTAGCAGTACCATCTCTTATTAAGGTTGCCCGACAGTACCCATTACGAGACTATACTTTCCGTTGCTTATAGGTTTGGCAAACTTTAACTGGGTTGAAATTTTCTTTTATGGGTGTCTGCCTTTTATGAAAATTTCAGCCAGAATGGGTCATAGAAAATACCTGGGGAAAAATACATTGTTATGTCCATGTAAAAATAAAAGCTGGCAAACTTTATGTTAAAAGTTTTAGTGATCCAATGCTTTGCAGCAGGGAATTAAACTTTGGTAAGGGAGCGGCTTGTGTGTCAGTGATGTGTCTTTTGCTGTTTCTGTGAAAATCTGCCCAAATTTGGCCAGAGCAGGGCTTGAATAGAGTACAGCAAATAAGATATAGGGCTGCACATTGAACGAGAGGAGGAAACAAACTTCTGAATAGCTGCTCACTAAGTGAGCACCATACATCCTGTGTACTGAATGAGGTAGAAGAAGAATAATCATAGAAGAAGATTAGGGTTGGAAGAGACCTCAGGAGGTCATCTAGTCCAACCTCCTTCTCAAAGCAGGACCAACCCCAACTAAATCATCCCAGCCAGGGCTTTGTCAAGCTGGACCTTAAAAACCTCTAAGGATGGAGATTCCAACACCTCCCTAGGTAACCCATTCCAGTGCTTCATCACCCTCCTAGTGAAATAGTTTTTCCTAATATCCAACCTAGACCTCTCCCACTGCAACTTGAGACCATTGCTCCTTGTTCTGTCATCTGCCACCACTGAGAACAGACCTCTATTCACTTTGGATCCTCCCTTCAGGTAGTTGAAGGCTGTTATCAAATCCCCCTCACTCTTCTCTTCTGCAGACTAAATAAGACCAGTTCCCTCAGCTTCTCCTCATAAGTCATATGCCCCAGCCTCCTAATCATTTTTGTTGCCCTCCGCTGGACTCTCTCCAATTTGTCCACATCCCTTCTGTAGTGGGGGTCCCAAAACTGGACTCAATAGTCCAGATGTGGCCTTACCAGTGCCGAATAGAGGGGAATAATCACTTCTCCTGATCTGCGGGCAATGCTCCTGCTAATCAGTCCAATATGCCGTTAGCCTTCTTGGCAACAAGGGCACACTGTTGAATCATATCCAACTTCTCATCTACTGTAAACCTCATGTCCTTTTCTGCAGAACTGCAGCTTAGCCAGTCGGTTCCCAGCTTCTCCTCATAAGTCATATGCCCCAGCCTCCTAATCATTTTTTTCCCTCCTCCCTCTCCTCCTCAATTTGTCCATCCCTTCTGTAGGTGGGGTCCCAAAACTCAACTCAATAGTCAGATGTGGGCCTACCCAGTGGGAATAGAAAAATCACTTCTCCCTGATCTGCGGGCAATGCTCCTGCTAATCAGTCCAATATGCCGTTAGCCTTCTTGGCAACAAGGGCACACTGTTGAATCATATCCAACTTCTCATCTACTGTAAACCTCATGTCCTTTTCTGCAGAACTGCAGCTTAGCCAGTCGGTTCCCAGCTTGTAGCAGTGCATGGGATTCTTCCATCCTAAGAGCAGGACTCTGAACTTGTCCTTATTGAACCTCATCAGATTTCTTTTGGCCCAAATCCTCCAATTTGTCTAGGTCACTCTGGACCCTATCCCTACCCTCCAGCTTATCTACCTCTCCCCCCCAGCTTAGTGTCATCTGTGAACTTGCTGAGGGTGCAATCCATCCCATCATCCAGATCATTAATGAACATGTTGAACAAAACCAGCCCCAGGATCAATCCCCGGGGCACTTCGCTTGATACTGGCTGCCAACTAGACATTGAGCCATTTATCACTACCCATTGAGCCCGACAATCTAGCCATTCATCCAATCCATACTTCTTTAACTTGCTGGCAAGAATACTGTGGGAGACCATATCAAAAGCTTTGCTAAAGTCAAGGTATATCACGACCACCACTTTCCCCATATCCACAGAGCCAGTTATCTCATCATAGAAGGCAATCAGGTTGGTCAGGCATGACTTGCCCTTGGTGAATCCATGTTGACTGTTCCTGATCACCTTCCTCTCCTCCAAGTGCTTCAAAATGGGCTCCTTGAGGACCTGCTCCATGATTTTTCTGGGGACAGAGGTGAAGCTGACTGGTATGTAGTTCTGCGGATTCTGCTCCTTCCCTTTTGTAAAGATGGGCACTATATTTGCATTTTTCCAATCATCTGGAACCTCCCCTGATCGCCATGAGTTTTCAAAGATAATGGCCAATGGCTCTGCAATCAGCCAACTCCCTCAGCATACTCAGACACATTGCATCCGGCTCCATGGACTTGTGCATGTCCAGCTTTTCTAAATAGTCCTTAACTTGTTCTTTCACCACTGAGGGCTGCTCACCTCCTCCCCGTACTGTGCTGCCCAGTGCATCAGTCTGGGAGCTGACCTTGTCTGTGAAGACCGAGGCAAAAAAAAGCATTGAGTACTTGAGCTTTTTCCACATCATCTGTCACTAGGTTGCCTCCCCCATTCAGTAAGGGTCCCACACTTTCCCTGATCATCTTCTTGTTGCTAACATACCTGTAGAAACCCTTCTTGTTACCTTTCACATCCCTTGCTAGCTGCAACTCCAGTTGTGCTTTGCCCTTCCTGATTACGTCCCTGCATGCTCAAGCAATATTTTTTTATACTGCTCCCTAGTCATCTGTCCAAGTTTCCACTTCTTGTAAGCTTCCTTTTTGTGTTTAAGCTCACAGAAGATTTCACTGTTAAGCCAAGCTAGTCACCTGCCATATTTGCTATTCTTTCTGCACATCAGGATGGTTTGTTCCTGCGCCCTCAATAAGGCTTCTTTAAAATACAGCCAGCTCTCCTGGACTCCTTTCCCCCTCATATTAGCCTCCCAGGGCATTCTGCCCATCAGTTCCTTGGGGGAGTCAAAGTCTGCTTTTCTGAAGTCCAGGGTCTGTATTCTGCTGCTCTCCTTTCTTCCTTTTGTCAGGATCCTGAATGCGACCATCTCATGGTCATTGCTGCCCAGGTTGCCACCCACTTCTACTCCCCTATGAATTCTTCCCTGTTTGTGAGCAGCAGGTCAAGAGGAGCATGGTCCCTAGTTGGTTCCTCCAGCACTTGCACCAGGAAGTTGACCCCAACTCTCCCCCAAAACTTCCTGGATTGTCTCTGCACTGCTGTATTGATCGCGCAGCAGATGTCAGGGTGATTGACGTCCCCCATGAGAACCAGGGCCTGTGATCTGGAAACTTCTATTAGTTGTCTGACGAAAGCCTTGTCTACCTCATCTTTCTGGTCTGGTGGTCTATAGCAGACACCCACCACGACACCACTTTTGTTGCTTTCACCTCTAAACTTAACCCAAAGACTCTCAACAGGCTTTTCTCCAGTTTCATACTGGAGCTCTGAGCAATCATACTGCTCTCTCATATACAGTGCGACTCCTCCACCTTTTCTCCCCTGCCTGTCCTTCCTGAACAGTTTATACCCATCCATTACAGTGCTGCAGTCATGTGAGTTACCCCATCACGTCTCTATTATTCCAATCATGTCATAGTTCCTTGACTGTGCCAGGACTTCCAATTCTTCCTGCTTGTTTCCCTGGCCTCTTGTGTTCATGTTCAGGCACCTAAGATAACTAGCCAATTTCTCTACATTCTCAATATGAATCAGAGGCCTCCCCTGTTGCATCCTCCTCCTTATGTTTCCTCCTGTTATCCCACTTCCCCACTTACCTCAGGGCTTAGGTCTCCATCCCCTGGACAACCTAGTTTAAAGCCCTCCTAACTAGGTTAATAAGCCTGCCTGTGAGGATGCTCTTCCCTCTCTTCATTAGGTGTATCCCATCTCTTCCTAGCAATTCTTCTTCCTGGAACAACATCCCATGGTCAAAGAATCCAAAGTCCTCTCTCTGACACAACCTGTGTAACCATGCATTTACTTCCACAATTCGATGGTCTCTACTTGGGCCTTTTCCTTCAAGGGAGGATGGACAAGAACACAATTTGTGGCTCAAACTCCTTTATCCTTCTTCCCAGAGCCACATAGTCTGCAGTGACCCACTCAAGGTCATTCTTGGCAGTATTATTAGTGCCATGTGGAGAAGCAGGAAGGGATAGCAGTCCGAGGACTTGATCAGTCTTAGCAGACACTCTCTGTCACATCCTGAATTCTAGCTCCAGGCAAGCTGCCCACTTCTCGAGTTTCCCAGTCTGGAAGACAGATGGATGTCTCCTTCCCCCTTAGGAAGGAGTCCCCAACCACCACCACCCGTCTCCTCCTCTTGGGAGTGGTGGTCGTGGAACCCTCATCCCTAGGACAATGCATCCCATGCCTTCCGGTCAGTGGGGTTTCCTTCTGATCTCTTTCCTCAGATGACTCTTCCAAACTTCTTTCTTCTTCTGGAGGTCACATGCTGCCAATTTTCTTCCCCATTCTGCCCTGCCCTCTCTGATTCTTCAGCATGCTGTGTCTGCAGTACCAAATGCTGACTTCTATCCAGAAAGCCTTCATTTTGTCTGCTGCAATGCTTGGGTCTCTAGTCCTTTAACCTTCTCTTCCAATATGGAGACCAGCTTGCACTTTGTACAAACAAAGTTGCTTCTATTCTCTGGGAGAAAGACAAACATGGCACATCCTGTGCAGATCACAACAGCTGCACAGGTAGGGGTCCTGTGGAAAAATTAATATGTGATCATGTAATTAAAGACTCTACAATAAAAGATAAGCACAAGAGGGGTGAATTAACGTTATATAGATTACCTTAATTTTCACATTTCCTAAATTTGGAGTGCTTGACTTTACATTCTTAATAGTGTTCTCTGAGCATTGTGTGTGTGTGTGTGTGTGTGTGTACGCACATATGTCTATATATATTTGTCTAGAGAAGGGTCATTGCTATCAGCTATGAAAAGGGGGAATTATCTTTCAGGAAATAGTGGCATTCCCGATGAGTCTTTTTGACCCATGGACAAATGAGGTCAAGAATGAGGTGAAAAACACAAAAAATTGTCTTTGTTTCATCAGCCCCTTCAAACCCTTTTGCTGTCTGACTGATGGAGATGCAATGGCTCTTGCCCAGTGGAAAAAAGCTGCTTCAGAGGTAGTTGAGGAGTGCTTGATTTAGGGCTGTCATTCTTTTCCCCTGTCCTTTCCACATCTTACTGCTGCCCATTGAAAAAAGTTGTGCACACTTGACGTAAACAATCATCATCCATTCTCTTCCCATTTTGACGACTGTGAATGTGTACTGGAAATGGTGACTGAAGGGAGCTAGTATGGTGTATCTGGGAAGATGCAAAATATATTGTAAATTCTCTGAAGCAGGATACTGTCACTGGGGTTCCCCCATTGTACAGGTCCTTGTATATTTGTGACAATATGAAAATAAATGTAGCTTAAGAGTAGTGAGTAAAGACTTAACGTACTGAGCCAGCAAATTGGACTGAAAATCAACCGCAATAAGACAGATATCATGACCTTTAATATTGCCTCACCATCACCAGTACAGATAGAGAATTATGTTCTCACCAGCACAGAAACATTCACATACTTGGGCAGCACCATCAGCCAGGACGGTGGAACAAGCCAGGACATCTGGAACAAAATCAATAGAGCCAGGAACACTTTCAAGAGCTTAAATACAGTCTGGAAATCATCAAAATACAACACCAAAACCAAACTCAAGATTTATCAGAGCTGTGTACTTTCAACACAACTTTATAGTGCAGAAGGGTGGGGAATGAGAAAGTATGACATGTCCAAACTGTCTTCATTCCATACAACCTGCCTCAGAAAAATCCTCCGTACCTTTTGGCCCAGAACAGTCTCAAACCAAGATCTATTGACACAGTGTAGCCAAAAGGATCTGAGCACCATCATTGCCAGGAGATGTTGGAGATGGATTGGTCATGTGCTTCGGATGGAAACTGATTCCATCATCAGAGTAGCAATAAGATGGACACCTGAAGGCAAGCGAAAATGAAGCCGCCCGAAAACAACATGGCAAAGAGCTGTGGAAGCCGAACTGAAAAACCTGATGTACAGCTCGGGAACCATTGAAAGACTTGCCAGAAACAGACAGGAGTGGAGGAGCTTCATCACTGCCCTAAATGCCAGAGGCATAAAAGGAACATAATGCTGCTGATGAAAAAGTAGTGTGGTCTGCCAGAAGGGAATGATACAAAAAAGGTCAAGGGTAAAAATTTCAAAAGTGCTTTAGTGACTTAGGAGTCTAAATTCCATTTTCAAATGTGACTTAGGCTCTTAAATCTATTAATTCTCAATGATTCCTAAGTGTCTTTTGAAAATGAGACTTAGGCCCTTTTGCAAATCCTACCCAGCATCTCAAATTAGTCATAATACAGGAAACCCTATCTCTTTCTTCTGTTAACTCCAAGAACCCCTGAATAACTGACATTTTTTTCTAGGTCATCATAATAAAAAATAAATAAGTAGATCATTATTTGGTGGGTAATATAAATCCCTCCTTCTTGTAGTCATTCCACAACTTAGTCAGATTTTCCTCCATCTCTTACTAATGAGTGTTGCTCGTTCTTTGCTTTTTTTTCTTGTGAATAATCTCCCCAAATCAACAATTAGCAAAATGCAGGGTCCAGCTAGGACCCTTTGTATGGCTCTGTCAACTAAACATCTCTCCAGCAAAATGTTTCCATGTTATTTTAGCAGTAATTATTTAGTGTATAGCTGGCCTATGAGAATGGTGCTTTCGAAAGGTGGAAAGAACTGGATTCTATCTGCTGTTTTTTTCACTAAAATGATGTCTTCGCTGAAGTGAAAGAAGAAACCAAGATGGTAATTAGAATGATGAGAATTTATGGGTTGATATCTTTTCCCCTGATATGGCTTTAAATGAATGTTTTATATACCAAAGCCAGATCCAGGAATCCCCATTTTCCAGTGGCATCTCTTTCTGGCTCTGGTGGTTCATGAGATATCTGATCTTACGCCTATGCTCACGCGGTCTCTCTCTCTAGACGTGCTTTTTTTGACACCCATATAGGATTGAATATAGCAAGTTCCAGATTTTCTGGCCCTGCAAAATGCCTCCTACCACCCCTATGTTTAAAAAGGCAAAGGATCCAGTTAGTTAATTCGTTCTTATCCAGTTAAACTACTTTATACATTCTCCAGATCACAAAGTACCGGTAGATTTAACACATTATTTTAAGGACATGAAAACTGCATAGGGGGACATATTTGTCTCTGCCTCAGAGTTATTATCCCCCTTTAACTGGAAGTCATCTTTGAGTAACCCTGCTAACATTTTAGGTTATTTTGGGAACCCTGTGGCCCAAGTACTATGGAATGTAGTCAGGAAAAACTGTTTTTTCTCAAATATTTCAGATGTGGAATATTTATTCTGTAGCCAGAGAAACTTGTTTTGTTGCCAAGCAACTGACCATGAGCAGTATCAACTGCCAACTGTGCTTGAAAAGAGGGGAAAAAAAAAACCCTGGAGTTACCGCTCATCAGTCTGTATGTGCCCAGACTTGAAGAAGAGCTCTGTTTAGCTCGAAAGCTTGTCTCTCTCACCAACAGAAGTTGGTCCAATAAAAGATATTACCTCACCCACCTTTGCTCATACAGGCATTGACAATGCTGTGAACAGTGACTTTTAAAATAAAGTCTGTGCTACAGATATAGTTTTTAAGTGGCTGGAGGCCTCTGACACCAGAATCATAGAACTGGAAGGGACTTCGAGAGGTCATCTAGTCCAGTCCCCGGCACTCGTGGCAGAACTAAGTATTATCTAGACCATTCCTGACAGGTGTTTGTCTAACCTGCTCTTAAAAATCTCCAATGATGGAGATTCCACAACCTCCCAAGGCAATTTATTCCAGTGCTTAACCATCCTGACAGGAAGTTTTTCCTAATGTCCAACCTAAACCTCCCTTGCTGCAATTTAAGCCCATTGCTTCTTGTTCTATCCTCAGAGGTTAAGAAAAACAATTTTTTGTTCCTCCTCCTTGTAACAACCTTTCATGTACTTGAAAACTGTTTTCATGTCCCTTCTCAGTCTTCTCTTTTCCAGACTAAACAAACCTAACTTTTTCAATCTTCCCTCATAGGTCATGTTTTCTAGACCTTTAATCATTTTTGTTGCTCATTTCTGGACTTTCTTCAATTTGTTCATATCCTTCCAGAACTGGACACAATACTCTAGTTGACGCCTAATCAGCGTGGAGTAGAGCAGAAGAATTACTTCTCGTATTTTGCTTACAACATTCTTGCTAATACATTCCAGAAGGATGTTCACTATTTTGCAACAGTGTTACACTGTTGACTCATATTTAGCTTGTGGTCCACTGTGACTCCCAGATCCCTTCCTAGTACTCCTTCCTAGGCAGTCATTTCCCATTTTGTATGTGTGCAACTGATTGTTCCTTCCTTCCTAAATGGAGTACTTTGCATTTGTCCTTATTGAATGCCATCCTACTTACTTCCTCTTTCCCATCTTTCCATTCACTTCCCCAGTCATAGTTGGGAACCACCACTGAGTCTCCTTGTGCAGGAGATCACACCACTGTTTTGCAATTTTTGAGCTATGATTGTCTCTTTAAAGAACACTTGGTGAGGTAATGTTGTCTTTGGTTTGAGCTAGGCTTCTTGGGTTCAGGATACTGTGTTACTGATTACAGTCAGGTCCTTAGCTGAAGTCAGGATTCCTTGATTCTGTTCCATGCTATGCTGTTGACATGCTGTGTGAACTGGACCAAGTCATGTGGGTCCAAATTTCCAAAGGTGCTTCCCTCAGATTTTGTGTGTCCAGGCTAATGCCTGGTTTTCAGGGGTGCTGAGTATCTCAGCTCACTCATAAAAAGAAGGCCAAAAGCAAGCAATGAATCATTTACAGGGAAGCTTGAAGGGATATAAGTTGAATTACTTCAACATACACAACATTTGTAATAATCTCCACCACACAATTCAGCAATTCCATTCCAAATAATTCACAAAGCTCCCTCCCCCAGCCTCCATTAAATGTAGGAAAACATATGGTCAGCATGAAGCATGTGGGCTTCAGGTAAATTGAAGCATATTGGGCCTGATCCAAAGCCCACTGAAGTAAATGGGAATCTTTCCATTGACTTCACTGGGCTTTGGATCAGGCCTTAATGAAGGACAGTCGAGAGATGTTTGTGTCTACTACACTCTTGAACCAACTGAGAAGTGCTGCTTTAAGAGGGAGCTGGCGGTCTATCTGAACAGTATGGGCCAAATTTTTCTCTCTTATACCTGGAGTAATTTTGCTGAAGTCAATGGAGTTACTCTGGACTAACTCTGGTGTTATGGAGGTCTGAATTTGGCCTTGAAGTTGTTAGACCTGTAGTGAATACTTCCATCCTCTGCTGAGCCAAAGTGGAGGAACTCTTAGCTTGCGCCTGAACATGGGTCTTTACCAACTGAAACAATGGCTTGGCCAGCATCTCTTTGGGAAGAGGGTCAATTAGCTCGTATTTAAAAAATAATAAATAGCAGAATTTAAAATGCCTGCATGGCCACTGGTCAGCAGTATAGAAAACCCGGAGACACCTGGACAAACAAAGAGGGAGGAAAAACAACATTGTTAAATAATATCTGTCTTGCTCTTGTAGGAGGAATGACTGTAGTTAGGGGAGAGGGCCAAGAAGCTGCAAAAATAGTAAGAGGGAGCTGTGAGTAAGACCTATGGGAATGAGGTTCCATTTCTTCTGGTTTTGACTATAGTTCCATAGTGAAAGCTAAGATCTCCTGGAAAGATGTACTGATATTGCCTCATGCAATGCTAAAATAAAGTGACAGTTCTCTTTCTGTATTGACTTCTGGTTTCTTGCAACTCCATGGGATACCTTTCACCTGACTTTGCAGTGCTACTCTCTGTTAGTTTATTTGTTCCCCTGTCTTGCATATGACACCAACCAGACACACGCTGCATTTTCCCATGCTTCACTGACTACTTACGTTCCTGCTCTCTACATCATGACTGGCAGTGCACAGATGTCCAAATTCTTTGTTTTCAAGCACAAAGGCAGTTTGCCCTTGATGATACTGTTCAGCCTCCCTATGCAACCTTGGCTCTTCTTTCTATCTCAGTTTCCTGCTTCAGAATAATGCGTGTCAGTTGACCTCATTAACCAGTTGAAGCTCCACATGGTAGCATTGCCTAAAGTATTTAGAGTCACATACACTGCAGTGTGATCTTTGCTCACTGATGGAGATTGGCTGTGAATGCAACTTTATATGTTAGTTTTGCCTGCTGCCATTAGCTATATTTAAGGCATAATAATCATGCCACAAGACTATTTGAGGCATTTAAATGTCTCTTGCTGAGGATTAAATCCCAAGGCAAATTTGAGGCATCTGATTACTGCAAAAGCCCCCTATTGTGAGTGTGTTTCAGTACCACAAATATTAATGCTATTCTCCAAAAGGAAAAACGCGCACGTGCACACAAAAACCGACCATCAAGATATAGAAACAGAGCCAAACTAATGGTGTTACCCGATAGGAATCATAGCCAGAGGTGAATTTTCCCCACTATGTGTTTCTTCAATTATGAGAATTTAAAAGTTCTGTGCTGATGCCTTCTGAGACTTACTGTTGATGTCATTTTGTAGAGGGAAGGCTTTAGGTTTGAGGCTGAGTTCAAAAAGTGACTAATTGTTCAAGGGACAGGCCTCCATGGACAAAACAGAGAAAAAATTACTACTGTGTAAGCCAGTCCAACTCTATTGAAGTCTGTGGAGCATGTACTATCATGTGCCAGTAGTGAAGTCACTCCATATTATCTAGGTGTTATCTATTGTGGTATTATCTGCAAGATGATAAAATATGATTATCATTCCATACAGATCCTTTTAAGATCTATATCAGCTGTCTTTGATACCACTGGTTAGCAGACTCTGGCGGGTATGGGCAGGACTATGGTCCTATCACATTTTTCATCTTGGAGAATTCCCAGAATACTGCTGGGCAATTGTCCATCCTCCCAAGATCTCTCCCATTAGGAGCCTATATTCTTGATAATATTTTTTTGTATTACAGCACCCCTAGAGGCCTCAATTAAGATTGGGGCCCATTGTACTGGATACTATATATGCATGCAGTGAGAGATATACGTGGAGTCTCTCTATTACAGAGACTACAGCTCCAAAAATAGTGGACCCTCATGTATGAGGTAATGGAGAATCTTTATTACCTGTAGTAGTATTAGAACTCATAGCCTCTGTTAGTCTACTATTAGAATGTAAGAGAGCTAGTCCAAAATTCTAGCAGAAGATGATGACGTACTCACTCTCCCTGAGCTAGATTTTGACTAGCTCTGGTGGGTGAACACAGGAAGTAGGGAAAGCACGAGGAGATACCTCACCTCTTCTTGTGCCTCTGTGGAGGGACAAGGCAAAAGTGCAGTGTCAGCAGTTCTAAAAGACTTAGAGGAGATGGGGTGAGTCAAGTCAAATTGATAAGTGGGTGAGGGAGATAAGTATGTTGCAGGCTCTAACGGGGTAAGAATATGTTGACTGTGCATGTACTACCTATACTCCCAAAGTCATGGTGCCCCTACAAGCTGCCACTGAGGAAGAGTGCTAGAGCTGGGCAACATTTTTCAGATGAAACATTTTTCACCAAAAGTTGCAGATTTGCATCAAAATGTTGTGAATTTGGGTTAAATTTGCTGAATTCTTTCAAGAAACATCCTTCCAAACCTCAAAACCAAAACAAGCAAAAACAAAAACAACAAAACTCTGAAATTTTTTTCCAAAAAGTTAAAATGTTTCATTTTCACATTTTTTTTAAACAAATTTTTTTTTATTTGAAATAACTTTTTGGTTAGAAATTTACTTCAATTTTATTTTTTAAAAATTAAATGAGTATACAAAAATCTCAGAAATGAAACCGAAACAATTCATTTTGGGTTGAACAAAATAATATTGTTCAACCTGAAATGATTTCTTTTTTGCTTTGCTCCAAAATTCAAAAGAATTTTCATTTTGGGTCAATCTGAAACAATTTTTTTTGAATGGCAAGTGAAGCAAAAAAAAAATCAATTTTTTGCTCAGCTCTAAAGAATATCTCCATCATAAGAACTCGAGAACATAAGGATGGCCATATTGGGTCAGAACAATGGTCCATCTAGCCCAATATCCTGTCTTCCAACAGTAGCCAGTGCCAGATGCCAGGTGTGGCCCTACCAAATTCGCGGCCATGAAAGACGCATCACGGACTGTGAAATCTGGTCTTCCCTGGTGAAATTGGGTTGTTTGTGTGCTTTTTGTCTATACTATACATATTTCACAGGGGAGACCCATGTTTCTCAAATTGAGGATCCTGACCCAAAAGAGAGTTGCAGGGGGGATTGCATTATTTTAGGGGGGTCATGGTATTGCCATCCTTACTACTGTGCTGCCTTCAGAGCTGGGCAGCTGGAGAGCGGTGGCTGTTGGCCGGGTGCCCAGCTCAGAAAGCAGTGCCCCACCAATAGCAGAGCAGAAGGGTGGCAATACCATACCATGCCACCCTTATTTCTGTGCTTCTGCCTTCAGAGCTGTGCGGCTGGAGAGTGGTGGCTGCTTACCGAGGGCCCAGCCCTGCAGGCAGCAGCGCAGAAGTAAGGGTGGCAATATCATATTGTGCCAACCTTCTGGGCTGCTGGTGGTGGTGGCTCTGCCTTCAGAGCTGGACTCCTGGCCAGTAGCCACTGCTCTCCAGATGCCTACCTCTGAAGTAAGGGTAGCAGCACTGGAACCCCCTGCCTAAAATAACCTTGTGAATCCCCCCCGCAACAACTCCTTTTTGGGTCAGGGCCCTTAGAATTACAACACCATGAAATTTCAGAATTAAATAGCTGAAATCATTAAATTTATTATTTTAAAAATCCTATGACTGTGAAATTGATCAAAAGGACTGTGAATTTGGTAGTGCCCTATTCATAGGGAATGAAGAGAACAGGGCATCATTCCATAGGCATCCATGAGCCTCATCAGCTATAGACACAATCTAGCCTAATGTGTGGGAAGGCAGAATGATATCTAATTTTCTTTTGCTTGGTTAACTCAAAGGCAAGTGCTTGCATTCAAACTCAGTTCTACAGGTGGCATTATTTATAGAATAGTAGGAAATCCAAGTAAGTTCTTGCAGAAATTGTAGCAGGCTAATGCTCCTTACTTGAGTGGCACCACTGATATCGAAGATCTTGTCTCTTACTTCTTGATATTTAATTCCATCAGCAGCAATATAATGTACCGCAGACTGCATTTTATGCCACCACACACACAAGGTCTACTTCTCCTCTTGTTTACACTGACTTCAACAGAATTACTCCTGATCCAGAAGAAAGCCTCTAAAAGTATTTCCCATTCCTTCCATTTTGTTATATATGGAGTGTGGTTTGCAAAATTAAAAAAATGAAATTGACATGTATTTGTGTCTGTGGTCTCTGCTCTATGCCAAAATTCTGTGCTAGCCTACTCTGTGTCCCACCTCATTGGCTTCAGTGGGATGGCACATGGTGTAGTTATGTGAAGAATTTTGGCTTATACTTATTTGCCATACACTGGCAACTTATTTTTAAGCACATCAAGTTGAAAAGATGCCACAATCTATCTTGATTATTAACAGTTGCTGTTGTTCTCGTTGAGTCAAATTCTGCCCTCAAGTGTGCACTGTGCCAGCTGGTTTCAGTGGGAGTTGTCTGAACATATCTGACAGTAAATCTGAGGTGAAACCTCACATCATGTAATGTGTCACTTCTACTGTGTGCCTGTGGGTGTGTGATTGAGCAGAATGAATACTGGGGAAAATGTGACTATTTCTCTAGCTGACATTGACTTTTTATCCATTTCCTGCAAACATTTGCAACAGTGTTTGGTTGCAAAAATATACATTGCCGGTCTCATGAATACACATACAAATACGAGTTTCTACAAAGGTTCATACTGGAAATGTCTGCAGAGCAATTTTAAAATCTCTGGTTTCTTTCCTCTTGTTTATACAATGTAGTTGTGTGTTTGGGGAGCAGAAACAATGGAGTATGACTTAGCTAACCAGTCATACAGCAGTTGTAACGAATAGTGTATAGGTGAAGGCACAGTTTAATTGCTTAGTTTGCAAAAATCCCATGGGCTGAAATATGATTGCACAAAAATGTTTGTCAAATAATTGTGCATAATGGACACATTTAATTTTGAATAATGGATACTAGATCAAAGTTTATTACTGAATCAGTTGAGAACAGAAAAAAAAGGCAACCTTAATCAAGTAACTTATTCATTACAAATTGTTTCCCTGGCTCTAATATGTATATAACAGAATTTCAAGGTTATGTATTACACAACCTTGCCATATGCAGTATATTGTGCACATTTTTTTCTCAATTTTTGTGTGTGTGCAGATTTGCATTTTATTTTCACATGCTGCTGAGAAGGTCAGCATTAGTCATCATGGCTCTGGTTCTTGACTGTGCTGAAGCTGCTATGCACTGGTTTGTTGGATCGGGCCAGTGAAAGATTCTTGATGCTCAGGGAAATCCTTTGGTGTCACATGGCTGCCATTATAGTTCTGATGCCACATAGGCAACATGGCTGCAGATAAGGGCATGTGGTCAGGGCATCCCCAGAAATTCCTGGATGCTGCAATGGCCCTGGGTGGCTATTGGTAGCTGATATAAAGTAGAACAACTCTGGAGCTGCTCCACTTTATGTGGGGGTCTGGCCAGTCCCAGGATCCAGGGGAGTAAATGTGGTGTACACCTAAATTGGCTGAGCTGTTTGTGTGCAGCTTGGAAACAGTCCAGAATCCTGGCTCTGTGAGTACATGCTGGCTTTTCATAGATTCACAGATTATAAAACCAGAAGGGACCACTGTCATCATCAAATATAACACAGGCTGTCAGACTTCCGTGAATTATTTCCTGTTTGAACTAAAGCATATCTTTATTTTAAAATTCCAGTGATGGAGAATCCACCACGAGCCTTGATAAATTGTTCCAATGGTTAATTACCATCACATAAAAATTTGTGCCTTATTTCTAGTTTGAATTTGTCTAGCTTCAAGTTCCAACCATTGGATCTTGAATATCTTTGTCTGCTAGCTTAAAGAATCATCCATTATCAAATTTCAGTTCCCCTTGTAGAGACTGATAGACTATTATCAAATCACTCCTTGTCTTCTCTTTGATCAACTAAATAGATTGAGCTCCTTGAGAATATCGCTAAAAGGCAGGTTTTCCAAACCCTAATTCATTCTCATGGTTTTTCCTGAACCCTCTTCAATTTATCAACATCCTTCTTGAATGGGGGACATCAGAACTGGACATAATATTCCAGGAGTGGTTGCACCAGTGTCAAATACAGATGTAAAATAACCTCTCCACCCCTGCTTGATATTCCCCTGCTACTGGAAGGCTTTGGATTTTGGAGCACTCATATTCACACTGTTTGCAGCTTGGAACTCTGCAAAGTACTAGGAGCCATATTCCATAAGTGCACACATCACAGAAATCCAAATGAATCAACAAGCATAAATATATTTTCACACTCTTCCTGGATTGCATACAGTACTAACTGTATGTTTTACAATGAAATTTACTGGTGTGTCTAAAGCAAAAACAATGAAAACAAACTTGTGCATGACTAATCTAAAAGTTTAGCTCCTCTTCTATTTTTCTCATGGGCTAGAAAGTAGCACAAATATTTTTACTTTCTTTAAAAGATGATATTCAAGGGTATTCAAGGGCCTATTAAAGAAGATATATTGTTACTACTTGTTCTGTCTGATGCTTATATTTTCTGCCTTTCCTCTGCAGAGTAGAGAAAATGGGCTATGCAGCCTTAACAATCACCTGTGGAATAGTTTGGGCTAATGTAACATTCTGACCCTCTGCTTTCTCAACGTTTCCTGAAGGAGTCTCTGTTTATCATTCAGCCTGCAATGCCTGTATTGGGTTACGGCAGGAATGTGGAAAGCTAAATGGTAAAATATGTCAGGCTGCGAAAAGGTCTTAGGCTTTGAAATTTTATGGACCACATTTGCTAATGCACATTCCATATTTCAAGGAGTTCGGCTATCCCCTCATTTTATAAGTGTGTGGCATACATTGGTGTGTGTGTGTGTGTGTGTGAGAGAGAGAGAGAGAGAGAGAGAGATAAACGCTACTGAGCATTTATAAACAAGACCATACCCATGGGGAGTCACAGGCACAGGGAGGAAATCCCAACAATGGGATAAATTATAGTGATACCTACTAATGTTGTTATAGTTAAGGGTCAGTTGCCACTTACAAACCATGATCTCTGATCCTGCAAAGATCAGGAATATAGCTCCTTCTCCACAATGGAGTCCTACTGAAGTCCCTTTGTAGTAATGGGGTCCATTTAAATAATAGTCAGTATGTAGATATTACAGGTTAGATCCTCAGCCGGGGTAAATCAGTGTAGTTTCATTGACTAGAGATTTGTACCGTCAGAAAATATTGCTCAACTTGTATAGAGAGATAGCTATCCTGATTATGCATTTATATAACATTAATGGCCACATTTCCAATGGTACCTCAACCTGGCCGCCAAATTTGCATGCACAGTTTTGTGTGCATAGTAATTTGAGTGCACAAATGGATTCGGAGCACACATGGTTAGGTATTCTTGCATCTGCAATGCATATTTAGGGTGTTATGTAAATAAAAACAAGGAGAAATTCCATTTGCACGTGCAAATGATTTTACGTACTTATTCAGAGGCCATTAAAAATGGCCCCAAATCCTTTGGGAGATATTCAGTTTGTAATGGATTGTGCAGCCGAAGATTTTTGTATAGATTTCATTTTGATTTTCCATATAGAGATGCCTAACCTAGATGTCCTGATAATACATTGCAAATACAGGTCAATACAATATAGTAAAAAGCTTAGGAAAAGGGTGGAAGATCCCAACAAAAGGAACCACAAAAAACATAACAAATAACACCCCCAAAATATCCCCCGCATACCTCCTGTCCACCAAAAACATCAGCCCTCCTGAACCATCCATCCATCCATCCAAAAAACCCAAAACAAACAAAGAAACAGAACCCCCCCTCCCCCGCACCAACAACAGTGCTTTGTGGTGTGCATTGAAGGTCAACACATTTGGGTTATTGCAATCCATGAGCATGTTGAAGATGATGATGAGTTAATTCTGAAATTGAGAGGAGAAAGCCCTGTCAGTAATTCCGTCTCTCATAAACTCAGGGAGTTCCATTGCCTCCATTAATTACAGCTTTGGGCAGTATGGCACAGGGAGGAAAGGCAGTCTCTCAATTAGGGAAGTTCCAAACCATCTGGGTCTCTGTAGATCAAAATCAGCATTTTAAACTCCATCTGGAAGTAAACAGGCAGCTAATCCAGATTAGATCTGAGTGAGAAATTTTTCCTGTGCTTTGAATATTTTTGAGAGTTTGACATTTTATTCCTATCTTGAATTGGGACAAAAAATCAATCTAAAAATATTTGCAAATTGACAAAACAATTCTTTTTTGGTTTGGGTCAATTGAAACATTTTTATTTCAATAATTTCAAAATGTTTTACTTAGATCCCAACCTTTCTTCTTTAGCCTTTTTTCTATTCCAATTAGTTTAAATTTCAAAAATAAAAGAAATTTTGAGCCTGGAAAATCAGAATTTGTCATTTTCAAAAAGTCAAAACATAATGTTTTGACAATTTCAAAACTTTTTATCTTGACATTTTGTCGATTTGGGAAATTTGTCAAACCTGACCCTGTTTCACGAGCGGTTTTGGTTTCAACTAATCAGCATGTTTTGATGAAAAATAATTTGTTGAAGGATTCCTGACCAGCTCTAATCCAGAGGCTGAAGCACAGGTGTTGTGCTTCCAGTGCTCCTCTTATAAGCGGTCCACTGCTGTAGATATATAGGAACATAGAAAAATAGTTTCCTCCACTGCAGGGTGTGTTGGATAAAATTCTATGACTTTTATTATGCAGATCAGACTATATGAGCATAATGGTCCCTTCTGGCCTTAAAAATCTATATATATATATCTCAAATCCTCTGCGTGTTCCTTTGTTCAAACAATTTATTTCAAACAATAATAAATTATAAAATACAAATCAAACAGTTTAAAAATAATATGATGGAAGGATATTTAGCCCCAAGGCTACTACTCCCCCATTGTCTTGTGATATGGTGTACATTCTGGTCCCACTGAAGCCAATGACAAAACTCCCATTGACGTTAATGGAGCCAGGAATTCAATCATGATGCCTATGTATTGTATATGATGGGCATGGCCCTGTAATGCCTAGTCAGAAGTGTGTGGATTATTGGAGTGTATTAAGGGGTGATGGGAACTAGCTTCCTTTGCTTTAATTTTCTTGGCTTTATTGGACTTAAGTCTGGCTCTTAGTGTTATTTAAACATATTTTTTGCTTAATATATGAAGCAAGCACATTGTCAAAATGATATATTTCTGAATAATTTTGTCATCAGGCAATTAAAATATCTACTACAAACATCTCTAAGACGTTATGGGTGGGAGAGCTGCCAGTTTCACAGGTCACATTGCATTCAGAATTACAATGAATGTACAGTACTCAGACCTGGCTGGAAATAAAAGCTATTTCCCAACTCTTAAAATCCTTTTTAGCTTTCTCAGTGCTCTAATGTCAGATTATGATTATTTTAGAGGCAGAACTATTAAGTAGCAGTGATTGGTCAGTACTGGCATATTTGAATACCAAGGAATGTGTATAGACCCGTGTTTAATATTTCAATCGCACATAAGACATCCTTTAAAAAATGCTAACCAGCGTTCTTTATAAAAATTATTAATGCTTGTTATGATTTTGGGGAGTGTTTTCTAGTCAATTATCGCTTCCAACTCCTATGTTGTTGTTTTTCTGTGACTTTGATCAAGTCATGTAGACCAAGATATTAAAAACTGGGTACTTAATGTTTGGCTCTTAAATCCAGATTTAGGGACCTAAATGTGTGCCTTGATTTTCAAAAGTGCTGAGCAATCAGCAGCTCTAATTGGCTTGAACAAGTTGGTTTCATCTTATAAGTCATTAGAAAACACTCCCAGAAATTCCAATCGGTGTTTTCTGTGGGGGCTGCTAGGTAGTCAGTGCTTTTGAAAATTAAGTCTCTCATTTAGATGTTCAAATGTGGGCTTCAGAACCTAACTTTAGGCATCTATTTTTTCGCTTTGTGCCTCAGTTTATCCATTTGTAAAATGGGGATATTTCTGTGCCATGCAGAATATTGTAAGACTCACTAATACTTATATGGCAGAGAAGGAAGGTTAGTAGCCTGGAACTTGTGAGACCCCAGGTTCACTTCTCTATCTGTGTGACCTTTGGCAAATCACTTTGTTTCTATGTGCACCAGCTCATCATCCATAACATCGGGGCTAATAGCTAGGGTCCTACCAAATTCATGGTCCATTTTGGTGAATTTCATGGTCATAGGATTTTAAAAACCATAATTTTCATAATTTCAGATATTTAAATCTGAAATTTCACAGTGTTGTACCTGTAGGGGTCCTGATCCAAAGGTGGGTTGTGTGGTAGTGGTGGCGGGGTCACAAAGTTGTTGTGGGGAGGTTGTGGTATGGCCGTCCTTACTTTTGCCCTGCTGCTGGTGGCGGCACTGCCTTGAGACCTGGGAGGCCAGGGAGCAGCGGCTGGGAGCCCAGCTCTGAAGGCAGCGCTGCTGCCAGCAGCAGTGCAGAAGTAAGGATGGCATGGTGTGGTACAGCCACTATTACTTCTGTTCTGCTGCCTTCAGAGCTGGGTCCTCAGCCAGCAGCCATCACTCTCCGGACACCCAGCTCTGAAGGCAGTGTAGAAGTAAGAGTGGCAATACTGCAGCCCTCTGCCCCCACAATAATATTGTGACCCCCTTTTGGATTGGGACCCTCAGTTTAAAAAACCCTGGTCCTCCCCATGAAATCTGTATAGTATAGAGTAAAAGTACACAAAAGAAGATTTCACGGTCCATGATGCATTTTTCATGGCCATGAATTTGGTAGGGTCCTAATAATAGCACTTCCCTTCCTCACAGGGAGTTTGTGTTGATTAAAGAATGTAAAGCATTCAGATGCTACAGTAATAAGAACCACAGAAATACTTAAGATGGATAGAGTGGGATTTTTCAGAAGTGCCTAAGAGACTGAGGAGCACAGGTCTTATTGACTGACTGACTGCTCCTAAATCACATGGGTGCTTCTGAAAAGTCTACCTTTAATGCACATTAAGATGCTAAGAAGAAAGGCATAATATACATTCTGTTATTAGCCTTACTGGCTCAGCAGGAGAATTCTTCACCAGAGCACACTAAATGAGAGCTTTGGATAAATTACAAACCACTTTGGCCGTGTGAAAGAGTCCTGAAAGTGAGTGTAAACGTAGAGCTACTCCAACTGCACTGCCAGAACAGTGTAAAGGGGCCTTAGTGTCAATGAGAATCAAGCCCAGAGTGATTATGTGCTTGCACTGCATGCATCACTAAACATTTAATTATGAGCTGCAATTCTTTGCAAATTCGCATTTGAAGTCATTCTGTAGGCAACCACATTAAGAGAAAAAAAGCAGTGAGTGCTTCCTTCTGACATTGAGTAACATGGCATATAAATATGACTGAACAAATAAGCATGGGATTTCATTGCAGGCACTGAGGGAATAATAAGTGGGAATTAGCAAAGGAAAAGAGGGAATGAATGAAAAGATCTAATGAATGTTTTTCTCTTTGAAAGATGATCTCTTTAGCTGAGATTTAGAGTTACGACACAGCTAATAGCTGATACAAATGGTTGTAGATAGGATGGATAGATAGCTTGAAGATTGATGGCTTACTGTTGTTGTTCTAACTCTTTAATCCAGGCTCCTGCTGGAATGCAAAGTTCCCAGCTCAAGACCAATTATATGAGGACATCAAGAAGAAAAAAGATAGCCATGTCATTTGTCTGCTTCTCAAACTTCCCAAGATGTGAAACTGTTTTTGCTTGCAATGACATGCCTATTTATGCCAGGGCTTTTTCACTACAATGCTTTGCTTGCATTTAAAGGTACTGAACTTTTCTCTAGCAGTATATGTTCCTTGCTACCTTGCTACCTTGACCTTTGTAAAGCATTATGGGTATGCTGTCCACTCTTATGGATCTTAGAGAGCTGAGGGGTCATAGGAATAACAAAAAAGGTGTCCAAAAAAATCTGAGTCTATGGATATGTAGATATATTATCATGTAGATATGCATGATAATATCAATACCATAAATCAAGACACGTTTACAACTTTTTGCAGAAATACAAGAGTATAAAAACTGACACAACCGAGGGGAGTGAGGAGAACAGTAAGAAGCAGAGATGGGCTTGAACCAAACCTTAGATCTGTACTTTGGAGATATTTGAATCTGAGTCCATATCTGAATGGTGCAATTTGGTTCTATCTCTAATAATAAGCATGAGCTTTGTGAGAAATCTAAACTTTTAAATGCAGTACCAGGAGCAATAAGAACTACTTGGATAATGCCCCACGAGGCTGCTCTTGTGGGCCTCTGGCTTTAAGAAATGGCAAATGTGGCAACACCACCTGCTGAGCTTTATTTATTTTCTGTTACATGAATGCCAATAGAGAGGGACATTAGTGACAGGGGAGGAGAGAGAGAGAGGTTTGTACCTTTATCTTCAGACATCATATTTTAAAGACAAAATTTAAAGCTGAACTGGTGGTGGTATTTTTTTGGTGGTTTTTGTCATGTTTTCAAAACTAGATGCATGCAATTGCGTGCATGAACTTGCCTACTCTACCAAACCTTTATTACACCAGAATTCAAGGTGGAAATTTTCATGTGGCTGTCTTGAAAGCTATTAGTCCATTTGGCAGTCATCCAAAGGAGAGTGAACAATACCATGTCTTAGATGACCAATCATACATCAGATTCCAAACAGTGTGGTGACATAGTTGGCATGTAATTCACAAACTGTAGTATGTTTACATAAAACATTCAGTGAATTACTTATAATAAATTAATAAAAATTGATGTCTGATGTCACAACAAGATAAGGAGATTAAATTATTTGAAATTTCTATGAATAACCCAGTCAATTCTAGATACACTTAGATCTGGTTCAAATTTTGATTTTTTTGAATGAACTTTTTCATAAAAATTTCAAATTTTGATGAAAAGTGGGATAATATTTTGCTGATTCCCCCACCATTTTTTGACCATCTCTAGTCACAATTCTGTATAAGCTGAGCACTTTATTTTCAAAGATGAAATAAAAGATAAGTTTTAAATATTTCTCTTTTTTCTCTTAGCTTATGTTCAATATGGTAATCATTTCCAATTGACCAACAGCCCATTCTTATTTCAAAACGAATAAAGTCTCTCCTACTCAGAATTTCTCTTTTGTTCTAAAGGAAAGAAATAAAAAAATTCTCAAAACTGAGGTAGCAAAATGACTATTTTAAAATACATTTGTTTGGCATGGTTTTTGGAATTCAGATAGCACAATTAGAAATCCATGCAGGACTCACAGGCAAAGAGCAACATCCCACAAGAGTCAATGCAACATTTCTTGCTGATTCCCAGGTAGAATGATCTCAAAAGATCACCTAAGAAAAGCAGCCAGAGTTTATCATTTTTTTTTCTTCCAATGGGCAGCTCCTAAGTTACATGTGTGGTCTGGTGTAGAGAATCTTCTGATTGCACCTGCATGGAGTGTGTACATGCCCTCCTTCTGGAAGGAAAGCAATTGATTTGAAGACACAATCTACTCCCCCCCCACCTTTCCCCTGATCCTTAATTCATAAGGTTTAGCTCTGAGACAAGACATCCTGTGTGATTTCAGCAAGCCCATATGGCTCTTGAATGCTTTTCCCAAGGTGAGGATTAGAGAACATCAAATGCTGTTTGAGGGAGAGAGGAAATCTCATGTAATGCTTTTGTTCTGCTAACATCTATGTAAAGAGCTGCCTGGGAGTTTTGGAATGGAATCTGTCATCACTATAATCCTGTTCTGGAAAATCGTGATGGAGACAGCAAAGAGTGATATCATTTAAGTCTGACACTAGAATTTCCCCCAGCAAACTCATCCCCTAACCAATCTTCCCCTCTTCCTTGATATTCAAGTACCCCATTGGCAAGATTATTGGCATTTTGTTTTTTCCACAGCTGTGTTAAAATTTGAAACACAGATATGCGAGAAATAAGCTAATACAGAGAATGGTCTGTTCAATGCTCTCCACAGACTTAAGAGGAATTTTTGTGCACTTTTGGCGTCATGTGCAGGAAATTCCTCCCTGGTCTGTACAATACAATAAACAAGCCTCTTGTGTATGAACTTAAGCTTTTAGCACTTCCATCTCAGTCTATGATGAGCAGTAAAACTGTAAGGAAAAGGCATTTGCTTTGTCAGCGTTATGATCTACTCTTGTTCTTATATGTACATATAGTATTTGCTTGACACCTGTTCCCACTCAGGACCCTCATGCTGCTATGCCAGTATACCCAAATGCCATTGATTCTCTGTGTACAAGCAGATAAGTACATCTATCCAACATAATTATTCAACTTCTTCCCCTTTAATGGCCTGTAAATTGATTGATCACATAGATAAAGCACCGTGATCAAGATAACTGAGCGGGAGACTGGGAGCCAGGCACTCCAGAATTCTAATCCAGGGTTGGACGTGGACTTACTGGGTGGCCTTAGGTAAGTTACTTATTGTATGTCTGTTCACCTACCTGTAAAATGGGGGTGGTTCTCCACAGCGGCGTTATGAGGATTTATTAACGTTTGTACAGTACTCATAGAGTACTTGGCCATTTTCAAACTGCTCTATAGGCTGTAACTTATTACGTCTCACAACACCCCTATAAGAGAGATATGTATTTTGCTAAGCAGGAATGTATTTGGGGTCTTCTATAATGTGTAGACCCTAATGTTCAGAGGTGGTGATCACTCCGAACCCCACATCACTTTAATTAACGTTGTGGATACTCTGCACCTCTGAAATCAAGGCCAAAGAGGCTACTATAAGGACAAGAATACAGGTTCTTCGCGTAACAAGAATACTTTGCACTCTTTAGCATCTTCCATATGAGGATCCCAAATGTGGTGTTACCACAAATTAACAAGTTTAGACTCCCCTCAGCCCTGGGAGGTTGGTGGGTATAATTTTTATCCCAGTTTTACAGAATGGGAAGTTGAGTCACAGAGGGGTTAAAGTGTATTGACTCAGTGCATGTCAGAGCCCATAATGTGGGAGGTCCAACCTAGTGGCTGGGTCAGGCATCACACCAAGGGTCACAGCCAGAGTGAGAAGTCACACCAATGCCATAACCAGGAGTAACGCCAAGGATCAAGCTGGAGTCAGTAACTGGAGTTAGGGCAAGGAAGCAGCAACAAGGCATAGTGGGTAACAGGAACAAGGAACAGGAGCCAGGAAAGAAGACAGGAACTTGCTCTCAGGGGTCTCATCATCAGCAGGCCTACAAACCAGTTGGTTAGCTAAGGGGGCATGGCAGGAACAGGGAGCTTGATGCTAAGAGATGTCCAATCAGCAGTCTGCTGCTAGAATGCTGAGTCAAGGGCTGCAGCCCCTGTTTGCGGGGTATCAGCTGCAGTTTTCCTAGCTGGCCTTGCAATGTAATCCTGTGGGCTCAGGTTAAAGACTCATGGTACCCCTTATTTCTTCCATCTTCATAAAAAAATGATGTATGTATATCTTCATTTAGTGTTGTGCCTTCTAATGTGTCTCATTTCTTCCCTCTTCAGGTTTAAACTGAGAGCAGCGTAAACTGTATCTTGTTACTTTCCTCAGTGGCTTCCATAGCAAAGGTGCAGAGGTACAGGGGCAGCTACTAAAAGAGGGTGGTTAGTAGTGAAGCAGGCCTGGGAGAATATGGCATTTCATTACTGTATCACAACAGTAACATGCAGAATGCTGTGAAAGAACTGAATGCTGATGGCACAATGGTCACCATTGCATAGTCTGTATTTCCCACAAATAATATGATACAGTTAGCATAATTATTTCTGATTCTAAAAACATGGAGAAACTGTGGAATCTCAGCCTCTATTGTGATGACTCTTCATCTGTAAAATGGGAGTAACAATACTTATCCATGTGTTCAGTGGATGAAAAGAGCTGTATCAGTGCTTCACTGTGAGCCAGACTCGGTCCTCTTGAGATCAATAGCAAAACATCCTTTCACTTTGACAGAATCAAGATTTGCCCTATAAGCAGAGTTTCTGTTCCCTATAGTTGGAATGAAAATCCACCGGAGCAATCTGGGACTTCACTGTAAACAGGGGTTCTCCATTAACAGGATCCACTGGATTTTTTTAAATGCTCGGTGTGGTAAGCAATAATTATCAAGGCTTACTATTGCGAGTATTAGATAAGAATTAAAATATTTAGCTTTTATAGCCCTTGAATAACCCTGAAAGACAGTTATGGTGCTACTAATTATTTCCTGAAAATGTCTGTGAGTGACCGATATTTTTCATAAATAGCATTAAATCCCCCTTCCACACTTATAGTATATTTTCCTGCTTTGGTTTTGACGCTCCCAGAGCAATGCTGCACTAGGAGGGCTGAACCGCCAACTGGGAATTTTCAACAGAAAAACTATTAAAGGGTGATAAATCATTGGCGGCCCAGCATGTGATTAAAAGCTGCGGCCACCAGCAGTGACCCATGGGGATGCAGGTATCAGTGACAGTGAGCAGGAGGAGGTGTTTGGCATTCCTGTTCAGAGGCCTAACTAGGGCACAGAGGTTTGTTTATGTTTCTGTTCCACTGACTCCTGTGAAATGCCCTCTGTCTGAACAAGGAACACACATTGAGTCAGGGAAAGTATCTCTGGTATTTCTTGAAACTTCAGGACACCGATACTTCAAGGTAATTTGTGAGGAGAATTACATGGGTTTAAAGAGTAGGCAGCACATGTTTGGTCAGTTTGGGGCTCTAGGCTTCATTCAACAGCATTACATAACTTGAAGTGTGTTTAGCACAAATGGATAGAAACACTGCAGATCAACCCCAAAATATCCCAAATATTCACCACATAGGTACTGTTAATTCTGGTTGGGCTGAATATGGAGATTCTTTCTGGGATTCTGCTCAGTCCTTGGTATTAATGGGAGTTTGCCTGAGCAAGAACTGAGGAAAATCTGAGTAAGGCCTTTAGGAGTTGGTTCACTATAATTTATTATGGAGTGAGTCCCCACGGCATGCTTGGTGGCTGTACAGAACACAGAGGAAGTTACAGTTTCTATGGTTATAATTTTATTTATTAGTTATTTGTACAGCCAAAACAATGTATTTGTAATTGTCTGTCAATTTCATGAAAAATGGTCCCTGGGGTGAGGTCTTGCAAGCTAAATAGACAACATAAAAAAGGGGACAGGGATAGAAGGCAACAAGAATCAGGGTGAGTAAGAGATTTAATCTTATCTAGGTACTTAAGTGGTCCTCATTGCTGTAGTATCTAAGAGCCTGTGCTTGGTGGGAGATGTGTTTTGTAAGAAGGGACGGACTTGGAGGTAGGGAATGTCTAGAGGATGTGGAGGACCAGAGGAATGTATTTCAGTGGTAAGGCCATGATAACATTTCTTATTGTATGTCAGATTGTTTTATGAAACTCTATTACAGTATAGACATACCCTCCTTTCTCTTGAGCACTTACTCCAGGGATGAATAATGCTCCTTCTCTTGCTCCAGAACAACACTGGAATTGCTGTAGAAGATCAGACCTGAGGTCCATCTGATCCAGCGTCCTGTCTCTGACAGTGGCCAGCACAAGATGCTGCAAAGGAACATGCAGGAAGCCTCACACATGTGAATGTGGAGTAATCTACCCCCTACCACTAATTGTTAGAGATTGGCTTTGCCCTGAATCTTGGGGATTTATCTTCCTTCCAATACTCTTTTTTTATTAGTATGATCTATTATAACTGGATATTTTCATTCACCATATACATCTGAAGTACTGGGAAGGATAATGTATCCTGCTTTACTGAACACAGTTTTCACAAGCAATAGGCATATCCTCCAGAAAGTGTCACTGTGCAAAGCTGTCAGAGTGACAGTTATAATTCATGTGGCTGAAGGGTATAAACAGGTGAGAGATGGACACACCTTGAAAAGATAAGACATAAAATGAGGAAGTTGAGAAGAATTTGGTGTAAAAGGCTGATACGAACCCTTATCTAACTTGCAAATGTTATGGATACAAGATGTGCTTTTTCAGATGTTAGGATTTCCTATTACATGCTGCTTCCAGTTGGGGCAAGGGGATTGGAGAGGAGGTTTCCATGATAATATTTACCTGCTCTGGCTTTGTACTCTGCTGCTTCATTAGTTTCCCCTTCTTGGGATTCTTAAAAACTGCACCCAGCTGCTCGCAAGTCAAATAACACCCCTTTCCTGAGGTTCAGTATATTAAAACATCACAGTTCAAATGTCATCTTAAACCAAAATAAGTCTCTTCCCCTACTCCATAGTTTCTTCACTCTTTGCTGGGCTCTGCAGTTCTTTCTAGAACCCAGGTCCTGTTGCCTGGAGTTTCCTCAAGCCTCTTCCCTCTTAAGACTGTTGCTCCTGTCCCTTACTGCAGGTAGTTACAGCCTTATTCTCTCTCTGGTGGGTATGGAGAGCTTCTGCTCCTGCCCCTGCCCATCACTGAAGTTTGCTCCAGTTAGGCCTTCATATCTGGGTGGTGTGGAGAGAGCTCCTTGTCCAGTCCTTTCTCTGATTCTGGGTCGCCTGCAGGAGCCTCCCTGCAGGTCTGTCTCTTTCCCAGTTACCCATGCATAAGTGCATCACGCTCCAGGTCTCAGCTCTCCATAGCCATCTGACAGAGGAGATCTGCAGGCCCTATTCCAGACTCTGGGCTTCTCTGGAGAGACCTCCCCTAGGTTCTTCCTAGCCCCTGATCTTCCACAGAAGCCTCCCTTCTCTGAGGGACCAAGGTCCCTGTAATAAGAAGCCCTGCCCCCAGACTACCATCATGTAATGCCTGATTCAACCACCATCCTAAGCCTAAACCCATCATCTGGGACCACTAGACAAATCATAGCCGGGGCTGCGCCCAAATCCCTTAAAGGACTAGCTCATCATGTGGCACTCACAAACATTAAAGCCTTGTTCAACATTTCCCTGCAGCCCTTTTGTGCCAACTAAGCTCATGCAAAGGAGCGATAGGTCAGCCATAAGCCTTGTTTCCCCATGGGAGTGTGTCTGGCACAGGGTTGGCAGAGCTGTTTCCTCCGTTTTTTTGCTGGCTATTCATCAGCTCCCATTGCTACAGGTCCCTGGCTGTCTTTTAATTGGGGAAGCACATGTTGCCTTTCTCTCACTGTGACGATGCAGGGATGAACCTGCCCCAATGGGCGCTGCTGCACAACACCTCTGTAAGGTAGGAAATTTGTTATCCACCTTTGTAAAAATGGGAAACTCTGTCACAAACAAATCAGATGACTTGATTTGACATAGGAAGTTTATTGTAGAGCTAGGGAGACAGATCTCCTGAGACCCAGTCTAGGGTCCAAACCATGTGGTACATGTGCAATATTTATACAGCATGTATATTATTTACAGACTTCATCAAGAGCTTATGACTATAAGTGGGCAAATAATTCTTAGCAAATAGTTTATTCAATTAATTTATCTTTTTTTAGGGTTTTGACTTGTCTTCCAACAACTTGGGATTTTTCTCAACTGTATTCACTATTCAGATATTTAACAAATACTTCTGAAGAGTTCTTGATTTATAGTTATATATCTCAAAGTAGGGGACATTCCTTCTGGGAGAGGGAGGATAAGAAGGATTATATGGGGGAGTCAGGCAGACTTCTCAACTGTTTTCCAGCCTCCCAGCTTTCATTTAAAAAAATTGTCTCTAGATATTATGGTTGAAGAGAAAAAGTTCGAAACATGAAATGAGCGGACCCAATGTAGAAATGTCTGCCTGAGTTTGCAGAGAGCCTGAGACAATAACTTTGAGTTAAAATTACCTGAATTATTTCAAGTGGTATTAATTCATATGCCAGTGATGATGGTTGAATGTCAATATTATCTATTTAACTGCTCATCAAAGAATGTCAGAAAGGAGAAGTATCATATTATGAAGATCTACACCTACATTTCCTGATGGGGTGTGAAGGACAAGTGGTGGGGTGTGAATGAAGGATGTATAAATTAGGGGGGTAGGCCTTTAACCACTCCTGGAAGGTGTGACGGGCTGTACCTACCTTGCACTAACCCCAAAAGGGTTAGCTGTGCTTTGCTGGCTGAGGAAGCCCCACCGCTCTGACTCTTCTGTGCATGCTCAGCCTGGAGACAGAGTATAAAAGGAAGCAGCCCAACTCAGTCTGGGCAGGCTGCTGAAGGGGAGGATGCAGACTGCAGATTCTCTCCAGGGAATCACCTTAGACTGCAGACTCTTTGAGGCAGGGACAGTGTCTGCCTCTATGTCTGGTGCTGTGCAAACCAATAACAATCCTGACTGAGGCCTCTAAGACCTAGCAATACTATTGCTACTAATATGTAATAATATCTGGCATTATTTTTAATAAGAATTGGACATTTTTGTTTTCCTTTTAGTTTTATGTGGTTGGAAGGGATTTTTGTGTATGTGTGTGTATTGTAGGTCCTGGTATGGTTAGTTACATATCCATTATGTGCTCCCTGTGTACTTAGTGTTTCCTTTTGGCACTGGTTTTCATTTACCTGCTCATGTGGCCTGTGATTTTGCTTGAAGAGCTGTTATGTTTTTTTAATCATGGGATCCATGAGTCAGACCCTCCAAAATCAGGAGCTTACCTTAAAAATGAAAAATAATACATTTGGGGTTCTTTTCATTTCCCTTCTGGTTTTTGACCCTTTAGGCTTCATCTTTTCAAGTTTTTCTCTTCAAATATGAGGACTAGGGCTATTCCTTCTGGGTATTTCAAATAAAAAAGGGAACTTTAGATTCTTAATTAAGCACTTGACTTCAGGAAATGGACATTTAAGGAAAAATAACTAATGTCAATGAGACTCATGTTAAAATCATGAGACTTGGTAAAATGACAGTCTGATCCATGCGGGTGGCTCTTCAGCCTATGCAAAGACCCCATGAGGTCAGCGGGATTCTGCACGCGCAAAACAGTCAATTCCCATGGCTCACAGTGACAGGCGAGAGGCTAATTCTGTAAGCCTTACTCCAATGAGTAGTGCTTGCTCACTTGAGTAGTCCCGTTGATTTTTTAAAAGGACTACTCAGGTGAGTAAGAACTGCTCACATGAGCACGGGTTTGTTGGATTGCGACTATGTTAAGAAAATTATTGTTTGAATGTTATTGCAGTGCTTTGCATTTGATGCACATTACAGCCCAGGATGCTGCTGGGAAATACAGGGATATCGCTCTGTAGTTAGCTGGATGTACATGGCCCCCTCAAAGTGTCTTTTTTACCTTGTCTGTTTAAGGTACAGCCATGCAGTTTGTCGTAGAGTAAGGCATCCTTTTGGTTTTCTGCACTGCTTCTAGAAATGCAAGACACCCCACTGTGTACAAACTGTGAAAGCCACCTTATTGCAGAGACAAAAGGTCAAAGCAGTAGCTTGGAAGTGCATTGGGGTCACTGCGTGGGCAGGAGAGACCTTTTAAAATTACATTTAATTTGACTTGCAATCAAACAGAAGTAGAAGGCAAAACAGGAAATGGTATCTTTAGGCATGACATGAAATAGTATTGCTGTCATCTTGAATAAGAAAATCTGACATTTTTTTAAGTGACTGCATATTTAAATAGCCTGTAGGGTCAAACTCTGCTTCCTACAGCCCTTTGATAACTGTGCTGATAACAGCACATGCACTATAAATATCCTAAATCCATAACCCCGTATCGCTGCTGAAGGCAGGCGTGTTCACATATCACAGCAGATGGGAAGAAAGCAAATAATATTTGTCTTGCCTTTCAAATTGATTTCCTGTTTTTAGTGAGGCAGAGTGTGTCCATATGTTAATCAGATTGCTAAGAAAGATAGCAGAGTTCAGGTCAACAGCCCTCCACTTGACATGTTGTTTAAAAAAAAAAAACCAAAACCCCTAGGTGGCCATAAAGTATCTATGGTAGAAGCAGTTTTACAAATGGTAGCAATAATGCAAGGGCTGAGGGTCCTTAGCTCTTAATGGCCACCATCCTGGAAGGAGCTCAGCGCCCCTAGATCCTACTGAACCACTAAGAACATTGTTCCAGGGACACTCGGCACCTTGCAGGATTGGGCCTGACATGTCCTGTTCAGCTGCAGGTATTTCCAAGTGATAGCTCCTTTAATCAGTCTTTTTTTCTCTGGAAAATACTTGCTATGATAAAGCATTCAGGTATCACGATGCTGGACCTAGTGTAAGAACTTGAACAGAAGAGAATAGCCCCAAATGCAGTTAAGAGCTGTATGTTCTTCTTTCCAGGCAGAAGATCTTACTTAATTTTAACTGCAGGAGTACTCTGGAGACTACTCATCCTTCAGAATGTGTGCATGCAACACCTACTGATGTTCAGAGGCATTACACAAGTGAGAACATTGTATACATGCACCTTGCTTTAGTTACTGGGCAAAATTTTTCAAACAAAACTTTTTTTGGGTGAAAAAAGCAGATTCAATGACATTTTGCCAATTTGTGCTGATTTTGCTGAATTTGTTTGTCAACCCCCCAACCCACCCCACAAAAAAGCAAACAAAATAACCTCAGTAACTGTTCAAATATTCTAATAAAATGGAAATGTTTTGTTCTGATATTTTCAGAAAGAAATGTTTTGATTATTTCGTTAATTTTTTTAAAAAAGCATGAAAAATGATCAAAATAAAAAAGAATTGTTCTGTTTCAAGTCGAACAAAATGTTTTGTTTCAAGTTTAAATGATTTTTTTTTCAATTTGCTGAATTTTTTTTAAATTTGTTTTTGATTTGACCCAAAGCAATTTATTTTTCAATTTTTCAGAATGCCCAAAATTTCTGGACCTCCTGCCTGACATGAAAACCTCTCCTGCTTTTCCTAACATCAATGTAGAACTTGATAGATTGCTTAATTATCAAAGAAACTCGTATTTACATTTCTCCATGGAAAGAGAAATGTTGCTTTAAAGGAAACTGCCAATGACTGGAGGCTTTTGGCTTCTTTACAGGACAGAGTCAGATCCTAAAATAATCTATGGCTTGAATGGAGACTGAGAGATCCATTTTTCTTAGCTTATTGTGTGGCAGTTTATTCTAGCTGTACTTCAAAGGTGAATTGCAAAAGTCCAGAGAGTGGAAACTGAGCAATTGAGGGGGCAAAAGATTTTTGTCAGGCTGTTATAAACTCAATGGTTTATTTTTATTTAAAGGTTCTCAGCACTCCTCCCCATCAACTCAAGGGTGAGAGTGCACAGTAAGAGAGAAAGATGTCCAAAACCGAGGAAGACCAGAGCTGACATTCCTAATGTTTCTAAAGTAAAACACTCTTTTCATTTAAAATAAATAAAAACAACTGTTTGAAAGGAAGGATGAGCTTATGGTTACAGCTTTGAACTGGAATCAAAGAGATCTCAGTTCTAATCCTGCGGTTGACACAGACTTTCCTGTGTGACCTTGGACAAGACTCTTATTGTGTCTCCGTTTCCCATGGGTAAAATGCAACAATAATACTTCCTTGCCACACAGGAGCATCGTGAGGATAAACTCCTTAATGTTAGACACTCTGAGTCACATTTTCAAAGGTCTTCAGGCATCTAAAAATGTAGTTAGTCACTAAGTGGGAATTTTAAAAACAATGATGTTGGTTTAGGTATCTAACACCCATTGATTTCATTGTGAAATAGGCACCTAACCTCCTCAGGCACCTGTGGCCACATGTGTTCATGTATCTTTAAGTGCCAAAATACCTTTGAAAATCTGGCCCTCAAATACTGTAGTGATGGGCAGCATAGAAAAGCCCTATGAATAAAAAATAGTTCATAACAAAAAAAAATGGGTTCAAGCAATCAGATTAAACCCCTTAAAAATCCTTTGTGGATGACTTTTGTTGTTTTATTTATTATTTGAAGCAACTGAGAAAACCACTTTAATCACAAAATGATTCTTCCTACCTACAGCTTAAATAGTTTACAATCCAAATAAAGGTTCTTTAAAGGGCAAATGCTGGGCATTGGCCCAGCTCCTGGCACACTGTTAGGGTTGAGTACTGAGCTCAGGGTTCACATCTAAGTGCTCATTGCACCCTGTATCCGATGGAGTAGTTGGGCTCAACATTTCCCAGTCTGATAGGTATTCTTCATCTTTATAATACCAGCCATTTGAAATTCTGCCTTTGTAATGCAAAAGAAAGATGGATCTCAACCAACACCTCTACGTTGAACACTTATTATTTGTATTACAGTAGTGCCTAGAGGATTGACGCAAGGTTAGAGTCCCGTTGCTAAGCACTGCACTAACACATGGTAAGAAACAGTCCTGGAGCTTACCATCCATACATACATGACAGACAAAGGGTAGGAGGGGAAATAGAGCCAAAGAGCAGTGAAGTGACTTGCTCAAGGTCACTCAGCAAGTCAATGATCAAACCAGCAATTCAATGTGGAGCACCTGATTCCCAGTCCTGTGTGCTAGCCATTAGGTGATGTCGCTTCCCAAATTTTGGCCAGGTTCAGAATCTGAACCTTGGTCCAGATCCTCATTTTGTGGATTTGTCTTGTTTCACTTTCAAATGACTGGCATTCACAACACAATACTAAAACTCTTTTGCTCCTGTTGCAAATTGTTTAATTTGACTGTGTTTGGCTGCACATCTGATTCTTGGGGGACACAGATACTGTAATCTATATGCTGTTATCTGATCTATTTTCTAGAGTGCATGCGGCTGTTTTTGAAAGCAAATAAAAAGTAATCCAGTTAGACTTTGTTTAAGTCCATTCAGTAAAAACAATTATCTGAAATGCCCAAGCTTCTAACATTTATCAAGCCAGAAAAAGACACAAAGATGTGTATAGATATGTCAGTAGTGGTTGGGGAACACAAGAATATAATTGTGCTGTAGTTTTCATAGATTTTGTGTGACTAAAATAAAATACATTGTTTATTTTATTACAATCAACATTTGTGTATAATGAAAATAATCTTTTAAAAGTTTGCAATTTGTATGGAGCTGCTTTACTGTTTCCAAATCAAAAAATCTTACAATGTGAGGGGGTGAAAAAGTGTTGGCTTTAACCTTGGGTGAATGTAATACACTAAATTATGTAATGTGACAATGAATTTGTAACTGCTCTGCCTTGTGTTAGCATTTAAGCCTTCCCCCTTCCATTTTATAACCGTTAAGTGGCTGCTGAGACACTGGAACCTTGTCAAACAAACTTGACGTTACGTTTCAAATTATTTTTAATCAATATGTGAAGGGGCCAAGCGCTGCCATATGTTAGCCACCAGCCATTAGTTGGTAGCTGGTCATTAAACTCTCACTAAGATTTTCTAACTGTGACTATTGTGGTGGGTTTTTTTTATTCTTCTTTGTAGACTATGGGCAAAGGGGAACATTTGTGGCAGATTGCCTTGAGGACAATAAAAACTCTCATGTAGTATGGTTGTTTGTTCAGACACAAACAATAGAGACATTTTGCTATTACCATTTGCCAGCTATCAAGGGGTTTTCAATCCCCTCCCCTCCTTTTTTTTCCTCCCCCCTGGTGCCTACAACTCAAAACAGATGCAAAATCTTTCTTTTTCAGTCCCCTTGAAATGACCTGTGGTGTTGCAGTGTCATTTAGAGGAGAAATTATTGGAGTGAGAGTGGATCGTAACAATAGGGGCCTTGTGCCAGGCACATGACAGAACAGTGAGAGGGCTGTTGGTAACTTTATTGGGGAGGAGAACGGGGATCTGGCAGGTGCTGTCATTGTTAAAGGTCTCAGCTTCTAGACAGTGGTCACAGATGAGTTCATGTCACTTTGTTCAGACTCTTTACATGGAGTTCAGTGATGTGACACTGGTCAAGTAGCCAACCTAGCCTTTCTGATCTCCTCTACACGGTCCTTCTGTAATATAACCCTTTATTGCTGAGATATATTAACATGTCTCCAGGCCATATGGCTTCAAGTTAAAGTAACTTTTGTACTTTCTGAAAGGAACATAAGAACTTAATGTTTACTCTGCTAATACAGGCTGGACAGCAGCTATTGATCCTGGCATTATTGTGTTAAAATGTCATTCAGAAAACCAATTAAAGTTTGATACAAAATATATCAGTTAGTTTTAGTGCTGAATTTTACATCGTAAGAGGTTACTGCATCTGAGTTAAAAGCTGCTGCCAGCTATGGTTGGAAATATGTAACATCAGCTTAATTATTTTTATAGCCGTGGGAATGCAGAGTTTTTGATGGTATGATCACAGCTTAGCCAGTATGATGTTATAAAGTTTGAATTGTATTTTTACTCTCAAAAAAAATAACACGAGTGATGCTAAAAAACTAAGTCAAGCATGTTCAAATTTATTAATGTATTAATTTTATCCATGCTGTCTCCAGTCTAGATCATGGGTAATATTGTAATAGGTACATCTGCTTCTGTTATACACATTGTTTAGTTCTACTTTTTGGCTCATAGAATTTGTTCTTGTAAATTTCAAATTATTTATTCACAAAAATGGCAATATTGGCAGATTGACCAGATCAGCCATATGGAAATTTCATGTGATGATTGGAAGTGGATGAGAAACAAGTTTATTTGCTATAGCTGCTTTCATGCAAACTATTCCAAAATGGTCTAGAGCATTAAATAGTGCTATTACAGAAAGGAAGAATGGAAGCAAACAGAAAGAAAGAAAAATTGAGGTGTTGCCCAGAGAGAAAAAGATATGTATTCAAATTAGATTTTAATTGATTAAAAACAGGAGGCTGATTTTCAAAGTCACCTAAAGGACTTGGATGCCTGGTTATTGTTAAAATGGGAATTGGACCTCATAAGCAGCTTTGATAATCCTACTCAAGGACTTTTCCAAACAGCATGAGCTGCATAGAAGAAGGCTCTTTGGCCAACAATGGTGATATTGTGTGAAGAAGAAGAGAGGACTTCTGAGTAAGATGGGTAAAGGGATTATAAATGTTAATAAAATCAATTGCATTGATGAAATGTTTTTTGCGGTAGAAATTCCTGCCTATATTTTCATTGTATATACAAATGAAAAATAAGACTGTCCATGAACAGATCTTGGAAATTTCAAATTGATATACATTTAAAAATTAGGTTAGTTACACCAAATAGTAGAACTCAAGCTATAAAATCAACAAAAAAGGCAAAATTACAGATCTTGCTGCTGTTTAAACCCAAAGACTTGGGTGAAACAGGTATTTGCATTAAGTGCAATATTTCCCCACTAGTGTCCAATATGCTCTTTATGGAGGGGAATATGCTGGGTGTAGTAGTCCATACACACGTCTGGCTACTCTGCAGAGGCCTCTGCAGTTACTGTAGCCTTAAGGCTGCTGTGCTTAGTCCTACATTATGGGGGGACTGGCTGGTGGATCTATGTTGTTGTATATCCATCAGCACCATGCTCCTAATCTGCTACTTCCCTGACACCATATGCTGTGCTAGGGCAGACAGTACAGAAAACCAGCAGGGCCAGGTGAATTCTTGCATGTTAATACCAAATGGTGCCAACGTTTCTTGTGGAAACAAGCCACCAGAAAACCCAAACAAAAAGTTTTCTGGTTAGAATGAGTAGGTGCGGTAGAGGAAACATAATTCATTCACCATTCTGCAGTCTGGGAATATAATGGGAGTCACCTCTATTCTTTACAATGTTTAAAGATAAATTATAAAAGGTACTTAAATATTTAAAATCAGCAGCTAAAAGAACATGAATTCCTATAATTTCAAGGACACGTCATCTTTAGTGGTTAGAACAGGGCCTGAGAATCACAACTCCTGATGTCTACTCCCATTGGGTATGTCTGCACTGCAGCTGGGAGGTGTGATTCCCAACGTGGGTAGACAGATTCATGTTACCTGAGCTTGAGCTAATGCACTAAAAATAGCAGTGTGGATGTTACCGCTGCCCCGCCTCAATATCCACAGTGCTATGCTATCATGAGTCTGTCTATCTGTGCTCGGAATCATACCTCCCAGCAGCAGTGTAGACCTATCCAGTGACCTTGGCAAATGACTTGACCATTCTGTACCTCAGTTTCCCTATCTGTATAGTGGGGGTAAGCTGGTGCGTGTAGCAAAGCTTAATTAATTTTTGTAAAGCACCTTGGGTCCTTGGATGACACAACTAAAGACCTCTGGGGAGTTGAGTCATACAACTCTCGTGAAAGTTATTGGGTCAAATATTCCTTCTCGCCCACAGCCTGAATAGCTGAGTTTTGTAATGGAGAATTCTGTGGCAGTGTTGGGGGAAGGAACAACCAAGACTGTGGTCTTGACTAGAGCTGTGCAAATAACCAATTTTTTGGTCTGGTTGCTGAATGAAAAACTGAAGAAAACATTGTTTCAGTTTAACCCAAAATACATTTCTTTTGAAATTTTTTGGTGAATTGAAAAAATAATTGTTTTGGTTCAAACAAAACCTTTCATTTGAAATGAAAAGTAATTTTGAATTGAAATATTTGTTTTTAATATGTCAAACCAAAAGTTTTGATTTTTTTTTCTGAAAAAAATCCTGGCATTTTCTAACTTTTGAGTGCTTGACTTTTCAACCCGAATTTACTATTAATGTAGGGTTTTGTGTGTAATTTCCTACTTTGTTTAAAAAACAAACTGACTAAACAGAAATTCCACCATGATCTCTGCTACTTGCACTATGGGAGTAACTGATAGCAATAGTAGGTTGTCATCCTCTATGTGAGCTAGCACTAGAAGGGGATGAGACACACACTTTGCCACTGGGTTTCACAGATATTTGCTGACAGCAGAGTTAGTGGTGAGACTTATTAGTCTTGGGTTATTCTCCTGGCTCTGGAGGGGAGTGTGCTCCTTTTCTGCCTGTTCCTCATCAGGCTTGAGCCCTTCTTTCCCATTCCCTCCAATCTGTCTTTGTCAGTCCTGTCTCTTCCTCACCCTGGTTTCTCATCCCATTCTCATTCTCCTTGCACAACCTGTCCTACTCTGCCCCTCGGCGCTCCCCATCCAAGTCCCAGACTCAGCTCCAAGTCTTCCGCCCCATCCTTCCTGTCTTTTTGTTTAGCTAGTCCCAGTTCCCGCCCCCCCCCACAACTTTTCATCCTGTCTCCTTGCCCATCCAATCCTCATCTGATCTCTCTCTCTCCCCACCCCCACTGGTTCCCAGTCCTAGCCTTCTTATCAACCAGTTCCAGCCTCCCCTCCACCCACCTCAGATCCCAGTCCCAGTCTCCTTGTCCTTCCAGTCACAGCCTCCCCTTGGTCCACCCTGGCTCCCAGTCTCCATGTCCTTGCTTTACCATTTCCAGCCTTCCTTCCAGGTCACCCACTTATACTCTCAAGCCCAGTCTCCTTGCCCAAAGAGTCTCAGTTTGCTCCTTTGTCTCCCAGTCTCCCCTTCCAGCTCTTCTTCCTCCCAGTCTCATTCTTACCAGGAGTCTTGTCCCAAACTCTTCCCCGCACCACCGTCTGGTTGGGCTCTTGTCTCCTCTACATTTGAGTAGGGAGGGTTCCTCTTCCAAGTTGCCTGGGCCCAGCGGGTTGGGGTGAAGTAGGGTCATTGAGAGCAAAGGAGAGACAGGCTCCCTGCTGTCAGTTCTGGCACCTGGGACCATCCCAGTAAGGAGTTGACATTACAGGGGAAGTGTGGCTTGGCTCCTCTAGTTCTGGGCTGGAGCATGCTCAGTCTGGTCAGCACTAGAAACTGTAAGAAGCTCTGTGAGGATGAAATCTTCAGAGATTTTAGCTGTCAAAATCTAAGAAGTCTCTACTGAGCATGTGCAAACTGGTGTTTTTTTCAAAGGCTCTCAGTCTTGAAACTTGGCCAAATTTGGGCAGATTTCCACAGGAATAGAAAAGGCACATCTTTGATAGTAAGGCTAGCCCCCTGCCAAATATCATGTCCTACTCAAAAACATGCAGATGCTAGAGTTATTCAAAGAAAAAGTCACCTAAATTTTTTTAACACTGGTAAAACTATGTATTTTCCCCTAGCCTCATTCTTAGACTGGGCTAAACAGCTTTGGTGAAAACCTTCCAGATAAACAGCCCGAGGCAAACACTTGGCATAGAAAATTTCAGCCCAAATGGTTAAAGCTTGGCAAAATTATAAGCCAGCGTGAAAGGGTCTTATAATGGGAAGTGTCAGGCAACCTTAATGGGTGGTGCTATAAGTCCTGCCTATAATAATGTTTTAGAAACAAGTGTTTGGCAACTGGTCCATTAACATCTTCTAATACACTCCTTGTCTCCTTATAGGGATACTACCAGGCTTCTCAGAGATGAAGGCAAAAGGTGAAGGGCCAATTCACTGCTTATTGCCTGTATACATTGAAATCATCCCAACACACATGAAGCTGAGCTGTTGGACTTCATTACAATGGGCCTCAAGGAGGCAACTGGTGTGAAAGCCAAAAAAAAAAACACATTCCACCTTGCCTGGCATAGGAATTTATACTTGCAAATATATATTTTCAGTAATTAATTGTTGTTTTGCCAAATTTTTCCTAAAAGTTCAGATTGTCTGATTGGAGAGCTAACCTGTTCTTTTCTTATCCTTCAGTGGATACCATGTATAGCAAGATGACACATATTGCCAAAGAGGTTATACAAATTGGCTTGTGGAGAATTGGATGCCAGATACATGTGGCAATTTCACCATACGAATATTGTAGAAAGGGTGCATTGCTGAGGAGCAAAGGTGAGATACTTTTGCTTGTGAAATGAATGCATGTGATAGGCCTACATCTACTCCCAATGAGTCCAGTTGAAGTTAGTGACAAAGCTTCTGTTCACACAGGAACTCTATATGTGTTTTTCAAAACATCAGCTAAATTGAGATATGGTGTAAGCAGGTGCAACCTCTGAATTTGGCTTTTTGAATTCATATGGAGTATCCCTTCTTGTGTTGTTCAGTGAGCTCCAGTTGAGTATTCTTTTCAGAAGTATGAGAGATTTAACTGTATCCAGACATAGTAAGATTATTAGCTTGTGGCCATGCCTTTTGTTATTCAGACCTTCTTGTTTAATTTCATTTATGTGTATATGAAATTCTCTTGTAATTCTTATGCTAGATAAAATCACTCTGATTTTAGTTTCAGGCAATGATAGTTTCAGTCATATTCACAGAGCTTGTCTTCACTGAAAAGTTAACTCACATCATAACTAAGGTGTTGCTCCTAACTTGAGTTCTGTCCACACACAAAACCCCTTAATTCAAGTATAGTAGTGCTTTTAACTTGAATTAGTTGGCTTGAGAGGAGGTATAGGTTAAAACTCAAGTGAGCATAATTCATCAGCTGCAAATATGAGCACTCTGAAGTGTGGATGTAAGTTAGTGTCATTTGAGTACTGCTAGTCCTCCAATAGCTTCCCACTTATCCCCTGTGAGCAGTGGTGAGCTGGAGCCGGTTCTGAACAGTTCGCGGGAACCGGTTGTTAAATTTAGAAGCCCTTTTAGAACCAGTTGTCCCGTGAGGGACAACCGGTTCGAAAAGAGCTTTTAAATTTAACAAAAACCCCAGCAGCTCCCTGCCCTTCCCGCAGCCCCAGCTCACCTCACTCCGCCTCTGCCTCCTCTCCTGAACGCTCTCCCGGCTTCTCCTCCTCCTCCCCGGCTTCCCGCGAATCAGCTGTTTGCGCAGGAAGCCTGGGAAGGCTGAGAAGGAAGTGGTGGCTTCCCGCAGGTGAGCTGGGGCAGGGGGCGCGAGGAGGGCTCCAGGCACCGCATGGCTCCGGCCCGGTCCCTGACCCTGACCTTGGCCAGCCGGGGATGAGCTCTTAGAAGTTTTCGCATCACACACCAGTGAGTGCAGCGCCAATGTGAACTCAGCAACAAGTGTTATTTTGCAATCTGTTTGCTCTTACTTGAGGTAGGCTAATTCCAGAGGAGTAATTCGAATACAGATAACTTGTGTTAAATTTGCAGTGAAGACATACCCTTAGGTTCATTAACCTGAATTTTGGCCTCACACAACTGCTACTGAAATTAATGAGAATTGCACATGTACAAGAGAGGGCATATTTTATCCCTCTTTGATTTTGTTATTGTGATGCATGACCAGAAAGGGTTATGCATCCTGCCAGATGAATGACTCAGATTCAACCCTTAAAGACATATGGGGAGATAATGTTTATGTTTTTGTGTATTTACCTATATATTGGTAGTGGTCAACAATATAATAAACAGTCCCTGTCTATGCTGTGTTCTGTTAATTCGGAGATCAAAAGAACCTCTTAGCATTTAAATGAACTGTAAACACGGAATATCGCTGTATTCATCTCTCTTTGAAATGTATAGCCAATCATCCATGAATGGTGGAAAACAGAGGGCCGGTGCAAGGATATTTCGCGCCCTAGGCGAAACTCCCACCTTGCACCCACATCCGGCCCGGGGAGTCAGGGCCATCCCTAGCTATTTTGGTGTCCTATGCAGCCCCACCATGGGGAGGGGGGGCTGTGTGGGGCCCCAGGCCTCCATGGGGGGAGGGGGAGCCCAGGCCTCCTGGGGGGGGGGCTGTGTGAGGCCCCGCCCCAGGTCTCCACAGGAGGGGAGGGCTGGTTCCAGGCCTCTGTGGGGGATTGGGAGTGGGGGAGAGAGGCTGGCCACTTCCTGTGGGGAAGTGGAGTGACCCGGCCCCAGCCTGCTCTGCTCCCCTGGCTCCCAGCCGTGCTGCCAGCGAGTGCGGGGGGGCGGTTCCCCCTTCCCCCAAAGCCTGGGAGCCGGGGGACCAGAGCAGGCTCGGGCTGGGTCATTCCACTTCCCCCAGGAAGTAGCCAGGCCCCCATCCTCCATGGAGGCCTGGGGCCAGCCCCCCCGCTCCGCCCCACCGAGGCCTGGGTCCCCAGCCTGCTCTGCTCCCAGGCTTGGCGGGAGGAGGGAGGGGGGAACCGCTCCCCAGTACTCGCCAGCGGCGTGGCTGGGAGCCAGGGGAGCGGACCAGGCTGGGGCCGGGTTGCTCCACTTACCATGCGGTGAGTGCAGGGTCGGGCCTGGCTGCAGTCTTCAGGGAGTGGGGGCGGGGCTGGGGTGGAGCAAGGGCGGGGGCCATGGGGAAGAACTGGGGAGCCCGCCCACGGCAGCTCCCAGCCCTGCAGCGCCCCCCTTGTGGCAGCTCCCCCCCTCCGCCCTGCTGCGCCCCCTCCCACGGCAGCTTCCCCCCCCCTGCCCAGGTAGCTCCCCCCTGCAGCAGCTCCCTGCCCCAGCTCACCTCCACTCCACCTTCTCCCCTGAGCACTCCGGCACTACTCCACTTCTCCCGCCTCCCAGCCTTGCGGCGCCAATCAGCTGTTTGGCGCCACAAGCCTGCGAGGGAAGGAGAATTAGAGCAGGGGCGGTGTGCTCAGGGGAGAAGGCAGAGCGGAAGTGAGCTGGGGCAGGGAGCAGTTCCCCTGCATGCCCCCACCCGTTACTTGCTGCGGGCAGCCCTCCCCGCGCCCCCCTGCTCCAGCTCACCTCCATTCCACCGCCTCCCCTGAGTGTGCTTTTTGGTGCCCCCAACCATTTGGCACCCTAGGCAGCCGCCTAGTTCGCCTAGTGGTTGCACCGGCCCTGGGAAAACAGGCAATTGCCTTATGTTAATTCGTGTAGCTAAGTACCGGTGATGGACCTACTTGCCTATTATAAGCCAAGGGACTCCGACTTGTCAAAGAAGGCCAGAAACTGTATAAAAGAATCTTGGATCATCGCAGATCTGCTTGCGGTTTCATACAGGGGAAGACTAAGCCATCTGATGGTGTGGGTTTTAGCCCAAATAAATTTGTTAGTCTCTAAGGTGCCACAAGGACTCCTGATTGTTTCATCTCTGCTATGAATGTGAATCTCAAGATTGACTCATGTCTGTATGTATACTGACCTTTTTAACCTATACTCTCTTTTCTTTTAAAATAAATTTTAGTTTAGTTAATAAGAATTGGCTGTAAGCGTGTATTTGGGTAAGTTCTGGAATATTCATTAACCTGGGAGGTAATGTGTCCAATCCTTTGGGATTGGTAGAACTTTTTTATATGATGAAATAAGATTTTCAGAAATCCTCATCATGTTTGACTTGGGTACCTGGACGGATACCTAAGGCTTGGTTGCTTTAAGGGAACAGTATTGGCTTCTGGGCAACCAGTGAGGTAATAGAGAAGTTGTTTTGTGCTGGCTTGGTAAATCTAAGTATTGGAATATCCACCAGGTTTGGGGATTGTCTGCCCCATTCCTTGCAGTTCACCCTAATTGAGTGACCTCTCTTGGCTCCCTCTCGGATCCTGGTCACAATTATAGATAAATGTTAGTGCAATACAATTTAGACCACACACTATGGTTTATACATTTTAGGTTCCAATACAATAAAAATTAACAGAATGATAAATTAAAAGAAAATCTTTAATTATCATGCTGGGAAAAATTGTGGTAAAAATCAAAGGACCACCTTTAGGTAGGTTTTTTTAAAATTTCACAAAACCTAATATTAATGGACATGTTTCCATGAATTTTTGTCTATAAATGATGATGATGGATGATACAATTATTTTCATGGTAATAACGAAGTGATGTAACCTTACTGGATTTTCACATCCCCTGCCCCTGTCTCGTGCTAGTGCATGAAAACTAGAAAATGAACCTGAGTAGAAACTGGCTACAGACTAATTCCATTTCATGGCCAAAGTAGAGTGAAATACATAAAGTGAATGAAATCTAGTTGTTAAAAAATAAAACAGATGTTCTTTGGGTGTAATATCTTAACGTAACATTATGAAAAACAGCTACATAATTATTATTAAATAGTTTTTCTCTTTTCTACATCAGAATTGCAGTCCTGGAAATATTTTTTTTCTCACTTGTGCTTGACAGAGTACATTTCAAGACATGATAACAGCAAAGCACGTATCATAGTTTTATTATCACTCAGAGGAAAGTTTCAAAAAATGCTTACATACAGTATCAGTGCACTTGCCAGCTTTGGGGATTTTATGAAGGAAAGGACCACAGGCTGGACAGGGCTGAAAGGTTGACCATAACCAGACTTTTTGTTCTTGGGATTGCTGAGGCCATTACTGAACAACAGACAAAAGTGAATAAATAATAGGCATCTTTGCTTTGCCGCTTGCTCCCTGGTTTAAAGATACACTTGTCCTCCTTCTGCCCCTTATATATTTGACAAGTTTGCTTTCAGCAGATATGACAGGCTCTGGTAGGGGTCACTGGCCCAATTCCACATTTCCACACTCGACTTGCTCCAAGTTCACTGGCCTGAACTAATGTCTCCAATGGAGGTCGTACTACTGAACATTATGAGTTTTTATACATTAAACATGCATTAGTGATTTTACCCTGCTTATCTGACAGCTGTAGAAAAATAAAGAAAATTCAGTTTGAACTTTAAAAGCTGGGGCTTAATTTATGTCCGGTACCTTTGTTCCCCAGTTTCTTTTTCCTTTGCCAATTGCAAAACTCAGAGGAGATAATAAAATGGAGGAGCTGCTATTTTATACTTCCACGTGCCTCACTGTGCCCGTGCCTAACTGGTCGAGCCAACTCGAACTCTAGGAGAAGAGTTTTCAGATGGAAATTTGATTAAACAATACAATCATCTGTCTCACAATCTGCTTTTTTTATAAAGTATTTTTTTCCAGGGGGAATTTTCTTTCAGAGGGTTTTGTATGAAAAGACAGACATCATGAATACTGATGGGAAGGGCTTGGTATTTTGTTATTTCTGGGTAACAAAGACAAAATGCTTTAATAAAATCAGACAACACAGATGTTGCTTTGAGTATATTTTCCATCTTTTCCTTTCTTTTTTTTTTTTTTAAGTTGGGAACAATCCCTCTCTCAGACAGAAAATAGCAGCTCATGACAGATAAAATTAGTTGCTGGAAACCTAGCCAAAAGTTCAGGTTTTTTTGGTTTGTTATTGTTTGGGATTTTCTTTGGTTGTGAAAGGCAACTCTGAAGGAAGCGGCACGTATGAACTGAAAAGCTCTTGTTTCTCAGAGTCTGAGTAGTTGCCTGGATATTAGTCCTTATAGAAGTGTAAAATGGTAAAAATTGACACTGGTATGTTAATAAATGAACCAAGAAAGTATTGCTTATGTGTGTGAGAAATGTAGAGAAAAAATGAAATCATGATATGATAGTGCTTCATGTTCAAATTAGAGCTGAGACATCCCTTTTTTTGTTTAAAAAAAAATCAAATTAGCAAGATAAACTGGCTTTGTGGCTAAGAGGCAGAAGTAAGACAAAGTTGATCTGGGTTCCAGTCATGTGTTTGCTTCAGTATTCCCAGGTGACAATGGGTGAATCACATGATTTCACATTTTCAAAAGTTGCCACTTTTTGGAGTACCTCAACTGGGGAAGTAGGGGTTTTGAACTTGAGATGTGAATCCCCAAAATGAGGCACTGAGAATCATTAGCTAACTTTTGAACATTGTGATCCTCAGTTCATTAATGTTGATATAGTGCTTTGAGATTCTCAGCTTACCATTTAAATCCTAAAACCTTTTACTTAGCAAAGAGGACCTCGACACTAATGGGTATGCCTATCGATTTTAATGGCTAGTGGTCCGTTAATGGTATCTTAATATAGTAATCGTATTAACACGGTGGCCAGTGACCGCCTGCGACGGTATCTGATATTGGCCGCTGCGGAGTATGACACTCGGAACCTTATATCACTTAAACAGGAAAAGCAAGGTCGCCAGGGAAGTGGGATGACGATTTGAAAAGCGTGAATTTTTTTTTTTGTTTGCTCCGATCAACCGCGAGTGCTCCGATCAGCGAAATCCGCATGCAAAGCAAATCCAAACTAACCATGCGCGAGATGCTGACCGCAGCAAATCATGGCTCTCACAATCACTCAAGATCAGAATCGCAGAAGATGAAAATCTCAAAAATTCTTAAAAAATTTAAACTACAGGAGCCACAGCGAGACTCAGCGACACAGCACTGAAAAATGAAATGGAGGCCAAAAGAATCAGAATGGATGGACTGGATGGACTGATCACATGCCAAAACACACAGCCCCATTCTGAAAATTATTCACAAAATGGCTGAGCTCATCTTCTACGCTCAAACACAGTGCACCCCCCAGCAGGGCAGCTCAGCAATCCACCCACCCCACCCACCCACCCCCCCCATCCCAAAGCAAACAATAAAACCTCTCATCTACTCTTTCACATCTCTGCAGACCTTATGCAGGCAGACGAGACTGCAGCAGTCAACACCAACATCCTTCCCCATCGCCATGGGCGCATGATGGCTGACAATAACATCAACATCATCTCAGCATCCTGATCATCATCAATCATCTGCAAAAGCTGAAAAAGCTGGCCATCCTCATGGCAGCTGACTGGCTGTCCTGACAATCATCTGCCTAGCCGCCTATTTTTATTGGATGGATGGATGGTGGATGGCAAGATGGATGGGGCTCCCATATCATCTGGGCAACATTCTCATTCCCCCTCCAGGGGCTGAGCCCCCCAAAGAAAAGATAAAGAAAAGATGCAGAAAGATCTGAGATGCTCTTCTGGACACACTGCTTAATGTCCTCTCTGGTACTGCTTAATGTCCTGGCTGGATGCTCTGTTTCTCACTTTCACTATTTCCTCATGTTGTTCTGCATTTATTTTATTATTATTCATCCATTCTGGGGAAATTACACACACATCAACAGCTGGGCAAAGAACGGTAGAAGAACGGAATCAACAGGCTGGAATTTGTGAGTGGCCCTGACACAGAGCAGGCATGCTCTCTCTGCACACATACAGCATGCACTGCTCTCTTCTTCACTGATACGGTGGTTCTCTCTGGTTCTCTGCTTATATTGCAGCACACACTATCTCTTATTTAGATACCAAAAGTATAAAAAGGTATCGTTCTATTAGTTCTATAAAAAATCTCCATCCCGTTTTTCTAGCAGGGACTCAGACCAGAGCCAGCAAAACAGACTCAGACACAGCAGCAAGAGCAAACAGCGCCAAAGAATCAAGAATCTGATGGGATCAAGGGGACCCTGGGACTATGGACAGGACCCCAGGACTCCAGCAGCCTCCTAAATTATTTGCATGCTCAAATGCACAGTGGCTTCTGCTGAGCACAAGCTCAAACAGGGTCAGGGCCAAGCAGCTCCCCCCACCCCCACCCCCCCCCCCACCCACCCCAGAAACCCACTCACTCTCTCTTTAAATGAATCTTTATTTTCTTTACTGAATGTGCTTTATGCTGAAGATAGGTGCAGCAGCTAACAGCAACATCCTTGCAACATCCTTGCTTCCAACAACAAGGATGAAAATCATCATCATCATCATCATCAGAAATCATGAAATGATGGAAAATCAAAATCATCATGATGGAATCATCAGGCATGATCACTGATTACTCGTGGGACAATTCATCAGCCTAGCCTAAATTTTTTCTGGTATTGGGATGGTTTTTTAAAGTGGTTATGGTATCTGGCAACAGCAACTCATGTCCATCATCATACCCCCCCCCCTCCATGTAAAGAAAGATTCAAGTGCCCCTGGACTGCCAGGGTGGCAGTGCCTGACTCACTGCTTCATGTCCTGTCTGTCTACACACTGCTGCTGGCTGGCTGCTGGCTTCTCACTAACAAGTCAGTGTCAGCACTCCTTGCAGTCTTTCCTTCAGTCATTCTCAGTTCATTCAATTCATCACACTTATTCAAAAGACAACAAGGGGGGAAGGGGAAAGAGGGAAGGGAACAGGTGGGAAAGGGGGGTTGGCACAGCAGCATACAGAGTGAACCTGCCACAGACAATACATAGGAGCACAGAGCAGAGCAGGCTCTCAGCACACTATATTTGCAGCACAGCACATATTATTTTTTATTTTTTAGGAGGGAGGATTGACAGGGAGGGGATTCCCCATTTCAATTTTTTTTTTTTGGCTCGGAGGGGGGGGGCATAACACATACCACACCAAGCAATGGATGAAAGGCGCAATGCAAAGGTGCAATGGCTCTTTTTTTTGCACTTGCTGATTGACCAGGGCTGGCATGGCAAATGGCAAATGGTACAGGTAGACTGATCAGCCATGATCAGTTCCAGTTTATGAGGATTTTGGGTGGAGTTTGTATGGCTAGTAGTAACCATCTCTGTCATCAAAAAAAAAGCAAATGCAAGCTGTAAGCTGCGCTGAATCGCCGCTGCTGCGGCATCTAGTACACATCAGGGTGAGAGTCAGGCAAAAAACAAGCTCCATCCAGCCCATGTTGCTGCATCTGCCCAGGCCATCCAGGGCCAAGGGAAAAAAGCTGCTTTTGCTTTCCCCAGACGAGTGACTGACGATTTACATTTACCCACCCCCCCCGACAATGATTTTTTTTGCCCCATCACTGGGATCTCATCTCCGGAGTTCAAGGGGCGGGAGGCTGGGGGGAATGGGATGGATAGCTATAGAATAGCTACCCCACAGTGCACGCCCAGAAATCGACGCTAGCCTCGGACCATGGGCGCACCACGATTTTAATGTTAGTGTGGTGGCGCGCGCACTTTTTTTATAAAAATCTGTTTTACAAAACCGGTTTATGCAAATTCGGAATAGTCCCGTAGTGTAGACGTACCCACAGTTGTAGAACTGCAGAGCTGGAGTCTCTGATCTGCTGCGGCCACTTTGTGCTGCATAAGCCATAAAAACAGCCAGAGATGGCCAATGGAGAATTTCCACTGCCCAGAGGAATTCTCTGCAGGATGTGGCCTGTCAAGCCTGGCCAGTTTATTTTTATATTTTGTCTTTTTAAAATGTAAGCTCTTCTGGGCAGGTACTCTACCTTCTGGATGTGTACAGCACTTAACAAACTATGGGAGTTACTGGGAAAATTATTTTTTCAACATCAAAACACAATATTATGGTTTAGGCACTGGACTGGGATTTGGGAGATCTGCCTTCTTTTTCCAATTCTACCATGGACTTCCTGTGTGACCTCAGGGAGGTCAATAAGAGTAAAGCTTTCAGAAGTGTCCTTTAATTTTGGTTTCCTCTGTTTCTGGGTTACCACTTTGAAACACCTCTAGTCAGGTGCCGAGACAGCTTTATAACAGAACAGTAATTTGAACAGCTTGTGATGTAAACACCTGATCTTAAAGGAGATATGGGAATAGAAACAGAGACAATCCAGAAACTGTCAAACAAAAACCATTAGTGATGTCTCTCTAGAATGCTAGTTGGGATGCTACATAATCTCTAGTGTATCCTCAGCTACTTTTGTGCTATGAAAGGTGGTTCAAGTTCAAGGTGATTTCTGCTCACTCATTCCTGAAGATCTTTATGGATGATATTTTGCAGAGAGAGTATAACCATGTGTTCATACTCTTTGCTTTCTATCTCTAAAACAGATTTTTAATCCATAAAAGGACTTTACCTTTCACTCAGTGGTTAAACAGTTTCATTAATTGTCTCTGGTAAGAGACTTCAGCTAACGCATTTTGGAAGTGTAAACATTGATTAGTTTTGCTTTACCTATTTTTCATAATTTCTTCAAAAGACACTATTGGAAGTCTAGAGACATATGCCATGAGTTAGCATAATTGATAATTAAGGTACCAATATGGGTGAGTTCTGCATCCCCTGAGTATCCAAATAGCTGACTACTTCAGTGAGTTTTGAGTATGCCATAAATAAAAAAGTCAGGCCCTTACATTCTGATGCTGATATATACACAAATATTGCATATAGTTTGTGCCACTTGAGAGATCATGAAGTTCCTTCTACTATGATAGCCAAAACTATCAATAACAATGAGTAGAAAATCTTATTTGATTAGTAAAATTAAAAATTAAGACATTTTGTATGTCTGACTTTCAGGACTCTACTGTGGGTAGAAATGGCAGAACAGTGTCTTTTGTAGTTATTGTAGCATACAAAGCTGTGAAAATGGCAGAGCTGGTGATCTTAGTTATTTCTGAAGTCTGGATGAAGCTCTAGTGAACTTTTTTTTCTTTACCTTCTCTTCCCTTCCTTTTTTTTCAGTGTTGCAGGTATAAAATATCAACACACGGGGATTATTCTGATCCTGCCAGTGTGTTTCTGAGCCTGGTACCAATAGCATTTGTCTACTTCAGTGCCACTTTTTGTTCTAGTTCTGAAGCTTGTTCAGTCAAAACTTGACTAGTGCTGCCATTGATATAGATTCTTTTTCTGTGCACTTGTCCCCTTGAGATAAAGGGGACAACGAGGTGACACCAGCACCCAGATGATGAAAATGAAAACCCTCTGTTTGATTCTGCTTTTTAAATCCATCTTTTGATGAGTAAATAGCATATAATAATGATAAATCAGCACCAGAGTAGTAGGAGAAGCTGGAAATAACTGCCATATGCACATGAAAATATGAGTTACGGCTGAGTTGCCATTTCCCCCAGGTCCATGGCTAGAGTCCTGAGACTGAAGGGAATGCTTTCCCTGCTTGCTGTTCTATTACTTTTTGGAAGGTTGTTGCTAGGAGAATCTAAACGTTCTAGGAGTGCTTGAGTGGGAGATGGTAAAGGTGGCCTCCATAGATACACAATAACTAAAGTAATATTATTTTGCCTGGGGAGGATCTTATATGAGGAAAACACAGATGTAGTTACTGAGAGAAACTCTACCCAGCTTTCTGGCTCTTCACACAACCTGTTAATCAAGACCATTCCCTATCATTTCCATTTGGAGACATTACTTCACACTTGCAACTGCACAAGAGCAAATGGAGCAGAAGAGTCTAATTAAAGTTACAAGGACTTCTTTATAATGGAGCAAATGTCAGTTTAATGATACAGTTACAAATCACAAAGAGATCGGAGCAGACGCCCCAAGTTTTATACATTTTTGGCAAAGTAAGTGGGAAACTAAGTGCTAAAGTGAGGTCAACAGATGGGAAAAGAGAGGTACTATAGGGGAAAAAAGCAACAACACGCACACACAAAAAACAAAACAACCAAAGGACAAATCTTTGGAAGAAACAGATTTTTAAACAAAGTTTGCCAAATAAGTACACTTTTTTTCTTGGAGGGACAGATGTGAAGTGCCCTTTCAGTTAATTTTGGACAGGAAAAAATGAGCACATGCTAGACTTCAATAAATTTTAGTGCAACCACAATAGGCAAGTTCAGACCATGATGAACAGTTCAGCGTTGGAGGTTTGGGGTTATTCACTGATGGCTCTTCATGTTCCTTCCTCTCTTCTATTTTAAAACATATTAACTGAACTATCAGAGAGATGCAGAGCTCTATTTCTTCCCCCCTCATCTCTCCCTAAAGAAACATGGCTTGTGTGAAATATATGCTGTTTGTTACACGGCTGGGAATAGGTGCTTCTCAACTATCAGTGTGACTAGGGGAAAGGGATTCAGAATGCTTAGGATCTGTTCCCTCTAGGTCACTGATTTGCTGGCTAGGCAAGTCAGTTAGGCTAAGATCTTGAAGCCTGGATGCCTAGATTAGGCTCCTAAATTCCTATTTGGGCCATACACAGGGAAAGGTAAAACTAAAGGGATGTCCAGTATATTATCCCATTTGATAGATGGGAAACTGAGGCACAGAGAGATTGGAGGCAAAATTTTTCAAACTTGAGGTTAAGCACTTAAATCTATACTTTGCTATCTAAATAAGTAGCATGATTTTCAGAAGCACTGAGAACCTAATATTCTAACTGAAGTCATTGGGACATGTTGATGTTTTGCTGCGCTAAAAATCGAGCCACTTTATTTATGTAGTTTGGATTTAGGTGACTAACTTTATGGCATCCAAGTTTACTTTTACCCTTTACTATTTTGTCATTTATTTTATATATATATATATATTTGGAACAAATAATCAACTGTTCTGCACAATACCTATGAGTAGCCACATCATACTGATGCTGTGTCTGCTGACATTTCCCCCTCCTGCCAATGTTCTGCCATGAATTGCTTGTATTGAAGGCCCTTTAAGACAGGGACCATTGGTGAAATTTTGGCCTCACCGAAGTCACTGACAAAAGTCTTAGCAATTTCAACGGAGACAGGATTTCACCTCACATCTCTTTATATGCTTGGCACACTACAGCAATCCATAATAATAATAATTAGTTAATAAATATAGCTGAATCATGTGAGGACCCCTGCCAAACGTGTTGGATAAAGTTTTGGTGAATGTGGACTGTGCTTAGTCTCAGACTAGTACAACTACATATACTGAGAGAGAATAGTGAAAAAGGGTATTTTACCCTAGCCAAGGATGTGCTTTTTGTGGTGGTCCTTAAGGCAGATCACACAGTTATACAAAGCCCTAAAATTTAGTAAAATAGACATCTGGCAAATTCCTGCCAGTCTATTTTTCTGAGTTTGCCATAACATGTGGGAAGGTCATTTAAAACGCACACAATTCCAAAAAGCTTCCAACCATTGGATCTCATACAAATTCCATGGCGTATGATTCAAACATATCAAGAGATTAAAGACAGAATGAACAGGGAAATTGTGACCTCAATGAGTCTCCCAAACACACTATTGTACTTGCCAGAAAATGCTTGTGAAATACTGGCTAGTGTGTATGTGTAGCTCAGCCTTCTAATGGCTGGCCCTGCTGCTATAGGAAACCAATAGAGTCTCCTTAGCTAAAGGAGGGATTGGTCTGTGTTTTGAACAAAATGTCCTGCCATGTTGTATGTGTGCATGTAATTTAGTGGATGATTAGTACTATCTGTGAATGATAGCATGGTCCAAACTGTTCACACCACCTACAGAAGGTACTCCTGAGCCAGATCCTCACAGAGTAAATTGGAGCATCTCCAGTGAAATCTTTGGTTACACCAGCCGAGGATACGTATGTAATGCATTGATCTAGATGCTGCTGTATATAATACATCAGTCATTTCCTCTGGATGCATACTGGGAAGAACTTACTATAAACAGGAAATGTACCTTATCGGCGCACTTTTTCCACCCAGGAAATATTCTACTGTTGCACTGAAATTCATCTCGATGGAGACTGATTGATTAGTATCTATTGTAAAGTTACTAACTAGTGTCAGGGAAGTATTCAGATCTTTTACATTTATGGTGACCACAAAATAATCCAACCTCCTTACCAATGTTTATGTGTATTAAAAGGACACTGAACCATTGTTTCCTATGGTTAACACATTACGTAGGCCCTGATTCAGGAAAGCAGTTAAGCACATGCATGGATAGAAATGTTAAAATTCAGCATATAGTTAAGTTCTTCCCTAAATAGGAGTAGAAATGGAGCTTTAGTGAGATCTCAAAGTAAAAAATCTTTCCATTTCCAGACTGATATGATACAAATGTGAGTCACTGGTTTGTACATATGAAATTATCATGGGGTCATGACTGGGTAAGGATAATGGTATGAGTGACTTCAACCCAAACTGCTAAATGAATAATTAAGAAAGGGTCATCTGTTACTTTTACATGCCAGAATTCTTTCAATTCCTTTTTGGTCAGAAGAGGGGAATAATCGTAAATTGCTCTTTGTAGGCAGTATAACATCTTTAGGAGTAGTCCTGCGTACCCAGACGAGGCCAAGTATTTCAGAACTGTCCCATGTCTCCCATAAAGCTCCTTATGGGATAAATGTCACAAGTGAGATAATCCCTTAGTTTTCAGGCCAAAAATAGAGGAATTGGCTGAGACTTTTTTTTTTTTAAATTATACTTTAATTAATGGGTTGAGTTAACAGAAATGAAATACTTCCTTCCCTGACTGTTAGCCATCTGTGCAGATATAATGAATACTTGATTTTCCACCTGTCTAGATTACATTACTCCTAACCTATAATCAAGCTTCTGTACTTGAGCATTAACTATTTAATAGATGTGACTGCTTGCTTGGTTTTCATTCAGCAAGTTTTGATCATGACTGTATTTCATGCTGTATTATAGGCACATTAGCATATAAATCAGTCATTAGCTACTATTGAAATATTTGGAAACTGACTGGAATTAAGCACAAATATTTCTTGCCAACAGTAACAAAAGAAAAGCAGATATCAGTATATTTTTCACAACATCCCTTTCAATATGTAAAATCATCCATATGGCATAAATCAAACATTTCAACAAATGGACTGTATATGTTCAAAGGGGGCATATAGTGGCTGCCCCTCACCTTCCACATCATATTCAAATTTCTTGTCTTTACTCTAAGACACAATTACTATACAATATCATTCCCAGCTATACACTACCATTCCCACCTGCATCGCTCTGTGTTCCTTATTCCATTCCACTCTCTATGCTCTGCCCAAGACTCCCTCCTAACTACTCCTTTTTCCTCATTTCATTCTTGTTCCAAGTCTATGTCCATGTTGCCTCTTATGCCTTGGACTCTCCCGCTCTCCCAGTGTGTCAAGCAACCACTATCTCTTTGTATAACTCTCGCCTTAAAACACATTTCAATTCTAAGTCACCAAAGAACAGAAGTGTTACACACACATGAGCGCTCCTATATATGTAGATTACAGAATAGTGTTGTATTAAGGGTTTAGCAGCATGAATTTGGTGTTCATGTTACTCATAAGTGGCAAAGCCATAAATATCCATTGCATCACAAAAAAAATGAATAAAACCTTTATTCCATATCATACCATACCATATGAGATTTTCAATACATACATATGTGGCACTATTTCGCCACATGTAAAGCTGGGTAGGCCCTAGTTATCATAAAACCAAATGTGCAGAAAGAGAGAAAAATTAAAGGTAATATATTAAACATATATCAAAAAGTGACTTGAAATACATTTTGTGTACATAATAATATGATTTTAAAATATGATGTCTAATGACCTGTCTGGACTACATGCAAGCATTGTGTATTCCACTAGGAAGGGGAAATTTCTAGCTTGATACCCTTGAAGCATTGTGAAATATCAGACCTTAAACTGTCACTGGTCCAAAATTGCTTATCACTTGGCCTGGGTTGTGGGCTAGTGTAACTTTTTTGGCTGGGGTGGAAGGGAATCAGTGGTGGGTGGAAAATCCACAGTGGGAAAGGAAAGACTGAAATATTTTGTTAATAGTTTTCTTTGAAAAATGGTGGCTGTTTGCAACTGCTGTGCTGAGAGGTTGAAATGTTAAGAATAAATCTTGAATGAGACAGATTAGTGGGCTGAACACAGATGAGATGGTCAAGATGCACGATAAATTCAAGTTACCACAGGTTCTGTAATTTATCACATGGATTTCACTGCTGTGTATGTGATATATATTTATATATGTGTGACTACAAAAATGTGTATGTGTTTAACTATAAATATGTGTGTATATGCATGCAACTTATCTCACTGTGTGTACGTGCGTATATAACACACAATGATAAGATCTTTGTGAATTATCTGCTTCTTTATCCTGGGTAATTTGAGAATTTCTATTTAAATACTGAGAATTAAACTAATGCATAAGATTTTAGAATATAGGGGAAGTCAAAGTGAAAAGTTTCTGCTTGGGTGGAAATCTTGGAGAGTGGAGATATGGACATATATGGAACATGCAAAGGGATGATAAGAAAGCATACCACTGTTCACCCTGAAATGTTTGTTATGACAAAGGGTCTGCTCTTCAGTCTGGAAAAAACATATTTAGCAAGAGAGTAAGTTGCCTTGTGGCCTCCTATGGATGTCATATACAAAGCGAACTCTGCCTTTGAATGTTAGAAGGATGTTCTAAATTCAGAAATCAGAGTTGAAGAAATATTTTACATTCTTTTTTTTATTCGCTGTCCTCAGGCTACTTTGCTTGTGATGATTTCTATTGTGAAGCAGTGAGTGGATGCAGATGTGTGTCCACATGGCTCAACCTCACCTTCATTCTTCAGTATTTACAATGTAGGGTCACAGTGTTATAGGAAGTCACAAAAAGCTCGGTGCAGAAAACCTGGATTTGGGAAGGAAAAAACAGATGCACATTTGGACTTAGGTCCACAGGCGCCAACTTTCATTGGCACCAGAGGGTGCTCATGCCTCCCCAGCCCCGCCCTGACTCTGCCCCCTCCCTGCCCCTATTGGACCTCTCCCCAAATCCCCGCCCTGGCTCTGCCTCTTCCCTGAGCGCACCGCGTTCCTCCTCCTTCCCCTCCCTCCCACTGCTTGCCACGCGAAACAGCTGTTTTGCGGTGCAAGCACTGGGAGGGAGGGGGGAGAAGCAGGATGTGGCGGCACGCTCAGGGGAGGAGGCAGAGATGGAGATGAGCTGGGGTGGGGAGCTGCCGGTGGGTGCAGAGTACCCACCAATTTTCCCCTGTGCATGGAGTCGGTGCCTATGCTTAGGTCTATAGATATTTCATAGTTGAGCATGTAATTAATGTCTAACAGGCCAATCCAGGGCTTGTGTTACACGGCAGAAAGGGTGTGGAAACCTTTCAAATCATATGTGCTAACTTTGCTTATAGGGAAGGTTGGGCCCGATGAATAGTGGAGGGAATCTGTGCTCAGTCTGTTTTTGGGGACTGTAGTACCTATTTGGGGGTGAAAAGAGAGCTCACTTGTAAACCTCTCTCAGTTCTTCCCAACAGTAACTGTGACTAGATCTAGAATCTCTTTATGTCTTTGCTGGCTTGTGAAGGTTACTGCAGTTCTATACTGTGCGTTCCTAAATTCCCCAGGAAATTTAAACTGGATACAATATTCCTCAATGTCCTAAGAGTTTGTGCAGTTGAACTGCTAAAGAACTGCCATGATCCATCCATGAGCTGTCAACATTTTGGTGGTGGGTAAAGCAATTTCTTTAAATAGTTTCACATAGTGCTTTGGAATCCTTTACGCCAAGCAGTGTGATACATAAATATGTTACATATTTAAGTACCAATGATGGCTATATCTGGGAGCACTTGGATGCCCTTGCCAGATAGTTGGTAGCTGACTTGTCTTTCACCCAGTAGTCAACAGATTCCTGCCAAGTTGTTTTTCTTTTCTTGAAACAGAGAAATAAAGGGCTGACCCTTGCTTGAAAGCTGATTTTAGATACAGTTTGGCTACAAAAGTGAAACCTTCTGCAACATTTTCCATTGCACAGCCACATTTTTTCTTAGCTGGGCAGCATAATAAATTGTTAATTTTGGGTCATGCAACTAATAGTACAGAACAAAAACAATGACACCATGGAAAATGAAAAAGGTATCTAGAGGATTGAGTTTAAATTTAAATCTAGCACTCTCAGGAAGCAGACTCTAACAACAAGGGTGGAAACACCTCAAAGGAATAATGTACTAAAGCCTAAAGTACAAGAATACCCCTCAAAAGCATCAAGGAAAACTAGACTACATTTTTTCCTCCTTAAAACTGCACAGACACAATTTGAATTTTCTTCTGCTCTGACTTTTCAGACCAGCATAATTTTACTTTGTGTGACGCTCTGTAACTGTCTTCTATATCAAGAATTCACAAGGTATTTTTTCTTCTTTTTTAAATGAATTGAGGGCTCATGAAAGTGTCAGATTGACAGCAATAGAAAATGAAGCATATAGATGAGGCTAATTGTTTTCATAGAATAAAATAAATTGGAAATTGATAATACCTACAATGTTAGGTCATTTAGTCCATTCCCCTGCCTGTGCAGGTTGGTCCCTACAATATACTACCCAGTGCTGTCTAGTTTAGAGTTAAAAGCCTCAGAGTAAAATTTTTACCTAAGGGCCAGATTTTCAAAGGTATTCAGGTACCTAAAGATGCAGATAGGCATCCAGTGGGATTTTCAAAAGTGGTTTAAGCAGGTTAAGCACCTAACGCAGCAGGATTTTTAAGGGTATTCAGATGAGGATAGGTGCCTAGTGGAGTTTTCAAAATCACCTAGGTGCCTAACTCCCTTTGGGACTTAATCTTTAGGCACCTAAATACCATTACGACTCTTGCCCTAAGTCCTAACCTACTTAGGCACTTTTGAAAATCCAACTAGGTGCCTATCTGCATATTTAGGTCTCTATGAAAATCTGGCCCTAAGTCCCATTTTCAAAACCGTTGTAGGCAGCTAGGGCTACAGTCACAAAGAGACTTAGGGCTTGTCTACACAAACAATTACTTCATGGCAACTAACTTGCTGGAGACTGGCTGTGTGAACCCTACCGATGTGCATTAACAGTTTGATAATGCACTTTGATCTAGTCTTCTCTGAAATAGGACTAGATCAAAATGCATTAAGCCAAATCAGTGGGAGAAAGAATTTTACCAGAAAAATGTGAATGACAGTTGGAATCATTTAAGAACACCTTACTAGATGCTCCCAACATCACAATCCCACAACTGAGTAAGAAGGCCATAGTGGTTAAAAAAAACTGACCTGGTTTTGAGGTAAAGTGAAGGCAGCTATAGTTTATATATATTGTCCTTATCTTCTCTGGCCATATATTTCTCCTGATGTCCCTTTGCTTCCCTTATCAATTTCCTACAATTCCTAACTTCTGATTTATATTCAAGACTATCAACTTCCCCTTTCTTCCATTTGTAATATATATAGAACACTTAATAAACTGAGTGCAAGCAAACAATATGCATTTTTATAGGCTAAATGTATACATCTAGGAACAAATAATGTATATCATACTTAAAGGATGATGGACCCTATCCTGGGAAGCAGTGACTCTGAAAAAAATGTGGGTGTTGTGGTGGATAATCAGCTGAACATGAGCTCCCAATGTACCACTGTGTCCAAAAGAGCTAATGCTATCCTGGAATGCATCAACAGGGGAATCTTGAGTAAGAGTAGAGAGATTATTTTACCTCTGTATTTGGCACTGGTGTGACTGCTGCTGGAATACTGTGTCCAGTTCTGATGCCCACAATTCTAGAAGGATGTTGATAAATTGGAGAAGGTTCAGAGAAGAGCCATGAGAATGATTAAAAGATTAGAAAACACGCCTTATATAGTGATAGATACAAGCAGCTAGACCTATTCAGCTTAATAAATAGAAGGTTAAGGATGACTTGATCACAGTTTATAAGAACCTACATGGGGAACAAATATTTAACAATGTGCTTTTCGGTCTAGCAGAGAAATGTATAACATGAGCCAATGTCTGGAAGCTGAAGCTAAACAAATTCAGACCAGCAATAAGATACATTTTTAATGGTGAAAATAATTAACCATTGGAGCAATTTATCAAGGCTTGTAGTGGATTCTCTATCACTGAAAAATTTTAGATCAATATTGGATGTTTTTCTGAAGGATATATTCTAGGAATTATTTTGGGGAAGTTCTGTGGCCTGTGTAATACAGGAGGTCAGACTAGATGATCACAATAGTCCCCTATGGCCTTGGAATCTATGAATCACAAACTGTTAATGCGCATCAGCAAGGTCCACACAGACAGTGAGTCTGCAGCAGGCTAGAGTTGGGTAGATTCACCCCCCAGCATGCCACAAACCAATTGTTTGTGGAATCAAGCTCTTAGGTGTGGTGATAGGTGTGGCAACACTCAATATCTTCAAGGTGCCTAGAGAATCACTGAGATTCACAAAGCCTGAGTTTGACACCTAGGCTCCATATACCACAAAGAAGAGGATATAGGTGCCTCAGAAAGGGATCCACTAAAGCCAGCATGCTGAGCAGCGCCTTACCTAAAATAGCCAGTGGGAGCTGCCAAGCCAGGAGGGTGTGTGTTATGGCATGCACATGTCTCAGATCGGGCGCTAAAGTTTGGGCTGCAGGGCATTACCTCCCGTAATGCCATGGTAAACTGTATTATATTGTTCAAGCACTAGGTGGTGCTGTATGTAAAATACCTTATTTAAAGCTAACCATAGCCATACTTGGCAGAGTATTAAAGGATTTTATGATGAACACATCTGGTGTATATAAGCAAGCTCTGTAGCCAGTCCATATGTGATACAGAGGAACATGATACCTCCTTCTCAGCTGCAAACCTTCTCTTGGCATTAGGCACATTTGCTGCTTGAGTAAGGAGGTGGACTTCCCTCATAACTCTTAGCCTAGTGGTTAGGGTAGCCACGTGTGATGTGGGCAGAGGTGAAAGTAAGTTGGTACACCAGACCAGACCTGCTTCCCCCGGCCGGCGATTTAAAGGGCCTTGGGCTCCTGGCAGCAGCCAGAGCCCTAGGCCCTTTAAATTGCCGCCAGAGCCCCCCGGGTAGCAGAGGCAGTCGGGAGCCCCAGGGCTTGGGTGGTGATTTAAAGGGCCTGGGGATTTAAAGGCCTTGCCTCTTCCAGTTGAGGCCATGCCCCTTCTGGTTGAGGTCCCGCCCCCTGCTCAGGACTCTGGCGTACCAGTAAGTCCTTTAAGTTCCTTTCATCCCTGGATGTGGGAAATGCATAAATGGGAGAAGGGATTTGAACTGGGGTCTGTCACCTCTGAGGCACTTGCCCTAACAACTGGGCTGTGGGAGTTTCTGATGTGGGGTTCCCTCAGTCTCTCCTGTTGAAGCTGTTCCACTGTGGATAAATAATTTAAAAAAGTAATTGGAGAAGAGGACCTGGATCCCGAGTCGGCCACCTTTCAGATGAGTGCTCTAAAGCTTGCTTGCTAGCTCTTTCTCTCTCTTGCCCAAAGCTGAAGCTGTTCCACTGTAGGTAAACAAAGAATCACTGGGCCAGAGACAGAGCAAGCATGGGGAGGTGGACTTGAGCTGGTGGTTTCCCACATTCCAGGTGAGTACCCTAACCAATAAAAGTTATGAGGGAATGACTCCTCCTCTCACCTTGGCATTTTGTGTAGGCTTCTCTGATCATGCCTACCCTATTTGTCCCTATAGGCAAGTTAGGGAGAACATTGTCTATCTTCTTGTGCTTCGCATTGGGGCTTAGGTGTCCGGATGCCTCGCATGAGGCTGCAGTGTTCATGCTCAGAAGCAGAAGCATAGATCCCTGGGGAACTGACTGCGAAAATTTAGGTGCCAAGCACATTTAGGCATCTACAGAGTTCAGGGGCAGTTGAATGGGTGCTTTGTGAAGCCCAATATGGCCCGATTCTGGATTTAGGTTCCTAAAATGGCAGTTAGGCACTTAAATCCTCTTGTGAATCCAGCCCTAAGGGTGAAATTTTCAAAAGTATCTAAGGGCCAGGGACCACATTTTTAAAGACATTTATGTGCCTAAAGATGCAGATAGGCACCTAATGGGATTTTCAGAAGTGCCTAGGTGCCTAACTCCCATAGTAGTCAAACCTAACTCACTTTTGAAAATGGACTTAGGGTCCTAAATCACTGAGGTGCTTTTGAAAATGTTACCCTCAATCTATGGGGTAACTACCTATTTCCATGGGAGATTATATCACAGCTTAATAGATCCCATTGTCATGTATTTTTCTGAAAATTTAGTCTAATTTTTCCCTTTCTTAATTTCATCCTCTTACTCCTAGTTATACCCCCTGTATACCATCCTAAATTACTGCTTTTCCTTCATGCTGTTTATATTCTTCAAACATTTGTAAATGTTGTTATTACTGTAGTTATTTAATTAGTTATTCAAATAATTAGGTAGCCACTGAATCAAGCTTTGAAAATTTAGCTCTTTTAATCTTTTTTAAATTAATTATTCCAGCTTTCTGATCAGTTTTATTCTTCTCTGAACAACTTCTAGCACAACTTGATCTTTTTGGTGATGAATCGACCAATAGTGAATACATAATTGCAGGTGTGTTTACATTAAAGCCATATGCAGATGAACCATTTCCACCCTGCTACATGGCATGGGACATCCACTCTTTCTGGTCTACTCCTTGCTGTGTAACAGTTAAACTGTTGTCCTTTTTCCTTCCCTGCCTTATCACATTGCTAACTTATGCTTAATCTGTTGGACACTATTACATTAAAATTTTCTACCTCCAAGCGAATAACTCTGTGCTAGATGAGTTTGCCTCTGATATGTTGTATTTTCAGAGAGACAGAACAGTTCCAGTCCAAGCTTAGTGCAAGCTTTTACCCTGTCCCACAAATGTGCCTCACTCCTGACCTGTGACCATCTGTAGGGATGAGAGAGTTTTTCAGTTTCCATGCCAATTCCATCCATTGTCTTCCTTTCTGACTGCCAGTAAGGACTCCAGTTAGTGCCAAATGTAATGATTTTTGTGTGTGTTGTGAACACCTGTCCATTAGGAACAGAACAGAGACTTCCAACTCATTTCATGTAGGCTAGTGAAGAGCTGTCAGATGGGAACAACAGTTGGTCACTAGCAATCTGGTTGGTGCGCATTCAAATTGGTGACCTAGAATTGAAAGCCTCAATATCCCATCACCAATCTATTTTTTGTGGGGAGACAGAAGCTACCTGGATAATACTGCTTTTTTTGTCAGGTAATGAAACGGTACAGTATAGCTTTCAGACACAACCACAGTGCCTCTTTTTAAACGTGGCACCAGTTTTCAACTGTCACCCTTCTATAGAAATATTCTTTATGTTTGAGATTTACTGTACTTACTATTTCTTTCTAAATGAATATGTATAACTGGTGTGTGTCTCAAGGATAATATAAATCTGCGTTAAGATCAAAATGAATATTTTGCTACATGCAGTTCCACCTGCTAGTTTGTTTATTAACTGACAATTATGTTACCCATGAGAAGGTAGGAACTGTCCATCTTATCTGTTTGTTTTTCATTTTGTTTTCACTTTCAAGAATGGTTGTTTTTATTTCAAGAGTCATAAAATTGAGACTTGACCATTGGTATGCTTTAAAGATCCTATGACCCTTTTTTGGGCTAGAGGGGTGGGAGCGGCAAGAGTTTGGGTGTCCCAGCCAAATTTCAGCTTCAGTAAATATATTGTGTTTACCAAAAATTCTTTCTGTAGCTTCACTCAAATAAAGGGTTTCTTCTTTGCTTTTGGTCCCAAACTATTTGTTCTCCATTAACAGCTACTGTGTTCCACCCCAGAGATGGCTGCATCTCAACAGTGAGTGCATTTTAGTTCTATGTGTTGTTTGCAAAGGTGCTTTGGGACACATGGAATTATTATTACTTTTTAAAATGCTCATATATGTACTCATGCTTTGCAGAGCTAATATAAAGGCTAAGTTTCCTGCTCCAAAGATTTTACAATCAAATTTTAAACATGATGCTACAAGTGGGAGTAACAAACAGTAGTGAAGGGATGAAGTAGAAAGACAGTCTTTACAGCAATAATATCACACGACTGCTCAATTCAGGCATACGCATCTTGGTGGTTCAACTAAAAAGTTTTCTTAAATTAATAATAATTAATTTTGCTGACTCATTTCTTATGAACATTGTAGGAAAAGAGAGTCTTATGGATTGATTAGAATGAGAAGAAAGTAGTGGCTTGCTAGACCAGAACTGGAGAGGCAATCTGCACTAATTCAACAAGTTATTTAAGCATGTGCCTATTTTCTGGTACATGAGTAGTCACATTGCCTCTTGGCATTCCAGCTCTTGCTAAAGTTAGGCACCTGCTTAAGAATCTTGCTGAATTTGGGTCTCTGTGCATGAAATGAAAGGCTATAGATATATGTAAACTACTACAATTCATTATTATTATTTCCTGGGTATAGGAAGGAAGGGGAGAGACTCAGGAGGTTGTTGAACAGTGGGCTATTCCTTTTTATTTTTTACTTTATTTTGGCCCCTTGAAGAGGCAACAAATGTACCATGAAAGCTGAGCTTTTCCAATGACTGACTTCTCCAAATGGTTGGCATAATTTTTGAAGCAAGTGCCTCCTTGAGGGCTGGCAATAGGTAGTATTTTCTGGAAGAGATTAGATAAAATCAGAAGGTTTGGTAGTTCAGAAGAATTGGAACAAAGATCTGATTTGGGCTTGCAAAATCAAATGGACCAAGCTTTTGCAATCCAGCTTCCTTGGCCTATTTCTAATTTCCAGTAACTAGTCTCAGAACAAATGTATTTTCTAAAGTGGGCAGGATTTGGCCTCTAATATCCAGAATAAGAACAAGGGGAACTATGGAAAGCCTGAGGATTTTCCAGTGTCGTCAACTTGCTGTCATATTTTCTTGTATCGGATCTAGTTCCCTTTCATTTTGTTCCTTTTACATTCTCCCCATCCCCCATGCGTGCTTTCTCTTGGCAAACTTGTTTGCATTTCCTTCTCCCATTGTGGGATCTATAGTCAGCACACTTATCAGCTATGAAAAGGCAAGAGCATGAAAGTTTGTCCTTAACAAGCCCGGTGGAGGGGGTGGGGGGGAGAAGAAAACAATTTCCTCTGACTTTGTTCTGTTGGTAGCTGCTGAAAAAGGTTGCCAGAAGGAGCAGTGGCTGTGCACAGCTCAGCATTGTAAAATAGTGTCCTGCCATATTTAAGAAAATGATTGTTACTTCCTGCAGAATTAAGTAGAAGGAACATGACCATGAACCTCATGAAGAGGATTAGCTGCAGAAGACTATTTAAGGTCTGCGTCTGAGACTCCGCCCATGCCATGCTCTTTCTCTGAGGCCCTGCCCCCGCTCACTCCATCCTCCTCTCCCTCTGTCACTTGCTTTCCCCACCCTCACTCACTTGCACATTTTTACTGTGCTGGATTGGGGGCTATGGTGCGGAAGGGGGTGAGGGCTCCAGCTGTGGGTGAGGGCTCTGGTGTGAGGCCAGGGATGAGGGATTTGGGGTGCAGGAGGAGGCTCTGGGCTGGGGCTGAAGGTTAGGGTGAAGGGGTGTGTTAGGGATCTGGCTGGGGATGCAGGCTCTGGTGTGGGGCCAGGGATGAGGGATTTGGGGTGCAGGAGGGGGCTCTTGGCTGGGGCTGAGATGTGGGAGGGGAGGACTCTGGCTGGGGGTGAAGACTCTGGAGTGAGGCTGGGGATGCGGGTTTTGGGGTGCAGGAGGGTGTTCCGGGCTGGAACCGAAGGGTTCAGAGGGCAGGAGGGGGATCAGGGCTGGGACAGGGAGTTGGAGTGCAGGGGAGAGTGAGGGCTCCAGCTGGGGGTGTGGGCTCTGTGGTGAGGCTAGGGATCAGGGGTTTGGGGTGCAGGAGGGTGCTCTGGGCTTGAATCAAGGGGTTTGGAGGGTGAGAGGGGGATCAGGGCTGGGGCAGGAGGTTGGGGCCTGGGAGGGCGTCAGGGATGCAGGCTCCGGGTGGCCTTTACCTCAAGCAGCTCCTGGAAGCCTGCTCCCTCTGTCTTCTACATGGAGGTGCGGCCAGGCAGCTCTGCGCGCTGCCCCGTCTGCAGGTACCGTCCCCGCAGCTCCCATTGGCCATGGTTCCCAGTAAATGCGATCTGCAGGGGTGGCGCTTGGGGCGGGGGCAGCATGTGGAGCCCCCGGCTGCCCCTTTGTGTAGGAGCCAGAGGGGGGATGTACTGACTGCTTCCCAGGAGCCGCGCAGCGTGGTGCTGCCAACTGGACAGTTAACAGCCCGGTCAGCGGTTCTGACTGCAGCTGCCAGAATCCCCTTTTTGACCAGGTGTTCCAGTTGAAAACTGGACACTTGGTCACCCTAGGCCCAGAGAGTCTGAACTGTGCTGGTATGAGAAAAAAGAGGGTCATTTTATGCACAGTGGGCCTGAAGGCCTAATTCTGCTACATGTTCTAGGGAGCACACATACCAGCTGGTTTGGCTATAGCTGTGGAGCACCCTGGATTCTCTGTCCTCCCAGTGCACCTACGCAAGGGGACATAATCTGGTCAGAGTAGGTCAGGTTTACTAATATAAGACGTATGCTGTAACTGTTCCAAAGCTGATTAGTGACAGTCTGAAATGCACTTCATGAATTTGTCCTGCATGGTACAAACTTGATCTAGCCTTTTTACCCCTTTGAATGGAAAAACAAAGTATTGTGGAATTAAACAATGACTTCCTAGAAGCTGTGTTTATAAAAGGTCCACCTTGTTCTTAGTCTTCAGGGGACCTTAAAAACCAGTTGCTTTTTAGTTTGTGTGTTTTACATATCTGTGCTTTTATACTTCAGTTGCAGGATGGATGAGATCTTTAGCAGAGTTGGGGTGTCCTTCAGGAAATTTCTGAGGCATTTATGCTGGTCATCACTTTAATTTGAAAGATCCATTTCAGCAAGGCCTTGGCTTATTCTTCTATAAACACTGTTGTGGTGGTGGTGGTGGCTGACCATTTTAGAATAAATGATGCTAGCAATTTAAAAAAAAATTGCAGCATCAGAAAAAGCTGGAAAAAGAGGTATTTCTAAATTTAATAGTAAAGTATTTGTATGTTTATGTGGGATTTTTTTTAATTAGAAGGGTGTTTAAACAACATGGGGCAGAGCCGTAACAAGGGCAAGGCGAGTGAGGCACTTGCCTTGGGTGCACAAAGCCAAGGGGCTCAGAAAGCTGCGGGGGGGTGGGGGGGGGAAAGCCACGATCAGGGGCGCTTCGGCAGCAGCTCTACCGCCGCCTCTTTATTCATTCTTTGGCAGCAATTTGGCGGCAGGCCCTTCCCTCCGAGAGGGACTGAGGGACCTGCCATCGAATTGTTGCCGGTCCTAGGGGAAGGCGCAATTTTATATTCTTGCTACGGGCGCAAAAATACCTAGTTATGGCTCTGACATGGGGTAACAACAACTATACTATATATAAATAAAATGTTTGTCAACTTTCACATGAGCACCAACAGATCTTTAACATTGCTTTAACACAAGCTTCTCAAGGGCTCTGTTAGCTCCGGGATCAGTCTGCTCCAGAATGAGCGGCAGTACTGAGAGGTGTGTACTGCTGTTTGCACAGTGACAGTGGTTGGGGTCGGAGGCGAAGGAAGTTGGGTCTGCCTCTTGCATAGAAGGCAACCCATGGGGACTTAGAGCTAACGTTTTTTTGCAAAACATTGCTGAAATTCACTAATATGTTATGTCTCAGGGACAAAATTTTACAGAGTTAAAAAAAGTGTATTTTGTTTCCTGCCTCTAATTACCACAATCACTGTCATGGGGGGGAAAAAAGTCATTTGAAAAGGATTCTAAAATGACTGTCACAGGGCATGGCTTCTCCCCAGCTTCCAGACATTGCTGAAGGCCCAGTCTCCTTTAAGAAGGTTTATTCTCTTAACACAAGCAAATAAAACCACAAAAAATATTTTCTTAACTCACTTCTTTCTCACAGGCTTCAGGACTATTCTCTGTCAGGGACCATGGGTCTTGAACGCTGGTCGACAGGGGCACTTAAGAGTCAGTAAGTTCTAGCCTGCCATCGGATGATGGTTGCCAGAACTAGAAGCTCAGTTCCAGTTCTGGGATCTGATTGGTGGCATTTTGGGGGCCCTGGTTGGTTCTCTGCTTCTGTTTAAACCAAGCCCAGGAATGGGAAGTTGATATTGTCTATGCAGTTGAGTTTCCCCTGCTTAGGAATGCTTTCCTTGTGGTACCTGCTTCTACAGCCTGATTCTGATCTCTTGGTAACCTGACCTTGCCTGCCTTGGGATACCTGACCCTCGTTCTGCCCTCTGGCATAGCTCAGACTCTGCTCTCCTAGTATCTCATGTGGCCTGGCTGCCAACTCCTGCTTTGACAACTAGGTCAGTCTTCCCATGTCCCAGATGTGACTCTGCCCCAGGGGTCTCTGGCACTCCTGCTGCTGACAGCTTCCCAGTTCCAGTCAGCTCTGCTCCCTCCCTGGAGCCATAGCCCTGAGGATGCTTCCCTGAGCACTTGGCCCCTTTCCCAGGAACCCATTACAGGTGTTAGCTCCACTCCAGCATGGCTTTCTTTCCCCAGCCACAGCCTGTTCCAATCACTCCTTTCTACCTCCTATTTCCTGCCCTCTGGGAACCCTTTACAGGCCCATGCGTAGCCCAGTCTCCTGGCTGGATTTGGGGCTAACCTGCTTTGACACAGGGGAGGGGCCTGCTGTCCTGTGACAGTGACATTATAAAGCCCTCAAGGTTGGAAAAAATGTTTGCTGATGCCTATTCTGGGCAAAGCCGAAAGCATAGCATTTTCCATGGGGTCTCTCTATAACCAGAAAGCTGTTCTCCCAGGCAGCAGGAGATTGTTTGAAATTCCTAGAATTGGTGGCTTATCGGAGCATGTTCACCCCTACCCTGCTTCCGGCGAGAGAAGTATGTATCAGTGCAGGAAGACCAGTTTCTCCTCCACCAGTCATAACAATCTTCTTTCACATGTTTCACCCACACAATAAGATTTGTAAGTGACTAATACGATGGAGATAGCCTGTATGTTAAACAGAGAGGGTAATTTAACCACAACATTTGGACTAATGACTTCTACTTCCTCCTCTATTTTGTCCTTGTATTGATAAATTGCTCAGTTGCTGCTACAGTGGAGGATCATTTAAAATATCAAAGTGGTCAAAAGTGGGGTTACTATGTTATACATACTTTCACTTAGTACTAGTTTCAAAATGATTCTCATTTCAAGTGCAACTGAAGTTTCCTTTAAATTAACTAGAGCTCTGCAAATCTTGAAAACGTGTAAATATTTATTTTGAATTTCATTGTAATATGCCTCCTGAGATCTGAAGTAAAGAGTCAAAGTGCCATTCAACAACACTGTCAAGATTAACTGGGTCTTGAGATCACCAGTCATAAATTGGTCCACATTCACATGGCTTTGATTGAAAAATTCAAAATCTCACAAACTTTTCGATGAATCTCTTTTGAGCTTGCAATTTGTAATAAAACACCAAACCAAACTAGTTTTGTAATAGTGGTTTCTTACAACTCTAAAATGAATTCCATTCTGCCATTGTTGCAATGTGTTTTTTGGTATAGATAAGTAATCTATGGAGGCAACAAATTAGTTGCATTGATTGGAGCAGAGGCCCACAGTGGCTTTATTCTTAAAATATGCTGTTTCTAGATGGTTTGTGGTTTAAAAAGAAATGGAATTTCCTAGGGGTGAGAAATTCCACTCTTTTGGCATTTGTTTTCATCTCAAATTGGGACAAAAAACTCGGGGGGGAAATGATTTGGAAATTTAGAAATATTTCATTTGGACGTTTTTGGTTAAAATAAAACATTTGACACAAACATATGCTTATTCTTTCAGTTTGTTCCTTAGTTGATGGTCTCACAGTAGTGTTGCCACTGTTTTCACTGCCGCTCAGTAGGTTCTTCTTTTCAGTTCTCCAGGTCTTTCTCCAATGACACTAAGTACACCTTCCAAGTACACAAGTTCTTTCTTCTGATTCAGCTTTTCTCCTGAAACGTCAATCAGCTCTTTTTCCACCATCCCTTCTTGCATAACTTCAGTTTTCTTTGTGTTTACCTTCAAACCATGGTCTTCCAACACAGCTGCCCACTCTGATACCGTGTTTACCAATTCCTCTATGCTGTCAACCAAAAGGGCCAAATTGTTTGCATACATTAGTTTTCTCCGTGTCTCCAAACAGGCTTGGTTCTCCTGATAATTAACTCTATAACAAAGATGAAGAAAAGCGGATTTAACATGCTCCCTATTCTCAGTCAAACCATCTCCACAAAAATCTCTGAAGTTCTGTGTGTTTTTTTTACCACTTTAGGTCTTGACCTTTCATACAGTTCCTCTATCATCTCCACTTTTTGAAATTCCCCTCTCATCATCTCAGTATTCCAAATAGCAACTCCTATGGAACCAAGTCATATGCTACATAGCAGTTACTCCCTCCATTTATAATTCTTTCAAATGTCCATCTTGTAAATACTGCACCTATAGTACTCCTTCCTTTCTGAAAGCCATGTTGTTCCTTTCCTATGTCCCATCCCCCTGACTTGCACTTCAACCTTGCCTCAAAAACTTTCTAAGGACTTTAAGAGGCTGACTTAACAAGGTGATGCCCTGGTAGGTGTTTCAATTATTTGCATCACCTTTATCCTTACAAAGAAGCACAATCAATCCCTAGGTTAAACATTTTTGAGCATGAACCCCACACTGGGGCTCCAACATCCTCATGCAGTATACAGGCCCGAGTCCAACCAACCATATCCCAGACTTCCTAGCATTGTCCTGAAATGGGTAATGCATCCATTTTGTTTGTGGTGCAGTTTGAGAAAACTTGACTGTCCACCCCTCACATCACAGGAAGTTGCCACTGCCTGCAAACACATCTTGCCAAGCCATCATTTTGGTCTATATGCTCCCAGCAACCAAACCAAGCAATATGGAGGAGTCACCATGTAGGAGTCACCATTTCAAGAACTTCTCTTCCCTGGGCTTTCATTACTGTTACAGGAAACAGACAGAGCTTCCATGAGGTGCTGGTGGATGTTTCAGAAGCATTTTCTGACCCACTCCAGGCACCAGATGGAGCTAATGATGAAACAGGAGGAGGATGAGGAAGATGATACAGACATGCAAGACACAAACTGGCTGATACTTCTCATCACTCTCAGTATGGCCAGTGATGCCCCCCTATTCAGACAGCTGCTTCTGGAGCAGGGCCACAAGCACAGACTTGTGGATTCACATCATCATGGAGGCCTGGCATAACCAGCTGTGGGTCCAGAACTTTCTTATGAAGAAAGCTACATTTCTGGATCTTTGTGAGCAGCTTGCTGCAACCCACCAGTGTCATGAGACACATATGAGGGTGGCCATATCAGTCTGGCATTGGGTTGCTGTAAATGTCTGGAATCTGGTTACCCCACACTGCTACAAATGTGCTGCTAACCAGTTGGGTGTTGGGAAGTCAACTGTGAGTACAGTGGCCAGGGCCAGATTAATGTAGGGATTTAAGGGGCTGCAGCCCAGAGCCTCGGGCTAAGGGGAGCCCTGAAGGCTGGATGCAGCCTGCTGCTTCTTTTCATCCAGCCTGTGGCAAGTCTCTGCACCATGGGCCGGACACCGGTCCCCGACCTTCGGCACCTCCCCTGGGGCTGGAGCCATGAGCACCGGCTTGCCGAGGTGCCCCTGCGGCCCCTAGGCGAGGGGCATTCAGGGAATCTCTGTGCGCTGCCCCGGCTCCCAGTGCCAGCTCCACAGCTTCCATTGGCTGAGTACTGTGCAGACTGACCCTTCTGCCTAGGGGCTCGACATACCACCTCAGGGAGCAGAGCAGTGCAGAGCCAGGGCAGGCAGGGATCCTGCCTTAGCCCTGCTGTGTGACCAACCAGGAGCTGCCCGAGGTAAGCGCCTCCCAGCCAGAGCCTCTACCCCAGCCCAGAGCCCCCTTCTGCACCCAAACTCCCTCCCAGACCCTGCACCCCCACCTGCACCCCAGCCCCCATCCCAGCCCTGAGCCCCCTCCTGAACCCAAACTCTCATCCAGAGCCCACACCCTGAACCTCCTGCTGCATCCCAACCCCCATCCCTGTCCCATCCCTGGCCCCACCCCAGAGCCCACCCCCCCAGCTGGAGTTGCACTACCTCCTGCATCCAAATCCCCTGCGCCAGCCCAGAGCCCACTCCCCCATTCCAAACCCCCAGAGGCCTCACAAAATCTAATAGCCCTGGGCCCACAGGAGAGTTAATCCAGCCCTGGCAGTGATGGTGGAGGTTTCTAATGATTTTACCCAAAGGTAGTGGCATAAACAGTATTCCTGAGGTAATGAGAATGGGGTTTCCAAACTGTGCTGGGACCATTGATGGGCCTTATGCCCATAGGTAGCAAATGAGCACATAAACCCCAAAGGGTACTACTCCATTATTGTACAGGCATTGTGGATGACAGAAGCTGACTTGTGGATGCCTATGTGGACTGCACTGGAAAGGTTCATGATGCCAGAGTTTTCTGCCTATCAGGAATCTGCCTTCATGGAAAGGTTGGACACTAGTCTGACCAAATGACATTGTCATAAATGGAATTACTGTCCCCACTGTTATATTGGGGGACCCTGTGTACCCCCTTTTGCCTTGGCTTATCATCTCAGAGATCCTGGCAAAAGAAGGTTTAATTACAGGTGTAGAATGGTAGTTGAATAAGTTCTTGGCCATCAGTGCTGTCTGCATTATTGTGGCTTGCTGTGCTCTTCACAGTCTTTGGGAAGGCAAAGGTGAGCCATTTATCCCGCTTGGAGCTATGACAGTAATGGACTGCTGAACTAGTAAACTCAGCCAGAAAGTGCAACCATCACAGCTGGAGCAGAATGCACACAGGCAACAGAAATCAGAGATGCACTGTGCTCCCATGTAGCGGGGTGGTCACCCGCTCCTGCCCTGAAGGGCTTAAAATCAGCCCTGGAACAGGGCTGAGGTTGCATGAGGGCTGCTGCTAGGGAGAGCAGCAATCCGCGGCTGACTGGGGAAACAGCCACAGCTGGGGCCACGCCCCAATCAGAGCGTAGCTGGCCTTATAAAGGCCAGGGAAGCCAGGAGCTGGGAGGATTCTCCCTCTAGCTCTTGAGGGAGAAGGGCCTGGCTGCCTGGGAGCTGACAAAGGTACCTAGAGTGGAGCAGGGCTGGGGAAAGGCTAGAGGAACTGAGGAGCTCCAGCCTGGAGAACCCCCAGGCTGCGGGCTTGTTAAAGGCCAGGACAGGTACTGGGGCTACAGAGGGGTAGCCTGGGGTAGGCAAAGGCAGCAGGTCCAATCCCCCCATTGCCAGTGATGAATGGCGTGTACACTGCAGTCTGCCCCAGTGAGCGGGGGCTAGATGGTGACTAGCAGTAGCTCAAGAGTGAGGCGAGGTGGGGATAAGGGGATGGGGGTTCCCCAGGAAGGCCCAGTGAGACTACGGGGTACTGCAGGGGGCAGAATCCTGAGAGAAGGGGCATTGGGGTCTGGGAGGGACATGGGGGCCAGTGTCAAGGTGAGACACCGGCCTGCAGAGGGCACTCTGGAGGCTAGCAAGCTAATTCCCAGGATGACCAGCAGGAGGCACTGCCGGGTGAGTTGGTCGCCCCGCTACATGCCACATTATGGACTTACATTAGCCAATGGAAGGGGAGAGCAGTACATTTATGAATGTGTTTGTACAGTAATGTTTATAGTAAATGAGGTATTGTCATATCATGTGATGAAATGGGGGGGGCAGTGCTGTCAATGTATGAAGTGAAAGGAGGTTGAATGATTATTTGGCATTTTTATTATTGATGACATGACTTAATGTCCGGGGGAGAACTGTGCATTTACATCAGGGATCAGCAACCTTTGGCCCGCGGCCCGCCAGGGTAAGCGTCCTGGTGGGTCAGGCCGGTTTGTTTACTTGCCACGTCAGCAGGTTCGGCCGATTGTGGTGCCCACTGGCAGTGGTTTGCCGTCCCAGGCCAATGGGGGCTGTGGAAAGCGGCGGGGGCTGAGGGATGCGCTGGCCGCCGCTTCCCGCAGCCCCCATTGGCCTGGGACAGCCAGTGGGAGCCGCAATCAGCCGAACCTGTGGACGTGGCAAGTAAACAAACCGGCCCAGCCCGCCAGGGCGCTTACTCTGGTGGGCCACATGCCAAAGATTTCCGATGCCTGATTTACATTATGGATTGGTGTACACAGTTTTATTGAGAAATTGTGTTTGGATACTACTTGCCTGTTGTGCCTTACCATGTGTTTATTTGTAGTAGTTGAAATACATATTATAAGTAGTGATTGCAATAAAATTTCTTCATAAAATAAAAGCTTTTATTTGTATTACATAAATAACAATGCTAAAGCATTGCCAGACAGGCCAGCTACCAGTTGAACACTGCTACAACAGTAATAAAGCATGACCACAACCACTAATAAAACAAAGTGCCTAAACCAAACACTGAACAGTACAAACAGTGCTATCAAAAAAATCCCCTAATGTTGCATGTCCCCTGCATGCTCTCCTTGCCCTTTTTTGTGCATTTAGCACTCACTTGCCACGGTTGCTTGGGTGGGAAAGTCTGCAGGAATTGGTGAACTGCAAGGGGCAGGGGATCTGCACACGGGTGGAATCTTTCAGTGGGGAGGGAGTCAGCATGGAGGTGGAAGTATTCTGGGATGACATTTGCCCTGTTCAGCTGCTAAGTCCCAGTTGTCTTGGCCACCCAACCATGGAATTGTCCAAGTTGTTCCTAGTATGCTTGGTATCCATGGCACCATGGAGAGGACTCAGGCTGTGGTGTAGATATTGAAGGAGCCTGGGCACTTGTGGCCATTAGTGAAAGCAGCTGCTCAAGCAGGTCATTCTGCTTGGCTAAGTCTTTCTCCCTTAAATGAAGTTCCTGTTGTGAGAACTGTGATGCAAACGTCTGCTCCCACGCCTCAGTTCTGTCTTAAAGCTTTGCAGCCTGTCTGTGCCTTTTGGCTTGCCTCTTGACTTGCCTTTCTGCTTGTTGTGAATCCTTCTCTCTTTTTGGTATTGCACCAGATTTTTGGCCCTGTTCACAATGCCAACCATAAAATTCACAAGGAAGTGCTTCCTCTTGAACCATGATGGTCGGGAGATGCAGGCTTCTTCTGGAGTGTGCATTAGCTGCTGAGGTACAATGGCCAGTTGAGATAGAGGTGTCTGCAAGCAGGTATAAAACAGAAAATTATTGTCTCAGTGATTCACAAACAGTTCAGTGAATGAGCTCAGGAAAAATCCTTGTGGAATCTCAAGGACAAGAAATGATACTTTTAAAAACAATGTATTGTGAGAGGAATGTTGCAGATTCCAGCGGCTCCATGGACACATCCAGATTAACCACAGTGAAAAGAGTGCACAGAGAATGGTAAGTTAAAAATCACAATTTTGTTGAAAAATTGCAGACTGATTTGGTGGGAGGGGAGGGTGACCGCAGAGTATTACATAAGCCTTCTCTGGCATTTCAGGCATGCCACATTTTGGAGGACAGAACAGTTCTTGTGGTTTCTGAATGGCAAAGAGATTTTATTCCAAGCTTCTGGTGTCGAGGCTGTCATGTCTGCCACCAAAGTACTGAAACTTATGGTGGCTGAACAGTACATCTATGAGTAGAGTGGGCTGGTCAGCTATCATGGAGGATGTGGAAAATACTCCATTCCCCGAAATGTGATGATCTATCTGGAGTTCTTGTTATGGGAAAAGTTTGCAGCTATTAGCACAGTGGTCTCCAAACTTTTTATGCCCAAGTTCACTTTTTGAATATAAGGGCAACCCAGGATCTACCCCACCTTCCCTGAGGCCCTGCCCGCTCACTCCATTCCTCCCCCTGTTGGTCACTTTCCCCCACCCTCATTCACATTCACTGGGCTGGGGCACAGGGTTGGGGTGCAGGAGGGGGTCAGGGGATGCAAGCTCTGGGAGGGAGTTTGGGTACAGATTGGGGCAGAGTTTTGGGGTGTAGGAGGGGGTATGGGGGGATCTGGCTCTGGGAGGGGACTCAGGGCTTGGGATGCAGGAGGGGGGTCAGGGTGCAGGAGTGGGTATGAGGTGCTGGATCCAGGAGGGGGATCATGGCTGGGGTATGGGGTGCTGGCTCCGGGAGTAGGGCACTTACCTCAGGCGGCTCCAGTCGGCGGCGCAGTGGGGCTTGGTTCCACTCAGGCACGTCGGCACCTCCTCCCCATCAAGATCCGGGCCACCCCTCCCATCCTACTAGTCGATAGTGCACTACGGGGCCATGCTGCTCCCAGAATGGGCCAATGTACCTCTGCGGCCCGTGGGCCAATGGGAGCTGTGGGGGTGGTGCTTGCAGACAGGAGCAGTGCGCAGAGACCCCTACCTCCACCCCCCGTGGGGCCTAGGGGCGTGCTGGCTGCTTCTGGGAGCAGTGTGAGGCCGCTGCACTGCCGCGGCTGGAGATTGAGATTGACTGGGAGAGTCTCCAGGATCGACCAGTCCATCAGAATCGATGGGTTAGTGATCACTGTATTAGCACGTGGGATTGGGGCCAAATTCATGGGGGAATCTACAGAATGCTGGATTAGCATCTTTATGGATTACTGCATCCCCAGGGCTTCTGATACAGCCTTTTATGACTGCATGAAAACACATATGCTAATATGGACTTGAAAGAGCTCCATAGCCACCCCCACTCTGGCACATTTCTGAACTACATACAACCCCCCCGGCCCTATTTTGGACAATTGATTCATCACCCATGGACTACACATAACTTAAACAGACAACCTTCGTAAATGGACTACATTTCAACCTTCCCACCTCCTGTATAGTTTACGGTTTACAGGCAACTTGTCACACAAGTCAATAAAGTCAGCAGATATGATGCCAGTACACATACGGACTGAGTATCCTGAACAAAAAAGGTGCAATTTTATTTGCTGATTTTATTGACCCTAGAAACTGAACAGCAGCAAATGCTGGACCTCCAGTACTTCAAATTTTCATGATTGCCCAAATTACAAAGATATTTTAGAGCCAGCTGGAAAAAGAAGGCTGGATGGTCTAATTTTCTGTACCTTCTGTCAGGGGCGGCTCCAGGCACCAGCACGCCAAGCACGTGCCTGGGCGGCAAGCCATGGGGGGGCGCTCTGCTGGTCGCCGCAAGGGTGGCAGGCAGGTTGCCTTCGGCAGCATGCCTGCGGAGGGTCTGCTGGTCCTGCAGCTTCAGCAGACCTCCCGCAGGCGTGCCGCGAATCCACGGGACCGGGGACCTCCCGCAGGCAAGCCGCCGAAGGCAGCCTGCCTACCGTGCTTGGGGCGGCAAAATACCTAGAGCCGCCCCTGCCTTCTGAGTTGAGACTAAATTTATATTTGTAAAGCTAGCTATTCCACATCAGGAGTAAAGCTACAAATACTGCATCCATAATAATAATAATTAATGTAATATTTATTGTTATTTTATTACTGTGTCCTTAGTAATAATTGAAATATTTTCAATTGTCTCTAAATTTATGAAATTTCCATGAATTTTTGTGTGAACTTGTTTCATGAATTGTTTTTGGTATTTTTCACCAACAAATTGTACCCTTTTTTCCCTGCCAAATTTTAACAATGCTGACATTTTTCAAAAATTTCAAATTTTCATGAAAAATGTCAACATTTTTCAACAAGTGCTCCTAATAAGAATAATCCTACCTCAGTTGCCCTTCTATTTAGGTGCTTCTACAAATAAATCTGGAGCTGATTTATCACTGTCACAGCTTGAAATTCATTGCCTTGGCAGTAAACATTCTCCAAGCACTGCAGGTATCTTCCAAAGTTATGTTATTTTTAAATGATCCTTCTAACACAAGCTGCGGTTAAACTAGGTGCTTATTTCACATGATCTTTTTGGCAAAGCTCCCAACTATCAGGAAATATTATGGATCCTCATACAATCTGTGCAGCCTCTTTGAGGCTCTGAGAAAGAAACAAAACAAACCAGATGAAAAAAACAACCTCCACCTGAAACCCCTTGGACTCTAGAAAAGTTTGATCTGGATCTAGATTGTAGAACTGGTCCTTACGTCTACAGCAGGCTATACCAAAATCCCAGGTCCAAATATGTCATCAAGACTTTGGAGAAGTTCAGTTTCATCCTAGCATCCAAGAGACAAAAATTGTCTAGCCATAAAACAGGTGCAGCACAGACAGTAACTGTGCAAGCTACTAATGCATTGCAGGCCTTTGATATCTCTCAACCCTCAGCAGGAGTGAGAAAATAATCACGAAACCTATTTAATGTGTGTCCTCTCTGCTGAGATTGCTAAAAATGGGATAAACTATGAAGATGTTTTTGTGATGTGAACTCTTGTCTATTAGCAGTTTGATTTCATGTAGGCTACTCAACAGTCATCAAATGACAATGACCTTCAGTCACTATTAGCTTGGGCCAGATTCTAACCAACTTAGTGGTTCAAATGCCATTACCAGTCTCCTGGACCATATCATTATTAACTTTAGATACTCTTTTTAATGATAGCTGTCTGCACGCATTTCTCTGTATTTACTGTTTTTTGCATTAAAATTGAATGGAAATCAGCTGAAGTACTTTATTTCCATTCTAACTCAGAAGAATGCATGAGGTCAAAGGGCTTTCCCACTAGTTAAGCAAGGTGCCTAAACATGTGCCTCACTTTAAGCACAGGAGTAATCCCATTGACTTCAACGGGCCTACTTACATGTTTAAATTTAGGCATGTGCTCAAGAACCTTGCTGAATTGTGTCCTAAAGTCTGAGAGTCTAAAACATTGGGAAAGAAAGAGAATTTCTTCACTGGAATATATAAGGATCTGAATTAAAATTGCACCAAAGCAATTCAATGTGCTTAGACTTTTGAGGTCCTAGGTTGGCTTTTTTTTTTTTGGCTTGTTATGTTTTGTTGACATGAAGTCCAAGGCTGAATTCCAAAGGAAATAAACTGAATGTTGATGTTAGTTTAGGCTCTCTTATCTGTGGGTGTGTTTTGGAATAGCATCACTGTGGATCTACACTGGCTCTCCTGTGCTGGATTAAGTCACTTTTTTTTTCTTTTACAATGGGTGAGATGTATTTAATTTATTGTAGGAAACTCTTAAAGATGCAGGATCCTTTTTAGAGCCTCCTACAATAGCCGTGAAGCACTTATTTAATCCCATTGAATGGAGGCTAGATTTACTAGCTGGGTTAGACGTGATTTTTGTTCAGAAGTCATCTTGGAGTACATCGAAGTTTGAAGATCTTTACAGAAAAAACAAGGAGAAACAAAAGGAGTAAATTTTAAAAGGAACTTTGTCAAGGAGTTTTAGATGTTTAAATAGATAGAAAAAACACGGTGGCTTCACTGAAACGAGTGTTAAGATTGCAGAAACGTTATTGATCTGGTGAGAGATGCTAATGAAGCACTTTAAATGCAAGTTTTATGGACAAAAAAGGGGCAATTTCATACCAAAGTGCAGCAAGGTTACTGAATCAAAGAAGGTGCTCTTCAATTCTGCAAAAGAGGACAATGTCCCATTGTCAGATCTTTTCTCTTTTGACTTTAAACATGTTTTAAATACACTATTTACTAAATTGTGCAACCTATCTTGCCCACTGATTGAGAATTTATGACCAGAAACAAACCTGTTAGGAAAAAAGAAAAACTGAGTTTGATCCTTACTGTAGCTGTATAAAATAGATTGAATGAACTTAACCTGAGCCCTGTGGGGGGTGCCCAATATGTTTTTCAAGACCAGAGGCCTAGCATTTGAGTTCAAATGGAAACTTGTCTTTCAATAACAATTTAAAAAAAAGAAAGAGAGAGTGTTTGGAGACCATCTGTGGCTTCTTGGCCTGTGTTAATGTGAACTGGCTCATTTTTACCTTAAAAGACCTGACTCTGAATCATGCCCCATTGATAGCGTTGCCAGTTTTGGCTGGACATATTCCTGGAGGTTTCATCACATGATATATTTTTTAATTAAATATTAATCTTTAATTCCTGGAGTCTCCCGGCCAGTCCTGGAGGATTGGCAACCCCTACCCATTGACACTTCCCAGTTGTGAATTCTTTTGGTTTTTAGATTGAAATTCACGAATTCTTGTTTTAATTGAAGCGGTTGCGTCAAATTTTACAGATGTCCTGGTCCTCAGAATAGAGAGCCTAATATATTCATGCCTCATCTTGCTCCCATGGAAGTCAGCAGCAAAATGTCTATGGGACAGGATCAAGCCCATTATGAGGATAACAGAGTAACATTTGAACAAGATTGCTACCTGCTAAATTTACCAAAATGCATTAATTGTATCTTCCCTGCTCACTGAGACAACAATTTAAGATGAGAAGAAATGCAGCTCACTTTCCCCATCAGATTTCTCAGGGCCACCTTGTTTAGCTACGTGGGGGTAGGAACTGTACCTTACTGTGTGTATATGTGCTTCACATAATGGGGCCCCAATCTTGGTCAGGGTTTCTAGATACTACTGTCATACAAAGAATGAATAATAAATTTCCAGGTATGGAGTATTTTGCCTTTGCCCTTTGACATACTTGTGACAATATTATAGGGTGAAATATAGAACCTGCTTCTAAACTGCAGCTCCCACTGCAGAACCAGAAACTGCAGAGATGGCACAAAAATGAAAATTACGCAGGAAAAGAAAAATCTTAACATACTTCTTCAAATTTTGTGTGTTTTTAAAATTGATTAATTTGTTTTCCATGTTTATATTCTTTTTTATGCTAACTCTGCAGTTCCTGCTTCTGACTGAAAGACCAGAAGTAGAAATGGTGAACTATTGCAGTAAAGGTTCTCCTTACATTTCTCGACATGAGAAAGCTTATCGGGAAGATTTTTGTCAATTTCAATAAAAAAAAGTGCACATTACTGTTTGAAATAAAATTTAATTTGAAATATATGCTAGAGATGGCACCTAATTATGAAGTTCTGACCTGGATCTAAATTAACCCAAATATCTGAGATGCCCAGATCTAGGATTTTGTTTGGCCCATTATAACAAAAGGGCTCAGCTACACTTTCCCAGAGCGTTTAGAACTGGAACTGGTAATATCTCTAATATCTTTTAAATGTTATGCATCCAGATTTCAAGTATTATCCTTTTAAAAGGCTTTGTGATTGCACATGCATGCATTGTTTATACGTGTCATGGAATGTATATGGTATGAAGCTAAAATGAGCTATATATCTTCTTACTCTTGGGAAATATCAGAGTCCGGGACATTTAAAAGAACAAAAACAAACAAAAAATCCTCCTGAAAACTAGATGGCAGTAATAACCAACCATTCAGCTCTGCCTATGATCAATGGTATGATGACTCAGACTTTTCTGAGTAAAATTAGTTAGTAGCAGGGCTGCCCAGAGGATTCAGGGGGCCTGGAGTCTTTGGCAGTGGGGGGCCCCCGCTTCGGCAGTAATTCAGAGGTGGGGGGGTCCTTCTGCTCTGGGACCCACCACTGAAGTGCCTTGAAGACCCGCGGCGGGGGGTCTCCGCCGCTGAATTGCCACCAAAGCCCCGGCACTTCAGTGGTGGGTCCCGAGGCGGAAGGACCCCCCGCTGCGGATCTTCAGGGCACTTCGGTGGCGGGTCCTGGAGCCGAAGGACCCCCCGCCGCTGAAGACCTGGAGCGGAAGAAGCTCCGGGGCCCCTGGCCCCGTGAGAGTTTTCTGGGGCCCCCGGAGCGAGTGAAGGACCTTGCTCCAGGGGCCCCTAAAAACTCTTGTGGGGGCCCCTGCGGGGCCCGGGGCTTGGGGCAAATTGCCCCACTTGCCCCACCCCCTGGGCAGCCCTGGTTAGTAGTAGTAGTAGTATCCATTGGGTTTCTGGGAACCAGGCGGGCGGAAGCCCACCCAATGCTAAAGGATCCCCCCCCCAGCCTAAGAGGAGGATCTACAGGACCTCAGAAACCCAATAATTTTGGGGGACAACTAATAAAAGAACAGGGACAGGAGTGCAGTCAGAGAGTCATAAGAAGGGAGCCTGATGGGGACACTGAGCAGAGAACCCCGGACAGCTCCCACTGCTCCTTGAAGGCGTCAAGGAAGCCAGTGGACGCCGCCCAGAGGAACTCCACCCGGATACGTGAACGGACTAAGGACCGGAAACAAGCCCCACAGTCACAGGAGTCTCCATTGGCCAACTGCCTCTCCTTGGTCGCGTAGATGGCCATTTTAGCCAGGGCGAGGAGGAGGTTGACCAGGAGGTCCCGTGACTTTGTGGGGCCACGGATAGGGAGTGCATGGAGAAGGAGGTGAGGGGAAAAGTGCAGCCAGAAACATAACAGGATATTGGTGAGGAGCCGGTATAGGGGCTGCAACCTGGCGCACTCTAAGTAAACATGCACCAGGGTCTCCCTCACGCCGCAGAAGGGGCAGGTGTCTGGGACAGGGGTAAACAACACCAAGTACACGCCCGTGCTCACGGCCCCATGGAGGAGTCGCCAACTGATATCCCCGGCGGGCCTCGGGACCAGGGTAGAGTAGAGGCTGGCCCACCGGGGCTCCTTACTCTCCAGAGGTGGCAGGAGGTCCCGCCACTTGGTGTCGGGGCGGGACACGAGGGTGAGGAAGTGAAGGGTGTGGAGCACGAGTGTGTAGAGATGCTTCCTTGGCGCGATTTGGAAGCAGACTGGCTGCAGATCATGCAGCCGGCTTGCGGAGAAGGGGCAGGGGGGGCCTGTTGGGTCCACGGGGCAGGGGCCCGATGAAAAGGTCCGGAAGGCTTGGGGTGGGGAGTGGGGCCTGTGAATGATGATGTGATGACTCATACTTTTCTGAGGAATTTTGAGTGTGCAATACCCCATAGTGACTGATTTGCACTATTACCAATCATTTAGAAAAAGTACAGGATCAAAAGACCATGTAGATTTATTTACTTGGCAAATGGAAAACATTATATTGTCCTCTCCTTCAGTAGATTAAGAAGAATGGTAAAGATCAGAAATGCAAGTCCCAGAAGAACTAACAGATGCAACTGGGCTAGATAAACTATTAGTATACAGTGGAAGCACTGACATTTCTATTTTCTTTGAGTGATAGATATGGAGGAGCTGAAATTTTCGCTGAGGAAGTATTTTACCGTCCATAAACAGCTTACCATTTACACCTTATGGTTCTATAGTTAGTCTATGGAACTAATATTCCACTCCTGCCACTGTAAACCAGAAGTAACATTACCAAAGTCAATGGAATTACATTGGTGTTAGACTGGTTTCAGTAGGGAGATATTAGCCCCTGAAGCTCTCAAGAGTTCATGATGAGCATTCTCATTATTCACAGGCTATGCCTGAGGCATTAGTGCTAGAAGAATCAGGCAACTTGAAGATTTATTGGCAGCTTGCATTGTTTAAATGTAATATTCTCTCATTACATTCACACAGAGTAATTGGATGCGCACGCGCTGACTTAGGCCTACACCTACAAGTTAAGTTGGAAAAAAACTGATACCTCAGACCAACATAGATATGCGGACCTAACCCCCAGTGTAGATACACCTATGTCAGTGGAAGCAGGGGCGGCTCTACCTTTTTGGCCGCCCCAAGCAGTCATGCGCGGGAGGCGCCCCGGAGCCGCGGGAGCAGCGGACCTCCCGCGGGCATGATTGCAGAGGGACCGCTGGTCCCGCGTGGCTCGGCTGGACCTCCCGCGGCTGCGGACGGTTCGCGGGTCCGGCGGCTCCGCTTGAGCTGCCACAGTCATGCCTGCAGGAGGTCCAGCCGAGCCGCGGGACAAGCGCCCCCTCCGCAGTCATGCCTGCGGCAGGTCCAGTCGTCCCGGGGCTCCGGTGGACCTCCCGCAGGCATGACTGCGGCAGGTCCGCCGGCCCAGCCTGCCGCCCCCCCCGGCTGCAGGGGACGGGCCGCTCCTCAACTTGCAGCGGCAGGATGAGCTGGGGCCCAGCCTTTTGCCGCCCCCTAGATTTTGCCGCCCTAGGCACCAGCTTGTTTTGCTGGTGCCTAGAGCCGCCCCTGAGTGGAAGAATGCTTCTGTCAACGTAGCTACCATTGCTTAGGGAGAGGTGTTCCTACACCAATGGACAAACCCCTTTTGTCAGTGTAGGTTGTGTATACACAGCTATGGCAATGTAGCCATGCTGGTATAGTTTCTGTAGTGTACATGTACCCTGAGTTACAAAGGATTCTGTGAGGTCTTTTTCTGACTCATTTAATTGCCTGAGTGCTAGGAAAGTGGAGAGAAATTTAGGGAATCATATCTACTTAGGGTGACCAGATGTCCCGATTTTATAGGGACAGTCCCGATTTTTGGGTCTTTTTTTATATAGGCTCCTATTACCCTCCCACCCCTTGTCCCGATTTTTCACATTTGCTGTTTGGTTGCCCTATATCCACTGCTATATGAAGCCGTGTCTTATCTGTTGCTACCTGAGCACACAAGTTTATCATTTGCTTTACTCTCAAGCATTGTTTTGTGGAAAACTTGATAACTTACACATGCTCAGAAAGTGAACACAAGAAGCTTACTTAAACAAATTTTATTTTTTCAATTTGAGTGAACAATTGCAAAGAGGTGGTTTTTTAAACAATTTTTATTTTGTCTGTATGACAAAGATATTTTGCTGTCAAATGAGATTTTTTTCCCTCTGAACTGGAAACTTAGGTCCTAGTTGTTGCTTGCTCTAGCAAAGTTCTTCAAGATCTCAGGCTGAACTCTGAGTAGGTCATTATTATTGCTGGCAGTACTGTGATTAGAAAGGATTTGAATTATTCAACATTCAACAAAAAATAGCAACAAAATTTTTAACAAAAATGTAACATTTTTGACCAGAGCCTACTGGGATACAACAATGAGCCCAACATAGATAAAGATGCATCAAGACATTTCTCCAGTTATATCTCCACCTGTGGTATACTTCTGATTATAAGTAGGGCTAGGTCAGTGCTCTGAACTGTCCCTTAAACCTCCGTTTAAGATTAATTCAGCATTAAATCATATTACATTGATGCGTTGGCTCAATCTGTGATTGTTTAAAACAGGTGCCACTAAATCAGACAAATATTGGCGTTGTGATTCAGTAGGTGCTAACTTAACCCATATGTACTGGGAATGCCCCTATACCCAGGCAGAACTTAATTGGAGAGTTCATTTTTTCCTGTCAGATAACATTATGTTACAAGCTAAACATGTAATTTTAAACCTAATGGATGTTTAAGCTGAATAAATCTGAAAACCTTTGGCTAAGCAGAAGATTAAATGTTGCTAAAAGACTAGTACTATTAATCCAAAAAGCAACCAACAACTGAAGACTGGAACATTCACGTTGTAAGCTTGGCCACTATGGGAAGTATAGGATAGAGCAGGGGTCAGCAACCTTTCAGAAGTGGTGTGCCGAGTCTTCACTTATTCATTCTAATTTAAGGTTTCGCCTGCCAGTAATACATTTTAACGTTTTTAGGTCTCTTTCTATAAGTCTATAATATATAACTAAACTATTGTTGTATGTAAAGTAAATAAGATTTTTAAAGTGTTTAAGAAGCTTCATTTAAAATTAAAATAAAATGCAGAGCTCCCCCGGATCGGTGGCCAGGACCCGGGCAGTGTGAGTGCCGCTGAAAATCAGCTCGTGTGCGCTTTTGGCATGCGTGCCATAGGTTGCCTACCCCTGGTATAGAGTAACAGAAATACCCCTGAAAAATTCTCAGAGATGTGGGATGCTTCTCCTGGAAGTGTCTGAATGAGCCTACTAAATGCCTGAGCCTTCCCCCTCTTCTCTATTCACTTCCTTCCGTTCCCATCTCCAGCCCCCTCCTCTGAACTTTGCTTCTATTTTTTATCTTCACTTAATAATTTTTCTTTAACTAGCTAGTTTTTTTATAAACAAATTTTGTTTGTAAATTGTGCAATACAGATAATTGATTTATAATTTATCCATTCATATATATATATATATATAAATTGCTTCAAGGTTAGGTAGCAAATGGTTAATGTATTATGAGAAGTTTATGTATAATTTGTTTTTTCTGTGTAAATATATATTTAAAAAACACAAAGTTAATAGAAAAATAAGTAAAAGTAAAAAGTTACTAAAAACTATTTTAAAATAAATTTCTCTTTCTGCTCAGATTTTTTTCTCTTTTTTTGCGATTTTCTTTAATTCTTTGTAATTCAAATTTTTTTTTTGTCTCTGGATTGTTTGTTCAGCAGCTCATTGGGAATATTTGATATTCACAATTTGAGCTGTATTGGGTAATTTTGATTGCATATATAGGTTTCACAATCTATTTCTGTTGCCTGATCAGATGAGAAAAACTCTTGGAATCAGATTTCCAGTATGAATACTCATTGTTGCATATTCATAATTTGCTTTCTCCAAGTCTTTAAAAATAAGCTGTTTCTGTGAGTGTTCTTGCTAGTACATTCATTTGCTAGAATAGGGATGGAAAACAAACACACAAGGAGCGTGAAAATAGTCATAGTGAATTTGCCTAAATGTCCAAAGATAGCTGCAGTAATTGCTCAGTGGTGGTGGCAACTAAGGCTTTGTCTACATTAGCACTTTTGTCAGTTAGGGGTGCGAAAAAACACACCCTTGACTGACATAAGTTTCATCAACAAAAGTGCGAGTGTGGACAGCACTATTTCAGTGGGAGAGCATCTCCCGCCTACATAGCTACCACCATTCATTGAAGGTGGCTTAATTATGCCAGCAGGAGAGTGCTCTCCTGCTGGCATAGAGAGCTACATAGGAGACCTTACAACTGTGCAGCTGCAGCAGTACAGCTCTGCCACGGTAAGGTCTGTACTGTAGACATAGCCTAATAGACAGTTGTTTGTTACCCCAGAAATCCAGCTTTGTGCTTGGTAACTTCATACATAACAATGGTCTGTGAAGTTTTAATTTAAAAGTAATTGCTCATTTTATTTCAAGTTTCAGAGTAGCAGCCGTGTTAGTTATCCTTGCTAGCCAGTGCTTCCATTTTCACTGATTAAACATGCACTGTACCTCTCTCTGCCACAACAAATGACAGATTATACCTACATTCCTTATTTGCATAGCAGTGATATTCATGAACACAATCTTTCTAGGGCTTGGAAAAAAGCAAGAGATAAGATGTATTATTTTTTCACATGCTTGGTTGTTACCCTATTCATTATATTTTGCGCAAAAAAAAAATTATTTGGCACTGGGCCAGATTCACCCTGGCCTCTTGTAAATTATATCTCCCTGCCCCAGCAAAGCCTGAGGAAGGGCTGAGGGTGGTATAGCTACTGTTCTGGGAGGGGCAGCATTTGAGCCCTGTCAGTGGACATTGTTGAGGCTGAGCACTGATTCAGCATATTCACTGAATGTCTGGGGCATGGCCCCTCTGCAGACAGCATTGCCCATTTTTGGTTCTGTGCCAGTACCTCAGCAGATGGGAGGTTGCAGATGCTTTTCTTAACGTCACCTAAAACCTGCATAGCCACTGATTCAAGCTTATGCATACGTCAGGCTTTTATATTTCAGTGATGTGGAACATAGACCAGATCCTGCTCCCACCAAAGACTTCAGTGGTGCAAGATTTGTTTTCTTTTCATGAACAGAGCCTAAAGCCCCGGGAAGTGTTCCAGCTTTTCCATCTAACTTTGCATTTACTTTCACAGAGGTATCCTGTCACGAATGTCAGTTGCTTTTAAGAATCTGATAAAATAAAATCCTGATAGGTATAGTATATCAGTAACACAGAAATCTTCTTAGCAATTACTTTTATGCCATCAGCGATCTGCTAAGTAATTAACATATATTACTCTAAGATTGCAGCCACTTTACAGATATCCTACACTTTTTATGATGTGATTATAATCTTTTTCACGTCCTGCCATTCTGGTTTCGCTTTTACTCAAAGTGTTAACCAGATCACACTTGCTGTTTCTGAATTCCTTCTGCTGACCCCCTGAGTGCCACACTTCCTGTTGATGGAAGCTTTGCCTGAGCGAGGAGTGAGTTTCAAAGGAAAAACTTGAGCAAATATGATCTTAAAGTGAAAGGACTGGACTGGGAGATAGAAGATTTGGGCCCCTGTTCCCATCTCTGTGTAATTATTCCTTATTGGATTCTATGTTAACTTTGCTTGATCATGGGGATCTGACTCACACTGAATAACAAAAGAGAAATCTTTATGCTTTCTGGGAAAAGCAACTGCACCTTTCGTATTTACGGGAAACCAAAAGTAAATATTTAACTTTAAAGACTTGGAAATGAAAATACCATTTAGATCCATACATACAGAGGGACAAAAGTCAATAGAAGTGTATAGGAAGAAAAATTATATTTCTATACACTATTTCCCCAGCGACGCTGCATACAGTAGCAAAGAACGAAAGGTCTCTGTTTCAGACATTAATTTTTGTGAGGCTTTAAAAAGACTAATATTCTTCCATTAAAACAAAACAGAAATCTTGGTTTTATAAATCTTCTTGTGAGTTAAGGGATCTGATCTTGCACCACAGAAGTCACCATCAACTTCGGTCAGAGCAAGATTAAGCCCAAGAGCTACATTTCCACAGAAGCCACTTTTGCATTACATCAAAGAAAAAAAAGTTGAAGGAATGCTCATTTATTCACTAGTTCTTTATGGTCCCAATCCTGCAGACCCTTATACACATGCTTAACTTTCAAATACATGTGTAAGGGGCTTTAGGATCAGGAGCCCTTGGGCTAATTGCCATGATTTAATACGGTATAATGCTTATACAAGGGAGATGGTCATACCAAAATGATTACGTTATTGGTCATGGAAGCATTGGACATTCTGGCCAGGAAGGAGGTAACTCAGTTTTCTGTTCTATTTAACTTACACAGTAAGTTCAATCGCTTCAGGTCTTTAAACACTTTTGCATGTGCTTAACTTTAAATATGTAAGTAATCTGGTTAACATAAATGGAGCTACTGGGATGTTTAAAGTAAAGCTGTTTGTGCTTTCAGGATTGGGGCCTTAGTTGAAACATTTGCTAGTTCTTTCAGTATCTTTGGAGGAGTGTTTATTAACAAAACCTTCCCGGGAGTAATTATTAAGGTAGTTATGGTATTGCTAATAATGGCTTACATCTATATGGGGCCTTTCATCCCAAAGTATCTCAAAGCCCTTGCATATCTTTGAATCACTATATGAAGTTTTCTGCTGAACAGATTATCTCTGGCCGTGCACAATGTGAGCAGTCCCTTTATTCACACATTTCAATTCATGGATTTCATGCAGAAAAAGCCGACAATCACAGTGTCCATGGCATATCTACAGCCATGCAATCCAGGTCCTGCGAAGTCGAGAGTTTGTCTGGACAGCATAGTGAGTGGCCCTCAACTCTTATTCTATAATGGGGTCTACAGCTACCCACCAGAGCCCAACAGCAGAGCAGGTTGTTTGGGAGATACACTGACTCAATGGATCTTCCAGTCAGCTTCTGCCAGTGGGACTTAAAGTGATTCTTCCCTGATGGAATCCTGTATTCCACACTGTTACTCTTGGAGGTGCAGATGCAAGGGATAATTTTCACCTTCTTCCACCAGGCTACACTTACACTTCAAAGCGCAGCCGCGACAGCGCTTTGAAGCGCTAAGTGTAGTCAAAGCGCCAGCGCTGGGAGAGAGCTCTCCCAGCGCTGTCCGTACTCCACCTCCCTGTGGGGAATAACATACAGCGCTGGGAGCCGCGCTCCCAACGCTGGGGCTTTGACCACACTGGCGCTTTGCAGCAGGGTGTGAAATCTGTTTTCACACCCTGCTGCAGCGCTGCAAATTTGCAAGTGTAGCCAAGGCCTAGTGAGCAAAGGTATAGTAGAGACCACTTTGTACAGACCATGTCACCTTAGAGCATGCTGCTTTGGCTACTTATCACTAGAAAGTACTGTATGTGTCATCCACAGTAGAGATATCGCCGCATTATAGAACTTTGCTTTTGAAATCTGTCATTAAATATATGCACAGTTATAAAAATGATTTCTATAAACTGCCCTCATTTAACAAACGTTCTACTTCCTGTAATTGTGTGCGCTCTTGTTTGAACTCACCAAATATGTGATTGTTCTCCTCTATCATAGAGATAAGAAATCCACCCTAAGGAAATGCAGGATGGTATTGTTGTATAATGCTTCAAAGGGAGATCCACAATAAACAGTTTGTGTGAGCCATTGCTTCAGATTAGTGAGGCAGCAGAACTCCAAGAGAAAGCTGGGGGGGGCGGGGGAGGAAGAGAAAGCTCTGTCTAAAACACAAAAGCAGCTAATTTTCCCTTTGTCAGGCCCATGAAAAACTTAATGTCTTGTTTTTTTACCAGGAAAAAAATGGATTGTACCTCAGGTCAGGTCTACCCTTAATAGTTTTGCTAGTATATCGATAACAAGAAAACCCTTCTAGTGTACATGCAGCTGTGTAAAAGTGTTTTTGCCAGCATAGTTTATACCAGTTCAGTGAGCGACTTAAGGCATACCAGCAAAAGCATTGTTATGCTGGAAGAACTGCATCTACCCTAGAGCTTTTACCAGCAAAGCTATGTCAGCAAAAAATCACACCCCTAATTGACATTCAGCTAGTAAAAGTTTTAAATATAGAGCAGGTCTCAAAAACATTTTCCTCCCTTTTCCTATGAGTTTTACACTTCTGAAAAGGGCCAGCTTGACAGCCGTAAGGGAATAAAATCCTCTACCCACAGAACAAGTACAGCAAAGGCAGGCTGGGACGAGTTTCACCACATTGCCCAGCTAGTGTGTCTTAACCTTGGCAGGGAGGGACCAACTCTCTGCATGAAAGAGTAGTCCAGTCTCCACACCCTTTGTATCCTAAGTCTCTTATTTGCGACTGCCCACAAGGTTACATGGCATTATTGCCAGTTCTGGCAATGTTTTTGTGCTATAGACACTGTCAACTGGTCTGGAAACACCAAACTCATTCCACTGAGGGCACGAATTCACTAGAGGACACATGCAGAGTGTTATGTGTATAATTACAAGGACAAATGTGATGAGTAGGACAGGAAATGAATGCCAACTCGATTTTGGCTTACTAAGAGAGCTGCTGCCCAGCTGCCAATTTCTGCCTAGTAGCAGAAATAAGGTATAAGAGGAAAATACACAGTTAAGCATCTCATTAGCACAATAAAAAAATCACACCTAAGCCTAATGTCTCTTCAGGCAGCATTCCCATTCTCCCTCCATGACCTGTTCCCTTCTCACCTTGCTCCCTTGAGGATACAGGAGAAGATATGCAATGGGCTTGAGCTTTCTTACCATTCAATGTGGAGTGCCTAGTGTTAAATCTTGTTCCTACATGTTACCTCCACTCATACCTGAGCTGCAATGCAACAACCTTTGGCTCACTGCTGCATGTCACTCAAGGTCTTGAGGGACCAAGGCCCAGACAAGTATTGTATGGTAGAGACATTCAGCTACTCATAATATTGTCTCATGCTAGAATAGATCAAAATGTGATTTGTTTTTCCTTTTTCACCTTCACCACAATTACCTGAGTCATCTTTTTAGACCTTATAAAGTGGGGTAAAAAAAATGTAATGAGATGTTTGGCATTATTTGTTATCAAGAAGTTTGGCTCAGCATCCAATTTTTGAGTGCTTAGCCAAGCCAGCCCCTGAATTCTGAATGCCTGAGATTTGCTCATCACTATTATAGTGTTAGGAGCTGTGTGAAACCTCGTTCAAACTGATGCTTGAAAATGCCCTTCATTTAAGATAGCTGTAAGAGACGGTTAAGGGGCCACACCTAAAACAAAGCTTAATAGTCTGCCCAGAAACTACATCATGTGGGTGGTAGGTTCCACTGCGTATGTTGTGACCAGGGTGTGTATGTTTGTGTGTAACAACAGACGTAAACTGAGACCAGAACTGAATTGAAGCAGAGGCAACATGCAAGAAAGTCATGCAGTAGCCTGTAAGCACAGAGTGACCCTGGAAAATCAAAAGAGAGAGCTTTTGGGAGTGGTGTTGGCAAAAGAGACTTGAATCTGTAAACTAAGTTACTGCTTCTTTTGGTTTTGGTTCCTCCTGCTTTTTTGGAGAAGCAGGACTTTGTACGTTCCTTGTAAATAAACAAGATTGCATCAAAGAAAATACCAGATTCCATCCATTTTTACTTCCAACTGGAACATCCCCAGGGCTCCAGATTTTGACTAGCCACTAGGGTTAAAAAGGGGCAACAATAGAATTTACATTTCTGTTGAAATCAGTGAAGTCAAACACCTATCACTTTACTATTAACAAACATCCTGGGGAACGCCTATATGCGTCATACCTTGTAGTGATTAGAAACCGTTTTCTACAAGCATGTATTTTTTCTAATCTTTCCTCAAAGTAAAAATAACAAAAAGAAAAGATGGTACAAAGTGATCTGAGAACTTTTAAGACAGTTGTAGCCACTTACCAGATATAGGCCTCTATTCAGGAAAGCACTTAAACACATGCTTGAATCCATTTCTGTTTAAGAAAGCACTTAAGGATGTGCTTGATATGCTTAAAGTTAAGCACATGCTTAAATGCTTTCCTGAATCTGCATCCAGGACCACAGCTGTACTACCAGTGCAGGCTGCCTTCTGTTCAGCTGCAGCATACTGTAGCATGCACTGGGGTTACAGAACTGAACCAGACCAATCCTTTTTTGAGGGCTATTGTGCTGTAGTGAGTGGCAGATAGGCAGGAGTGGTGCATGAGGACACTAATCTTTACAACAGGAAGATACAGCTTAGAGCAGCAATCACAAACATTTGAATGAACCAGTGGCAGGGAACAATCTTTACTTCAGGAATATGAGTAGTCTCCATGACTTCTTGTCTATGCTAAGCAAGGTAGTTTAATTTCTCATCACTCTTTTTCTAAAGAATAAAATGCCCATCTTTCATAAAGCTTTCACTGAATGATTATCTTTAGCATATTAACTATAAATTCAATGGAAGCAATGTAATTGATGACTGGAATAGTGAAATATAAGCCTTACCTCTATGGAATCTTGACTTTATATGTTTGTACACTGGTGCTAATAACACAAATGCAACGGAAAAAGAATTTTGACAACATTTTCAAACCTGTCTGCTTGAAGTTGGGCTCCTAAATCCATATTTGTATACCTAAATATAATCAATTTTAAGAAGTGCACTGCTGAGCACACAAAAATCAATAGTAGCTGAAGTTCATGGGAGCTGTGCATGCTCAGCACCTTTGGAGATTAAGCTACTGTTATTTAGGATCTTAAAGATGAATTTGGGAGACTAAGGGTTTGTCCACACTTGCGAGTTGTTTCTGATTAAGGAGAGTGTGAATTTAAAGTGCAATAGCTATTCCTGATTTATTCCAGAATAAGAATGTCCACACATGGAGTTGATTAGGAACAACTCCATGTGTAGACAAGCCCTGAGCTTAGACACCAAGGATTGAAAATGTTCTTTATTTCTTTAAGCAAATTCTGATTGTACTGGTTCTTATAAAATAAAGTCAGCAGGATTACTCAAGAAATAAGGTGGATTTGCTAGTGTCCCTAAAGGCAGAGACATATATGATCCCAGAAACCCTATTGCATGTATTTTACCTTTACTGGTATATTTAAAATTTTTGTGAGCATTCATGTGTTCTCCTAGTGTTACTTAGTTCAAATAGATACTTACATATGCCTTTGCAAAGTTATCTTCTGTATTGATTTCATTCAATGCGGTGGTCCTACATGCCCAACCTTCATCTGATACCAGATGGGTAGAGTATTTTAACACTAGGTCTCTGAGAGCTGATAGCCAGATAAGACCATTTATTTCATTGTGACAAGATGTGAATTTGTTTAAAACTCTTTTGTTTCACATACCCTCTGTTTATAGCTTTGTGGTCTAATTTTTGGCTGATCATTGCTGACATTGCTAGATATGAAGCAATGTTCAGCTATCATTTTGAGTAAAACTCAAAAGAACCAGGAATAAATAACGACAGTAAAAATGAATTGGACAATCATTCTTATGAAACAATCAGTAAAAGGAACACAAGAAAACCATGGAATGTTTGCATAAGAACTCAGCTGTATTATGCAAATACAGTTGTTTTTGGTATGTGAAATGCAAATATGTATAACTCTCTTTCCTGGGTATTTCCAGTTTTCTGAGATTACTGAGCCCTGAACAACATTATCGAATCAGAGGAGTTTCTGGAAGCTTCATTCACACAAGAACTAAAGAAAGTTACAGATGTAGGTATTGTACACAATCATTTCCAGAAATAATTTTGCCTGACAACTCCAAAATTATGGTCCATTTATAATATTGAGGCTAAATATTCTGGACATGATACACTATGTTTTGTTTAAATGAAATGGTCTACGAATCCCACCTTCTTGATAGCCTTCAAATTAACTATCATATTTATATACACCTTTGAGAAATAGAATTGAAATATGTAAGACTCACTTAACATAAGGTAACTACTAGTGAGGGACAGACTGCATATTGTTAAGTGTATAAACCACAGTCACCAGAAGGACTTATTGTTTTATTCACTGATCCAGACCACAGAAATTAATCATTACTTTCTTTCTGTTCATGCAGGTACCACATCAGGGTGGCTGCGGTGTCTCCAGCTAAGCAAATTAGTCTGTGAAGAAACAAAGCAAAATGCAAGTGAACAGGTTTCTTATTTTGCCTATGAAAATGAGCTTATAAGCCTAAGGCTGTGATCTATGTAAAATACGTGTAACCCATTATTATCAAAAGATAACTGCATCTGGCCTGTTTAATAGGACAAAAACCTGGATAAAATTGTGCTACACTATGAACACCAGAATAAGGTACCCATTGTGCAGTAAAGAAATAATAGAAAAGGGTGTGTGATCTCAATCTGTTATACAAAATTAGAAGAAATCAAAGGTGTGTTGCAATTGTTTTTCTCTTCACTTTCACAATATTAGCTTAGAGTTATTTGCCACTCAGGTTTTTTGCCTACTGGGCCATTAAATTAAATTCTTCTGGTGATACAAGGATTGTACTGGTCTGGATGTCACTTAAATGGATATACACCTCTACCTCGATATAACGCTGTCCTTGGGAGCCAAAAAAATCTTACCGCGTTATAGGTGAAACCGTGTTATATTGAACTTGCTTTGATCCACCCGAGTGCGCAGCCCCGCCCCCCCAGAGCACTGCTTTACAGTGTTATAGCCGAATTCGTGTTGTAATTGTGTGGCATTATATCGAGGTAGTGGTGTATTTCTGTATCAGCCTTTTCCCCTCCAAGGTCTTTCAGGCTTTTGCGACAAGATCTGCCTGTGCAAAGAACTAGGAGTGTGGGATATTCCAATGTTTTAACAGAAACAAGTTTTAATATGCCTGTTCCTAAGCTTAAAAGACACAATAATAATACTTAATATATTAATAATTAATAAAGTAGAGGCACTCAGTCAATGAAATATTCTTTCATGTGGTTGGAAGTATAACTAACTAGGTAACTAAAGCAACTGGTGAATCATAACTAGAGATGAATGAATCATTTGTAATGAATTTGTTCCATTAATGATTGCCATCTACGTTTTTCTGATAGGATATTGCTTTTGAATAGCTCACAATTTTCTTAGATCTTGGTCTATCTCAAACAACCTCCATAGATCATTCTTGGCCTGTAGATTTGTTGTAATATACCATTCCTGAACATTCAGTATATAATACCAATTGTGATTTGATACATGGTTCTCATGTTTCTGAGGTTTCTGAGCCCTCAATGAAGAAGCATAACTATTATAGTCCAGTATCCAGTGAGAATGTTCACAAATACTAATTTGAAGTAGACTACATAAATATTCCACAATATTCACTTAGGCCTAATTCTCATTTACAATAAGGACCATTTACACTGTTTAAATGTGAATTACATCTACTTTATGGCTCCTTTACACTGCCAGAGTGGTGCAAAGTGGCCTCAGTATAAATAAGAGTCAGGTCACTTAAAGTTCATGGTTTCAGCGTAAATTTCTGCCATTTGCTTGGTCATGACGATATGCATGGTAAGTGAGGACAAGAGGTGCAAATCTAGTGAAAGCAATTAAAATAATTATACTCAGACTTTTTTTTCCCAGCATTCATCCAGTTCTAATGACATAATTCCATGTGTTCTGAGGTTGTTCAAAGTAGCCCATTACTTCTGGACATGTTCATAAGGAGCATTAGCAACATACAGCGACATACTCTTCCAGGGTAATGATATTCTGTCCGGATTCTGGAAAGTGTTGGACAATTACTCTTGTGAAAAGAATGGATATGGCTTGTCAATGGGATGAAGAAGCCACTCAATCTCAGATGACTCTGTATGTTTCTTGAGACTTGAATCACCAGACTCTGTGCTTAGTAACACTGGTTTGTGATAACTCGGTATTATAGGAAAGAACATTTAAGGATGTGACTGAAAAATTAAGGCAACTGGGAGCCAAAAACGACTGTAGACATAACTGTTTAACACATGTATCCAACATATGGCATAAGTAAGCAAAAGAAACTAGTGCAATAAAGAGCATCAGCGAGTTGATAGGCAATAATATGAATAGAGATGGGAAAACACAGGTAAAAATCAGGAACATGCCAACCAAATACAAACAAGTGGAACATCAAGAAGCAAAGGCCAGCATTTTAAAAGTGGCTAGTGATTTTGTGATTCTTCATTTCTGGATGTCCGTCTTGGCACACGTTAGGGCTCAATTTTTCAAAAGGCAGCTGCTCAGCACTTTCTGAAAATCAGGTCCTTGAAAGGTGTCTCCAGGTGGGCCAGGGCTGGTGCAACCATTTAGGCGACCTAGGCAGTCGCCTAGGGCGCTAGGATTTGGGGGGGCGCCATTTTCTTCGGCAGCACCCGCGGCGGCCGGATCTTTGGCCGCCCCGGTCACCGCCGGCATTTAGGTGGAGGGAGCTGGGGCAGGGGAGTGCGGGGAGGGCCGCCTGCAGCAAGTAAGGGGGGGAGGGAGGCGGCACGCAGGGGAACTCCCCGCCCCAGCTCATCCCTGCTCTGCCTCCACCCCGAGCATGCCGTCGCTGCTTCACTTCTCCCACCTCCCAGGCTTGCGGCACCTAAGCTGATTGGTGCTGCAAGCCTGGGAGGCGGGAGAAGTGTAGCAGCCACGGCGTGCTCGGGGAGGAGGCAGAGCAGGGATGAGCTGGGGCGGGGAGTTCCCCTGCGTGCCGCCTCCCTCCCCCCCTTACTTGCTGCAGGCGGCCCTCCCCGCACTCCCCTGCCCCAGCTCCCTCCACCTAAATGCCGGCGGTGACCGGGGCGGCCAAAGATCCGGCCGCCGCGGGTGCTGCCGAAGAAAATGGCGCCCCCCCAAATCCTAGCGCCCTAGGCGACTGCCTAGGTCGCCTAAATGGTTGCACCAGCCCTGGCCCACCTGGAGACACCTTTCAAGGACCTGATTTTCAGAAAGTGCTGAGCAGCTGCCTTTTGAAAAATTGAGCCCTAACGTGTGCCAAGACGGACATCCAGAAATGAAGAATCACAAAATCACTAGCCACTTTTAAAATGCTGGCCTTTGCTTCTTGATGTTCCACTTGTTTGTATTTGGTTGGCATTTTCCTGATTTTTACCTGTGTTTTCCCATCTCTATTCATATTATTGCCTATCAACTCGCTGATGCTCTTTATTGCACTAGTTTCTTTTGCTTACTTATGCCATATGTTGGATACATGTGTTAAACAGTTATGTCTACAGTCGTTTTTGGCTCCCAGTTGCCTTAATTTTTCAGTCACATCCTTAAATGTTCTTTCCTATAATACCGAGTTATCACAAACCAGTGTTACTAAGCACAGAGTCTGGTGATTCAAGTCTCAAGAAACATACAGAGTGGAGGCGGAGCAGGGGTGAGCTGGGGCGGGGGTAGTGCCTCAGGGTGGAGGGTGGGGGTGTGGAGCTGCCACGGGGGGGTGCCTCAGGGCGGAGGGGGGGAGCTGCCGAGAGGGGGGGAGCGCCTCAGGGCGGGGGCTCGGGGATGGGGGAGGGGGCAAGGTGGAAGTTTCGCCTAGGGCGCGAAACATCCTTGCACCGGCCCTGAGGTGGGCACCCGAAAATTGAGATACTTTAAATCATTAGTCAATTTTGAAAAGAGGCCAATGGTGATAGCAGTGGGGAAGCTGTAGCTCAGATACCTCAAGGTAGGTTAGTCAGTACAATGATAAAAAATATCTGAGCCGTGGTTAAACTACAGCTTCCACTGTTGCTCCTGCTTGAAACTATACTAAATAGGAGGTTTTGGTGGCAATGAATTGAGTCCCCTTCCATGATTCTTGTGAGGAGAAAGTACATTTCAGCAATGTAAACTAATCAGATAGACCAAAGAAAGAGAAAGTTTGTTTGTCTAAGAAGGTTTCTAGGTTTTTATCCTAAAGGTTTTAAATATGGTTTGCAGAAGGGGAAGCCAAATCATATGGCTTTCATTTTACTTCAAATTCAAGTAAGATTAGGTTCTACTAATATAGCTCTTAAAAATATGTTCTGTAAAGCTGCTGAAACAATAAGACCATGCTTCCTGATCATTCAACCTCCAAAGAGTTAATTTCAGGTTTGTAGGAATGCAATAGCAAGAAATGTTTTCTTATTTCACAGCTTGTCCTTCCGTGGCCCTTCCACGATCCAGAGGATTTAGGTCATACATCTCACAACATCCCTGGGAAGTAAACAAATAGGTAAATTAAATAATAATAGAAGAGGGGGAGAGAAATGGAGAACTATATAGGCAAAGTCGAAAGCAGCTATTTTCAGATATACTTTATGAATTTTCAGATATGGACCTTTTGTTTCTCTGCAAAGAATATAGGATCTTGAAGAACAGGAAAGAAAAGCCACACTGAAGCCTTTGCTTCTTAATGTGTCACTTACTTGTACTTGGTTTGCATTTGTCTCTGTATTGACTGTGCCTCCCCATCCTCTCAGATAATATAAACTCACTTTAATTCTCTCTTGAACGCACGGATGCTCTTTATTGCAATTGTTCCTTTTAGTAACTTATTGCACATGTTGACTACCCTCTGTGTTAAACAGTTATGTCTAAACTCCCTTTCTGTTCCCAATTTCCACAACTGAAGAATTGCATCTTTAAATGCGTCTTCCTATGTACTTATGGTTTTCTGTTTTTCATGGATTAATAGCAATTAGAAATGGAGACATCCCATTAGGTTATATTTAGTCCATTCCCACTTTGGCTAATGCCTCCTACTCTATTTGTTTATCACTCTTGCATTCTCTCACCCCATAAATGCATGTATAAAGTTTGTATAATATATTTCTCTGTCCTTCCACTTCCAAGATCTATCCTCCTTCCCTTCTGAACGAGCCGTTAACCTTAAAGGCACATTTCAAAGATGTCCACTATACCACACTTCTGCTTCCTGTCAAAGTAACATTGTTTGATAAGAGAATTTTGATTCATGATTGTGAAATCTAAATCCCCATGATGAAACTCTATGATTTTTAAATAAGTGATTCATGCCTATCATTTTTGATCTGATTAAAGTGAAATAAATTTGAAAATCAAAGAGTATGAAATAACATAGAATGAAATGGTGAGAACTTTCCTGTAACACTTTGCAGAATTTTCATGGTCACACTTTATAGTTATGGTTCCATTTATAAACTGTTTTAAAGGGTAATGAATGATTAGTAGATGTTTTAAGACATGGCTAATCAATTGTTATCTAGTTCAATAGTTTATTTATAATCCGAGTTTATAATAATCTCCACCAACTTCTAAAGCAGGGGTGGACAAACTATGGTCCACGGGCTGGATCCAGCCTGCCAGCCATTTTAATCCAGCCCTCGAGCACCTGCTGGGGAGCAGGGTCAGGGGCTTGCCCCACTCCAGCACTCCAGTGAGGGAGGAGGGTTGGAGGCTGCTCCACGCAGCTCTCAGAAGCAGCGGCACGACTCCCCTCCAGCTTCTATGTGAAGGGGCAGCCAGGAGGCTCCACTCTGTACGCTGCCTCCACAGCTCCTATTGGCTGGGAACTGCAGCCAATGGGAGCTGCAGGGGCGATGCCTGCAGATGGGGCAGCGCACAGAGCCGCCTGGCCGTGCCTCTGCATAGGACCTGGAGAAGGGACATGCTGCTGCTTCCATGAGCTGCTTGAGGTAAGCGCCACCTAGGGCCTGTCCCCCTGAGCCTCTCCCCGTGCCCCAACTCCCTGTCCCAGCCCAGATCCCCCTCCTGCCCTCCAAACCCCTCAATCCCTGCCCAAAGTATCCTCCTACATGCCAAACTCCTCATCCCCAGCCCCACCCTAGAGTCCGCATCCCCATCTGGAGCCCTCACCCCACACCCCCTGCCCCAGCTCGGAGCCCACTCCTCCACCCTGAACTCCTCATTTCTGGCCCCACCCCAGAACCCACACTCCCAACCAGAGCCCTCATCCCCTCCCACACCCCAACCCCAATTTTGTGAGCATTCATGGCCCACCATACAATTTCTATTCTCAGATGTGGCCCTTGGGCCAAAACGTTTGCCCACCCCTGCTCTAGGGTGTGTTCATAACCATCTATAACACACATTACTCATGTCGCTAACATCCTTATAACATCTATTATTCATTTGTTATTAAACCTTTACAAACAGAACCATAATATAAAAGCAATACTACAGGGATTCAGTGTTTTGCATAGAGCTATGTGAAATGATTTGTATAAACTTCTTGTGCACCTCAAAATATATTCTGTGCTGTGCACAGAAATTGTGAATTATTGCAAGTACATTTGGTACACAATTTTAATTCTGGATACATAAAGAAAATTGGCCCAATCTTTAGCTTGTCCACTTTTTTTGATTGGTACCGCAGGATAGAGAGAGCAGAAACATGGTATGAAGCACCTCATCCTCAGATCCTGCTCCTAGAGGAGTTTGACTGGACCCAAACATCTAACCCAATATATGTATGTGTTATACTTTTGTTATTTGCAATAAATCCAAAGCATCAGCTAAAAGGTGGTCCTGTATCTTATCAAACTTCTAAGCACAGCATTCAGGGAAAGATGGTGTTGCAATGCACATTACACCAGCACTGACTGTGGATACAGTACAGTTAGTATTATTGCTGCCTGAGAATTGCTGACTTGCAATTTTTCTATTGGCTCAACGGCATCAGCAAGAAGAGTGTATTTGGGAATGTTTTATTTCCACAGCAGTTCTGCTTTCGACGGGCTGCAGTGAAAATACCTCACAACATTTCCTGCATTCCACAGCAATGTCCACTTTTTTTTTTACTCCATATATAACTGACATCCTGAAATCAGGAGGAATCTTCTTCCTTCCTTCCTTCCTCCTCCTTCTTCTTCTTCTTCTTCTTTTTTTTTTTTTTAATAAGCAGTGGAATATGAACATTAACAAATACGAGGGTAGAATTTAGCTGCAGTAAATAAGGGAAAAGAGAACTCATTTCAGGACATTTCCAATCTGTCCTTGTTGGGGCTCAGGTTTTTCAATGGAACCAATTCTTTGCAGTGGAGATGGGCTAGGCCCAAAACACCAAACACCGTGTAGTCACTGTATAAATTTGGATCTGGAGAAGGAAACAAATCTGCTGTCTCGGGTCCATTTCTGCTTCTCAGATCTGTTATAAAACCACATTCTTTTAAGACTTGAGGGGGCTGGCGATAGTTTGAGTTCCTCGCCCACCCAGCTAGTAGTCAAGCAAAGAAGGAAGTTGGTGGGGAAACTAAGGTGATGGAATGGAATAAGGAGACAATTTTTTGATTATCTCTAATATAAACCATCAGGCTTTGGGGCTTAAGCCAACCTCTAACTCTTGAGGGTTAGAGAGATAACTTTCCCTGGAGGCAGGTTATCCCATAGCTGCCTTCTACAAGGTTCCTTGCACCTTCCTCCCAAGAAGCTGGTTCTGGCCACTGTCCAAGGCAGGATACTGAATTAGATGGACTGTGATTCAGAGCCAGTCTGGCAATTCTTATATTCCTATTTGGTATCACAGAGCAGAATAAGGAGGGGATCCAAATGTAAGGGATAGCATGAAAACAGGCACCAAGAAACTCGTGGAAGGATGAGGCATGGTTATCTGTAGCATTTCTTGATCATGTGTGAAGCTGATTGCCAGTTCTGGGGTAAGGAAAGAATTTCCCCTTGGGCATATTGGCAGGAGCCTTGAGTGTTTTCCCCTTTTCCTCCAGAGCACTGAGCAGGATCTATGCGTTAAGAGCAGGCTGGGGTAATTCCAATGATCAGTTTTTCTCAGGACAGAGATGAACACATTGGTGATTCTCATTCATCTCCATCATCGGCCTTTTCTGTGTTTTCTAAGCAAACAGTTAGGTACCATTTGTAATGTAATAACAGTGTGTTTAATAATTTCCCAACATATTCCTTTCATGGGAGCTAGATGGCGTCGTGGATTAATGCTCTATTCTTTTTTGTCAGAAGTGCAAACCTGGTTTGATTGGGTGACAATTTGATATGCTGATGGGAATATAATCTCTAGTGGGCCTTAGTGCTCCTTGCAAAGGCGCCACTCATCGTGGCATGATTATCAGATTCTGCCCTAGAAAGACTGAGTACTGGAATAGTAAAGGTCGTGCCCTTGCATGGTTCAGCTATGTGGGGAAGCCTGCACAACTGTACCTGTTGACTTTACACCTGGGTTCACCCACTGCTTATCAGTCATACACTTTTCATGAGTACTCAAGTTCCCTGGTTAAAAAAAGAAAAGAACAAAACCTGACATTTCCCCTGCCTGCATGTAGAAGTATTTCCGGTTTTTCAGGCTCTTTCTCATATAGAGTTGTTCAAGACTGTTCAGATGGAATAATCCAAACTTTCCCCTGCAGTATAAAAACTAATATATAAAACTTGAAAGCAGATCTCTATGCAAATACCAGCAAGCTGCTGGACACAATATTTGCATTCAAACAAAGTCTTGATCTCTCTTTTTATCCATGAGAAAAAGAGCTCTGGCTAAAAACAGATGGCTTATCAAACAATACAAAGAAATTGGGGAAAGTCACTTAAGAAACCTTTGTCTGTTATGAGAAATGCTGTTGTGCTAACGTATGCACTGTTTGAAAATTCATAGAGCACCGTGTAAGAGCCTAAATCAGTCAGCAGCTAGGAGAGACTGGGTGATTTGGAGGATTAATAATGGGGAATGTAGCCTATGCTCTCTAAGGGGGTCAGTTTACATCCAGCCCAGGTTGATACCATTCAGTGGTTGTTCAGTGGCCTGTATGAAGTGAGTTTGGTGATTGCAGGATAGTTTCAATGGGTAGGGATCTTTATATAAAGCACCTCCAAACTCTACCATTGACACTTGTCCCTTTGCAGACATCCTTAGCAGACAGGCTGCAGATTAAATGGGCATGGAAAATGAGCAACCCTTTTATATCTGGAGGGCCCTGGAAGGGAGGAGTGAAGCACGGTGATGATGAATATGTGGTACCTGTTCTGTGGATAAAGAAAGAACTTCAATACCCAGTTGAGATGAGCCTGAGAGCTCAGATCTAATCCTCCCTGAAGTGTAGGGAGCTTTCAGATCTGAATATTGTTTAGCCCACTCCCTTAGTTATCAGTCTATCATCTTTTGCAATCAGAGCCGCATAATGTAATGGAAGGAACAAGGGACTATAAATTGGGAGACCTGGGAACTTCCACTGACCTGATGTGTAACCCTAGGCAAGTCACTTCATTTCTTTGTCCCTTTGCTTCTCCTCCCCTCCTTTCTCTGTTTTGTCTGTTTAAACTGCAAGCTTGCTGGGGCATGGAATGACTTTTATTTACTATGTGTTTGTTCAGTGCCTAGCACACGGGGCCCTGATCCCAGTTACAGCCTCTAGGGGCTGCTGTAATACAAATAACAACACCCACTTTTCAAAAAACAAACAAATAATCAAAAAACCCAATAAAGAACCAAAACAGAAATATGCCATTTGCTCTAGAAAGATGGATCTGAAAATAGGTGAGTGCTGTTCCGTTCTGTACATTTGTGTCCAACCACCGACAAACAAATATATATGAAAGAGAAGCATTCACATGGGTACAAATACTCACTATGGGGGTAAATTTTCCAAGTGTTGTTTCTTCCTCCTCCTATTTTTCTGACATTTGCTTTGGTTTATACTCTCTGGCAAACAGCAGAGTTCCAGTGAAGCTGACATGCAGAGCTCACAGAGATGCTAAGGAAATATTTTTCCTAGCAACAAGCAGCATATGAAAACATGAAGAAATGCTTCCCCTGCTCATATTTGCCTTCCACTTTTTTAGTCATTTGTGGCTGAGATAAGAATTGGGGAATTAAACATTCTGGTGGTTCACATTTTTCAGGCAATCTGAAAAACCTTGGAAAAATAGAATCTTTTTGTCCATTACTCATTATTATTTGTAGTACAGGAGCACCTTGAGGTGAGATCAGGGCCGCATTGTACTGGCCACTGTACAAACACACAGTAATATATAGTCTACCCCCAATGGGTAGACCATAACTTATGGGTCTACCCCCAGTGGTTACAGTGGCTCAACTCTATTTTGAGGTCACTCTTACACGGGTTTACAGCTGCCTTATATAGATTTATCCTAAATCAGTTCCTTACTGACTTAAGCTGAATTGCTATAAGGTGCTTTCTTAAGCTCATTTAAGAGTGTCCACACAAGCATCTTGTATCAATTTAATTAATTAACCATGTTGGTTTTGTGTAGACAAGTTCTTAAATGATAAGTTCTTTGCAGCATAGACTGTCTGTCATTCTGTGTATACAGTGCCTAGCACCCTTGGGGACTGAGCTCTGTTAGGACTGCAAGGTGTTAATGAAATAAAAATAATTATACTTTTTCTTTATATTTTACTTTGGAGTCAATGGGGTTTTGAATGGGGGTAGCAGTCTGTCTGTGTACTGTCAGATGCAGGACCAGAACCTCAATAGAAAAGGCAGAGGGAAAAAGGAAGAATTATCATCCATGCTTTACAAAAGAGGAACTAAGGCAAGGAGAGATTAAATGACTTGTCTGGGGTCATCCAGGAAGTCTATTGCAGAGTCAGGAATTGAACTTAGTTAGCCTGATTACTCAGCTAGTGCTTTAACCACAAGACCATGGTTCCTCTCAAGAGGATGCCTGCTCATAGGGTAGGACAAGCTCAAGGTTCCGATTCTCATCCAAAATTTAGACTCATAGACTTTAAGGCCAGAAGGGACCATCCTGATAATCTAATCTAATTTCCTGCACATTGCAGGACACAGAACCTCACCCACTCCTCTAATAGACCCCTAACCTCTGGCTGAGATACTGAAGTCCTCAAATCATGATTTAAATACTTCAAGTTACAGAGAATTCACCATTTATTCTTATAAAAACCAGCAAGTGACCCATAGCCAATGCTGCAGAGGAAGGTGAACCCCTCTTTCCCCATATCTCTGCCAATATGACCTGAGGGAAAATTCCTTCCTGACCCCAAATACAGAAATCAGTTAGACTCTGAACTTGTCTGCAAGACCCACCAGCCAGACACTTGGGAAAGAATTCACTGTAGTAACTCAGAGCCCTTCCCATCTAGTGCCCTATCTCTGGCCACTGGAGATATTTGCTATTAGCAGATGCAGATGGGCCATATGCCATTGTAGGCAATTTCATCATACCATCCCCTCCATAAATTTATCAAGCTCAGTCTTGAAACTAATTAGGATAAGCCAAATTCCCAAAGGACTAAGTGGAATTTTAGACTAAATATGGACTGCAGGGTTTGTTAAATTGTTTGAAGATAAGACCCACTAACACCTACTGTGATAAAGTAGTGAAACATTCAGTACTGAAGCAACATCTTCCTTGGTAAGTTCCTGAGCTCTATCAACTCTCCCTACTATAGAATTGACCTTTTCTAGTAACTTTTCCCCAGGATCCATTGGATGGTGGGGTCTGGCCTTTTAATTTTGGCAGAGACTAGCAGCTGCAGTTCTGAAGTGGCCATTTTGTAACTTGCTACTGTTTGTTATGTTGTTTTTTCCTTCAGCTGCTCAGTATTCTTAGCTCCTTTTACATTTTCTCTCCCAGTTCACTCTTTCTAGTGTCCTTTTAAGTCTGTGTTCATTTCAAGAGATGAATAAGTTTTAGGAATACTTGCCTTAGTTCCAGCTATGGTCCTTTATCTGGTGCTGTTTTAGACCTGAATCTTTATTTCTGGGTATGCCTTTTAGCAGTATGATTTAGCTGCTTATAATATAATTAAATACTAGCCAGTGAATTACTCTGAACCTGAGGATACATGTAGATATATTTCATACTGTGATTTCTGGGATCCACATAAAAGGGATCATAATGATTCTGGCTCCTGGAGGTAAAAGAGTCTGGGAGTGAGGTGGAGCCAGCCCTGAGATAGGGGAGTGCCTCATGTTACAACTTGAGTGGTCTCTGATTAATTACATAGTGACGTGGAAGGGAAAAGTCTCTACAAAGAGGCATCCAGGTCTTCACAGCCAGAAGATGACTGTGACATGGAAATTTAAAGACTGGGATGTAAATGGGATGACCTCTGGGTTGTGGTGCTACCTTAAGAATAGTGCCATGATAGTGAAAAGAGCAGTAAAAAAGCATGCATTTTAATGTGTGTTGTATTATCTGGTACCTGTGTCCTTGGCAGTCATGCTCCCAAAGGCCCTTAATAGTTTTCTAGGCTGTAAATGAAATATTGTCTAGGTAGGTAGGTAGATAATGATGACGCCTCTAAAACAGATAAGAGTCAGGAGTCAGGAGTGCTCAGTTTCAAACAGTTCAGATAAGAAGCCTCCAACTTGTGGTTGCTTATCTGATTGAACCTAAACTCTCATCTATTTCAGATTTACCAATCACAAGTAAGGATTTACCTGCTTTGATAATGTGGTGGTGAGCAGCATAGAAAGTCCTAAGATACAACTCTCTTATTTTATCCATCCTTTGCTCTATCCATGTTTAGTGTAGTGAACACCATAGTACCTAGGGACCAAATAGAAGAGCTAAAAGACGCCATTGTATGAGAGAGGCCATATTCTCTGCTTCATCTTTCAGATAATCTCTTTGGGGGAAATATAACTATATGAGAACAGGCCTCTTGTTGACCAATATGTTGCTGGCTCTGTTGTAGGTGAGTCTTGCATGATGTTCTAAAGAAGGCAATTGTCTTGCCTCTCTTGTTTTATCAGCGAATTCACATGAGTGTATCAGTCATATCTGTGCCGTACTTTATATAGTGCATTCTTTATTTTTTAGCTATTAAATAACCTTAATATCAGTCATTGACGCATGAATTCATTTCAGGATGGAAATGGAAACACCACCTCTTTGCAGCTAATAATAGGAGTGACATTGTTAAACAATTAAAATGAAAAATATTATTAATAGGTTCTTCATACACGTTAAACAAAACCTCAATAAGCACTCTGTTTTATTGTTTAGCCTTCTGCATGAGTCATAGGGAAAGTGTTAATGTTCAGGAGCTGATATGAATCACGTCTTTGTGAACAATCTTCCAAGGCCAGCTCTGAGACCCTAAACATATTTATACTTTGTAGTCAGCTTCGTGCAAAGAAACTGAAAGTGTAATCAGAGTGAGTTTGTTTAACAAAGAGATTCTCTGCATTTTATGTATACTGAATGCTAACATGGGGTGAAAATAAGCTACTAAATGGAGTGCTGTGCACATTAGGGTACAAGTCACAAATGGAATGTGGCCGGCAGCACAAGCCAGTAAATGTTGAAAGTGCTCTGTGACTTTAAAAGAAAATCCTATATTCATGCATGGAATCCATATAACCCCCTATTCACAAAGAAAGATGTCCCCTTCTCTTACAAGCTGATCCATGGTGCTTAAAGTGTCTCTGGGTTCTGACAACTTTTACTAACAGTAAGGTAACTTCAAGGGAAATGAAGATTAGTCTTACACAAAATGACATGAATGTGTTTTAAGTAACTTGGGTGCTACAATATATTGTATATGTTTGTATTACAGATAGAAATGTAGAATTACTGAAGTACAAGCTACTGTACTGCTTTATATGCAGTCAGACCAAAGAAATTAGTCTTTCTAATGAGATGATCTGCTAATTAGTAGCAGTAATTGGCAATAGTTGTGTTGATTACTTCCAATAATTTGCAATAGATGTTGATAACTACCTTAATGTCCTGGAAGTCTCAGCGCACAAGAGGATTGAATTTGCCTGTTCTGGAGGAGGGAGAGAATTAACTGATATTAACACCCTTTCTAACACTGTAAACTACTCAAAGTTTCTGGTGACAAAGTGCAGTTTGGAGGAATGAATCGGGTGGTCCTAAAATCTAATCCTATATTTAGGAATTATCATGATATTCTAATAGTATTGTTTGTGTATTTCTTTTATGCTACGATAGTGTAGATTAGGAAATTGCTTTGGGATATGAACACAGATAAAGCACTCTCTTTGGCTGTTAGTGTCAGACATATGTATATTCAACCCAGGAAATTCATGGGTCTTCCTGGTTTTGGGTTATTTTTAAGTACAATTTTATTTCATTTTTATCTATGCACCCTTTAATAATATCAGAAGTTTGCACATTCGTAAAAGTACTCATCTAAGGATGACAAGATGCTTTTCAAACATTACTGAATTAATCCTCATCACAACCCTGTAAGGCTGTAAGTATTAATACCAGCTTCTTACATATGTGTAAAAGGAGGCACAAATAAATTGAAATGACAGAGCCAGGAATGGAATGAAGAATTCCTGGTCCTGTGCTTTTAACCATACTACATTTAAGACATGACATCTACTCATAAAATACATTCCTGCACAGCCTCTCTCCTCCCCACACTCAAAAGTACACATTTTGTTTGGGAACTTTAATGACTGTCATTGTTCTAAATTGAAATACTGTTATGTCTTGTGCTCTCAGCTAATACAGCTATCCTGTGTTCACAGGTGGCACCCATCGGCCCTGCAGTGCTGGAGCATTTTTTTTGGAGGAGCTGTAGCCATCTTCATGTCTTTGACTGGTACGGAACAATGAAGGTGTATATCTCCTTGGGGAGGGCATAGTTTGATTTTCTTGAAAGAACCAGCACATAACCTTACCAGATATAATAGCCAATGCCCTGCTCAGTGATGGAGATTAGTCAAAAGTACTATTTACCAGCAATCTACAGAACAGAAAGACAACAGAAAACAAAGGAATTGCTAGTTCATGCAAACCTTACGTCGATATTACAAAAGAACCCTGTAAACTTTAAGTTTCAGAATAACACTCTATTATACCTAGTTCCTCACATGTCAGTGTTTCTTGTTCTTCTAATAGTCTTGTCAAAGTTGATAACTCATGTGCTTAAGGCCAAGCAGGTGCACAAATGTCTGGACCAAGGTCTAATACTATTAAAAAAATAAAAGTTTAAAGCCAGGTGTCACTTCATTTAGAAGTGGGTTAAAGTGTTATTAATAGTCTGATTAAACATCCTTTTCTTTTGCAACTAGGACAGAACATAATTATAACTGCTTCCTTTTCTGTTGCAAAACATATATTGACATTTGATTAGCAATGCTTCCTTCGCTAATCTGTTGATATATCTGCGTTTATAAGTGGCATGTCCAATCTGCTCTGTTTACAGAGAACCTGGGGAAACCTCCACCCTTGAAATGAAACAAAACAATATCATTTGCATATTATGCAGTTAATCTTCCCTTTGGTTTGTGGCACAGGTATAGGTCATGGCTTTCTTGAAGCAGTTTCAGTTAATATGCAAATTACAAATATTCAGGCTAATAACCTCTTGTTGCTTTAGAAGGATACAGTTTATCGAGGCTGAAGTGGACAAATTTAGAAATTCAAGTAGGCATCATATAGAAATTAGAATTCAGACACATGGATACAGTCACATGTCACAGTCTTTCTGATCTTACTGGCAAATTCATAGTTTTGCTTGGTGTCATCATTCAGATTTGATCAAATAAAATGTGTCCGAATGATGACATCTCTGCACATAAAGCTCTTTGTGACTGTCTGCAGTGAGAACAATCGAAATGTTGGTAGGGGAGATTTTCACAGGCAAAGTCAGTGTGAGTTGGGCACCTAGTTTCATTTGTGCATATGAAAATGTTCAGTAAGCACAGAGATGTCTTAAGGTATTGCTATATTCCATACTGTGAAAACAGAAGGTAAAGGAATGGCTAGTAGACATATCCAAGCTAGCGTTAATCTAGCTACCTTGTGTACTGAAGCAGTGAAACTGTGGCACTGTGTGCTTTAGAGAGAGCCTTCTCTGAACCTTCTCTCTAACCCTAGGTAATTACGCACAGGGCTAACCCATGCTGAAGCGCACAATACTATGGCTTCACTGCTTCAGTACCTGAACTAACTAGTTGTGTAGAAGGGCATAGCTAGAGCTCTGTTGCCCTGTCAGTCTCCTGTTTTATCTCCACTGGTCTCCAGCCTGGCACACAGCTGACCACTACTGGGGGAGTTTAAAGGTGTTTTAAAGACTTCTTTGCAACCTCCCTCCTGATTTACACTACGCAGTCCTTGTCCATAACTTAAGATACAGCCTGGAATTTTTCCTTATTTGTGGCTTCAACAATAAAGTCAGATTTATTGAAATTATTCCTGTTAGAAGATTAACTTTGTTTGTTGTTTCCAGTCTTCAAAGAGCCTCTTGGATCTCTGCCTGCCTTCAGTGGGGTTGGTTAGCAAAGCTAGTTGCCTTTTCAAGGTTGAAAATTTAAACTTTGCTGCCACACATTGTCTGCAGGTTAAATAATGACCGTGCTGACCTGATTAACACAGAATGTTCCGTGTTGTTATTGCTGATCAAAGGGCTGTAATATGTGTCCAAATTACTATTAGTAGAAATTTACTCACTGCTGAGCTATGCAAGGTTTTCAGAAGTCATGCAATAAAAATGTTCAGATGTAAGTTATCAAACAGAGAAAGAAGAGCTTAATTTAGAAGCTGTTCCTCCACCAAAAAGTTATTGGGAATTTGGCCATAGTCTTCAACAGTGCAGGATCAGACCGTTATTATTTAACACTCTGTAGGCTGATGACACATATAGCACCTGGCTAGGGTGATGAGTTCTATAGAAATGTACGCATACACATATTGCAAATAATGAAGGAGCCAGTGATGAGGCTGTAAGTACAGACAAACTGAAAAGGGATCCATTTCTATGTCGCTTCTCAGAAGGTACAGCCCAGGAACTGAGAGATGGGCAGATGTAAAGGTAGCTTTATAGCATCTTTGCACTTCTATGATTCTGAACTGCTGTGACATGATTTGATATCCAGTGTAATCAAGAGGAGCTCCAGGGAATAATCTAATTGGACTGCAGCCAAAAGATCACCTAGGAGCCTGGCATAGGTGGAGGTCTGGTCCCATCCCTTCTTGCTCTTGACATTCTCACTCCCACCTCTGCACTAGCACCCTGACTTCCCCTGAGAGTGACTGAGGCCAGTATACCATGCCAGGGGAATCCCCATCTGGATGGTTACGTTTGTTCTGTGTTTCCTTTGCACAGCTGGAAAGCTATGAGTGAAGAATTCTTAATTGATTGCATATTACAACCCCCTTGTGCTCAATCTGCACAGCTGTTACTGACTACATAAGATGCCCGGCAGGGGAGAATCCAGCCCAGTGGAGGTTAAGAGTGGTCAATAGTTTTCAAAAGATACTCTGCACCTGACCAGATCAGGCCCTTTGATTCTAAGGGTGAGTTGTTATTTTATTTCCTGAACCCTTTAGTCCATTGCTAGTGAAGATTTCACTCAGTCCTAGTGGAGTTCAGGAATGCTTAATTCTTTGACTTCTTTGTGGGTATTCTGTCCAGGACGGGACAGACTTTTGTGAAAATAATATTGGCATGGCATCATTTGAGAACTCTGAGCTTCACTGTTTCACCCAGAATGTCAGTATTCTAGACCCTGACCCTGCAACTGACTCAGTGATGGTCGAATCCTTTGTCTGCTGAGGCACTGTGGTCCGGCCCACATGCAACTAGTTGCAGGATTGCGGCCCTAGTTTGCACAGATGTCTTTTCTTGGGAAACAAAAATGTTTATAAAATGTGTAACATTCAATTTAATAATTGTATTAAATTATAAGGAAACATATGAGTTCCCTTAGTCTGAGCATCAACCCTTTGCAAACTAATTAGATTCAAATTGTTAGCAGTGGAAAAATATCAGTTTGTGTTTTGTCTTTCACATACTAGTCTTAAAACACAATAGGAAAGATTTTTTACGGAATTCATTGTATTAAGTTAAAACCTGTACACTCTGCACTGATTAAAAAGTCCATTTTGCTAGAGGGAATCAAAGAGATGACACTGGTTTGTAGGTATGAAGATCACTATATTAATAACCTATAATCTTTCCCAGCTAGTTTATTCTTTCCCATGCTTGCATTCGCCTACCACATTTTGGTTGATATTGAGTCTATTCTAGAAGCATGCACAAAATAAACATGTATAAACCCAGCCCTCTGAGGAAGTGTTTGACCAATGAGAACCAGATTGGAGGCTTGGCATTCCTATGGAAACTGCCCTGGGATCCATTGGCCCATGGAGATATGCAGGATTTTGCTAATTTCAAAGGGTTAAACTTTACTCTTCCCTACCAATGGGAACATTTGGAAGCACATCCCCACAGGGACCCTTATGGAGTTTTCTTTTGTAGTGGCTGTTCCAGCCCAACCTTTCTGCAGTGAACTAAACACTGACAACAATGAGAAGTATGCTTTGATGAGTCAAGTCCCTGTAAATTTGGATGAAAAGTTTGGGGGGTTTCCTGCTCATACCCATTTTAGTAGCTGAACAAAACTAATTGCCATGTGGCTCCAGTATTCTAAATACTTGAATGATCAAGGTTCACATTCCCATAGTTCACTGCAGTTGATACCTTTCATTGGCTTATCAATAATCAGTGTGTTTAGTTTACTTATTTCCCTTTGGTAGCTTTGCGGTTTGAGTGGCTGTTTGTACAGCATTAGTAACTTAACAACACACACATGCCACTAGGCTGTCATTGTGGACAATTATTTCATATTCATGCACTTTTATTATCACACTTTTACAGCCTGCTTGTCAGTTTTTGGGTGGGGAAACTTACTATGATTGAACTTGGCATAGCAAGACTCTGATATTGTGAAACAGCTCCGAGAGGCTCAATAGCTCAGAATAGTTTATAGTGGCAGGTGTAGGAGATAAAAGAGGAGTGTCATATTTACTAGGATACGAGATACTAGGATATGCCATAAAATCTGAACCAGTGCAGGAGAACAGAAAGTAAATTATTATTTTATGATCACCTCTTTTTTAACTTGGTATGGAAAGCATTGCAGTAGTTCGAAGTAAGAAGGTAAAAGGGCAGCGCAGAACTGAATGCTTTAAGTTCACCTCAATATGGTCATCAAATTCTTTCCTTTGCAAATAAAAACAAAAGAAAAATGCTGTTTACCTGGGTAAAAAGGGCTACAAAAGTTTTGAGGAGATCTGTACAACTTTTTAGTATTAAAAATGAAAGAAGGGCTGGTAAGGCAATGTTTGGATCCAGATACGGATCTAGATCAGACTTAGAGTGGAGTTTGGATTCAACACTGGCTGAGGGGGAAGGTTTGGGTTCAGGTTGAGAACTAGGTGGTGCTGCCATCTTCTGAGTCACTCCTACAAGAGTGATGGAAACCTCATGAGATCAGAGAAATCCTATGTATCCAAATACAAGTCAAAATGTGAAAGCCCCTAGTTGATTTAGACTGAAGCTACAGCCAGCACAGTAGTGGTGGGTTCTGGTTCCAAGTTTTGAATTCAATCCCCTTCCTAAGATTCAAAAGAGTTCATAATAGAAGGTCAGGGTTTGGTCCATCTCCATTAAGAATAGTCTGTAGCGAGAGCTATTATCATAGGATTTTTACTACTATCTAGAGTAGTTTGTCAGCCACAGTTTAATTACCCTGGCACCTGGAGTTGTAAATGTTATAGCTGGTCAACATTTTTCAATGAAAAGTGGATTTTTTAAATTGAAAAATGGTATTTTTCAAAAAATGAAAACATTGACTTTTTAAATCAAAATTTTTCTTAAATCGTTATAACAGCTGGTACTGAAATGGTTCATTTGACAAATACCCATTTTTATAGACACAATCACTGTCTTAATTTGGTGAATTTTAGACATTTGTCTGTGAGATGGAATAAATCGGAAATGTCTAGTCTGGTGGTTATTTCCTTGTCACACCAGGACCATACTGGCTCAAACCTGCCACTGAGTTTAACAGGACCTGTAATAACCCATTTAAAACGTAATGCATTTATCACTTTGCTCAGATCAAAGGCATGCAGCTTCAAAGGCTCTAGTTACATTGGGAGGATGTAGTGGGCTGACTTTATCTATTGGTTAATGTAGAGTTTGAAATCTGTCTGATGCAAAAAAAAATTGAATTCAAAATTACAAAACTCCTTTTAAGATATTTTCACCCTGGTAGCTAGTAATTGTGTTATTGTAAATCCAAGTGTCCAAAGTTTCCCAGTGGATCCTTTCCCATGTGCCCAGATGGTACCATTCAAGACATAAATATTCATACTTTGTACATAGTGCAACTTTTATTTCTCTTTTTCCTGTCCTCCTTGTCATCTTCCTCATCTCCCTCTTTGACCTTTTACTTTCATGTCCATCTCTCTCCTCAGTGTTGTTAAATGTTGGAATGGAGAGGGAATGTGTGGAATGTTTGAAAATTTCATAAGATTGCCTGAAAACACATGACACTTGCCTATAATTTCAAGTTCAATTTCAAATGCAGAACTCAGGTCAAATTTACTTAAATGCTTATAAACCTTTTGGGCCCAATTTTGATCCTGTGCTGTAGTGAAAATAGTAATTCCAAGTCAAAAGAGTTACTCTTGATTTGCTCAGATGTAAGTGAGGACAAAATTTGAATGGACTGTTCATGCAAGATGTTTTGAAGTTTTTGCTGAACCTGGGGCAGGTTTAAATAAAAATTTGGCCTCTTTGTGATTTTAGGTGGAAACTACAAAAAACTACATACAAACTACACAAAACTTAGCCCTGGTCTACACTATGAGTTTAGGTTGAATTTAGCAGCGTTACATCGATTTAACCCTGCACCTGTCCACACAATGAAGCCGTTTTTTTTTACTTAATTGTTCTTAAAATCAATTTCTGAACTCCTCCCCGATGAGGGGATTAGCACTGAAATCGACCTTCCCGGGTCGAATTTGGGGTAGTGTGGTCACAATTCGACGGTATTGGTCTCCGGGAGCTATCCCAGAGTGCTCCATTGTGACCACTCTAGACAGCGCTCTCAACTCAGGTGTACTGGCCAGGTAGACAGGAAAAGGCCAGCGTGGCAATCTGCAGGTGAGTGCAGATCTTATCAGCAGAGGTGACCATGAATCGCAAAAGAGCTCCAGCATGGATCGAACGGGAGGTACAGGATCTGATCGCTGTTGTGTATTTGGTTGTCATGGGTTTTGTTACTATGGCAACTGAGTTAGACTATTAAGGGATAGCTCAGCCGGTTTCAACCGGCTGAGTGAGCTCTCTGTCTCTGTAAATAAAATGGAGGTTTTGGTTAGCTGTCTGCTCTCTGGCCTCAAGTGATTGCTTCCTACACCGGCTGCCCCAAGGATACAACACTGGCGACGAGGATGGGATCCTGGTGCTGCTCCAGTAACAGAAGGAAGTAGAAGTCAAGGTAAAGACCAAACAAAGAAAAAAAGCTGCTTGTTGCACTGACTGTGAAAGTGAAACTAAAAATCATGGCTACTCTGACCAGGCCCCTGGAGCCTTTTGATGAGAATACAGAGCAGTGGCATGTGTATACTGAGCGTTTTGAGCTTTTTGGTATTGCAAATGACATTACAGAAGCGAAGAAGGTGCCAATATTCTTAACTGTTGTAGGGGCTAAAACCTACTCTCTGCTACGCAGCTTACTACACCCTGTTAAGCCTGAGACTAAATCTTACAGTGACATTGTGGAAATCCTGGGGTCTCATTTCTCCCCAAAACCACTGGTAATTGCTGAAAGATATAGGTTCCACAAAAGAGACCAAAAGGAAGATGAAACAGTTGTACAATTTGTAGCCATTTTAAAAAGCTAGCAGAACACTGTGAATTTAAAGAGATGTTAAATGATGCCCTGCGTGACAGGTTAGTGTGTGGCCTCTGCAGTGAAGCTATACGGAAGTGCCTACTGACAGAGGCTCAGCTTACATTACAGAAGGCTGTTGATATTGCTGTCTCCATGGAACTGGCTACAAGGGAGGCACAATACATCGGTGCATCCCCTAGGGTGCAAAAAGTGTCACAAGAACTGACCCACAAAATGGTGCAGAGTCAAGAATGTTACCGCTGTGGTAAGCTGGGTCACCAGGCATCAGAATGCTGGTGTAAGGACCTGGTGTGTCGACACTGTGGCAAAAAGGGACACATTGAGTATGCCTGTAAACAAAAGAAAAAGAGGCCTGTGGTCTGGCCGACAAAAAGAGGAACCTTGCATACCCTAGAGCAGACCCAGGATGATCAAGGTGACACCTCCTCACAAGAGGAAGTGCCACTGCATGTTTTGTCTTTGGCAGCGGGCTCACATGAATACTGGGTAACCCCTTATTGGAGGGCAAACCTATACGCATGGAACTAGACACCGGTGCAGCTGTCTCGCTGGTTCCGGAGACTGTGTATAAGGAAAAGCTACAGCATCTTCCGCTTAAGGCAACAAAAACTGTTCTGAAGACGTATACAGGTGAAGCTGTGCCCATGTTGGGCACTATTGATGTTAAGGTGGAGCTCAATGGACAGGCGGCTAAATTGCCACTGTTTGTGGTGAGAGGTGACTACCCAGCCTTAATGGGTAGGTCTTGGCTTGGGAAGATTCAGCTGAACTGGGCAGAAGTGCACCGGATGACTAAAGAAGAAACCAGTCTAACCCCTATACTAAGGAAACATGCTGCTGTTTTTGGAGATGATTTGGGAAGTATGAAGGGAATCACTGTGACATTGAACATTAAACCTGGCAGTCCACCAAAATATCTGAAAGCCCGAACTGTGCCATATGCCATCAGGCCAAAAGTTGAAGCAGACCTGGAGCGCCTGGTCACCAATGGAGTCCTAATACCAGTTACCCATAGCTCATGGGCCACTCCTATCGTTCCAATAGTGAAGAAAGATGGCTCTCTCTGGATTTGCGGTGATTTTAAAGTCACTGTCAACCCAGTGTTGTGTGCAGAGCAATACCCGCTTCCCCGCATCGATGACCTCTTCGCAGGCCTGGCTGGGGGACAAAAGTTCAGTAAGATTGATCTGAGTCAAGCATATTTACAGATGCACGTCGATGAAAAGTCCCAAGAGCTGTTGACTATTGTGACTCATAAGGGGCTTTATCGATACTGTCGCCTACCCTTCGGAATCACATCGGCTCCCGCCCTGTTCCAGAGGGCTATGGACCAGATCTTGTGTGGCTTGTCAGGAGTTCAGTGCTATCTGGATGATATCCTGGTCACTGGAAGAAATGAAGAGGATCACTTAAAGAATTTAGAGGCTACCCTACAAAGACTGGAAGAGTATGGCCTAGAAGTTCGCAAAGACAAGTGTGAATTCTTCAAGCCCTCTGTTGAATATTTGGGACACATCATCGATTCTGCAGGTCTTCATAAGGCCCCTGCAAAAGTTAAAGCTATTGTGGAGGCAATGCCGAGGGAGAGAATTAAAATCAACAAAGGGGGTGGGTTTGCATTAAGGAGAAACACACACAACTGTCACACAGAATGGCCCCCAAGGATTGAACTCAAAACCCTGGGTTTAGCATGCCAATGCTCAAACCACTGAGCTATCCCTCCTCCTGCCCTAATCCAGGCAGGACTGAATCTCCATTAAATTTTTCAAGGTGCTCCTGACAGACCTCACCAAAACAATTGTTGGACGTTGATTTCAGGGAGGGAGGGAGAGGGGAGCAAATTAATACAAAACAAATCTGGTCTCTTTCTTTTTTGATCCACTCCATCTCTCTTATACATTTTAGGCTGGCAGCAGATGGTGCAGTATGATTGCTAGCCATCGTCATCTCCTGGCTGATCGCCAGAAGGCAGTGCAGTACGACTGCAGGCAGGACTGAATCTCCAGGAGAAGAAACTTAAAAAGAGAATGACCTGGAGTCACTCCCATTTATGTCCAGGCACCCCTGACAGACCTCACTGAGGTCAGCTAAAAGAGCACCCAGGAGATGACGACGATGACTACCAATCATAATGCACCGTCTGCTGCCAAAAGGCAATGAGCTGCTGCTGTGTAGCAATGCAGTACCACATCTGCCAGCACCCAAGAGACATGGTGACGGTGAGCTGAGCGGGCTCCATGCTTACCGTGGTATGGCGTCTGCACGGGAACCCATGAACAAAAGGCAATAAATGATTGTTTGCCGTTGCCTTCACGGAGGGAGGGAGGTGGGGCCTGATGACATGTACCCAGAACCACCCCGACAATGTTTTTGATCCATCAGGCATTGGGATCTCAACCCAGAATTCCAATGGGCAGCAGAGACTGCGGGAACTGTGGGATAGCTACCCACAGTGCAACACTCTGGAAATTGACACTAGCCTTGGTACTGTGGATGAACTCTGCTGACTTAATGGTCTTAAGTGGGGACACACACAATTGACTGTATAAAATTGATTTTTAAAAAATCTACTTTTATAAATTCGACCTAATTTCGTAGTGTAGGCATACCCTTAGTGGTTTTGCAAGTTTTGACTTGAAACTAGGCAAACCTCAGTGATTTCAGCTGTGTTTAGCATTGAGTGTTATGGATGGTGTGAACCTTAAATTGAAAGTCAAAGGGTGATAGAAAAGTAGTAAAATTTGGCAATGTGCCAACATTTTAAGAAAGGGTCTCAGAAAGCCCTGTGAACTGAGCCCGCTGAGTTTCTGTTTAAATTAACCTGAAAATTCTATAATCAACAAAATCAAGTTAACTACAGTGTGTCACCTCTGGCCACTGTCAAAAATTGTCTGTGAAGTATATCTGTAAGGATAGTTAGTGCAGAGAGAGCAGTGAACAGCAGCAGTATTTCAATAGAAAGGAAAATAGATACCAGAAAAATGATAGCTAGCAATGAATGCAGGAGTAGAGAATAGAAAGATGTGAGAGGGTATAGATGAGGGCTTTTTAAGTGTGGGTTAAAACAGATTATGGGCTACATCAGTAAAAAGTGTCAAGATATAGGACAAGATAGGAAAGCCAGAATGTGATGGAGGTTGAAGGCATGAAAAACAGGGGAAAAGTCTATGTGCAAAATAGTGGCTTAGTGCAACTTCAGAGGACTTGCATCCTCTTAGGGCGCTTTTGGAAAAAAAAATTAAATGGATAAATTTCTTGCAGCTATGTGTAGTGCAAACTCATGTGCTAGAAATTATCATGCACTACTCAATGTGAAATTCTAGAGAATGTGGTAAAGTATGGCACTAGGACCATCCAGCTATTCATGTGGTGCCAGAACGTTAGAACACAGAATGCCTATGTGCCAATGAAGGGATTTCCAGAAAATAAAACAGTCAACCTATCTATTCTGAAGGCTAACGGGCACATTTCCTGATAGATGAAATCTTGTGTGTTTTCCACGGTCAGCAGTCTAGAAACCCTGGAAAGGATATAGCCATTGTGGAACTCCTAGTTGCTATAAGTGAGCAGAGCCATAATTTTTCTAAAAGTTTCAATATCTCTGAGTGTTTGCTGATTTCCAAAACAGTCAATGAGGCATCTGTATCCCAAGTGTAAATGGATGGGGTACTTGTCCTCATTATTTTTATCCTGAAGGATGGATAGGACCAAATATTGCACATTTTCTAGACCAATGAATTGCCATTTGCTTTACAGTTTGAGGTACTTAGGTGAGCTTTGGATGGAAAAACATAAGGCCCACTCCTGAAAACATACATAATCAGCTACTCAAATGAGTAGTGTCATTGAACTCAGTGTGTTTTCAAGATTAGGAGTACAGATTAGCTGTTATTAATTACAGGATGTCCTATGTTTTGGCTAATAATAAAACAGTGAGGTTTTGAGATTCTTTTGGCAAAAATTCTGCTATTATTTAGAAATCTGGAAAGCTGCTACTATATGTGTCATCATTTGCTATTTCAGAATTATGAGGGGGAGCAGACTTATTGAAATTTCCCCCCCACCATGTTTAAATTTGGCGTAAAAGCGCATAAGTGAGCCAGCTGCCTGCACAGAATTTTTTGCAGTCATTTCAGATAATGTAGCTAAGACTTCTCCAATAATAAAGCTGCTGAGTCAATACATTTAAAAACCTCACCAAATGTTTCTTATTTCTATATGGTTAACTGATAAGACCCTATTCAAGGGTTACACCCTTCCGTATTTACAGTGTTAATACAAATATAGTTATAGGAAGCAATTACTGTTAACATTTATGGAGCATATAATAGGCTATCAGAGTTCTCTTTTAGCATGTTTAATTTAATTAAATTTAATTTTGTGTGTGTGCATATCTAGTGCTTTTGAAAGGTGACAGCCCTGGAAACTGAAGAGTGAAGTCCTCAGTGTAGGTATAGGATAGCAGTGCAAGCTTCCCTGTCAGAACTCCCTCTCCACCCTTGTACCTCTACTTTCACCTGAACCTTGACTGCTTTCAGGAGTGAGAGAGTAAGTAATTCAGTCTCCATTTTCCACAAAGTTGCCATTTATAATGCTCCTTATGGTGGAGTTATGAAACCACTTAGCCAGTACCACTTGGATATTTTCCATCTTCTACTGTCTTTGACTCAATAAATAAAAGGCAGGGTGTGGCTCTCTTTATGGGAATTCATCATATTCTTATGATGTTATGGTGATGAGTGCTTTAAAATATACAATCATGGAAAAGTCCTAGAGCGGTGGTTCTCAAACTTTTCTACTGGTGACCCCTCTCACATAGCAAGCCTCTGAGTGCGACCCCCCTATAAATTAAAAACACTTTTTTATATGTTTAACACCATTATAAATGCTGGAGGCAAAGCGCGGTTTGGGGTGGAGGCTGACAGCTCGTGACCCCCCATGCAATAACCATGCCACCCCCTCACGGGTCTGACTCCCAGTTTGAGAACCCCTGTCCTAGAGCAATAATAGGAATGAGCATCAATAAAATACCATAGAAATAACTCCACAAATCTCTGGAACTGAATGATCAATTTTATTTCTAGAATGTTTAAAACATCCTGTAGAATGTAATAGAGAGCTATGGCTCTGCTGTAGAACTCTATATGTTGGTTTAAAAGTTCTATAGAAAGGTGATCATTCATCAGACTTTTCTGGAATAAAACAATGAGTCAAACACTCAGTGGCATATAAAAGCATTTAAATTTTTATTTTGGAACATGTCCGAGATGAAATAATAAATGACGTGATTTTGGTGTTTAGTTGTAAACAGTCACAGTACCAGTCCCCAATCCTGTCTCTTTTTCTTCTAGTCTCATAGATTGTTTCAAGCCAAAGCCAAAATAAGTTCTTAACACCACTGTTTCCATGGTCCCTCTGCCTTGTATGTTCCTCCTTTCATCTTCTGGGTAACTTAAGAAAAAGCAGCTGTTGTGAAAAAACTCAAGCACAGGTGGTCAGGAACTGACTCTAGGATCAGGATGATCTTAAAACCATTTGGAAAAAATGCAGTTATGAGTATTATGAACAGTCAAAGGCTGCCACAAAAGCTGCAATTGGCAATAAAGCTAGGAAGCCCTATTGCATCTAGTGGGTAGAACAGGAGGGTGGGAGTCATGGCTCCTTGCTTTCCAGTATGACTTTCTGCTCTGTATGACTTTTGTCAAGTCCCTTTAGCCTTTTTTGTACGTCATTTCCTCTTCCTCTAAAATGGATCAGAAAGGAATCTTCATAGTATTTTGGCTGTGTAACCTGCCAGAGTGGTGTAAAGAGACCTTAGGCAAATGAGAATCAGGCCCACTGAAGGAGATTTGCAAAGTCACAAATGGCTAGGGTAACCAGATGTCCCGATTATATAGGGACAGTCCCGATTTTTGGGTCTTTTTCTTATATAGGTTCCTATTACCCTCCACCCCCGTCCCGATTTTTCACACTTGTTGTCTGGTCACCTATAAATGGCAGTTATGTGCCTAATCCTCATTGACTTCCCCGGGAGTTGGGTGCCTGACTGCCCTCTGTGTCTTTGGAAATCTCTCCTAATAATACTTATCTACTAGTAAATAACTTCATAGGGGTTTGATGAAACTGAATTTCTGCTTCTAAAGTTTTCAAGAACCTGGGATTAAGGGCATTATAAAAATGCAAATAATTATCAGTTGCTTTATTTTTTATGAGCTCATTAGTGGCTTTTCCCCAGGCAGAGGGCAACATGGAGTAGGGAGGAAGGATAGCTCAGTAGTATGAGCATTGGTCTGCTAAACCCAGGGGGCCATTTAGTGATTTGGGGTAAAAATCTGTCTGGGGATTGGTCCTACTTTGAGCAGGAGGTTGGACTAGATGACCTCCTGACATCCCTTCCAACCCTGATAGTCTATGATTCTATGTTGCTCTGCCCCACTGCAGACCAGAAGGCAGATTTCAGAGTGATGTCTGTATCAGCAAAAACAACAAGGAGTCCTTGCGGCACCTTAGAGACTAAGAGAAGGTAGATTGTGACTGCTAGTCCTGATTTATCCCTGCTCCTCAGGGGGAAGCACCTGTGCATCAGAGGGTGTGGAGCAAAGGCTGTCCACACCTGACACTTACACCTAGGGAACACAAATGTAGTAGCCTTGTGGAGGCTGCTTCCCTTCTCATCCTGCTACCCCTCACTCCTTTGCATTGCTACACAAGCTAGGCCATGATACTGCCCTATTATTTTATTATTACTAGTATAGGTCTGGATTCTTTCACAATTATTCCCATTGAGTATTATTTTGCTCTACATATAGTCCCATTAATTTCCATAGGACTATTAGTGGCATAAGGTAGTAATCAGTGTGAGTAAGGGGGTGGGGCCTGATCTGTGTAATTTATCTCCCTCTCCCCCGAAGACAGAGAGAGGCCATCTTAATTATCACTTCAAAAAGTTTTTTTTCTTCCTGCTGATAAGAGCTCATCTCAATTGATTAGACTTTTCCTGCTGTTATGCATACTTCCACCTTTTCATGTTCTCTGTATGTATAAATATCTCCTGTCTGTGTGTTCCATTCTATGCATCCGAAGAAGTGAGCTGTAGCTCACGAAAGCTCATGCTACAATAAATTTGTTAGTCTTTAAGGTGCCACAAGTACTCCTGTTCTTTTTGTACATAATAGGGTACAGAACATTATGTAAGTAGATGGACTGACTGTGCATGGAGTAATGTTAGCCTTCCACCCTGGAATGAGTAACACTGAGATCATATTTTACCACCTTCATTTTTGTATTCAGTAAATTGTTCTGCAGAAAGACAAAGATCTGCCTTATAAACCTGGCAGGAGGTGTTACGTGTAAAGGAAGTGACAGCCGTGTCATTACTGTCACTGTGTGCATCTTACTGTAGTCAAAACAATCTCATATTGAGCTGCAAACTGAATCTGCAGAATCTGAGTGGGACTCACTTTGAGGGAGAAGGCAATGATTTGAGTAATGGCTCAAGATTGGAGTTTATGAATGAGGCTCTTTCCTTTCATTTAACAATTGCAAGGGATATCCCTGACTCTCTGGCTGCTACTTGCAAATGCAAACTGAAACACCAAGGAACCTAGCTATTTGTATCATTTCTAAAGTGAATCATCAGTATTACAAACCACATTCAGTAGCAGCTGTTTTAGTTTGTGCATGGTATTTCTGTAACAGAAGTTGCAGCCACACTGGGTGGAGGAACCTCCCTGTCTAGCTGTGGGGATACTGAACACAAGGAAATGCTTATGGTTCTGGACATGATGGCATCTTCTGGTATTTTTCTGCTGGTTTTGGCATTGATACGTTTCAATTGGCTGTCAAGAATTTCATAGCAAACGCTGTGTAAGATCAAACACTTTCCATTTTTTACGCTTTTAATACCCCCTCAACATTTTTCTGGTGGATGTAAAGCAGTGTATGAACTGGTTACCGAGGGGCCTGCTTTCCTCACCAATGCCTGCATATGTCGGCTCTTAGTGTTGAAGGCATCATGAGTGGACATCAACTGAAGATTGCCACACCTCCCCCAGATATATTGTGCAAGTACATATATGCCCCCAAAGTGTTTCTAAAACATCACATTGGAAAAATCATTGTACTGGGCAGTAGCTGTGCAGGCATTGCAGTGTGGACTGTGCTCTGCTCTACATTGTGGTGCAACTGCTGTTTTTTTGGTTTCCAAGTCCCAGCAATCTTTGCTGGGGGGTAAGACATTCTTGGTACTCACAAAGCCTGCTGTTCATATTGCTTCTTTAATGACACATTTGGGATCTGTAAGGAATGTTGTGTGGAGATGCAATAAATGTAACTTCCCATGAACTGCAATGAGAACATATTACTTGAATTTTTGTGGGCATCATTGTATTGGCCTAAACCTTGACCCTGTACTACCGTGACTTGACTGTCTGGTAACTTCTGAATCAAGTTACTTTCATCCTGCCTGTGTGATAGACCCATAGCAAAAGCCTGGAGTACACTTGGTTTCTTATTCATTAATTAAGCCTTAAGTGATCTGAGCAACAGTGATGTATTGTAAAAGTTAAATAAAGACCAGTGCTGAAGATGTTTGGATTGAGGCAGATTAATTCTAGGGAAATTATATCCAGGCAGGTCAGTTTATTATTGCTTCAGATTTAAGGCTTTTTAGCAATTATTAATTACATCTTGTCTCCTAGCTTTATCCATCCAATTTGGAAGAAAAATAAAAATGATCTGTACTGAATTTGCCTTACTGTGGTCCTTGTTCATGAACTCAGTGTTTATGTGCAAATTAAATCACAAGGGCTACCGACGTGTGGTATGTATATTCTCCCTGTTTTATCAATGTGCGTTAATGAAAGCTGAACGTGAATGAATGTACCTTTCATTTCCTCTTTAATATTTCCTTAATGCAGGACCACAGTTTGTTGAATTTTACAAAGAGCTTTGGATTTAAAATTGTGGGCCCATAATTAGCTAAATAAGGACATTAAAAGCAGAGGGGATTATGTCACTGTTAGAATCTGGGAGCAGAAAGAGGATTTCCCTAACTTCTAAAATATTTCTGTGAAGAACAATAAGGCTCTGATTTTTTTAGAAGCAATGAGCAGTTCCCATTGACTTCAGCTGGGTGTTCACTGCCTATGAGAATCAGGCCTTATCCATGTGCAGGAAAAGTGACCCATAGATCCACGGTGAATCAATATTTCTAATGATTGGTTGAGCCTCTAGTGAAAGAGATGCACGTGCACCTAAGAGGCAAATAGAAGAGCAAGAATGAAAATAAGCAACCATTAGCCACTCAGATATCAGCTGGTTTTAGACATGAATGCAAGCCAGAAAGTTCTGATCCAGATCTGAACTTCTCCAGAGGATATTGTGCCCAATCCAAGTGTCTAATTACATGTGAAAACAGGTATCTGTACATTCCCATTCAACTCCCCATTCACAGTGGCCAAATGCATATATGGGTTGGCCATTACATGTGTATCTGTATATTTTGTGGATTCGATTTACATGCAAATATTTAAAAAAATAGCCAGAAGTGCTGGGGGTAGTCAGTGGGTTGTGTTCCTACTACTCTGGGGAAGGAAGCATTTGAACTGCTTATTATATTTCTTCTATAGCAAAGCCCTTTGCAACATCAAGCCTGATTTCTTGACTAGCTGAACATTCTGAAACCTATGAACATAGGCATCATGAGCCATTAAACTCCTTGGAACGGCAGTTTTACTGCTTAACTGATGAGAAAGAAGAGGAATTTTAATCAAATCAGGTCTTCTATTTTTTAAAAAAGTGTTTTATAATGAGTAGTTACCATAATGAGAGAGCACTTTTGTTCATTTAGTGTGTCCCAGCTGAGATGCTGATGCAATAGTCTAGGGAACTGTGTAAATTTTAAATATGCCTCTGTTGTCACTACAGCTCTGTATTCAATGTATTTTCACACTGTTTCCAATCTATCCTTTCCAGCCATCAATGCCACACAAAGTTTTCCCTTGGGAAAGAGACTAGGACCAGCCTGCAGTTCACATCAGGGACCTTTGGGGGGGGATGGAAATGGAGAGTGGCATCAGCAGTTTCTTGGAGAAACAAATAACAGAAAGTGTGGAGTGTTTTTTGTTCCCCCTCCAAGCAGAGAGGTTTCCTAGTAAATTTCATTCCTTTCTAGAACTCAAACGCCTTTATCATAGATGACCTAGAAAGAAATTTTCAATTTAATTGATATGGGCTAAACTTTCAGGTCTTTTCAGAGAGATTACTCAGTCTTATTCAGGCAAAATCCAGTGTGTATGGACCGAGTAAACACTGAGTAAGGCCCTCTTAAAATATACAGGGTAGCAATATTAAATCAAGCACCTACACTAAGTTGAGTACAATGATACTTTTCAATAGACAATGAAGAGACTTTGATTTTAATAAAACCAAGGAGACAAAAGTCATATTAAATGAAAACTTGAAGTCAAATTCTGCCCTTCCACCCATATGTACAATACCCATTTAACTCAGTGGAAATAACATATGCATATTTGAGGACAGAATTTTTCCTATGTAGTAGAGTTTATTAAACTGCTGCATATCAGAATTGATAATGGAATGCATGCAAATACCAGCAATTTAACTTTCAGCAGTTCATTTTAAGAAAAATAAAAGATGAAATAGTGGAAATATCTAACTTCCATGTATCAGGAAATCATATGTAAAAATGTTGTTATTACTGGCTTCTTCCAATCTGCTGTTAGCACTGAATCCTCATTAGTGACCTGATCAGGCCGGATTTCAGCCCCTCTACCTGCTGGGTGGAAATGCATGTCGCAGCAGTAAAAGCATCTGCTTCCTCTAGTTCAAAGCTTCTGCAGTGTTTTGTTTGACTTTAAAATCAGTTTTAAAAGTTGTTTGGAAAGTGATTTGAGTCATCCATATTTTTATTTTTGGTTCAGGTCACCCAGCAGTAGCTCTTGGTTACATTCCTCCACTAAAACTGCACATGTTTGCTTTCTTTTATAGCTTTGGAATTACTACAATAAGTTTGTTGTGGTTAACACCCCGAACACCTGGGTAGCAATATCAAACGACATGGCATTTAATTCATAAAACTAGAATTAACATTCTATTTCTTGGAATTATCTACCAATCACACTCCTACCTTTTCAAAGAATAAAATCTTATGAATGGATGATTCATGTTCATGTAGCTTGAGATATCAGAATAAAACCCAGTCATGCACAAATATTTAATGTGAACTTTACCAGCGCACAAATATACTTAGTGCCTTTAAGCACACAGAGTACTGTGCCAGCCACAAAGCTGTATAAGTCACAGGATATTTGATTGTGAGTTTTACCTGGTTCATAAAGGAACTTCTTGGAAATTCCAGGATTAAGAGCTAAGTGAAGACAAAGTTTCTTGTCTTTGTCAAGATAATTGTTCCACTTGTTTTCCTATGGATCTTCTGACTCTATGATGTTTGTATTATACACCCTAGTTAATAGTACCTGTTTAGTTCATATAGCAAGTCTATACCTATATATCAGGAGTGGCCAAATTTATTGACCTGCCAAGCTGTATGTGACAATCTTCAGGCTTGGGGTTTCAGCCTTGCTCTTGTTGAAGCCTGCTGGCAGGCGCACCCTGTAGGGCTGAAGCCCTGAGACCTTCCTTCCTGCTGGGCAGGAGCCCAGGCACCACCAAGGCAGAAGTTCTGAGCTCCCATCCCCCAATCTGACAGGTGTAGAATGTGGGGAGGGACAGGGGGGAGCTGCACTTTAACTGTAAAAGAACCGCATGTGGCTTGCCAGGCCTGGTCTACACTGGGGGGGGGAGGGGGATCGATCTAAATTATACAAGTCGATGTACTTAGATTGACTTCACCGTGGTGAGTCGACTCCCCTCCCCCATCGACTCCGCCTGTGCCTCTCATGGCACTGGAGTACAGGAGTCAACTGAAGAGCACTCGAGGATCAATTTATCGCGTCTAGACTAGACGCAATAAATTGACCCCTGCTGGATCGATCGCTGCCCACCGATCCAGTGGGTAGTGTAGACATACCCACAATGGTTTGGCCACCCCACTATATAAATGTCTATTTTTGTTGCAACTTTAACTGAACTAAGCACCGTGGCACACAACTTCCTTTTGCAAGAACAGGATTTTCAGAAGAAAGCTTTGCCCGCCAGGTAAGACTGTAACTCTAAGAATGATCGGCAGTAAAACAGATGAGCCAAATCATGAAGCCTTTGCTCAGGAAAAAAAGCTAATTGATTTGAGCAGAGACTGCACAAAACCCAAGTAAGAAATTCAGAATTTCTCCCACACTGCTTGGCCAACCTAGCTTAATTGTTTTCTAGAGTACACCACATCCAGAGGGTGAGAGTGGGGTTTAGACTCAATGCCAAGTCTATAATTGGTTTTTACTGCTCAGACTGACAACTAGAATCCTAATTAATACCTCTTATGGATTTTGAAAAATATTGCCTCTTGTTCATTAATAACTGGAATGAGACCATTGATTTGTTTGATAGGCCACTAAAGAGCTGTTAATGACTTCCCATTGGACTGGGAACCGGCAAACTAGGCAATGTTCAGTGGAGGTTGTCGGTAGATGGGTTTCCCAGATGATATACCCAGTATAAAAGACTCTATTAGTAGAAGAGGGTTTGATTTTAAAATATTACCCAGTATAATTTTCCCTTTGTATTAATTTTAAACAAGGCATGATTAAACATGAAATAATATACGTTGATCGGAAAAATGAACTCACGATTTGCAAGCTTTTGTCTTAGATTGTAAGACCTTATGGGTACAATACCTTGTCTATGCAGCACTGAACAGAATGGGGTGCTTTAGCCTGATTGAAGAATTTGGGTGCTTCTGCAACAAAAGTAAACAGATAAATAATAAACCTCTTATTCTCTCTAGGTACTCCAATGTCCCTATCACAAGTGTTGCACACTTTTTATACTTATTTACATTTATTTATATTTACATCTACACTATTTACCTTTTCAAACAGTAACTAGTCAGTCTCTCAACAATATTATTCTGCCCATTGTACAGATTAGAAAATTAAGAGAGAGAGTTTAAGTGACCTAGACTAAGTGCCTGTGGGTCAATGCCATACAGTGATAAGGACTTACTTTTTCCTGGCTTCCAGGCCTATGGTAATTACTTTTGCCCCTGGTGCCTGCCTGGGCTATACTAATAAGGTTTTATGTGTCTCTTCTTTGTTCTATAAAATAAATTTGCAGCCATTTAAAAATAATCCAAAGAGAATTCTCAAAAATATTGGGTAAATGTTTTTGTTGCTGATGGTTACACAAGAAGATTAATGGAAATTATAGATGGAAAAAACCTATGAGGTCATCTGGTCCAAACCCACTGTCAGTGCAATATTATCCATTATAATATATTTTCCTGTGTATCCAAGATAAAATCTAAATACAGTGAAATAGCAGCTGCTGGCCACTGGGAAACCTGATGAAAAGTGTTTGTAATACTAACAAAAAGTTCAGTACCTTTGCTTATGCTTTAATTCCAATAGTTCAAAAAACCAACCAACCAACCAAACAAAAAAACTATTGGAATTAAAGCAAAGTGGATGTGTTTATTGATTATAGGTAACAGTGACCTAATTGTGATATTACTGTCATATCAGATACATTGTTAGGCATGAAGAATTTGATGCCTGCTATGACATTTAATAATATATAATAAGGGACTCCTCTAAAACGATATGGTCACAGAAAAAAAATTAGCTAATAGGAAATGCTACAAATATGTCCCTCGACGTTATAAAGGCTTCTGTATTGGTTTTACATTTTAGTTCCATTCATAATACACTGTTCATTAGAGAAAGTCATATCACAACAGTATATTGAAATAATTATATATATTTTTAGCAAAATGCATGGAATGCTTTATGTGTAAAGATAGTAACAGCATTATTCATCCAGGCCCTCTCCCTCAGCAAAGAGCGTGCCCTTTATTTAGCCATCTCTGAAACTAGAGGAATCCAAAGGCACAAGGGCATAACTGCAGGAATCACAGAAGAAATGAGCATTCTTTACAAATAACCTTGAAAAAACATGAAAAACTGGAACATAAATTAGTGGCCCCAGGGCAAGGGTACTATTGATAAATCAATAATTGGCATGTAACATTTTGGAAGTATTTTATATATACAAGCATACCCCTAGTGTTTTGATCTGGGTTAGTAGGGCATGAGCTCTCCATCGAATGTGGGGGTACTGCAGGAAGTAATGGTGATGGCTCAGCAGTTGCCTCTTTTGCCTCCAAGTTAATACTGATGCTCCATTCTGGAGTTAGGGTTTGTTCTGCCACTAGAGCGCCTGTCTTTTGGATGAGATGTAAAATCAAAGGCGCTGAGCAGCTGTGGTTATTAAAGAACCCGTGGCACATATTATAAGGGTGGGTTCTCAAACCTGACCCAATTACCTCTATAATTTCCCTATGCAGTTCTAAGTAGGCCAGTCGGACACATGCAGGTGTAAGGCCTGGTCTACACTGGGGGCGGGTTTCGAACTAAGGTACTCGAAGTACTTACCCGTCCTCACGGCGCGGGATCAAAGTCCGCAGCTCCCCCGTCGACTCCGCCACCGCCGTTCGCGGTGGTGGAGTTCCGGAGTCGATGGGAGCGCGTTCGGAGTTTGATATATCGCGTCTAGATGAGACGCGATATATCGAACTCTGAGAAGTCGATCGCTACCCGCCGACCCAGGCGGGTAGTATGGACGTACCCTAAGAGTACAGGGGCTAGATCTGTATCTCACAAAGATGGGCAGAATATGGTTGGAACTAGGCATAAAAAAGGAGTTTCCTAAGAATGTTTGTGTGAGTGCACAAAGATAATTCTGGTTGGGTAGCGCTTGATGAATGAAATCTAGCCTAATGTAAAATTAAATTTGGAAAAAAAAAAAGAAATAAGTACGTTATTCGTACATAGTTGCTGTTAAGATATCTCTTAAGGTTTGCATTAGTGGAAGGCTATGTTATGGTGCATGCTGTATATGCCGAGTGAAATATTTGGACACTTTTTCAGCAAAAGAGAATGTATTCTTATATACTGTTAAGGATACAGTTTCCTCATGTCTGAGCAAAGACTTAGGACTTGTGCATTAGGTCTGGGGTTTTGGAGGTGCCTAAGGAAATTAGTTATTCAACTTTAGACTCCTTTGAAAATCTCAGTCTAGATCTAAAATCTGCTGCCACATCCCCCGCCAATAGGAAATTTCACCAAGCATCCAGGTATCCAGGAAAGTGTAGTGCAAATAAATCAATATCATTATTACAGCCTCCATAGTGCTATTTATGTTGATTTTAAATTAACTTTAATTTTACATCACAACCACATTTCCAACATGTATCAGAATTTTGTACTGCAAATGCATAACTGAATTGAAGAGCACACAGTGTGTCTTGAACTTTTCATAAATTACATTAAAAACCCTACGTTAAGGAAATATTAAGGCTAAAAAATCAAGCACTCAAAAGTTAGGAAATTCCACAATTAAGGTTACCTCTGCACCATTTTAGCTGAAAATTCCCAGAAAAATTCTGTTTGAGGCAGATCTCTGGCATGGGAAATTTCAGCCCAAATGCTTAAAAACTGGCAAAATTATAAGCAACTGACAGCAGGGTCTTAAGATAGGAAGTTTGGGGCAAACTTAAGCCATTGCTAATAGCTTTGCCTACAATAAACTTCTTTGGAGAGGGGGAAACACAATCAGAATTTCCACCATCCTACCTCATTGGAGCACCTTCCTGAAGTGAACCCCTGCATTCTCTTCAAAGGCTTTTCAACAGAAGAATTATTCTTTTCCTGTGAAGTGGTTATGGCTAGGCTAAAAATACTGAAATTTGTCAGAGCTGGGCTGGCTGGCACCTAAGGACAATCAACTGTCAAGTGGCTGCCATATTAGGTCTACATCAAGTTGAAGAAAGCAATCAATCCATTCCTTCTATCAAGTAAGATTCTCCACTTGCATGAGTTGAAAAAGGAGCTATAATCTCAACTAGGGTCTTCTTCCCTTTCCAGCTTCAGCGGGGTTAATGCTAAGGAATCACTGGTGCTGAAGTAACTAGTCAGTGAGAAATGAAGTACTAAAAAGGTTGCTATTTACTTTGGCCCATTGCTACATAACATACATGTTTGTCAATGTTCCTCTCTTCAAAAGAGAGGAAGGACAACATAGATTTTGATACTGCTTGTGTCTCTCAGGTCACTATATTTAGGGGTTGGAGTGGGAAATTGAATCAGCCACTTTTAATCATATAGTCACGTCCTTAAGATTAGTTAAGGGAAGAAGATAATCCAAAAATGGTATTGGGCAAAGAATATAAGGCTGGTTACTTAGTGAGAGGAAGATATATAAAATGCATCATTTCAGACATTATATTCTTGTAATTCTCCTCCATTCTCATCTTCATTTTTTCCAGTTCCCATATTCTTGTGAGGATATATTTCCCCAAGAGAAGACATGCATGAAGACTATTATCACAGTGTAATACAATATCAATTCACAAAGCAAGCCTTTTAAGTAGGACTGTCAAGCGATTAAAAAAATCAGTCGTGATTAATCACATTGTTAAACAATAATGGAACACTATTTATTTAAATATTTGTGGATGTTTTCAAATATATTGATTTCAATTACACCACAGAATACAAATTGTATAGTGCTTACTATATATTGATTTTGATTACAAATATTTGCACTGCAAAAAACAAAAGAAATAGTATTTTTCAATTCACCTCATACAGGTACTGTAGTGGAAGCTCTTTATCATGAAAGTTGAACTTGCAAATGTAGAATTATGTACAAAAAATAACTGCATTGAAAAAGAAAACAATTTAAAACTTTAGAGTCTACAAGTCTACTCAGTCCTACTTCAGCCAATTGCTCAGACACCAAATTTGGTTATAATTTATAGGAGATAATGCTGTCCGCTTCTTGTTTACAATGTCACCTGAAAGTGAGAACAGGCATTAGCATGACACTGTTGCAGCCGGCATTGCAAGATATTTATGTACCAGATGCGCTGAAGATTCATATGTTCTTTCATCTTCAATCACCATTCCTAGGACATGCGTCCACGCTGATGATGGGTTCTGCTCGATAACAATCCAATGCAGAGTGGACCGATGCATGTTCATTTTTCTCATCGGAGTCAGATGCCACTAGCAGAAGGTTGATTTTCTTTTTTGGTGGTTCGGTTTCTATAGTTTCCGCATCTGAGTGTTTCTCTTTTAAGATTTCTGAAAGCATGCTCCACACTTCGTCCCTCTCAGATTTTGGAAGGCACTTCAGATTCTTAAACCTTGGGTCGAGTGCTGTAGCTATTTTTAAAAATCTCTCATTGGTATCTTCTTTGCATTTTGTCAAATCTGCCGTGAAAATGTTCTTAAAATGAACATCATGCTGGTTCATCATCCAAGTCTGCGATAGCATGAAATATATGGCAGCATGAGGGTAAAACAGAGCCAAAGACATACAGTTCTCCCCCAAGGAGTTCAGTCACAAATTTAATTAACACATTTTTTTTTAATAAGCATCATCAGCATGGAAACATGTTCTCTGGAATGGTGGCCGAAGAATGAAGGGGAATACAAAAGTTTAGCATATTTGGCATGTTAATACCTTGCAATGCTGGCTACAAAAGTGCAATACGAACATCTAGTCTCACTTTTAGGTGACATTGTAAATAAAAAGCAGGCAGTAGCATCTCCTGTAAATGTAAATAAACTTGTTTGTCTTAGTGATTGGCTGAACAAGAAGTAGGACTTAGTGGACTTGTAGGCACAAAAGTTTAATTTTGTTTTGTTTTTGAAAGCGGTTATGTAACAAAAAAATCTGCATTTGTAAGTTACACTTTCAGGATAAAGAGATTGCACTACAGTACTTGTATGAGATTGATTGAAAAATACTATTTCTTTTGTTTATCATTTTTACAGTGCAAATATTTGTAATAAAAATAATATAAAGTGAGCACTGTACACTTTGTATTCTGTGTTGCAATAGAAATCTATATATTTGAAAATGTGGAAAAACATCCAAAATATTTAATAAATTTCAATTGATATTCTATTGTTTAACTGTGAGATTAATCACAATTGATTTTTTTGAGTTAATCGCGTGAGTTAACTGCAATTAATTGACAGCCCTACTTTTAAGCTAAATACTCAGAACTCTTCATCCCACTTGAAAATAAATGGCTAGTTGGCTCAGATTAAATGAGTGTCATACTAGGAACTAAAGTAATATCATAAAATCCTGGCCCCATTGATGTCAATGGGAGTCTTTCCAGAATTTCACGCATGGTCTTCTCCACTTGCTGGTCAGTCAACCTTTTTAGACTTGGTTCAGGTTTGCCTTAGTGTGCGTTATTCACAAGAGAAAAAATATCACTGCTAAGCAGGCAGGAAGTTTCCACATGAGCACTGGATGAGTATGCATTACTGGGAGCAACCTTTGAATTCTTTCCATTCCAAGCCATAAACACAGCAGGAAACTGATCTCTGCAAATGTATATAGGAAACTTCAAGAAGAACCTTTTGGAGATGCCACAAGCAACCCAAGATCTTAAAAAAGTCTAATCTTTTCCAATTTGGCCTTTGGATACACAAATTGTCCTGGCAACAAATGTATTTCCCAAATGGGTATTTTTATTAGCAGGAGCTATTAGTGCCAATACCAAAATCAAAATAATGTCAGAAAATGTGGAATGTCTGTCAGTTAACCTTGAGTTCAGAGATTTACATATATAGTAGATATAATAAAAACTTTGTCACAACTGACTTGGAGGACAATTCTAAGAGATTGATATTTGGAAAATCATATGTTATCCTCATATAAAAGCACAGGGGGAAAATGAAGTTAATTAAGAATAAGAATTAAGAATTAAGAATCCTGCAGCAAAAATACTTCAGGACCAGAGAAACTGCTGAACTTCAAAAATAACAGGCAATTTATTGTTAGTCTCTAAGGTGCCACAAGTACTCCTGTTCTTTTTGCGGATACAGACTAACAGGGCTGCTACTCTGAAACCTGAACTTCAGTTCATTTGCAAATTTGACACCATCAGCTCAGGATTAAACAAAGACTGTGAATGTCTTGCCAACTACAAAAGCAGTTTCTCCTCCCTTGGTATTCACACCTCAACTGCTAGAAGAGGGCCTCATCCTCCCTGATTGAACTAACCTTGTTATCTCTAGACTGATTCTTGCTTGCATATTTATACCTGCCTCTGGAAATTTCCACTACATGCGTCTGATGAAGCGGGCATTCACCCAGGAAAACTCATGCTCTAATACGTCGTGTCATAAACAGATAGTTAAGGGTTAATGTCTCTTTTACCTGTAAAGGGTTAAGAAGCTCAGTAAACCTGGCTGACACCTGACCAGAGGACCAATAAGGGGACAAGATACTTTCAAATCTTGGTGGAGGGAAGTCTTTTGTTTGTGCTCTTTGTTTGGGGTTGTCTGCTCGGACTGAGAGGGACCAGACATCAATCCAGGCTCTCCAAATCTTTCTGAATCAGTCTTTCATGTTTCAAACTTGTAAGTAGCACAGGCAAGGCGTGTTAGTCTTACGTTTGTTTTCTCAACCTGTAAATGTTCCTTTTTTGCTGAGAGGATTCTACCTCTGTTTGCTGTAACTTTGAACCTAAGGCTAGAGGGGGGTTCCTCTGGGTCATAAGAATCTGATTACCCTGTAAAGTATTTTCCATCCTGATTTTACAGAAATAAATTTTACCTTTCTTTCTTTAATTAAAAGCTTTCTTTTTAAGAACCTGATTGATTTTTTCTTTCTTGTTTTAAGATCCCAGGGAATTGGGTCTGGACTCACCAGGAGTTGGTGGGGGAAAGGAGGACGGAATGGTTAATTTCTCCTTGTGTTAAGATCCAAGGGGTTGGATCGGTATCACCAGGGACTTGGTGGAAAAGCCTCAAAGCTATCCAGGGAGGGGAAAGTTTTGGGGGGACAGGTAGTGTGCCAGACACTGGAATTCTGGTTGGTGGCAGTATTACTGGATCTAAGCTTGTAATTAAGCTTAGAAGTGTCCATGCAGGTCCCCACATTTGTACCCTAAAGTTCAGAGTGGGGTAGGAACCTTGACATGTCTGTTAGTCTCTAAGGTGCCACAGGATTCTTTGTCGTTTATTAAGAATACTGACTTTGGCACATAATGTTGGAGGGCACTGGAAAATTTCTCTTCATAATTATACGGTACATCTCCAGGTTTTCCTTCTTTAGTTTTCACAAACCTGCCATGTAAGTTTTCTGGCAAAATGACATGATCAGATATTTGCTGAGACAAAGGAAAACTGATCTGGTGGAGGCATGATTTATACATTATTTTACATTAATTACTCATTAAAACAATGTGATCATTTTTTCTAAAGACAAAAAGTCACATAGATACCTCAATAAGGATTTACTTGATTCTACCCTTTGAATCTCTATTGCTTATCTCTAAAGTAGGGCAAAATCTAGAGCTGGTCAAAAATGGGATACGTTTTTGCAACAATTTTAATGGAAATGCCCCCTTTTCCATCAAAATTTAAACAAAATAAATTTTTCTGATCAGAGAATCATAGCTGGCCAGAAATGCATGAAATAGTCACAATATTTTTACCCTTTTTATTGAAATTTTATTTGTTTAAATTGCAAACTTCAATTTGCAACCAGGCCTACCTATAACTTTTGTGTTATAACAGTTGCTGTAGCAGCCTCTACACTAAACAGTTTGGTGGTCTAATTGTCACCTTTCAAAAGTGCCACATTCTCCAGAGGATTGGCACTTGAATTAAAGTAGATGGGTTTAGTAAATGTTAGTCTACTTCAATACTATGATGTGTAAGCAGATGGATTCTTGGAACAATTTACTGGGCATAATTTCCTCCAGAATTTTTCTTGAATAACGTGATATATAGGCCAGAAAGACCCATTATGATCATCTAGTCTGACCTGTATAACACACAGCAAAGAATTTCACCTAATAATTTCTGTATCAAGCTCATAACTTCTGTTGCAGCAAAAGCATATCTTGTAGAAAGACATCCAGTCTTGATTTAAAGACTTTAGTTGATGAAGAATCCATCACATAGGTAAGTTGCTTGCACAAAAATGCATATGTATTTCACCGCTACCTTTTTAATGAATTTACTACAATTATGAGTGCAATTTGCACAAATATGAGTATTGAGGCTTATAAACATCCATCTAAATATAATTTTTTTCACAAATTTAAACAAGTTTTGCAATTTTTTGCAGTAAACCTACATGCAAATGTAGGTTGATAAATGAATTCAGATTTCTGTACTCAAATGTTTGTCTTCCTTTCTGAGCCCAGTATGACTACCTGGATAGATATCAATATGTGGTTTTTGATGTCTAACCCCACTCTCATCATAAGTGGTCTTTAAAAATCAGTTCAAAAGATACTCTACATCTCTTGAACAAATTCCCAGTAGTGATTTGCATGTAGGCCTCAAGGCTGGTGTGAATGTACAGCGAGCTCGTACCTCAGTACATGTCGTTTCCCTGTAACATACAAGATTTTGTTCCTGATTCAAATGTCTGGATCTTTAATGCTTCCCAGGTAATGCGTAGACCTTTGCCATTAATTTCAAGGGAGAATTTAAATTCCACAAAAGCTTCCACCCTCTCCTCTCCCAAGCTATTTCACTGTTTGATGTTGTGAAGTTCATCTAGGGCATGTTGTAATCACATTCCATGATTAGCACATCACAGGTTCCCCCCCACCGCCCTTTTGGTGTAGAGGCTGTGGCTTATCAAGATCCCTTTGTCAAAGCTGCAGTAAATTCCCAGGTAGGATACACAGGTTTCCTTGTATGTTGCATATAGCTGTGCAGAATATTGATAAGTTCCCAAATTTCATAGCGCAATCTCTCTCTCTCTCTCTCTCTCTCTCTCTCTCTCACACACACACACACACACACACACTCTCTCTCTCTCTCTCTCTCTCTCTCTCTCTCTTAACTGCTTATCAGTCACCATCTCATTTTTAGCCTTCTCTTAGGAATTCCTTTCCAATGTATTTTGGTTAGTGATGTAATTGGCTACTTGTGCAGTTAAAGCAAACTCTCAGGTCATACACTGTATGTTTACTCTTTGGCTTTGGGAAGAGTTTCATTCAGAAGAAATTGCTATTGTTTCTTTGCCTTCCCATGGGAAAGCTTCAATTTTGGAAATCATTCAACAAATGCAAGGTACGCAGAGACACTACTTGAGTTTGACAAACTTTTTGTTTATAGACAGTGGTTACCAATTACTTTATCTCTTTAGTACAAAAGCTCCAGAGATTTTTATGCATGCTATGCTGGACTGAGCTTTGATTTCTTGATGACCTATACAATTGTTAAGCTTCTTTATTTGCTATAATGATGTGCTTTCTTTCCCTAAAAACTCTGACATGGTAATAAAAAGGATAGAAGGAGCCATGAGCTACCTTAATACATTTTTAAAATTCACCGTTATTATTCATGGCGAAAAACGTACTACTTAACTACAGACATAAATTGTCACAAATTACTGTACTTTAATAGATTAAGAGTCAAATCTATGATGTTGTCCCTTTCAGTTTTTGAGGAGCATGTACATTTCAAAGGCTGGGTGTCTTAAAGGTTGAAAATTCATTAGAAGACTGAATTTGTTTGTGTTCATAAAATGTATTAAAAATAGTTATTTTGGAAGGTCATTAGTATAGTCTTCACACATCTTGTCCGCAGTGATCATTAAACTACAATGTTTCAAGAGTCATTTTCCTGAAATATCTACTACTATCTATTTGCACAGTAAGGTCTCAGTTCCATTGAGGCCTTTCGGGCTTAATATGCAGCGGCACTGCGTTTATTCCTGATGCAGATGAGAAGAAGGTGGGGATGGGAAAGGCCCTAAATGGCCCTTGGCATAATTTAGAGTAACTTCATATTTGTTCTAAGTTACATTGACTTTAGTGAGCACATGTGTTGTGGCTGAAGATCTGGTGCTTTGTCATATACTCAGCCCCACCCACAACAGGCCTGTTACGTGAAATGAGCAGGGGGATAGAACGTGGCCTTGCAGCACATAGAGATTCCTTTGTGTGGGAGGAATCCTTCACTACCCCTTCAGGGCAGAAACAAGGGCCGAGTATTTGTCCTATGGTTTCAAGTGCTTTAAAACATCTTTGAATGACGATAGAGGGAATCTGCTCAAAGTGGACTTTAAAACTAAAGACACAATTTTCAGTGAAGGTGGCAATGGATGCACATACCAGTTGTGGCTGTGAGAACGATGCAGTTGTGCACACAAAATGGTATGTGGGTGACCAAATAACTGATGTGCACATTCCACTTCAAATGCAAATTCCAGGTTTTGCCGGAGCAATTTCTTCATGAATATTTTTTGAAGAAGCACCTGTTGCATCAACAATTGACAACTGAGCACAGAAGCCTGTCAAGTCAATAATCCATATTGGAACAAGTCTTTAAATAAATAGTAGTGTCTACAAAGTTAGTATATTTTATAAGCATACGTAAAATATATGTAACTTCCATATTATATAAAAAAAGAAAAAAACCCATCCCTTCTGGGTTTATTGGCGTGTCATCCTTCAGTTTGGTTCAGGTGTACACTTCTAGTTTTTCTACTTTCATGCTATTATTATAGTATTAAGTTAGTTCCTAGTAACAGTTCTGATCACACCTTCTGTTGTTAATGCACTAGAAAATATAATGCATTGATGTTACTGTCTGTCTGTACAATCAAATGACCAGCCAAAAGAATGCTCAGCTGTAAGTATATATGTCTACAGCTTTCAAAGGTTTAAGGAAATAGCTCCTTGTTTTCATTTGTAAATGTTGATACTACCATACTCAGGGCGATGATCACTTGGTTGGAAATGAAGGATAGGAGAGCTAGGAAAGCAGCCAGCTGATTAATTGCTCTGGAGGAGGAGCTGAGCAGGAACTTGACCATCAGTGGCAATGCCAGGGCAAATATAAACTATAGCACAGAGGAAACAAAAACCAATTTGGCAGATACACCTCCTGTCTTTAAAAAACGCCCAACAGGGGGCTATGGCTCACACCTCGCCTAACAAAATAACATCAAAATAAATGAGGAAAAAACACTCAACCATAACAGTTCTCATGTTAACAGTTCCAAAACTAGACCCAGTTGTCGGTTTTACAAAAACTTTCATTGCTAGTGACAGAAATAGAGTAGGTTTCTGAATGGTAGTGTACTGCATTGCTGTCACAGATTTGATTCTTTGTCCCGGCATTATTGCACCACAACAGTTGAATGATGAATGAATTTGTCTTAGGTGATGGACTTAGGGTGACCAGATGTCCCGATTTTATAGGGACAATCCTGATATTTGGGTCTTTTTCATATATAGGCTCCTATTACCTCCCACAGTGTGTCCTGATTTTTCACACTTGCTAGCTGGTCCCCTAGATGGACTGCTCGAGTTACTTCCACTGGGCTGTTGATTCAAATACCCTCAATTATGAGGAATTTTCTTATTTTATAAGTGTAATAAATCACTTTCTTTGGCTTGAAATGTCTGACTCCATGGGAGCAGAGCTTGTTCCTGAGAGAACAAATGTTGTGTCTTCTCTGCTTGAGCTCTGGCCAGTGTGTTTCTCTGAAATACTGGTGGTGTAAAAATGCTTTGGCCATCAACTTGTGCTGAGACCCATGTCCACTTTGCCCAGTGAAGGCCTGCAGGAAAATATTTGATCCTTTGTTGGTAGAGGTCAGTGCTTCCATGAGGGAGTGCAGGCTGCCTGCTCCCCTGAAAGAAGCTTTTTTACAACCTCTACAATTATCAATTGATGCTGATTATCTTGCCCTGCAGCAAATCTTACATTTTTAAATTATTATTGAAAAGGTTGTGATGAAACACACAGTCTTTGAAACAGCCCTTGACCTCTTTGCTAACCATAGTAAGGCTGGACAAGGCTATTTTTTCTGTGGCTCTATTCCCAGCTTGTTGAGCTCTCTCAGAGGGACGTGTTAGGCAGTGGCTCTCTCACTCTGATGGTGCTCTCATGTGGGGTTCCTCTGAGGTCTATATTGTAACCCCACTTATTTAATATGTATATGAGGCCATGGGGAAAGTTTGTGGGTAGGCATGGGTTGCAGTGTCTCCAGTAGGCAGATGACATGCTGCTTTATATCTCTATCTCCATTGACCCAGTGGGAATGGTTGATGACATTACTCAATGTCTCAGGGAGATTTGGTGGCTGAGACTCAATCCAGATAAGGCACAAGTGATGTTGGTTGGTTGGGGAAAGCTCCTAGATGAGATGGTGATGGTAATTTCTGCTGCTTTGACTGTGGGTGTGCCTCTGCCATCTGCTGATTGGGTTTGTAATCTGAGGTTAGACTCCCAGTTGCTGCTGGGAAATCAGATAACAGCTACAGCCAGGTTGACCAATTGTCATCTACACAGGGCAGACTTTCAGACTGCCATCTGTTTCTTTATCTCCTCAAGATTAGGCTAGTGCAATGAGCTCTACATGGGGCTATATCTTCGTCCAAAACACTGCAGCTGGTGCAGGACTTGGTTGCCCCTGTTATCAGTGTTTCTGTCTGTAGGCATATTAAACTTGTGCTCTACGATCTGCATTGTCTGTCTGTCTGGTTGTCAGGTTGATTTTAAGAAGCTGGTTTTTGACCTGTAAAGCCCCAAATGGCCTAGGAACTAAACTATCGGTCTAAGAAACCGCCTCTTTCCCTTTGACTGACTGCTATAGTTGCAGTTACTGCATTTGAGCTGGATCTGCATTATGATCAATGAGGAGGAACTGCTGGCAGGCTGTTTTCTGTTAAAGCGCTATATCTTTGGAAATAGTCTCTCCAGTTTTGAATATCATAGTGTGATTTGTTAACTTTCAGGGCACCCTGAAAAGCTTATCTTTTCTCCTTAGCCCATAAGCAGAGGGGGAAAGGGTGAGTCAGGGAGGGAAACTCAGTTGGGGAGTGTGGTGGTGGGGTTTATGAAAGGTTTGATTCATTTAATGTGTTCTAAGGGTAACCAATGGGGTCTGTCTATTTTAAGACGTGCATTTTAATTGATGATACAGGTGTTGGACCCCCATACGAAATGAAATCAGAAAAAAAAGTGTTGTATGATTCCTTTGAACCAGCATCAATGGAGTTTTGCACACCTCTGGTATTGACCCTCCTGGGTACCTTCTCTTCACCACTGATCCTGGGCTACATGCAGAGCAATACAAACACACTCTCGTCCCTTGCCTTTATCACTGGGATGGAGTGGGCTGCCAGCATGGGAGAAAATAAGCAGCAGCAAAATATAATAAAGGTGTGGTGTTTGTATATATAAGTCAGGGGCCCCATATCAAATGACTTGTGGGGAGAGAAAACCATTCCCAGGCAGAGGTGTGGTGGGAACTCAGATAAATCTTTCCACTTAGCCTGGAGGAAGGGAAGCTCAGTGTAAAAACTGGTCTATTTAAATGCATCGCTATCCTGCAATCTCTAATATCACGGCCAGCAGGTCTCCATAAGCCAGGACCAAACTCTGGCTCCTTGCAAAGCCTAGTTAATAATCTATGTGAAGAGGTGCTCCCTACAGCAGGGTCCTGGACAGAGACTCAGGGAGGATGGAGTCCTCCCATTCTCCCTTCCCCCACAGACCACAGGGTATGAGTAGAGATGCTCCACAGGCCTATATTATCATCTGCACAGATATGCTCCAGTTTTCTAGGGAACTGTACCCTCTAGCAATGCCCAAGACCCTCCAGTCAGCCCCAAGTCTTTATTGCAGGGTTGTATGTAGGGAGCCTCTACAGGGCACTGATCCATTGCACAAGGAGATGCAGATTCTTCCTTGTACAGCTTCTCCATGGCTGTGGGCCCATTTGGCAGGGGAATCAGACCAGTTCTATGGCCTTTAAAGTTATCAGTAGCCCTGTTTCAGGATTTGCTTCTGAAGCACTGACCAAGCTGTTTCTGAGGCAGTGCCTGAGACTAAGGCTAATGGAGAAGTGACCCATAATAGAGAAAGCCAGATCAATCTGTTGAAGGTCCAGGGCTGAACAGTAGCCTCACTCTCTCTTTACCCACTCCTGTTGTAATTTTTAAAAATACTTTATTTCTTTCTTTCAAGCAAGACTACAAACCCACTCCCTCACCCAAATCACTTAGACCCACTTTGTATTACAGGAGTTGGGAGCTGGAGCAATGACACTATTTCTTCCTGTTCCCTAGTAAACTAATGCTATCACCCTCACCAGGAATTTACTAGGCAAGGATGGGAAAGGGAAAAAAGTCTCATGCTCATGGACTTCTCAGGCTATGGTACATGCTTTGTTGCTGAACATAGGCATTGCTAAACTAGATCAGACCTGTGGTGTATGTAGTCTGGTTCCCTATCTCCCATTGTACCACTGCTTTGAGTATTGACGACAACAGCAGTCCCATGAGTGAAGCAACTTCAGGATCACGCCCTTTAAGAGCTCAAGAAATTATGTGAAACCGCTGAACTGGAATATAAATAATCCAGAGCATGCATTAAGCTTTCTGCTGTGATTAAAACTGAGAGATTTGATGCATCAAGATATAGTTTAATACAAAGTTTAGACCAGTATGTTTTACCTCCAGCAAAGTAGAAGAGATTGAAAGACCTGTTTACCCAACAAAAAGTTCATTTATAAATGAAACTGAATACTTGTGACATCATAACTGTAAAAACCCTTCTTCGTTCTTAACTTTTTTTTAACCTTGAGAATGGGACTTTCTATGGCTTTGAAGTAGTGATTGAAGGTTACAGGGATTAAGGAAGCCCAAGAACTCTGATAGTAGGAAATTAGTAATACATACAAACTTTTTAAAGAAACCTTGATATCTCCTTTCTATTAAAGAAATGATGCAGCATAGATTTCACAGCATACAATAGAAATTAGTGGTTTGGATGTATCCATATATTTTACAATAATTGTAAATGGTCTATGAAATTGTAATGAGTCCTTGTAAGGATCATTGGTGGGGTAGGAATCCAGGATATTCAAACTCATAACATAGATCACTACCACTTGAACTAAAGGACCATCTTCATTAGATGGTAGCTATAGTAGGCTGCTATCCTCCATTTGGACTAGTTAGTAGAAGGGCGCATAACACACACTGTGTAAACTTATGTTACAGGATCATAAAGCATCCCAATCCATCATGGAATTCCTTTAGTAACTCTGTTATAAAGCATTTATTAACAACTAATTACAAACATCAGACACCATTAGAACAAGCACAAGCAAGCCTGTTTTATCGCTGATGTGATACAATTATGTTATTAACACTCTGGTTATTCAGGCTGCCAGAGTTCTGTCCTTATTTTTTTACTCCAAGCCACATACCTAAATAACCTCCTTCATCTCCATTTCCTATTCTTATCTCCACACCGACTCACAAGCTGACCCTTACATCTCAAAACATCCTCATAACTTTGCTTGACACTAAAAATCATGGTCTTAATAAGACACTAGATTTATGGCTTATTACAACAATCTGTAACCCACTAATATCGCCCCTCTTTTTGTCCTATTACTACAGGGGTGTTAACGGTCCTCTTCACCTGGAATGGTCCCTTAGAATATGTTTTGACTACTTGTGCTAAACTACCTGTTCAATCTTGTATTTAGTTGTGACACTCTTAGTACCTTTCCCAGACCCAAAGAAGAGCTCTGTGTAGCTCAAAAGCTTGTCTCTCTCATCAACAGAAGTTGATCCAATAAAAGATATTTCCTCCCCCATCTTGTCTCTCTAATATCCTGGGACCAACACTGCTACCACAATGCTGCATATACACTCATACACACTTCTATAAAACCAGATTGTTCTCTGAAATGTAGTTATGTGATTTTGCTTCAGGCAGCTGGTTGAGTTACAAGTAAATTACTGCTTTCTTCCATACCTGTCTTTCAAATGAGTTCACATATTACAGCAGATTAAGACAAACAATGGGGGCTATTAATGGGAGATGGGAAGGGGGGTGAGGGGAAAGTACATAGGACTATGTTGGTCCCCTCCCCCACACCCCATTATATTTTGGTATGATAAGAGGACATGCAAAGGAGATTAGCTACTAGGTAAGTGCTGAGAACCTGGAGTTCCAAGTGCCCAGTAGTTAGCTTTTAACCTCAATAGTCATGTGACAGAGTTCAGTTACCAATCAATCTTACCAATAGTGGTCTGCATTGCATAAACGTATCTACTATTAAATCTCCTGTCATTCCACTGGGAAGGGATCTTTATAGAATAATGTTCACCTTATATGTGTAAAGAGACTGTTTCAGGCAGTGAGTTTGTGACTAGCCTAGAAAGAAAGGCCATACCTTTTTTTTGAATAAACACTGCATGTATGTCTGAAAGTGAATTATTTATTGTCCCCAAACTTTAACTTAGGACCCCACATTAGCCTTGGTTTTATTTAGAATCCATCCAGTTGTAGCTGACTAACCAGTAAGCTTTTACCTGGCCAGGACTTACTAATGTGGATAACAATTTGAATTTATACAAGGATCACCAACAAAAGGGAACATTTACCAGTGACTGAATCTGAGACATCCAAGTTCTTTCGTCTTCCAAATGGAGGGAAATACTGCATTATTTCAGGTACCACTACGCAGTAACCATTGTTTTGAATGGCAACCATTGTATACCAGCTTCCAATTGAGGCTCAAGGACTTTTCAAACATTCATTAATTCTCATAACACCTTTTGTAGAAGGAAAGTTACAGGACTTGCTGAAGGTTACACAGAAAGCTGTGGTGCAAACTGAGAAAAGAACTGATTGTCTGACTCATAGTTCTGGGTGCTAGCCACAAAATCATCTCTCCCTTACTAGCAGTTGCTTTTTCCATTGACATACGTTCTTTTTTGTTGAGAGATTGAAGGAGAATTTTCATTTTCAAATGTAATTCAATTTAAGGAATGATAAAGGAATGATGTAAATGTAAGGGGACTGTTGTCCCCTTACTAACATTCAGTGGGGGTGTTTTGGTTGCCTAGCTCCCAGTACTAAACGAACGGGGAGATGCCAATGCTCCAGGTCAGCCTGATTGACAGAGCGGGCAGGCTAATCAGGGAGTCAGATTTGGGGGGGTCCTGTCCCTCCGTGTGAGCTGGAATTGCCTGGGTCAGACAGAGTGGGGCTGAGCTAAGGAGAGAGCAGGGGCCCAAAGCTGAGCTGGGGAACAGAGCTGTGCCAGCTAGAGGTGCCTGAAAAGCAGCCCAGGAAGAAGGTCAGAGCTGGGAGCAGAGTCACGGAAGCAGCCCACAGAGCAGATCCTGTGCTGGGAGCAGGGCTGCAGCCACAGAGCCAGAGACACAGCTCAGGGAGAACAGATCCTGTGCTGGGAGCAGGGTTGTAGCCATAGAGCCAGAGGGGCCAGAGAAGCAGCATCAGTCTGAGGCAGAGTGGAGCCGGAGCTAGAACAGTGGAGCTGGGGCTGGAGCAGTCTGAAGCTGGGTGCGGTGAGCAACTGGGGCCAGCCAAGGGGGGACCCTGGGCAAAGGGCCCAGCACAGAAAGATACCCCCAGCCAAGGGTCCTTGTAGGCCAGAGTGGGAGGGGGATCTTAACTTGACGGGAGGTGACACTGGGAAGAAGGGTCCCACCACCCAAAGCCTGGAGGTGTGTGTCCATCAACAGAGCAAGTGTCCAACCCACAGCATCCCTGAAACACAACCAGGGCCTGAGAAGGAGACCTGGGATCTACAAGGAACAGACTGTGACATTCCAGAGACACTGTTTGTAATGTTCCCTGCCACAAAGCAGGGTGATGTGTTTTCCTTTAACCTTTCCCATTTTTCCTTATTCTTTTTAAATTAATTGTTGATTAAATAACTTGTATTTGCTTTAAATTGTATGAAATGATCAGTGGGTCAGGGAAGTGTCCAGTGAGGAGAGAGCACCCTGGAGTGGGGACACCCTAGCCCCTGTCCTAGTTGACCAAAGCAGGGTTGGGGGTTGAGCCCCCCCCCCAGGAATCCTGGGCCCAGCCTTGTCGGGGTTAGGAGGACTTTGCCAGACAGGAGACTGGAAGGGGAATCCTCAAGGGCAGGGAGGCCTCTGGGTAAAGGAAGTGGGAGCGAGGACTCAGATCCTTCCGCCAGCCCAGGGGCAGGCAAACTTTTTGGCCTGAGGGCTGCATCGGGTTTCCAAAATTGTATAGAGGGCCTCCCCAAACAGCCAAGTGTGGCCCACCCCACCCCCTATCCAACCCCTCCTGCTTCTCGCCCCCTGACAGCCCCCCCCAGGGCTCCTGCCGCATCCAATCTCCCCTGTTCCCTGTCCCCTGACTGTCCCCAGAACCCCTGCCCCTGACTGCCTCCCCCAGCCCCTATCCAACCCCCCCTCATTCCTGACTGCCCCCCCGGGACCCCTTCCCCATACACCCCCCCAGTCCCTGTCCCCTGAAAGCCCCTGGAACCCCTGTCCCGACTGCCCCCGCCAGCCCATCCAATCCCCTGCCCCTGATTGCCCCCGAACCCCTGCCCCATTCAACCCCCCTGTTCCCCATCCTCTGACCGCCCCAACCCCTATCCACACCCCAGCACCCTGACCACAACCCCGAACTCCCCTGCCCTCTATCCAACCCCACTTGATCCCTGACAGCTTACTGTGCTGCCTGGAGCACTGGTGGCTGGCGGTGCTATAGCTGTGCCACCTGGCTGGAGCCAGCCACGCCACTGCACAGCACAGAGCACAGGGTCAGGCCCTGGTTCTGTCGCCGCGCTGCCCCAGGAGCTCACAGCTCCACCACCCAGAGCATTGTGCCAGCGGCGGGGGAGGGGGAACCACGGGAGAGGGGCTGGAGGCTAGCCTCCTGAGCCAGGAGCTCGGGGCCAGGCAGGGGGGTTCCACGGGCCATAGTTTTCCCACCTCTGTGTTAGCCCATTTCACTGGAGTAGTGCAGAAGCCAGGAAAGTTCCCCACAATAGCAGGACCATTCCCCTGCTTACATAAATATAGAATATGAGAGAGCAATTCTCTTGCATACTAAATACACAATTATATTCCGTTTCAGAGTGTTGCCTCCTAATACAACCAGTATTACAGTCTTCTGTTGTAAGGTCCCGGAAGATTGCACTAGTACTCTTATGAACGTCGGCAGTCTCAAAGGGACTTGAGTGTAGTGCTGAGCATACTTGGGCCAAGTTCTGAAGTAACCTGGGCCAGTTCATGGTTTTGCTTTGAAATTAGAGAAGCGTCGGAACCAAAATCAAATCACAGATTCGTGCAGCCTTGAATGTTTGGGTCCGGATGCAAACTTTTTGTGGTTTGAACCCCGTTGTGATTTTACTGCAAAATTAGGTGTATGCTGTTTTTTGGGGAGGACTTTCACTTTGAATTTGGGGGTTCATTCAAATTTGAAATGTTGTTGGTAGGGAGGAAGGAGAGTAGAAAAACCTATGCAGATTTGAAACCAAATCCAGAATTTACCCCCAAAACCCAGTGAACTGAAATTGCTAAGCTTCACTCAAATTAGATCTTCATCACAGAAGCTCTGAAAACCAGGGCCGCCCGGGGGGGGGGGGGCAAGTGGGGCAATTTGCCCCAGGACCTGGGACCCACAGGAGCCCCCACAAGAGTTTTTTGGGGGCCCTGGAGCGGAGTCCTTCACTCGCTCCAGGGGCCCCGGAAAACTCTTGCTGGGCCCGGGCCCCTGGAGCTTCTTCCGCTCCGGGTCTTCGGCGGCAATTCGGCGGCGGGGGGTCCTTCCGCTCCGGGACCCGCTGCCGAAGTGCCCCAAAGACCCGCGGTGGGGGGGGTCCTTCCACCCTGGGACCCGCCGCCGAAGTGCTGAGTCTTTGGCGGCAATTCCCGAAGACCCCAGACCCCCTGAATCCTCTGGGCGGCCCTGCTGAAAACAAAGCCTTTGTTCACAATCACAAACTAAAACCTATCTGCTGCTAACATCATAGAACTTCCCAAGATTAGTAAAGCTAATAAGATCTGTCACTTCCCTGCAGTCACTAGCCCAGCCACCATTTGTTTTGTACTGGTGCAATAGCAGAGGGCATGAATACATGCACACGCTCCTTATGATGGCCCTCATGGCCCTGTTTGTTTTCTTTCCAGAGCAGCGTGAAAACCTTGATAATATGTCTGCTTGCAAATGCCTGTTGAAGTGGTGGTGGTGTCAAAGAAAATCAATGGCAATCCTGTAAGGCCGATACGGGCCAGTGGCAAACTGGCAAACATCCCTTCTCCCCAGTATCCAGGAGGAAGTACTCTGTCATAAATGGCAGGCAGCATTAAATGGTCAGTACAGCTAGCCTTTGTCCAGTGGAGCTCATACAGATGGAAACTGCTTCTTACCTGTCTTCAGGGACCAGTTTAAAGGAAACCGAAGGGGTAATAGTTTCCAGTCATAAAGAAGCCTTACATTCAAATTCATTTGTCTACTCTGTGTTACAGTAGCTGAAGTTTATTCATGCTGTTCTTTGGACAGCCCAAGGAATTAGATATGCATAAGCAAATATTTTGCCATGGTTCTGTATCTGTTCATGTTTTTCTTTTGTTTTGGTGTAATATTTCCATGCATTTTTTGTCTATGGAATTGCAAATCCTGAATTAATTAAAAAGTCTTGTAAATGCTTAGACTGATGAAAACACATACAAGGCACAACTAACTTAGGTAGCTCTCCAGGGATTTCCAAAGAAACATCCAGCATATATGAGACAAAACAGAACAGGAATGAATAACAGATTTCTTTTTCTTTAGAATGGCAAGTGGAAAAATATCATTAAATAATCTGTACACAGAGATATGGTAATTGAACACACAGATGCCCAGTAATTTGGCACTCACACATGTAGTTACTGCAGTTTCATGTGTAATCATGGTAACTGCAAGGATAAATTAGTTACATGCATTTTTATACACGTAGTTCTGAAAATGTGGCCCTAAATTCACAATTGTAGAGAAGACTGATGATCATTTATGCTTTCAGCACTCTCATTTTCAGTCCAAGAAATAGTAATTTAGAACTATTTCAGTTATTTATTTATGATGTTGTACTAAGTACTTTCTAACCCCCCCAAAAGGCATAGTTCTTACCTGAAAGAGCTAGGGGACAAAAAATAAAAACAGACAATCAAAGAAACAAAACTCACACCAAACTACTATAAGTAGGGCCCTACCAAAGTCATAGTCCATTTTGGTCAATTTCATGGTCATAGGATTTAAAAAATCATAAATTTAATGATTTCAGCTATTTAAATCTAAAATTTACAGTGTTGAAATTGTAGGGGTCCTGACCCAAAAAGGAGCTGTGGGGTGGTCACAAGGTTATTGTAGGGTGGGTTGCGGTACTGCTGCCCTTACTTCTGTGCTGCTACTGGCGGTGGTTCTGCCTTCAGAGATGGGCAGCTGGAGAGCAGTGGCTGCTGGCCGGAAGCCCAGCTCTGAAGACAGAGCCACCACCGGCAGCAGTGCAGAAGTAAGGATGGCATGGTATGGTATTGTCACCCATCTGTGCTGCTCCTGCAGAGCTGGGCCCTCAGTCAGCAGCTGCCATTCTCCGACTGCCCAGCTCTGAAGGCAGCAGCGGAGAAGTAAGGATGACATGGTATGGAATTGCCACCCTTACTTCTGTACTGCTCCTGGTGGGGCGCTACCTTCAGAGCTGGTCGCTCGGCCAATAGCCGCGGCTCTCCAGCCACCCAGCTCTGAAGGCAGTGCAGAAGTAAGGGTGGCAATACCGTGACCCTGCTTAAAATAACCTTGTGACCCACCCCTGCAACTCCTCTTTGGGTAGGACCCCCAATTTCAGAAATGCTGGTCTCCCCTGTGAAATCTGTATAGTATAGGACAAAAGCACACAAAACACTAGATTTCACGGTCCGTGACACGTTTTTCATGGCCGTAAATTTGATAGAGCCCTAGGTACAAAGAAGGAGTACAACTAAGAAGTAAAATCTTCCAGGTGGGAATTTACCAGAGGATACTACATAATACATTTTTGGAGATAAAAAATATAGATTGTATGAGTTTGCTGATAACCCACCCACGATCAACTGATTAGTTTCTTTTAAAGGAAATTCTAATTAACTGCTTTACTTGTTTTGTATAAATTTCAATTCACTCACAAGGAATCTGCTAATTTAGCCAGTTTCATCCATACCCTGTGCTAATACAGATATTCCTAATATATAGGGTCCAACATATAGGTCCTCAGATAAGTGACATCTATACAACTCTATTACTTTCAACCGTCCGAGAACTTAGCCCTTTGCAGAATTCTATCAAAGATGAGCATCCTATACGCATCCTTCTTTTTCCCCCAGTATAGATTTGTATGTTTTATGTAGATACAAGGCAATGTGCCAGATCCAGGCTCTCCTGTGGCCTCTCTATGCTGATCAACTAGTGCAAAACCACCTGAAAGTCATCTTAATTTGCTACATGAGGTTCCAACTGTCTAAAGGAATCCCAAGGTGGCATAATGCTGGCATAGTAGCTTCCACACTAACCTTTTAAAGCCCTTGGCCCTGATGAAGACAATTTTGCATGACAACACCCCATTCCCTTAACACATAAAGTCCACTCAATCCCACTCTGACTGCTTATTTGTTATATGTACAATGATTTCTCTTTAGATTAAATAAACTTCTTTTACAACTGGGATGTAGAAACCATTTTCCTGGATTGTTGGTGGTACATTGCATCCAGAGGATTAAGTCACCAAAGATGTTTGGGTCTTTGTAATAACTATAGTCATAGGGTAAAATTCAGAGTACCCGAACAAGGCCTAAGCACCACACAAATACAAATTTTGCACTCAAAATAGGGCTTACGTGGGACTTAAGGGAAGCATCGACCTTGTGCTGGTCCCTTGTGTAGGCATGAATTGCACTCATGATAATAAATTGGCTTTGGGTTCTGATAATTTGCACTCCAAAGTGCAATTGGCGATCTGATGAGTTAATTGCATGAGCCCTCAATTGATGTTTATGCTGTGGTTACCTGAAAGTCATGGGAATATATGAGTTCTGAGCTTAGTTATTCCTGATAAAGAGAGACAAAGAACTGGCAGAACAGTGGATAGACTAGTATCCCGATAGGGTTTCCCGCCAATTCCTTAGCATCATAGATATACTCAGTAAGTAATTACTTTCAGCAGACCAGTTTGTTTATGTCACCGCTGCAAAGCAGTACGTGAGGCACAATAGAGAGATGAATCAACGATTTTATTAAAGGAACGTGTCACACCCTTTTAAGATATTCATAATTAGGAATGCTTCCTATATGAAATATACCCATTGTTCCCTGTCCTTAATCTCGTCGTTATAGGGAGAAAGACTCAAGTAGATTACCTGGACCTCTTCTGTTCCTACAGTTCCCATGTTACTCGACAAATGTGAAATTTCTCCAATGCCAAATGACTTTAAAAGACGTGAAAAGCCTTTTGAATTTAGTCTGTGGTGAGGTGAATTCACCTGATATGCCTTACATTCTCAACATCCTGTCTAAGGCTGTCAAATGTATTAGCTCATGTGACACAATGAGGATAATGTGGGTTATTTTCATGCAGTATCCCATATAATAATAGGACAGCATGATTGCAAATTACTGTATAATCACTTTTCAGTACCATTCTTTCCAATGGATCCAGTGAGTGGTTACCATGAGGTTATTACAAAATACCGTGTAATATTTTTGGTAGTTCAATCCCTGTCAGCACTGTGGTATTCAGCTCTCTATTTGCAAAGTGCCAGTACATTTTACAGTGGAGCTGAGTGTACAAATTAAATATTTATTTGCCCCGCTGTAATTTCACAAAACCAAAGCTATTTTGTGTGTGGATGCATTGTAGCCCAATGAGTTCTCTGTGTTGGATTGTCTGAATAGATACTTTGGCATTTTTAAAGGTGTACTATTTATGTAATTTAGTATGTTTTGTGGCATGCATACTAATTTTTAAAAAATGCATCAGATATTACCCAGTAGACTAGAAAGGCTCCTTCGTGGCTGTTATGGTCTAACAGGTAAATACATATTTTGGAACGTGTACTCATTTAAAAAAAACATGAATTATTTATTCAAGAGATGCTATACTAGGTAAATATATATCTAGGCACTTTTTTAAACAGCTGATTTTTCATCCTGAAGAGTCTATATCAGCTTTGAGGGAGCTGCCACCACCATTTATTGGAAAAATAATACACATTTTCAAAGCTAGCATGCATGCCAGAGTGCTAAAACTGCATGTTGTCATGAATGCACATTTACATAGCACCCATTGGAAGTAGGTTCCTAATAAGCCAATATACCATAGTTTTGTGGAATGCTGTCTTTGTTTTGCTAGTTATTGAACTGATGTATTGTTGTTGCTCGGTCAGAAGCATTATGGGTAGTCAATTTAGCTGCCAGACCCACACGTTAATTCCTCAATGCTGCAAAACCCTTAGAACATTTTTGGTGAGAGATTTAAAACAATATAAATACATTAGAAATTAGCATAGTCAAAGTGCTTTACAAACATTAACTACTTCGTCCTCGCAGCCCTCCTGAATTGGGCATGTACTATTATGCTTATTTCACAGCAGAGGAAACTGAAGCACTGTGAGGTTAAGTGACTTGCCCAAGGTAACATAGTTAACCAGTGTCTGAGCAAGGAAGAGGAATGCACTGTCTCCTAAAAACACAGTTTTCTAAACAAGTCTATCACTCTTTTGTTTTTGTTTTTACACAAATACCCAAAGTTTTTATTCCATATTTCACATTATTAAGCTGGGATTCTGAAAATGCTGTTTTACAACAGTTTCTGGTAGCATCTGAAATCACCATAACATATAGGGTCTGTGTTAGATATGCTGCCACTGCTTTCTCCATAGGAGTGCCAAGAGCATGGTTATATTAAATTATATAGCACTAAGCTCAGTAGGTCATTAAAATGGTTTAGAAAATGTCTGTATAATATAGTTATAAAGATAACTTAGCCCTATCTACAGATGGCGGAACTATGACTTTCATTCATGTGCCAAGCATGTACTACAATAATTATGATACTACACTCATAAAACACAATTGCTACATGCACACAGAGCTCAGCTAGAGCTCAGCAGATGGAAATGTGATTATAGCCCCAGCCTCAAAAGAAATCAATCTATGATATTTTGAGTAAAAAAGATGGTGGTGGAAATATTATGCTACATAGTCTGTGTCATTACAAGCCGGTAATTTATGCTTTGCATGCTAACTGAACTGCCTTTCTTGTCTTAGTTTGAGCGACAATGCATTTTTTCATATGGGAGGAAGCAACAAAATAATAGAGTGAAATTAACCAATCAAAATCATGGTAAATAAAAGTCTCTCTCTCTTTCTCTCTTTTTAAGACTCAAGAGGCAGCTGGCACTCTCAGGCTTTGTTATATTGAGGAAAGAGAACAGCAAACTGCATGCAGTATAGATTCAGGCTCATTGAAACTAATGGCATGAATGATCTCACACCATTGTAGTAAGACGGAGATTTACTGTGCTTAGTAGAGAACCCATATTATGGAGAAAAGCATCGATCTACTTCCACATTTTATTCACATGAACGACAAACAAGTTATTCAGTACTATGCAGTCACATTCAATTCCTTAGTGTCTAAGTCACAATGCCCTCCAAGTGCCTTGTATTTTACAGCTGTGTGGAGCACCTAGCCAATAACTACTTGTCTCCATTTTACAGCCAACAGAAGAAGTTTATTAGCCCTCTTACTTGACCAGTTTACAGCTTAGACTTGTGCTTGCTGGAAAATTTTAGCCATAACCTTTGATTCCTACAATAACTTATTCACAACTTACAATGTACTCGTTTTGATGCAGTGAATACAATACAGAGTGCAAAATAGCCATGAACTGAACATTCTGATTCTGAACCCTCACCCAAATAGTGAATTTTGTGCTGGATGCATAGCACAGATAGGACAGCAAAGTTAATCTAAAAATAAATGAAAATATGAATAACAAGAGGTATTCAATTCAATATGGGATCTTGGGCCTTGATTCATTGACAGTTATCACTGAAGCTGTTTGTTTGGCATAGCAAAAGTGGGGAAAGTCATGGCTATTTTACTTAGGTGTCATAATTTTAGGTTGTAAAAGAAACCTGGTAAACTCTGTTTACTTTGCATTATAAAAGTGCTAAAGAGTTGTCATGAATAGTTTAAAAGCATATAAAATTAGTCAACAACCAAAATACTGATATGGTCTGATTCTCTGATGTGGTTGGAATGCTTTGCCTCATAGTATCAGTGCAAACCAGTCCCACCCACTGGAGGATGCCCTTTGCATAGGAGGCTCCTCAGCTTCCTGGCTGTCAGGTCAGGGTTTGTGGCTCAAGGGCAGAGGACATGACTGGCATGTCCCTGTGTGCCAGCAATTCCTAGCTGCTGTAATGAGTTGTTGGGGCCATTGTAAGCTCATGTTGAAGCAGCCTTCAGTGGTGTGTGACGGGATCCCTGGGATCCCAGCAGCCTGGAACTGTGGGACCGCTGTGCCCCCTTAACTCTCCAGCCTGGGCTGTCTCTCATAATGCTTTGCTAGTGACAAGCAGCAAACCCCTCCAGGTGCTGTTATCACTCGGCACAATCGCATGTGGAGCCCCCATCCAGCTAGATTGCATGAATGCTCCCAAAACCACTCATGAATCACACAGAGAAAGGCACCTACCAAATCTCTCCAGCTCCCAACCTCGTACCTCAGGAATATACCATCTTGCAATGCTCAAGACGAGCAGTGCAAATTTATTAATTGGTTCACCACTTCATCAATGGAAAGTGGATATACACCAGCCTTTGCAAACCTGAGCAGATTTACCACACACTTCAGGCAAACTCACTGGTAAAGATAAACAGTAAAACAAGTTCATTGATTACAAAAGATAGATTTTAAGTGATTATAAGTGATAGGCAAGAAGTCAGATTGGTTACCAAAATAAAATAAAATATAAGCACGCAGTCTAAACTCTCAACCCTATTAGACTGGGCAACAGCTAGAATAAGCAGTTTTTCTCACTCCACTGGATATTGCAGTTCATAGTACACAGGTTCCACCCTTGAAACCAGGGCCAGTCTCCTCTGTTGGAGTCTTCAGTCTTCTGAGTGTCCTTGTTGCTTGCAGCAAAGATGGTGGGGGGAAGAGAACACAAGTCCAGGTCTGGTGGGCATTGCTGAGTCCCCAGGCAAGGTTGAACAATTCCCCTGGTGTGGCCTTGTGCAAGTGAATCATTGCATAGTAGCTCCCTTGCTGGACAATGGCTGTTGATGGTTGTTCGACACCCACCTGGGCATTGGTTACTTTCCTTGCTGTTGTTTCTGGGGAGCTAATATCTGGCCGATTCTACAACGTACAGCATGTTTTAGTGACATATAACACAATCTCATATCTTCATATGCACAAATGATAGACATATTTAGATAGGTTATGATCTGCTGAAAGTCATTGTTCTATCTCCTGATACTTCACATGGCCTGCTTTATATGCAACATTGCAATTATATATAAATAAGGAATAGGGAGTTACAAGGTGCTCCCCTAAGGTATAGAATGTCACAAGGTGGCTAAAAGTCATCTTTGCTCCCTACTTCCTCAACCATACCAAGCACTTCTTGGCTACAGCTGAATATCTAGACCATAGAATATATCTATATTGATAATATTGTTACAGATCTATATGTAGACTATCTGTATAGTATGTCTCATTTTGATAAAGCATATTACACATGCCTTAAGAGCCCTGTTATTGATCTCCATTATTTTCTAACCACATTTATACAAAGAAAAGGGGTAAAAAACCATAGGTTTTAAAAATGGAAACCCACCAAAAGTCACGCTTTAGTCATGGGAATTACGGCTGTGAAAAACCTACAGTCTTAGTTATCAGACATACTTTGCACCTATCTGTTGCCTTTCACCCCAGGACATTAAAGAATGATATGTTAAATGACTAAGTAAGCACAACTTCCCAGTGAGTGTGATTATCATGGTTATCTTTACAGGCCAAGGCTCCGTCTGTACTACAGCTGGGATGGATGCTCTGAGATTGATCCACCAGCAGTTGATTTAGCGGGTCTAGTGAAGACCCGCCAAATCAACAACAGTTCACTCTCCAGTCAACCCCTGTACTCTACCCCGATGAGAAGAGTAAGGTAAGTTGATGGAGAGTTTCTCCTGTCGACCCCCCGCAGTGTAGACCCACGGTAACTCGACCTAAGGTATGTCAACTCCAGCTACATGAATAACGTAGCTGGAGTTGCGTAGCGTAGGTCGACTTACCGCTACGTTATTCAACGCGGTAGTGTAGACATAGCCTGAGACACAGTAAATGATTTCCCCAAGGTCAGAAAGTTAATTGGTGGCAGGTCCAGGGGGAGTCTTGCTAACTGCTAGAGGATACCCGGCTGGCTGAAGACAGACACTGAGCATAGAACCAGATAGACATGCAAGAGAGAACTTCCTAGATCCAGAGAGCTTTTTGTGCTATAATTGCATTCTCCAGATTTTCAGTTTGGTTCTGAATTTTTCTGATTGATTCTTGCACTTCACTTCTTATGATGGCATCAAGGAAAAATAAAGGTCTCAGTTTAAAGAAAAAGATAACTTAGTTTTCAGACTAGAATCCATCATTGTCTGGAGCAGAGTGCAAGATTCTTCACAGTTTCCACCAAATAAGTGAGACAGCTTGTTCAATGACTTACTTTTAATGAACCATGCGTGGCCTTGGTTGAGCAATTTGAATTACTGGTAGCGCAATTTCATAATTTTGGAAACATACACAATAGAGCAGCAACTGGAGACAAAGAGTTTTCAGGCCCAGGAAATAAAGGTTGATTGTGCAATGACCTTATCAAACAGTTTAATAAAAGAAAATAAACAGCTCCAGTACTGAGAAGTTCTGGGAAATCAACTCTAGGCACACACACAGTCACATACTTTCCCTTTCTGCAAGACAGAACGGTTCTGAACCTTCCTTTTTTTAAGTGCATGCTAGAGATATTGGAGCTGGATGGGCCTAAGGGACTAATTTTCAAATAGAAATAGCTTTATTCTTTTACCTTGCAGCACCTAAGGCTCTGTGCTGGAGCATGGGTTTCTGTAGAAAGATATGATGGGTACATTGTATGGCCTTGGTTTTCAAACATGGTCTCCAAAATTACAGGTGCCAGGTTGTGCCTATAATTTAATGCAGGTACTATTATTTGCATCAGCCATCACACCGATTTAAAAGTCTAATACCTTATTTTACATACAAAACTCATCCATTTTTTTCTCTTTCAGATGTTTCTCTCTCTCTCTTTCTCTTTCTCTCTCAATCTCTTTCTCAGAAAAATCAAAGCAAGGTTAAAAATTGTAGAATATTGCCTGGCATGTGCTTAGGGTACTGAGATGTTACTTACAGTACATGTGGGGCAAAATTCTTTCATCAGATGCATATTGTGGGTTTCAGAGTTCAGATCTCCTCAAGATCCAGCCTTTTGGCTAGTAATCCTACACTATTATATACTAAGCTGGTAGCTCCTGTAACATGACAATTTGAATATTTGTTACTTTCAAGGCCAAATTCCAGTCCCAATCAAGTCAATGGCAAAGCTCTCTATGACTACAATGGAACACCATTTTAACTCTAATTACACATACAATAACAATAGTAGCCTAACACTCTTCTCTCCCCTCTTGTTCAGTCACTCTATGATTCTCATCCTCACACCTTGTGTCATTGTATTGCCTATTTAAATTGAAAACATTCTGGGTCAAGGACCTTGTTTTATTATTATTATGTCTGTAAAGCATAGCATAGCAATGATGCTAAGCAAGTAAACAATAAGAGTATAATAGGAAGGGTTATTAATAATTAGAAGGATTAGTAAGGAGGAAAAGGGTGGTTTTGTGGTTACTGCATGGAACTGAGAGAGGTGGATTCTATACCTGGTTCTGCCATAGATTTCCTGTGTAACCTGAGATATGTCACTTAACCTCTCTCTGCCTCAGTTTTCCAATCTGCAAAACTGGTGTAAACACTGCTTATCTAGATTACGTCCTGGGTGCTTTGTAAAGTTGAATTCATTAATGTTTGTAAAGCACTCTGAAATCCTTGATTAAAGCCAAAAGGTTCTGCACTCCTTAAACATATGAAACTTTTACTGAAGGTAAGTTCTATTCATAGTAAGAATACATAATGATAAAGTAAACTGAAAGGTATATAGTGCTTTCAAAGTTTGAAAGTTTCCAGTGCTAAGCCTGGTCCTGTCCTCCATTTAACTCAATGGGAGGTATGGGCACTCAATACCTCTGAAAATCAAGTAATTCGGTGCCATATTTTTAAAGGTGTAGGCACCTAATGGGATTTTGAAAAGCACCTAGGTTTTCAGCTCCTCTGATTTTAGGTACCCATGTGCTTCTGAAAATCCCACTAGGCACTTTTCTGCATCTTTAGGTGTCTATGTATCTTTAAAAATCTGACCTTTATTTAGATACTTGCTTACATAGCTTGTATGTCAAATAAGGATTTAGGTCCTTAATTTTAGGCACTGAAGTTTGAAAATGTTACAAACCATTTCACTTTGATCAGCCCTCTGGCGTGTGCTATAAAGACATCTAGTGTCAGTTAGAATTTTGCTCAGAGAACAGTGAATTATTGATTAATTTAATTTTCCTCCTTTTCAATTTCTAAAAAAATTGTTGATGCCAAAAAAATTTCATGTGTCAGTCTACATTATTTGCTTAATTATTTGTGTTATTTTTTCCCTACATAACAAGCTCTGAAACAGTTCACTGGAAGTTTTCAATTTTCAGACTTCACAGCTGATGTGATATTGTTTCTGTTTCCTTACTGGGTGACTTAACAGCATGAATTTTGAATGTCAGATATTGTAATTGTATGTATAATTAGAAATTCATTTTTGTGGCAAATATTTAAGGATTCAATTTTAAATTTTGTTAAGTATTTGTTCAAAAAAGAAAACAGTAATGGACCTTGAATGTGGTTTGATCACATTTTAATTTTAAATTTGAGCAAATATTTATAGAAATTTTCCCTATTCTTTGCTCAGCTTTACGGCTTCTCCTATTGACATGACTCACCACCATACTGTTAAACCCTGCTCATGTGGGGTGAAATAGGCCTTAAGTAGGGCTGAACTGGCTTCCTTCTTTGCTGGGATGAATTTCACTCAAAGTATATAGCTATCATGAAATCTTTCACACCTCTTGTCATACATCTACTCATGGTTCTTCTTGACTTTGATTATTAAAATTTGTTTAATCATATACTGATGCCAAATGTACGATGAAACACAAATATACATTCAAGAAAGTTGAACGTAAATACAAAACTGTGCACTCAGCCAGGTTCCAATTAGATAAATGTACGTATAAGGGGACTACCAATTTTATAATGTTACACTCATTTAGAAAACTAGATACTTGTGTGTTAACAGTGGAATATTCTTAACTTTCAGTGTGCTGTTATAATGATTTGCACTTACACTATATTTCTGATAAATTCTAACTTCAGCTGAAGTGGCCATAAGAAAACAACATTCTTGTGAACATTTTAAGACTTACTATTATATATTATTTGAATTACTGTAGCACTTAGGAGCTATTATTGTGAACCAAGACCCCACTGTACTAGGCACAGTACAAACTCAGAACAAAAAAGATGGTCCCTCCCCTACATGTGGGCTATCAATCTTTTATGATCAAAGTTTTGTAGTTTTAGGCTCATGAGTTCCTAGGTGTAATAGATTATTTTGCAAATATTGACTATGGGAACTTCATTAGAAGAAATGAAAAATGATTGCGAATTTGTCATGTTTTAAAAGGAAAGTTACTGTAAGGTAATACTAATCACACATATTCAGATGTGGCTGATGCTGCCATGAAACTTGACACACATCTTGAAGAACTCCTAAAGAACCTTTATTCAGAGAAAAAACTCCCTACTTAATCCCAAATGCCAGCATGAAAAAGATAATCAGGCTTTTAGGGTTAACTAAAGAATTTAGGGATAACTCAACTGATGACTTTTATTAGCCCCAGGCAACACCTTAGGTGCCTTGGTTAAATGAATGAGATGTGCAAGTATTGTTATGAATTTTTAAACTAAACATGTGTATTGACTATTAATTGTCAAAAGGAAAATTCATGACCACTTTGACTTCTGGGTTTGCTTATTATATTTTTGACTTGCAGATGATACTAAACTGCTCAAGATAGTTAAGACCAAAGCAGATTGTGAAGAACTTCAAAAAGATCTCACAAAACTAAGTGATTGGGCAACAAAATGGCAAATGAAATTTAATGTGGATAAATGTAAAGTAATGCACATTGGAAAAAATAACCCCAACTATACATACAACATGATGGGGGCTAATTTAGCTACGAGTCAGGAAAAAGATCTTGGCGTCATCGTGGATAGTTCTCTGAAGATGTCCACGCAATGTGCAGAGGCGGTCAAAAAAGCAAACAGGATGTTAGGAATCATTAAAAAGGGGATAGAGAATAAGACTGAGAATATGTTATTGCCCATAAATCCATGGTACGCCCACATCTCGAATACTGTGTACAGATGTGGTCTCCTAACCTCAAAAAAGATATTCTAGCACTAGAAAAAGTTCAGAAAAGGGCAACTAAAATGATTAGGGGTTTAGAGAGGGTCCCATACGAGGAAAGATTAAAGAGGCTAGGACTCTTCAGCTTGGAAAAGAGAAGACTAAGGGGGGACATGATAGAGGTATATAAAATCAAGAGTGATGTTGAGAAAGTGGATAAGGAAAAGTTATTTACTTATTCCCATAATACAAGAACTAGGGGTCACCAAATGAAATTAATAGGCAGCAGGTTTAAAACAAATAAAAGGAAGTTCTTCTTCACGCAGTGCACAGTCAACTTGTGGAACTCCTTACCTGAGGAGGTTGTGAAGGCTAGGACTATAACAATGTTTAAAAGGGGACTGGATAAATTCATGGTGGCTAAGTCCATAAATGGCTATTAGCCAGGATGGGTAAGAATGGTGTCCCTAGCCTCTGTTCGTCAGAGGATGGAGATGGATGGCAGGAGAGAGATCACTTGATCATTGCCTGTTAGGTTCACTCCCTCTGGGGCACCTGGCATTGGCCACTGTCGGTAGACAGATACTGGGCTAGATGGACCTTTGGTCTGACCCGGTACAGCCGTTCTTATGTTCTTATGTTCTTATGACTTTCTCTTGGTTATTACTAGACTTAGCTTTAAGGGGTTTCCAATTTGCCAGTCCATTTCTCTTTACTTTACTTTTTTTAAATGACAGCTTTAGTTTCCCCAGCATTATATTTTTCTTTTGTTGTCTTATTTTCAGGAACTATCATACATGTGGGGCTGTGCTGCCTTCCACTCATATGACTGTCAATATGAGATTGTTACTATTGCCACTCTAAGGGCACTCTAAAACTGCCTTTTGGCGACAAAACAGCAATAGCATACACACTGCAATGGGACTTTAAAAAAAAAAAAGCCCAGTTTTGGCGACAAAATACTTCCACCCTGTGAGAGATGTTTGTTGTTTCCCCTCCCTTTATTGTCGACAAATAGCCAATGTAGACACCACAGCTTTTTTTTTTCAATTTTATTGGCCTCCAGAAAGTGTCCCACAATTCCCATGCCACCGTTCTGGTCAGCAGTTTGAACTCCGCTGCCCTGCTGCCAACCCGCCCTTCCCCCTTGCAAGCCCCGGGAATTTTAAATCTCATTTCCTGCTTGCTGGCTTCCCAGATGAGCTTCCCGGGTGAGCATGGCTGGCTATCGCACCAAACATGCTCCCGCTTGGACCACCGCTGAGTTGTTGGATCTGATCAATATATGGAGAGAGGAGTCTGTTCAGTTGCAGCTGTGAGTGGCCTGTAGGAATCAGGACACATATGGGCAAATTTCTTGAGGCTTGTGCGAAAAGGGCTATGATCGGGGCATGCAGCAATGCAGAGCCAAGATAAAGGAGTTGAGGCAGGTGTACCATATGGTGCGGGAGGCGAACCATTGCTCTGATAGTGCACCTAAGACCTGCCTCTTTTATAAGGAGCTGAATGCTATCCTTGGTGGTGACCCCACCTCCATCGCCAATAGCCCCATGGTTACTTTGCAGGCAGCAGAAAGGAGGTAACCCAGAGGCTGAAATTCTGGATGAAGAAGTCGAACTAGAAGAGGATGTGGAGCTCCCAGCAGGGTCGCCTGGTGGGGCAGGCGGCCAAGAACTTTTCTCCACTCCAGAAGTGCTCAACGGGGAGCAGGAAGCAGATGAGATGCCAGATAAGTTGCTGTGGCTTGTGTGGGGAATCGAAAAGTGGGAGGCAGGTGGTGTTTTCTGTGAGCTGGACATTGCCCTGTGTAGCTAATCTGCATGGCCAAGCAGGCTGTCGATGGACCTCAAGACCTGCAGTGAATCCTCCAGAGAGAGGCTCTGGAAAGTTTCCAAGAGGTACTTGTTAATCCTCTGCCACAGATTCCAAGGGATTGCAGCCTTGTTAGTTCCCTCATTGTAGGACTGTACCATGCCATTTAGTAATCACTGGAGTTGGGACCAAAGCGGCACATAGCTGAGCTGCATATAGGCCGGGGTGAAAGCCGCAAGCATGCAGTAGTTGGGCCCTGGTTACCTTCAGCAGTGAGATGTCAGCCAGCAGGTTGACCACCTATGAAAAAGTGTGTGATAATTTTAGAATGAGTTCCCTTCAAAGCTGCCCTGCAAGTCGTGGCCGTTTTGTCCATATGCACAACCACCTTCTCCCCACTCCTGACACTCACCATGATTGCAGTGCTTGCGGAGCTGTGTGCCTGCCTAGAGTCTCAGTGAGAAAGTGAGACTAGCAAAAGGCCCTTGTTACTAAGATGTTTCAGTCATTTGCTGGAATGTAACAATCCCTCTTCTGTGCAACACAGACCTTGAAGAACACACCACACACCGCAGCTGAACAGTTTTGGCAGATAAGGTAGAACCCTAAGCACCAGCAAAGAAGACATGTTCTGGGAGGTGATGCAGCGCGATGAGAAACAGACCAGGGAATGCAAAGAGTTCTGGGAAGCGGAAAGGCAGGACAGAAAAGAGAATGCAGCATTTGCTAGGCAAGTGACAGAGCGGATGATAAAAGTTATGGACCATCAGACAGAGATGCTCAAGTCTTTGTTACAGCTGCAGACTGAGCAGATCTGTGGTCAACCTCCACTGCAGCACATGCACGTGCACAATTCTTTGCCAACCCCACCTCCTCTATGCCCACACATTCCTTTTCACTTCACAGCCCTCCTGAGTTTCCCCATCACTCCACCCCATCTCACAGCTTGCACAATGATAGCTGGAGCTACGCACAGTTGTGAGGTTTTACCCTTTTTAACAATAAATAAAGGCTAAGTTATTTAATGGTACAGTGTTTTTATTCTACAGTGTTCTACAAAAGCGTATAGCAATCAATTCACTCTTTGGAACAGGCTTTTAAAGCATTTTGTTGCATGGATCTTGGGCCACAAAATTGTACATGGATGTACCAGGGAAGCAATTCCAAAGCAGATATGTGTTACTGGCCCTCATTGTCAAAGTGGTTCCACAAAGCCTCTTAGATGTTAATAGCAGCCCTCTGGGCCTCTCTGACAGTCCTAGCATCTGGCTGTTCAAACTGTGCAGCCAAGCGCTCTGCCTCAGTGCTCCACACACGAGCAAACATTTCACCCTTAGATTCACACAAATTATACCAAGTGCAGCACACAGCTATGACCATGGGAATATTATCCTTGGTAAGGTCTAGCCTGACATTAAGACACCCAGCAACCTTTCAAACGGCCAAAGGCACATTTGACTGCCATGCGGCACCTGCTCAGCCTGTTGTTAAAACGCTCCTTGCAGTTGTCCAGGTGCCCTCCGTAAGGTTTCATGAGCCAGGGCTGTAAAGGGTAAGCCGGGTCTCCCAGGATTACTATGGGCATTTCCACATCCCCCACTGTGATCTTGTGGTCTGGAAAGAAAGTCCCCATCTGCAGCTTACTGTACAGGCCACTGTTCCTGAAGATGCGTGTGTCATGCACCTTTCCAGACCAGCCTGCATTGATGTCCATGAAACGCCCCCGGTGATCCACAAGCATCTTCAACACTATGGAGAAGTATCCCTTTCTACTGGTATATTCTGAGGCAAGGTGGGCTGGCACTAAAATTGGAATGTGTGTGCCATCAGTCGCCCCGCCACAGGGAAATTCATCTCTGCAAAGCCATCCACTATTTCATGCACATTTCCCAGAGTCACGGTCCTCCACAACAGGATGCAATTTCTTGCCCTGCACTCTTGGAGTAATACAGCCCCAACAGTGGACTTCCCCACTCCAAATTGATTTGCAGCTGACCGGTAGCAGTCTGGATTCTCCAGCTTCAGCGATTGCAATACACTTCTCTACCGGAAGGGCAGCTCTCATTCTGGTGTCCTTGCACCGCAGGTTGGGGGCCAGCTCAGCACATAGCTCCAGGACGGTTGCTTTACTCATCCTAAAGTTCTATACCCACTGGTCTTCATCCCACACCTGCCTGACAATGCGATCTCACCAATCAGTGCTTGCTTCCCTAGCCCAAAAGTGATGGTCTATCATACGCAGTTGCTCTGTGAATGCACAAAGCACTGATAAGTAGCTGCTGTCCATATCACACTCGGGTGCCTGTGACTCATCCTCTGTAAGTAACTTCACGAGTAACTCTGCGAGTAACTCTGCTGCCATGCGTGATGTCCTCCTGACAGCCAACAGTGCATAGGAGAGAAGTGCGGGATCCATCCTCTCTCACTACAGATGCTAGCGCGCACTACAAAAGGCTGACAGTTGCTAAGATGGCGTGAAAGGAAGCCAGAGCCCTTTGGAGGGCTGGGACACAAAGCGGTGCATGACGGCACATTTTGCATGTCCCAGGATGCGCCGTGCTCCGTTTCCGCATTCCCACAACACCTAGTGACTGATGGTGTTGCCAGGCACTGTGGGATACATCCCCACAGGCCATTGCTCTTGCTGTTGACAATGGTGCCCGGAATGTGGACACGATCTGTCAACAGAGGGAGCAAATGTAGACATGCTTTGGCGACTTTGTTTTGTCGATTTTTTTCATGTCAACATTAGTTTCTTCGACAAAACTTGCCAGTGTATACAAGCCCTAAGATAGGCAAGCTCCAGGTGAGACAAATTTAACACAGCATTTACTGGCTCAAATGGAGAAGACTCCCTTATTGATTCTTCTTGTAAACTTGCTGTTGAGACTCCAAGAGGATCCCATTCTCAATCTCAGCTGTAGAAATGTGCAGGACACACACATGGAATCTAGCCACTGGACAGGGAGCCACTCACTGCTCATAGGCTTACCCAAGCCAAGTGAGTGTCTTCTGGCCAGCAGCGGACAGAATACATGAGGTATCCTACATTACATATGTGCTCTTCAGTTATTATTCCTCTAAGAGCTCTGAATGTTCTAATGGTTTGTTCTGTAGTCGAGGAAAAGGAGAGGACAGATAAGCAGAGACACTGTACATGTGTCACTGGTGTTGTCAAGCTAGCACTTAACACTGACACTATGATGCTATGCAGGAACTGTTCTTTGGATGGTCAGTAACCAAGTGACAATAGCCAGGAAAGTAACATATACCAGCAACTTCTCTGCTCTGGTTTGGTTCATGAACTAGAATAATCTATATGTGGCTCCTAATGATAACGGGACTCCTACAGTCATCATTCTCTTTCATGGTATTTCCTTCATTATGCCTGATACTGTTTCAGGTTGACCTTATTTTAAAAAATGGGTACTGGTAGCATCTGTATTAGTAAAGGAAGATGATATTTCACTAAGATAGAAGATGTATATGATATGCTAAAAGAGTGAAAATCTCTACTGGCAAAGCTATTGACATGTCTTATCTTGGGTGTCAGAAGTGGCTTGTGAAATGTAGTCAGATAAAATCATGCCTAATGTATAGACAGAACAAGCATTTCTTGGAAATTATTTTAACCTTGTTAGACAGCCTTCTGAACAGAGACAGACTCAGAGCACCAAAGACATCTCCTTAATAAAAATGTTTTTTTTTCAAAACAGCACTTAAAATAATACATGTAAATATCCTCTTCTTCCTCTTGCCCATACCTTTCCCATTACCTTTTTCTTCATACCTCCCCATCCTCCTATCCTCTGCTACTTTCTCACACCTTCCTTTGCTTCTGGAATCTCAATATAATCCTGTCCATGATATAGACCTTCATACACACAAATATATACATATAGTGGAAACTTCATGACATATTGATATATTTATTTGTAATCCTTCTATTCTGTTTTTGTTGTTTATTTCTGGTAGCTCCCTTAGTGTGCTGGGAGCTTTCCAAATACAGAAGACAAACAAAACAATAAAGAACTCACAAGTCTAAAGACAGAAAAGCAAACAAAGGGACAGTGGATTGAGTGAAGCAGAGCAACAAATATACCAATGTGAAAACAAATATGTTAAAGTAGGGTATGTAAATTATACCTAAATTATTCAACTGTCAGTTAGTGAGTTTCTTATGTGGTAGACATAATGATGCAGATGGTCGTCAGGAGGGACTTGCATGCAATGATACAGGGGGCTTATGATGAACTCATGAAGGTCCTTTCATGCATAAGAGACTGCATGACAAAGTGGGTTCTAGCCCATGAAAGCTTATGCCCAAATAAATTTGTTAATCTTTAAGGTGCCACAAGGACTCCTTGTTATTTTTGCTGATACAGACTAACACAGCTACCACTCTGAAAGAAGATACAGAAAAATTTGTGTGAGAAGCTGACAAATGGGCGGTCAAAGCTGACATTACTGATGGAGAGGTAATTCTTTTACTTTCTTAAACTTAAGAAATAAAATAAGGTATGTATTGTACAGGGATTTCTTTCAGACTCTTTCACAGAAGTGAGATGTTGGACTTGCTGCAGGTGGTAATGTTGCAGCAAAAAAATAATCTGTTCTCCACTGGACAGGACAAAGAAACTGTGGTTTGTATTAAAGATATGTTCTGACTTTCATATTAGAACAAGTTGTGAATGATAAATGAGAGTACCTATTAAGCTTAAAATACACGCACTAGGTTGTGCAATGTTGATTTGTATGCAACAATTAGCTGAGTAAGAGAGAGATAGGACTACATTTTCAGCTGTTTCTCTGCCTGACCTTCCTTTTGTACTTTTTATACCCACAAATTAACCAGAAGGGTAACCTTTCACACATCCAGTTGTTAGCCATCTAAGTGCTGAAATTTGTGCCTGTTATTTATTTAAGGCTGAAAAAAGATAGAGATGCACAAAAGGGAAGGCCAGGCTTTTGAACATTTAAGACACAAAGTCCACTCCTGCAGTTGTTTTGCAATCAAAATTTGCAATTATTTGAATTGTTAATCTAGAGGCAAAGGCTTTATATATCATGACTAATCCTCTGAGCCATCCATTCCCCTCTTCCCAAATCTTTTGACAAAATAAAAATAGATTCTTGCAAGTACATTACATAAAATTTAGAAATAGCCCAATTGGTGTTAAAATAAAATCAAAATTCAACTTTAAACTACATTTATAATGACCATTTGAAAATGGATTTTTAAATAACATAGCAATACAAAGATATTTCTCACAGATCTGTGTTAAAATAAGTCTGGTTAATAGGCAATCCAGAACATGGGCTGAAACGCGTTCCAGAATTCTACCCTGTCTACACTAGGAATATAATCCTTGTGAATGGTTGCCCTATAGATATAAAGCAAGGCAGCAGAAGGTGGCAAGAACTCCCACTGCTCCATAACCATTTGATGAAGTCTAGCTAGTTGGCCATTTTGCACTCAGCGACGTAAATTAAGAACTAAATCCTGAAGTCCTTACCCAGAACTAAATCCTATGGATTTTAATGGGATTTTGGCCTCAATAAGGACTAATAAACTTGGTTTTACAGCAGTGGTTGAACTAGCAATTATGGAAAGAGTTAAAGAACCCAACACCAAGGCAACGACTGAAGCCTTAATCCCCACAAGTCGATTTGAACCAATGGTCCTTTTTAGCCAGCGGGTCAATAATGAGTATGAAGTGCACTGTTACTAAAATGTCCAGGGGGTTGGCAGGTATTCCTACACTTGGAGGTAACCAATCTTTTATGAACTGTTTTGGCTCATTTCTAATTGAAACACGAGGAATGGGTTTTATAGTCCCCTTTTAAAAGTATCTGTAAATTAACTGGCTGCCTTTAGCTTTACTAAAAAGAGCATTTGAGGGAACTTTATGAATGTGATATAGCTGGAATTTCTTTTTATGGGTCGTACCAATGAAAAGATGAAAAAAAGTGAACTTTTTCCTTTTAATACTATACTGTGTGTATTGCATTTAAAGAGTGGTTCACACTACACCACCCCTTCCCGTTTTCCACCTGTATTGTAGCCTTGCCAGCTAGCATGTCTATCACTAAAGTTGTGTCAGCTTTTCCACTGTAAGCCTTATTTAAGTTATTTTTCAGGCGGTTTAGTCTGGCTGGGAAAATTTGCTGTGGGCTGAAACTTGGCTTTCAAAGGGGTAAGGGCAGAATACACACATGCATCAGGAAAATCCTATGACCCAAAGTCTCACTCTGGAATTATTATGAAGCATCAGTGTCCTGTGAGGAAAGATGATTGTCTCTTTTCTATCTGCATGTAGCACAACAGAATGTGGCCCCAATCCTGAATGGGATGTTACCATAATATAAATATTTACCATTACTCACACTTCAGTGATCTTGTAGTTAAAGAACAGGAATAGAATGAGGAGATTTGGGTTCTATCTTGCCTCTGCCAAAGACTTGTCATTTGGACAAGTCACTTAATCTCAGTTTTCTTATCTATAAAATAGGTAAAATAGTGACCAGCACCCCAGGGGCATTGTGAGGCTTAGGCCATTAATCTTATAAAGAGCTTTGGGAGTTTGGCTGGAAGGTGCTATCAGATATTAAGTACTTCATCATTATTAGTCTAGGGGCCAGTGCTCAGCAACTGCTAATCTGGCACCTAAATGGAGTGGGCAGACTTTCCAAAGTGCAGTTGCAGGCTATGTACCCCCATTTAAATAGCTCAGTGGGTGTTGACTTCTTTTGAAAAAACTGACCCCAATGGCTGTTTTTAAGGCCATCGTCCCCATCCCTCCCATATTATATATTGAATATGTTCCAGTCTCTCACATTCATTTTGCTCCCAGAACTGAGAAACCACTTCTAAAACAAAAATATTGATGTGACCTTCCTGTTCATTTTCACAGCCTGGGACTGAGGGCTTCTATTTATGCACAGAAAAGGCAGTAGCATTGAAAACTTCCCCACCCAGTCCTACCACTATGCCTTAATCCTGACCTGAGGGTTAGAGGGCAGTTCACTCTTTATGCCCATTCAATCCATGGCCTCTCTTTTGAGAAACTAGCGAAGGCACCAATTGTTATGTTTCTTGTGCTGAGACACCACCCACTAGTAACCAGATTGAGACCATGTAGTGAGTTCACACAGTAGACACCTATCAGATGGCAATGACTCTGGGTCACCATTACCAACCAGTGTTGGACATTGAACTGGCAATTTTCAGGTGTGTCTCCCAAGCCCATTAACAATCCCCCTGAGCTAGAGAGACCCCTCTCAAAATAACTTAAAAATACAAGATCTTGAAGGACATTGATTAAACTGCAGACTTGGTCCTTTAAAATTAAGAAACAGAACAATGTTACACAGTCATTAAGGTTTCAGAACGGATTTCAGTACATAACTTCATAAATCTACTTCTTTAATAATACTGGATTCTTTCAATACCTCAGTCTAAGACCAGGGGCAAGTTATCCCCAGATTTAACTATGTTATCATTATACTAACACAAAATTGTGTGTGTGAGGTATGGGTTCACTGTTGTCTTGGAGTTTATCTCTTACTATCTCTTGTCTTCCTTAAAACTGCTTAAATTGTTATATTAGACATATGTGTTTTGTTAATTTCAAGTAAGGGAACAAGAGTATCTTGTTTTATCTTCCTATTATGTCTTATTTTAGTGATTGATATTGTTCTGTCTGAGTAATTTCCATGGTCATTATTAAGTTTAATATTGCATTGGCTTCTGAAAAAAAACAAACCCCTAGAGAGCTACTGAATATGACTCACTTATTGTCAGCACTACATATTAATACATATGAGAGCCTACAGAGGACTACTGCAGATGCATTAGTACTACTTCCCATGTACATAATATGCCCTTTAGGTGGTGCCATTGTGTCTTTTAAGATAAGGCTGGAGAATCTAACAAGAAGGTGTCAGACAGTAACAGAAAGGATGCAGCATACAGTACTTCCTTATACCCTAAGTGACTCGGAAACATCTGAGCGTACAGGGCCATCTTAGTGTACAGGATGTAATGAATTGTAGGCCTTCCGCTAACAATGTTCTCAGAGGTAAATATAGAGCCAGTGTTAAAAATCAAGAAGGCAAAAAGTCAAAGGAAGAAGGCAGATCTGAGTTGCATCCAGCCGCGGATTCTTTATAAAACCTTTTTAAAATCCAAAGAGCAGGCACTTTGTGGCTCAGGCCCATCTCTAATTACTCCCATTTCTAATTACACAGACTCTCTCTCTCTCTCTCTCTCTCTCTCTCTCTCTCTCTCTCTAGTGAGTGTGTGCATGTAATTAGAGATGGGCTTGAGCCACAAAGTGTGTATCTGAATCCAGATCTAGTTCTGAATTGACACAAAATGCAAGGGATTTGGATATGTGGGTCTAGTTGAGGCCCATCTCTGTTTATGATGAGTAATGAAAGTTCAGAAATATACTGGGAGAATTCTTCTAGGGTGAACATCAAAGCAAAACTGAAATATGAAGCAGCTCCCAATGAGCTCCATAATACCATTCCTAGGTAAACAATGTTGTCTAGTGGTAAGGACAGGGGACAAGAAGACAGGACTCCTGGGTTATTTTCCAGACCAATGGCTCACTGTGTAACCTATAGCAAGTCACTTAATCTCCCTGTTTCTCAGTTTATCCTTCATGGGTGTTGTCAGGCCAATTCATTAATGTATTAAAAGTGCTTTTGGGAATATTGGCTCAAAAGTTCCATATACAAGGAAAGGACTGTCACTGTTTAAGCATTGTTCAGATTTTCTTTTCTTAAAAATCAAGGTACCGTCCACCTCACATTTTCCCCACTACGTGCAGATGAAGAATACACATAATACAGTATCTGAAACATTTCTAACAGCTTATGTGGACCTATTTTCCAAGCTCTTTGGAATCTGTTAACAAAACACTTTACCTCCCTCTGATACCTCACGCTGCAAACAGCTTTGAAGGTCTAGACTGAATAATGAAGGAAACAAACAGGGCATCTGGGGTCCATTAGTTACCCTATTTCATAGGGCACTTAAGTCTGCCGCTTGCCTCTTCTGATCAGTGATATAAAATAAATACAAATCCTGAAAAAAGTGAGCTAGTTAGAGTTCTCTGCCTTTCCCACCCCTCCACCTCCTTTTTTCCTCACATGAGATGTTAGTTCCTTCACAGCTCAACGTAGTCATCTCTGTCCAAGACACTCATTCATCCCCATTCACAGCTCACTCATCCCAAAGAATGACTTCCTTGTTTGGGAAGATGCCTGGGACTCCTTGCTGTTATTTCCAAAAGAAACTGCTATGAAGCCTTCCACTTTAGGGTTCCCTCTGATTTTCTGTTCCTAGAGGTGATAAGTAGTTGAATACTTGAGCTTACAGAATGCCAGTAAAAGGGTCATTGTCTTGACAGTTCCCAACATAGCATTTTAAAATTAACTAGGACCAACTAGCAACCAATATATCCCAGAAATCTGGAGACTTTCAAAGCCTAAGTTGCCTACGCACTTTTGAAAAGCTCACTAGGCACCTACCTGCATCTTTAGAGACCTCAATACCTTTAAAATTTTGTCCCTAAGACCCAGATCCACAAAGATGTTTCGGTGCCTAACTCCTAAAAACTCAATTTTACTGAAATCACTACATGACTTTTGAAAATGGGACGTAAGTCCCAAAGTCACTTAGTTGATTTTGAAAATTTTACCCTAAATAAACAACTTAATCATAGGAAAATATCTCTCTAAATGAAAGCTTTTTCACATGTGCAGTAAATATTTGAGCTATCCTCTCTATCTAGGTACTTAAAAAGATCTAATTGTGAAATATCTGAGTGATTACACAGCTGGGGGAACTATAAGTTGCAAGCAATTTATTCAGCAGATGTTGCTCTTTTTCTGTATGATTTGTCCATGAATAGAGTATGATTTGTATTAATTTGTTATATGAACATTGTTCATGAATGTTTTTATAAATATATTTGAGCCTATGGATTTTCCACAAACTGTTCATAGGAAGTATGCACCCAATTATTTGGAATTCACTGTGGGCTTGATTGTACTATTGAAGTCAATGGCAAAGCTTCCATTGACTTTAATGGTGTAGGATCAGGCCTGTGTGGGCTTTGTGACTAGTCACATAAGCTATATGATGTTCTTTTTGTTCCCTGGTGGGATGACCTCTCTTTTATAAACTACTTCCACTTTGGCTCTAAATGAATCTCAGCAAAATCTCAGTCTAAAATTTACTTTTCACAAACACTGATTTTCCACAAAACTTAGATTGCACCAGCGTTCACAAAGAGTGAATCCAAAAGGTGTACAAAGAGGGTGAATTGAAACTGGATAAGCTATTCACAAAGAGCGCTAGGAAACATTCATCTATTATAGGTAAGGAATCTAAGTCTGAAGAGGAACCTAGATGTAAAGCACCCCAAAGTTTGGAGATGCTGTGATCTAGTGACTTGGTACAGCCCATTATAGAAAACAAGGCCATTTGCAATATGTAGATCCGGGTTTGTTTGTTTTTTCAACCTTCCTTCCCATTGTTCAAGAGGCATATGGAGCCAGGGTTTTTGTCTTGGATCAACTTTGTTGGATCTTATTTATCTGAACACGATCCAAAAATAATCTCTCTGATTTATGAGCTCTTGTTTACGTGAACAGTGCTGCTTCCTTATGGTGTTTATAAAACAAATGGGTAGCTTATTTCTCCCAACAAAAATAAGAAATCTCAGAGCTTTCTAGCACATTTTTTTTCATGGGCAATTACCACCTTGTGATCGTGTGCATATGATCTTAGAAAGAGAGAGAGAAACCTCTCAGAGATACCTTGAGTATCCATTTTCTCTCTGTGTCATCATTTTTGTTTTATTCAGGGAAATATCTCACAGGAACTAACCACCAGATTGTTAGCCACCGCTGAATCATATTCATCTATGTGCCACTCTCGTTTCCCCAGGTATTATGGGCACTTTGCCTTGCCATGAAAAATAATTATTGTGCTAAATTATTCATTCATTTAAAAAGCATATTTAAGAATATATGTGAGATTTCAACATACCATCTCCAGGTGGTTTATCCAGCCTCTCTGGTACTTTCCCCTCTTTAGCAAAACTATAACCCCTCAGTACTGCCACTGTTATCCTGAAATCAAGGGCAGAGTATTTGTACAGCAGAACTCTGTCCCAAAGAGCACTCAGACCACCTTATTGTCTAGCATGTTGACACAGGATAAAGAACACAAGTAGAAGACATACTAAATAGCTACTGTAGGCCAAATGCTGCTCATCTTACTTATGCATATAGTTTTGGTAGAGTCAGTGGGACTATTTGCATAACTAATGTGAGCAGGTTTCAGACTGTTCCTATTGAAACTGGTAAGAGTTTGCCACTGACTTCAGTGGCAACAGATATAGACCATGTGTATGGTCTAAGTGAGAGCTCTGAGCTAGAGGCTGAACTTGGAGCTAGGAATGCCAAAAACCCAGGCTTTAACACCAACCTCCCTTCATGCTTTTGGGCAAATCACTTTACCCCTCTGCCTCATTTTTCCCATCTATAATGGGGATAATAATTTTTACTCACATGCCTCACAAAGGTGTTATGAATATCAAGGAGTGAATGTGTGAAAAGTGCTACAGAAATGCTGAGCATTTGTTTTATGAATTACTGCAGCTTTTGACCAACTCCTGTCCTCACACACACACACACAACCAGGAGATGGTTAAAGTCCAGTTCTCATTGCCCACATGTTCAGTACTGGTCTGTTTTTCTGCATAGCTACTAGGATGTATCACTGAGGTGCCACAAGTACTCCTTGTTCTTTTTGCTGAAACTATGTGGTAACTGACTACAGTATAACTAGTCAGTAACTTGCTCTGCAGGCACTACAGGTTATCTCCTGATAACTTCAGTAGGTAAATACTGTAAGTAACTCATGTCACCACTGTAGGTTAACTAACTCCCCCAGGAGACATCCTATCAGATATAACACTTCTGGCATTGGTGCTCTCATGTGTATGTGTGCTTCAGCTGTAGCTTACTGGTTTTTCCCGCTGCTTTTTGCCTCTGGGTTGGTCTTTCCTCACATGTTTTCTCTAACACCAGCTCCCTGCATTTCCTCTCTTGTCCTTCTGATATCTAGAATAACTTGGCCTCTTCCTCCAGACTTCAGTATGCTCTTTGCTTATCTCCTCATATTTGGCATGGTACTCCTTGAGCATTTCCCGTTTGTTTCACTAAATGTACGACTATATTCACATATGAAATGTATTTGATAGGATCCAGATTATGCAATGTAGCCTTTTCAAAGTGATAACATGATCCTAATGACTAGAGCCAGAGACTGAGGGTTAAGACTCTTGGGGCTAGTCTACACTTTCAGTTGTGCAACTTAGTGAAGAAGCTACCTTCGCCGATGGGAGAGCTTCACCTGTCACTGTAGATACTCCACCTCCCTGAGAGGTGGTAGCTATGTCGACGGGAGATGCCTTCCTGTCAGCACAGTACTATCTGCACTGGGGGTTAGGTTAGTCTAGCTATACTGGCATACTATATGGGCAAAGTGCTCCTAGGCTGGATGCAGCTTATGCTGGCAAAGCTGTGCTTTTGGTTGTGTAGCTTATTCCAGCTCGTCCTCCCCCAGTAAAATAGGACACACCAGCAAAAGCACAGATTTGACACTATAACACTGTCTACATTAAGGACTTTTGCAGGCACAGCTATAGGTCAGTCAGGGATCACACCTTTTCACACCCCTGACAGACATAGCTGTGCCAGCAAAAGTTTGTAATGAAGACCTGGTGTGCCTCAGTATCAAATGGATAAAACAATACTTACATCTCAGGGGTGTTGTGGAAATTATTTAAAGTTTGCTTTGAGATCCTCAGGTGAAAGTGCCACTAACGTCATTATCCATTATTTTAATTATGACTGGAATACATTGTTAGGAACGCCTCCTTTCTAATCCCAGTTCTGCCACTGACCCCTTCTGTAGTTTGGGCAAGACATTCAACCTCTGAATCTCAATGTCCCTGTCTGTAAAATGGAGATAATACTAGGTGCCTCTCTCCCACACTGGGTGTTGTGAGGATTAATTAGTGTAACTGAAAAGTGATCTGAAGATGAGAAGGCTAAGTGTTATTTAAACAAATAGTCCACTATGAGGGGAGAAAGAAGGAACACTGGATCTAATTGGATACATCCCAAACGTATTATTATTACTATAGCTATTTAGTCACATTTGTTTGCATGTTGAAATTCCCCCTTCCCCATTCTTTGGGGGCAAATACAATATTTTCTCACATGTCGATAAAGCTCCAGGCACACGACACCTATGGTGCTACAAACAGTTAAGAAATGACAAGCTGTAACAGTGAGAAAGTCCACGGCAATTATTATTTATTATTTGTATACTGTAGATTGGAGCCCCATAGTACCTGGCCCTGTACGAACAGAGTATGAAACTTTTCCTGCTCTGAAGAGCTAACAATTTAAATAGTCAAGACAGACAAAGAGAATATTATAATCCCCATTTTACAGGTGGAGAACTAAAACACAGAGAGTTTAAAGGATTTGCCCTAGTCACACAAGAAATCTGTGGTGCCAGTACTTAAACTCCAGACTCCTGAATACCAGTCCATTGCTGTAACCCTAATACCAATCTTCCTTGCTATTCCGGCCTTCCTCTCCAAGTTTATTGCATGCATTCATGTAGCACTAGTACTTTCACTACCTCTTTTCCTCTTTCTTCTCTCAACCACTGTTAGTGTTGAGCAGGTCCAAAGGGGGGCATAATTTGACCCATTATAGCTAATCTTGTCATAAGGCTAAAAAAAAGTATTCTAAGTTCTAGCCTTTGAACTTCTCTTGTCAATGTTTGTACTTTAAGATTCCTTGATCAAAATATCTGAAGAATACAAGTAGCAATTTAGTTTGTATTAGTGTCAGGCCCAAGCATTAACAGTGCTGTTCCAGACCTGTCTTTCAACCTCCCTCAAAGTTTAGAAATGTAGCATTGCTAACACTGCTTCCCAAAATCAGAAACCAGACACCAAAAGAATCAGGACATAACACTGATTTTAAAATCAAGAGTTTATTTTTTGAGCCTGTATTGTGGTTTGGTTGCTGCTTTCTGAATATCTCAATCCTTTCGGGGAAACCCTCCACGCACAAGCTATAGTTTTGCATGCTATCCTACTCAATCTCTCCCTCCCTTCCCTCTCCAGTACACTCATATTACCCTCCCCAGGCTTCTTCACTTTACCTTCAGTCTCCTGCATCTATCTTCCCCTAGCTACCTTGCATTCCTCTGTCCTGACAGTTTCCCTGCTCCCACATTCTTTTACCACCTTCACTCTCTGCTGACCTCCTCTTCCCTTAGCCTCCTTCTCTTCCACATTCCCCTGCCATCAATCTCCCTCTCTAGCCCTCACCTTAATAATGTCACCTCAATTTTCCTATAGGACTGTCCCATATTCCTCTGCCCACAGTTTCCCTTGCAGAGTCATGTGATAAGATGTATTAATCATGCACCTGGCCCCTCTCACCTGCCATCTGCCCACTAATTAATTAGCACCACGATATTAAATGCAGGACCAGTAACACCGTTAAGGTGAATAGTACACAAACCAGGCTCATGAAGACAGTATTATCTTCTTGTTCTTGTTTATATTATTTTATAACGTCCACCACAAGGTATTTCACTTCTTTCTCTCATCTTTCTTGCTAAGATTTATCACTTTCCTGTCCCTAATAGTCTCTCTCTCTCTCTGTTGCTAAAACTCTTGTGATTACCTGGTCATCTCCTGCCTGGTTTAAACTATTCTCCTCTCTGGCCTCCCTGCTGCTTAGTACTCTGTCCTCTTGTATTTCCAAAATCTGCTCTGATAGTCAGCTTCCTCTTCTATCACTCTGCTTATGTAATCTCTCCTTGGTTCCTTTCATTGTTTTTTTCTCTCTCTGCTAATGAATCCTATTCAAGATCTTCATCCTTACCATCAAACCCATACATAATCTTGCCCCATGCTGCCATCATTACTTCTTACTCCTCAATCTTCCCAGTATTCTTCCCTTGTTTTCCCCTTTGCCTCTTTCCTCTTCAGACCTTAATTCATGCTGCTTCCTAAACAGGTTTCTGTGTCTGCGAAACACCTTCTCAAAACCCACTCCTTCTGAGAATCCTTCTTCCCTTTTCATCCTCACCAATAATCTCTCCAACCTCCTTTGCCAGAACTATGATTTGCCCTTTCAATTTGTCCTATGGCTCAGTCCAGAAGAATCCTTATTCATATGAGTAGGCTTACTGAAGACTTTCATGAGTAAGGGCTCCTCATGTGAATAAGAATTTGATGGAGAAGGCACTTAGATTATGCTCATTGATGTGGGGTGGGGGTCTTGCAATATGTTTGTATAGCACTTTCCAGAAATGTATAGTGATATACAAATTATTTGAAATAATAGCCTTTCTAAATGTGTGTGCATCTATATCATATCTTCATATCTAGTTAAGACTCATCTCTGCTGTAATATCTATGAGAAAATCAGATGGCTAATGATGGTCGATGTTTAATGCATGTATAAGAAGCCTTAGATTGTAAGCTTTTCTGGGTAGGGACTTGTCTCTTACTGTATCTATGTACAGCACCCAGTACAATGAGACCATGACCCCCACTATAACACCATCAGTCGGCATTATCAATCTTTCTACATATATTCAGATCTAAATAAATAGATATAATATTTATTATGGTGCCTGAATCCAATATATTGTATATTATAGTCCTTACTCATTGGTGAGAGCATTAAGTCTTGTGAGTAGCAGTTTAGGTTGAGAGGACTATTCATATAAGCGCTCACCAGCATAAGTAAAGGTTGCACAAAGCTGCCAAAATAGCATAATATAAAATAATATATACATATCTGCAACCTGTAAAGGGTTAAAATAATTGTACTGTAGCTAGCAATAATTACCTGCATTTTGTTGCAAGAATGATTTTAAGCAGGTATGTGTAGTAAGCAGGTGTTTTCCTATAGGCACATCTCACATGCAAGTATGTGTTACTAGATGTACCACAGATCTGACATTCTTCCTGGTGACTTGGGAGGGAAATGGGGCAGAAGAGGGAGGGGGAGCAGAAACCAATCAAAGAACGCAATATTTTTATCAATCATTTTTGATGCTATTCTCTCTCTCTCTCTCCCTCTCTCTTTCATCGCTTTGATCTCTCATATAAAACTGATACGTTGGACTGTTTCCAAACTCTCAGCTTTGCAGTCTGAGAGGGCTCTGGGTTAGCTGCTGAGGGTATGTGTTTGCAATTATGCATTTGAAAGTATTTTCCCTCCTCTGAGATAACATTCTTTTTGTGTTACCACACACTTCTGCTGTCTCGTTTTTCTTCTCCCATGGTACTGTAGTCTGAAAGGCCTCACTGCATTTTTCTCCCTGATCCTTGCAACTGATAGCTGAATAAAATACTTTCCTCTGCTGGTATTTAACCTGCTGAGCCATTCACTTTCTAGCTGTGAATCAGACAAAAAGTGTATCACGCAGAAACATTCTGGCAGTTACATTTCTTAACATGCTTCAGGGGTAAGGCGAGATTGAACAGGGTTGGGAAAATTTGTATCTGAGTATGGGCCTGATGTAACTTTTATGGAACTTCAGCATTTTATTTACGTGACTTTGTTCAGTGGATATAGCTACAGTTTTCCTATTAGAACATCTTCATAAATGAAAGCAATTTGAAATCCCTTGCTTACTGGGTATCTGATTATATTCATTGGAGTTTATAGAAAAGGATGTATTCTCTGCACACATCTTTCTTCTATAAGATATCTAGGGACTACATATTTATCTGACACACTTTGGCATAGCTCCATTGACTCCAATGGAGTTATGCTAATTTACACCATCAGATAATCTGGTGATGATGAGTTAAATAGCCAAACTTTGTGTGAACCTGTTCTACCAAAATATGAGTTATCTGACCTCAGAAATGCTCATTGTGTCTAAAAAGTTAGTCAACTTGCCCAGTAATGAAATATTCTGTCTGCTAAAGAACATATTACATTCAATGACAACAAAAGAAGTTCTGCAAGTGTAATTTAAGCCTTATTTCTGTATGCTTAAAATTACTGAGGTTGATAGGAATGTCAACACTAATATCTTAGGTCTCATATAGCACATTTAATTCCAACTCCCTATCTGTAAATTAAACATATGGGGCCCGACCCTACATTTCTTTCTCAAGCAAAACCCCTGTTGGTTCAGGAGGCTGGATATACAAACATGGACACCCACCTGCCTACCCAATACCTGCAGCTACTGGCTTTTGCAGTGGTGAACAGCGTCAATGGGAGTTGAGTGCAATCTACACCTCACAAAAGATGCTCAGCTCCCTGCAGGATTGTGATTTAAGAGTGGCATAGTCCAAAGTACTCAGCAGAAACTCTCTTTGATTCCAATGGGAGTAGAGTTAGGCCAGTGTAGAGAACCTTGGAAAATCCCACCTGGCAGCATACAGAAATTCCGTGCTACAGTTTAGAACAGGAAATGAGGAAGAACACCATATGAAAGCTCTTGGGAAAGGGACTGAATCCTCTCTTATGTTTGTGAACTACTGAGGGGTTCTGGTGACTTAAAAAAATCCTACAAAATAAAATGGTAGCTCCCTACTCTGTCATCAATTACACATGGTGAACCTCACTGACATCATTTGTATTACATAATGTAACTGAGGGCAGAATTCATATGTATGTCAAGGATGGTCAGGCTAACTCTTACACATATGAGTAGCTCTTACACTTGGTGTAAGGACTATTTGTAGGATTCAGGCTCACAACAGTAATTAAGGCTTGCAAATACAAAAGTAAAATTAAAAATGAATGACTGAATTCTCTTTAGAATAAATTATTTCACAGCAGAAGTAGTTAAATGGCTACTCTGTCAGAATGTAAACTCTTCCCTAATGATCATTCTGCACCTATTTTCATTCATGTTATCACATGATCCATATTTACTTTGGAAAGGAGCTGATCTTGCTGTCCTTTGATATGAGAATATGACTGGGCCCCATGGGGCTCAATGTGTCAATTCACATGAGTAAGGTTTGCCAGACTGGATCTTTATTGCTTGATCCCTGCATACCCTCAACAATTCTTGTCTCTCTCCTGGATCCAACACAACTACAACACCACTGTGTTCAGCAATCACTGAAATTCAAAGGGACACATCCTATTCCCATTGAAGTCAATGGAAGGTTTTAATTGACTTCAGTGAGAGCATAACTGGTCTCAGAGGAGTTGAGGCTGCTCAGTATTTTATGGAATTTGATCCTTAGAATGTAAGGTTTTTACAGACCATGGACATGTCTTTTTCATATCTTATTGAGTGCTATGTAAAACTACTGTGCTATAGAAACAAATAATGATCATTTTAATTTATGTTTCACAAGACTGGCCCGGTACATACACTAGAAGGGCCAGATCCTCACTTGGTGTAAATCAGTGTACCTGCATTGAGGCTGATGGCACCATGCTGATTCACATCAGTTAAGGACATGGCCTATTGTGCAGCAACACAACCTATTTGAGTTTGTTCTCAGCATCTCTGCAGTTGCATTTACAGTCCTGTGCATGATCAAGGAGGTGTTTGCCGAATGATCTTTGATCTCTTCCCATTTCTGACTAATTTCTTTTCAGTATGGGAACAGAATTCTGATACGCGTGACACGAATAGAATACTTTGGAATTAGTTCCATTAAAGCCATGCCATATGCCTTATAGGGTACATTGTGGTATTGATATGCTGGTTGACAGCCTTTCCCTATGGGTGGGGTCAACGTGCATTCCTTAATTTGTATCCTCCTGTTTTTTTTTATTTTTAGTGCATCAAGCAGAGATAGACTTTTAATTTAAAATGACATCATCATGTTGCTGCTAGCTTGTTGCCGGCAGTCCACATATTAACGCTGCTTGTTTCAGTTTTCAATGATCCTATTATGAATTGTAATCTCATTACACAAACCTTGCTATACAGTAGAATTTCAGATGAGGTTTTGTGGTTTTTAGAACTTAAACAGCTAGAACAAGCACAAAGGCAGTTGCGGTCAGGCTGCTTCCTCTCTTACCACAGCAGTTGTGGAGATGCCATTCCAGTGACCACTATTTCTACAATGAGTCAGTTTCATTTTTAACAATCTGATTCAGTTCTCTTCAAAGATGGGGGAGGGGGGCAGCATGTTGTTTCTGCATGATTCTTGTGTGCATGACTCTGTACAAAGGGGTCAAAGCCAACATTAACCCCTTGGGCTCCCGCCAGAGGAAAAACCTTGATCCTACTAGCAGCTGGAATCCGTATTCTTTAGAAATTGCATTAGTTTGAACGTGCTGCAGGGGCACTAGTTTTCATAAACATGCCCTGTGTTTTCAGCTGTCAGAAAAACTGAAGTTTAGAGCAGCCACTTCCCCCAAAGAACTAGCACTGTAGGTGAGGTAATTAGCGGCAAGACATGCATCTTCCAGCTTCTAGACACATGCCATAAGCTTTTGCAAAAGCTCCCAGAGAAATCTGCTGCCTTCTTCAGATGGGAGCCAACAACAAACCAAAAAAAAGGACATAGGCCAAAGAAAAAGAAGAGAAAGATAATAAATATCAAGTTTAAGCAAGAGAGTCAATAATAACAAAAAGGAGCACAATATTTTTGGGCATGGTGTGTTGTAAATCTTCAAACCCCATCAGTAACTGCTAATAATATGCTAGAATTAAATAAGTTAAAGAAAGTTCAAGGTGAAGAAAGTTCCTTTAAGCAGTGCTAGGGTGACCAGATAGCAAGTGTGAAAAATCAGGACAGGGGGTGGGGGGGCAATAGGCATCTATGTAAGAAAAAGCCCCGAATATTGGGACTGTCCCTGTAAAATCGGGACATCTGGTCACCCTAAGCAGTGCTCAGTTATAAGTGCTGAAACTCATTCATGTTAATTTCACAAACAGGGAATGCAGCAGTTTTCAACCTTAATGAAATGTAAGAATGTCTTTTTCTTTCCATATGACTCAGTTTCATTATGAAGTTTTTTAAGCTTCTTCTAAGGTTATGGAGTGGTCAAGTGAAGCGGAACAGGGTTTTTGAAATCAGGAAGCCTGGGTGCAGTTTCATTCAGAAAAAAAAAAAAAAAAAATAGCCCAAAAGCCCTATTCCTGTGTTTGATTGAAAAATAAAACTGCTGCTCTCAGTGAACCTTTGAAGTCCCCCAGCCCAGTAATTGTTTCACGACATTTGCAGCTTGAGGCAGCAAGAATGTTTGTGGTTGTTTTAAAGGCATCTGAGTGTGGATTCCATATGGTTTATTTTTTATTTTGGGTTTTTCTAATTTCTTGCTTTCCCGTTTGGAGCCTCAAATCCTCCTGCTCTGCCCCTACAACCAATCCCAGCCTATACTGTTACTTCATGAACTGCCTGTCTGTGAAAGAACTGAGTGCACGCATTGTAGCACAAAGATTCAAACATGTTTAATTCAGACAAAATCTGTGAATGCCTGTTTAAGTAATCGTTGATTTTAACTGTGCTTTATCGATACTATATTTGGAGTGTGGCTTACTAAACACTGCACAGTGTGCTTTCCTGGACAAAAGGCCTCTTCATATGGCCTGCTCTGAGCATGATCCTCTAAATGCTTACTACTGAGCACAGTGCTTACTGTCAATAGGTAGGAAGCACTATGCCTGGTAGTAAGCCTCTGGAGTCAAATAAAGGGGCTGATTCACCATTATGTTACTCCAGTCTTATACCAGCGTAAATGTTTTTTCTCAATGAAACAGGTTGAATCAGACCCAGAAGTTCTGAAAAGTTATACAATAGAAACCAGAAAACTCCAAAGTGGACCTCAGTCAACTGAACTCTCCAAATAAGAATAAATCAAGAATACCTGTCTCAGAGAAAAAATAAATTTCCCGGCAGTAGCCGTGCAAATCTGGAAGTAGCAGATATACTTGAAACTTTGACAAAGAATTAATGATGATTACAGATGTTACATTAAGTAATACCATGTGTACTAGTTGTGTATAGGGCCCAATTCTGCACTTACTGAAGTCAGTAGGAGCTGGATTGAGCTTTTCTTTATTAATTTAAATAGCACTGCTTGCAAACCTCACTGAACTCCCCATGTCTAAAATAAAAAAGAAACACAGAAACAAGTTACAATCAGCAAAGTATAGAGCTTGTAGTCTGGATGATGATTGGATCTGATAATCATGGGACTGATTCTTCTGTCACTTACAGTGGTGTGACTCAGGAGTAATTCCACTGAAGAGAGTGGTGGTAGCCCAGTGTTGGACCAAATCAAGTGACAGAGGAATGAAGCCCAGATTTCTTCTGTGAGAGAATCTCACTAGGGGCAGCTGCAGACTGGGTCCTGCATGGTGTTGAACATTTCTTAAGAGGTGCTGAGTGACTCCCAGCTCTGACTGATTTCAGTAGGGTTGCCAACAGTCCCTTATTACAAGGGACATCCCATATTTTTTCATCTCTAAACAAGATCAGGAGTTGCTGAGTGCTGCAAAAAAGCAGGAAGAAATACCTGGGCAAATGTAGGTGAGTACCTATTATTTATTTATTTAATTTATTAATGATGTTTGCTAATAATAATATCAGGAGGCAGGGTGGAATGCTAAAACAGTCCCTTATTTTTGAAATACGGTGTTGACATCTCTACCATTTTGTTCATCTGTTCATCTGTGTGTTCATCACTATAATATCTGAGTGCCTATGGTACTTGGGACACTGAGGATACGTCTACACAGCAAAGAAAAACCCGCAGCTGGTCCGTGTTAGCCAACTCAGGCTCGCAGGGCTCAGGCTGCAGCTCGAGCTCTGGGACCCTCCTACCTCTGAGCCCAGACTTCTAACAGCAGTGAAACAGTCCCGTCAGCCCAAGTTGGCTTGCACAGGCCAGTTACAGGTCTCTAGGTGCTATGTTGACATATCCTCAGTATCTTGCACAATCAGGCCTTTAGTGTAGAAGATATGTAAATGAAAGAGATTGGTGGTCCAGCCCTACAAGCACTTATCCATCCATGTAGTCTCTACTCATTTGCGCAGTTGTGTTCTCTTCAATAAAACTATTTGCATGAGTGAGGACTGCTCACGTGAGTAAGGATTTTACAGCTCAGTCTCTGAATGACCAATAATATAATAAAAACAGTCTGCTACAATAAATACCAGCTAAATAAAGCTGCCAGATAGTGGTTAATCAATGAGAGATTAGTGTGAAAACTCCTCAAACAAAAACTCTGTAAAGGCAAATTAGTGTTTAAAATGATCAATGTACTTTATTCAGTGCTGTTTTTTGAAAGGGATTCTGTTGTGCTCTATACATTCATAATATACATCATATGTACCTCCACTCTAGCCATGTTGTTCTATTTATGCAGAATTCAACTGCAAAATAGTGCAGCAGCATACCCAAGGAGAGCACATTCCAGAGTTTCCCTAAACTAAGCAACACATTTCCTCAGTTGATGCTCAGCATGCCATATCCTCAACTAGTGTCAATTTACATGAGTGGAGTGATGATTATTCCCACCAGATGAGGATCTGGCCTAGCTAACTTCTGATTACACCCGTGTCCTCTACAAATCTGAGCAGAGGTAAAAAGGATAGTTTTTAGTTCTTGAGGTTTTTTTGTTTTTTTCATTTTAAGTGTGTTGTTGGCAAATTTAAAATCTGTCACTGGTTTATAGTATAATGATGATTTTGGTAATACTTTGTACTGTAACACAGTCCTTCAGAGGCTCTCAGAGTGATTTACAAACATCAGTGAATAAAATGTCTGTCATCCCACCCCATGAGAGGTGAATAACTATGGAGTGTTAATATCCCTGCTTTATAGATGTACAGAAAAATTAAGTGACTTGGCCAAAGCCACTCATAAAGTCTGTGGTAGAGCCAGAAATAAGCCAAATTCAGGGACTATCTAAATGAACAGTTAGTGGGTGGATCCTGCTATCATGCAGTAAAAGTCCCCTAGTGTGCCTTGATCAACTTCTGTTTCAAAGTGGAGTAGATCAAAGTGCACTATGGAACTTTTAGTGCGCAGTGGGCTAATGTGAGGTAGATTTACACCCAGCTTGCCGCACACTAATTGTTTGTCTACATAAGTCTAGAGTTTGCCTGAAAACAATTTGCTAGCATAATACTTGATACACAGACAGAATATCTACATTGTGAGAAGGAATACACAACTGATTTAAGGTATGCACTTGGAATCAGTGGGAAAACTCCAATCAAAACAAATGGTGTTGGAGAACTCCCATTGAGTTCAATTGGATAAGCTGGGTGAATAAATACTATTCACTGTAAATAAGCATTTGTTTCTAGCTTGTAGGGAGCATCTTTTATGTTGTGTGTCACACATTGTGAAGCACATCATCACTTCACAAAGAATTAATATTACTAATATTTGGTAGAATTAATCAAGGAACCATCCATAAAATACCAAATAAATCCCCTTTGCCATTCAGTCTGAAGATTCAATATTTTAGTAATCCAGAACATATGGGTTCTTAACAAGCATGACGACAGCCACGCATACCCACTGCATATTGTGGAGGAGATTTAATACAGTAATGTGGTACAGATCAAGATATAGCCAACAGAGACAACTACTGTACAGTATATGTGTGGTCCCTGTACAATGCATTCATATTAAGGGTATAACAGTTATATCTTTCATAACTCAGGATGACATTTTGGAACACAATTGTGCTTCCATTTTTTGGAAAAGAAGGAAATTGGGAAGTTTCCTTGTGGAAAGCACTCTGTGTAAACCTCACAGTGTGCCTGAAAATAAAGTTTCTGATTGAAACGATAGAACATGAAGTATTAATGTGCAATGAGTAAACAATGAATAGATATATTGGGCCTAATCTCTTTTATATCTTCCTTAGAGTTATTTTTGATTCACTGCACTGTGAATCACAGAAGAATTGGTCTCAGTAACCCCAGAAGAGAATTGTAACTAATGTCAAATTTTTGACAGGTATAGTGTTCAGCAAAAGTGGAATGGGACACAAAAGAAGAGACAGTATTAAATTTAAAAAATGTTGTGTGTGGGGGAGAGGAAGACAGGTGATTAGTCATAGATGATATAGAAATAAACTGATCAATAAAGGCAATTTAGATTTTTTTAAAAGATAGGATAATTCTAGGAAAATGACTAGGAGAATTCTAGGGAAATATTAGGCTAAAATTAGAGGGGGCCCTATCAGCCTGTACAGTGGCAAAATTCAAACTTGTAAATTACCAGTTAAATCATAAATTTTGTCGTCCTAATCCAATACTCATTGAAGTTAATGAGACTCTTTCCATTGACTTCAACAATCTGTTTTGGATCTGGGCCTACATGACTACAATTGCTAGAGTTAACTTATCCAAAGGTATATTTTTGGAACTGTGGAAGAACTGTAGGTACAGTACTTCTCTATCGCAAAGAGATGTTCAGTAGAGATTCATTAACGTTTGTGAGATGCTCATATACTACAAAGGGGAAGGCTACATAAATATCCACAAAGGTAGATTAATAGTAGCCTTGGAATTTCAGTGTGATACAGAATTTTTGCATGTTTGCTTAAGGGTTATGTTTGGTTTTTTGTATCAAGCCCAGAATTAAGCATACTACACTGCAAGAATAAAGAAACAAAGAATGGGACTAAACAACTATTGGACTTAATGGTAATGATTATGCAATATTAGTTTTAAAAAAGGCTCAGGGGCTACCATCATAGTAAAATGACTCATACTTTAAACTGAGGTGTTAGAAATAGTCATTTTATGCACTAAACCCACAATAAAGGAATGTTTCAAAGACAATGATACAGTTAAAACTGTACAGAATGCATAAAAAGATAAGAACACTCCCAGAATACATTACAGCATTTTTTTGAACTCAGTAATCCATCTTTCTGCAAGGCACCAGATACTACAGTGTTGAGAGCCATATAAGTAGATAGATCGATCGATCAGTGTGAGGGCATAATCCTCAGGGATGCACGAACAAATTATCAGCCAAAGCAAAACAAATTAGACTAGACCAGGGATTCTCAAACTGGGGAGGGGGGGAGAGGGGTCAGGACCCCTCAGGGGGTCCTGAGGTTATTACATGGGGGGTCGCAAGCTGTCAACCTCCACCCCAAGCACTGCTTGCCTTCAGCATTTATAATGGTGTTAAATATATAAAAAAGTGTGTTTAATTTATTAGGGGGCGGGGGTCGCACTCAGAGGCTTGCTGTGTAAAAGGGGTTGCCAGTAAAAAAGTTTGAGACCCACTGGACTAGACCACTGGAACTAGAAGCCATGATCAGACTTAGACACTAACTTGCAAACAATAATGGCTACAATACTTATATCGTAAACTTGCAATAATAATTTTAATTATTTTAAAATATTATCAAATATAGACTATATTATGACAAGATGGATTCTACTCTATAAAGTGTAATCATTACACTGTTGCCAGATGTGTACTGTAGCTGTACTGTCTAGCGTGGGATAGGTATCTACAGTGCTTGCAGGGAGTGCTGTATGCTGATGCAGTGCAATCGGATGGCTAATGTGGGCATGAGTTGTACCAGTTCAGTTTTCTGCAGAAGACACAGCCTTAGAATGTGGGGCAGATTGCTGGAGCATTAACCTAATACTTTTGTGTGACTGGACTTACTTCCACAAGGAAAAACACTTATCACATATCCTATACAGAAGGGTTTCGAGAGTGGACAACTTTTCTTGGCTTTGGCATTGGCATTACATTGTAGTTTGTTCTTGCAAAGAACTATTTTTGGAGGTGCAATGTTCTTTTAATGCTCAGCATTACTGAAAGTGACCTGGTTCACAGAGAGCCATGCAGTAGAAAAGAGCTCTTTAAATCACATCCATTTTAATTAGCGTGGTTTAATTATGCTGTGGTACTCTAGGATAATCTAACTATCCTGTAGAGTAGATCTGAAAAGCTGTGGGGGCTCCATTGTGGTTGGACAAGCTAGGAAATATCTACAAAAGACACACTGTATCTTGACAAGACTAGACTACATTTGTTTCGTATTTTAAATTCCACTAATTTTTACATGTCTTTGAATTAATTATTCCTCTTTCAATATCAAAGGAAAATATAGGACATTTTTACGTTTAAGAGTTTTGTGTTATAGTAATTACCCTATTGCTCCAATGAGAGGGTTACAAGCTTCTTAGGTTTCCAATATTATAAAAGGAAATTCAGCTAATTAGAGTTTGATAGAAATTGCAGATCTGGTTCTTTATTTTCTTGATGGTGGCTGCTCAAAGAGGATAAAATCTTGCAAAGTGGTGAGCACTTATAAATCCCATTAATTTTAGATAAAATTAATGGAATTTAAGACACTCAGAATTCCTAGAACATTCTCAGCACCTTGCAGGATCAAGTTCATTATGATGTCCTTTAATAAAGCTTATTGATTGTATTTGGTGATTCCTACAAAATACATGTTTATAGAAATGGGCTTGAATCAGAACCCAATATATAAGCACCCCTCCCCTTCCAAACGTTGGGGAAGTTTGGCTCTGGATCCAGATCGTGTAGCTGACTTCTATCTCTAGATTTGGCCAAAGCAGAACCCTGGATCTAAATGCTACCTTAACTTGGGGAAAGTTCAGTCTGGATCCAGCCCCCACCTTTGCAGTTCTTTGCATCTCTAGTTAATAGCAAGTTTCACCTTTCTGGTTGTTAAAATGTAAACTACGATGATTCAATGTATGAAACCACACAATGAGCAGATAGATTTAGGAGCATTCTTCTGAATTTCATGCAACTCACCTGTGCCTGGAACAATTTCCTTCCTTCCTTCTGTGTGCCCAGATACTTTATCCTCCTTCTCCAAATCCTTCCTCAAAATTCAGGTCCTCCGAACTAGCATTCCATCAGCAATCTCTGTTAGGTGCTCCCGTCTGCCACTCCCAGGCTTGATCCTGATGGGGCTACCAAATCAAACCCATGGAAACAGGGGAAAAGCACCAATAACCCCGAATTTCCTTTTTTTCAGTGCAAAGTGCATTGACCAAATATTGTCATTTTTTAAAACTTGTACTCATTCTCTAGTTTCATAACCCAAGTTAAGGCAGGAAATTGCTGGGGGGAAAAGCCATTCTGTGATCTAAGGAAATAAACATGCATGTGCTTTGGAAATAAAAAAAAGAGAAGTCAATGTTTAACAGGATGTGTTAATCATGTAGATTTGTCATACTATTACTTAGCTCTTTGGTTTGAAATGAATTAACAACTGTAATATTCCAGAGTATCCATTCTACTCCGCAAGGCTCTTCTTTTGTCTGAAGCAAACTCATCACTAGGGTTTCCAATATGATAATTTTTACATGTTAAAAGAAGCCAGCTAAGATCCCACTCAACCACTATGGAGCCAGGAGTTGGAGGACACATGCCTCATTGCCTCCTTCTCCACTCTCAGCAGCATAAGGGGGGCTGCCCCTTTATAACTTCAGAAGACCCAGGGATGTCAGCATTAGGAGGCTCTGTGAGCTGTTTGAGTTCGGCAGATGGATGTTTGAAGTGGGAAGTGTGGGAAAGTAGGTAGGTGAGCAGGGGATCAGGTAATGGGCACACCCTGGTTGCGACTTTACAGTCCCGATGACAGGGACATCACAGCACATGATCCATAACTGAGCAATAGACTTTCTTGTACCTTACAGCTTCCCCCTAGACACCAGCAGAGAGATTGAGAGAACTGTAGCAGCCCAGAATGTCTCCCGCTCCCCAGAAGGAGGAAGTTTATGCAGCATGAGGGGCCATTGTCTGAGGGAGCAGAATGGATGATTTATATTGTCTTTTTTTAAAAGGAATTAAGAGCACTAAGTAGAAGAGTGAATGAGGCTAGTCTGTGTAGAAGGGAATAGGCAATGAGTTCAGGGACACTAGTTTTACTTGATTAAGGGAGGCAACTGAGAGGATTAAGGATTAACTGAGAGCATAGAGGATTCTGGTTTGATAGGACACTATTGCAATAATAATTATAAAAATGTTTCACTGATTAAGACAATGAGGCACTTTAAAGACTAACAGATTTATTTGGGCATAAGCTTTCGTGGGTAAAAAACCCACTTCTTCAGATGCATGGAGTGAAAATTACAGATACAGGCATAAATATATATTGGCACATGAAGAGAAGGGAGTTACTTTACAAGTGGAGAACCAATGTTGAAGGCCAATTTAGTCAGGGTGGATGTGGTCCGCTCCCAATAATTGATACAGATTAACTAATTGTGGATACAGACTAACATGGTTACCCCTCTGATACTAACCGATTAAGAGCCATCAAGTTGTGCATATTGTAAACTGCTATAACCACATGCTCATATCACGATTACCCTTGTTCTTCTCCCCTTTCCTTTTACACACAGGTGTCTCATCTTTAATTAGTCTCCTATAGTTGCAATCCTAACTTAAATGAGATTCTGGGCAGGTGTAGGAGTCCTCCGTGTGGAGACAGTTGCAAGGTCAGGGCCTTAGATTGTAAGCTTCTTGGAGAAATACCAAGTCTTCCTTTATGTTTTTATAGCAAACAGCACCCAGACCCTGATTAGGGACTTTGGGCACTATTATAAATAAAAACGATCAGACTCATTTTTCATTGATCTTTATGAAAATGTGTTTTGCTTTCCAGAATCTGGTTGATTTTGTGAATAGGGAATGAATCTGGACTTCTTGAGGAAGTAGTGAGTGCAAGTGACAGCTGGAGTGTGTGCTAGTTGACAGTTTTCCTTGGTTCATTTATGTGTATGAGCTGTTGTTATTGGAATGTGGCTGCCGCAGCTTTATCAAATAGGTCATGTGAATTTCAGCAGTAACACATGATCTTCCTTCCCTTCATGGAACAAAGCTGGCCTTTCCTATATCTACTTCTGATTTCTGACTTCAGTTACATCATCTTTCCACCTACATGATGTGAAGTTTTCATCAGTGCTTCTTTAGAAAGCAGACACACAAAATATGCACCTGCATTCTTGAATGAAAAATCCATCCACAACCGAATAGGGTAACAAACAGAAAAAGCATTTGGTGAGGCAGTGCATAAAATCCACTGTACTGAAGGCTGGACCTAGAGAAATGATATAGTGATGTCACAGGAATCTTGAGACATGGAGGTTAGAACTAATGAATGTGTGTATGGGTGAGAGGCTGCCAATTGGGAGTAGTAAGACCAGACTGTGAAATGAAGGAATCTGTTGCCAGAAACTCCAAGGAAAGTGTTTTTCTATAATTATTGCTCTACAATTTGCTAGTCCTGCTTCTCTTTTTGCCAAAGAAAGATTTAGAGTTTCCTGTGGAAGATCCAATAAACACCTGTTGCTACTATTCTCCATGAAGGGCCTCCAAAGCCCCAAACCCTTGCTAGACTGGAACCAGCATAGAGACATTTGTACTCTGCTCTGGTTTTACTTTCAGAGGATATGATAGTTTAACAAGGAAGGTAAGAGAGTTTTTTGTCATCATAGATATTGGCCACATATTGATAAGAGTTGTACACACAGATGGAGGGAAACCTACCCCTCATTTTGTTGTTATCCCTGTTTTACAGAGGTGATTTCCATGATCACTGAACGGGGATGATATCACCTTACCTATCAAACATTAATTGTCACATATACAATGATTTCAATGGTGTGCCACCATCACTGACTGCTCTTTATTATTTGTATCTAAACTTAAGAAAAAAGAATCAGGTTGATGCCATAAACACATGGTATCAAAACCGAAGAAAATTCTCAAGGGAAAAAAGATGAGGACAGTCCTTTGATGATGGGTCTGATTCTGTTCTCAGTTAAACTGTAAGTCAGGAGGAAGTCTACGGAAGCCAATGGAGTTTCCCCAATGTAGAATTATAAGGTAGGTCCATTGTCTCTGAATGGCTATGTACATGCCAAAAGACAACATGATCCATTGGTCTCTTACTTTTTTTTTTTTTTACATTTCAAACTGTAAATGTTCTCAAACAAAATTGTTGAATGAAAATAATTTGAGGAAGGAAATCTGCAGTTATAAATTACAGAGCAATTTACTCCTCAGGGTTCCTTTCCAATTATAAACACTTTTGACTATCTGGGATATTCATTTCCAAGGATGCATTCTTTCTATGCCTGATAGATGGGTCTGAAATCTTAAAAGTGGTTTATTGCAAGTGGGTAGGAGTGAGAACACAGTGAAATGGTTTGTAAGTGGGGAGGCACCAAAAAGGTTTTCAATAATTTTCTCTTATTTCAACAACATTCTTTTTCATGATGTCTAGGAATTAAAGAAAGGAAATATTTACATTGTAATTATATTTCCGTTTGTTTAATTAAGTATTAAGCAGCTCCTTTTAGTTCTGATTGTTTCTCCGAATGTTGAGGAGGGCGAAGGGGATTTACACCAGTGAGAGGGGAAGCAGTGAAACTGATTGCTCAGCTGCCCCCTTTGAAACACCACAGCAAATCAGTTTCACAAAACAGGACAGCAGTCTGCAAAAGGGGCTGGGAGTGGGAAGAAGCAGACTATCCAATAACACAAAGAGGTCTCCCCCTAGTTATTAAACAGTTTACACTGATCTGAATACAAAGGGATATTTACCAATCATTCCACAAGAGATTTTTTTTATATCTGGGATATATATATATAAACATAATTTTCATGGATCCGTATATAAAGTTTCTATTAAAAAAGCATTTATGGTTCAATTTACTGCTTTTACTTAATTTACAACAATTTCCAAACCAATGTTTTCACATGGTATCTATGCTCTTTTCACCTTCATTTATTTAACTGAAATGCCTCAAGGATTAATTTTTCATTGCTCTATTTTAAGTTGAATTTCACAGTTCCGGAGAATGACAAGAGCTATAAAAAAAATCAAAACAGCACCGTTCTTCTCAGTGCACTCTTAAACCTAATGATGGATCTATAGATCTACCCGTCTATGTAATCTTTCTGTTTAGGTTTCTATCAATCTAGTACCTGAGCTCCTCACAAATAATTCATTCCCACTAATGGCTAATGGTCTAACCATCTAGTGTTCTTCCCAACTTACTCTAAGGCATTTAAGGCCAAGGTTTATATTCTCTTCTTTCTTCCCTTGTTCTCTATATTTCCTTCCTCCCTTTTTCCTCTTGTCTTCACTGCTTTTTAATCCTCTTCCACTTTCTCTCTCCTGCACTGTTGATTTCAGTTGTAGCTATGAGAACTTTGAGTCCAAGTGAGTTTTACAATTCATTCTCATGGGTCCTTCTGAGCTCCTCCAGAAATCAGTGTCATAGCTTTGGCTCTGGGCTCTGTCTGCCTCTTGCATGAGACTTGCCATCAAAGATAAGACTTCCATGGTTGCTGTTTGGCTCTCAGAGGAGGACTCCACAGGGGTAGAGGAATTATTTTAGGAAGCTTGGGTCAATTCCATGGATGGCCTTGAAGATTAGGATTGAAGCCTTGACTCTGAGCAGCTGTTTTATGTGGGGTCTGTGTCATGAGTGGCATCCCAGGGGACATGTTCTTGGTGTTTGGTGCTGCTAAGATGGAGAGCTGGACTAAATGAAGCCTTCCAAATGTCTGTATGTTCATAGCTAGGTGCACTGAGTTGCAGAAGACCAGTGGTTGCAATTTAAGTAATTACTTCACCACTGATCATTTGAAGTGATGCATGCAGTTAATGCCATTTACCCCATGTAAGTGGATTCATTTGACAGCATCTATTACATGAGTAAGATTAAAAGGTGTAAAACTCAGAGAGGGCTTTATTGTAAAGGGGATGGAGTTTTGATCATTTTTTTATTTCACTTCAACACCTGCCATGGAGAGGGGTGGATCTACAGACACTGGGATGCCTCCAGCAGGGAACTGAAGGAATGAAAATATTTGGGGATACTGCAAGGTACGAAGGTTGAGGATATTAAAGAATCTCAAAGAGGGGGAGCAGATTTTTGTATTTTAAAGAATTAAAAAGCCTTTTGTAATGTAAAACTACTAATGAAAAATATAAACGCTCTAGTTACAATGTCAGTATTTTCATGTGTACTTTGAATCAAATGACAGTAAATAACCCCATGCATTTTCCAAAACGTTCCACCGACTCTGGCAAGGAAGTCCTACAGACTTTAACTTCTACAGATTTTCAGTATCCCTACACAGAGACATTAAACAGCTGGAGATTCTATTTCACCGGCGTATTTAAAGTACTAACTGAAGGGAACAAATCGGGTGTGTGTGTGGGGGGGGTGGGAATGGAAGGCAATGGCACTGACTGCACAGGAGTCATGGAAGTTTTCCCCATAACTATACTACGGACAAGATCTGCCCCAATCAGCTGAGTATGTACTTCCCCATCTAATGAATATCAATGAGCCGTATCATGCCATTGATATTAATGTAGAAATGATCTATTAAATCAATAGTGAAATCTATCCAAAAAATTGCATGATATCAAATATATATAATTAAATATAAACTCTTGTAGAGGTAGAATTGGTAAGAAAGTATATTGCTAAATCCAGAAAACCACATAGTGATATTAAGTTGACTGCTTGGTAACAAGTTGCAAATGATGAACCTCTGAGGTATTTGATATAGCATAGATAAAGTGGGGATGCATAGCAGAAGTAAAATCAATGAGCAATCTGGCGATGTCTATAGTAGAGGATTAGGACCACCTCCATTTAAGACGTGTATTTGTCTGTTACTTCCAGAAGAGATCATATTTAAGTACAACATGCAGCATATGAATAATAATACCATTCATAATGAATGTATGCTAATACATGTATTTCTATAGGCAAAGACCTGCGTGAGGGGTGGTGCATAAGCTGCACTGATTCAGATGGACTGGCCGGGGCGGAGCTAAAACTCTGGCCATTCCCTGCCTCTCACAATGTAGCTCATTTCATCTATTGGCTAAAACATCCCAGACTCATTAAATAAATGTAGATTCAAATACAGAAGAATTAAAAACCCCAGCAATGAAAATCAATGTAAAACCACGAATGAACTCCCTAAGTTGGGAGGTATTCTGAGGTAAAAAGGCTTTGAACTCTGCTTTTTTAAAAGGGCTACTTCCACGGTCCCCCTCAGGTTAAAAGAGAGGACTTGCAGAATGTTGAGCCTTCCTCAGTCTCCAACAGCCCCCCTCCTCTTGGATCTTAAGCGATGCAGTGGTGTGCAGGGACAAAAGTGATTTGATTCATCTGAGGCTGGGCTTTGCTTGCTCTTCACTCTTTTAAGGTTCATTTAAAAACTTAAAACAGAACATTGCTTTAGGATGAGTGTAAGGGATCAGATCTAGGGGTTTCCCATTGATACAGCTTTGCTGCCACCCAAGCTGACAGCTGCCCAGTTGGCTGAGAGTATGGCATCCACTAGTAAGGGAAACTTCTTGTTCCAGCTGGCACTTCCTTATCTAACAGTTAGAGCTTTGTAAGTGTGGACAGCTGCAGTTTCAGGAATTGGCTCTATCTGTATCAATTGGATTTGTGAAGTCAGTAAAAGGCCATGAAGCAGATTCATGGGATTTCCTGTTGGTATTAGTAAATGGAATCTACTGCCGAATTTTAAGAGAATAGGAGACCCAGTCTATGCCTTTTAAATGAGGTCTGTGGTTAATGCAGGCTAGAGAAAATCACTGATCGGTGAATGTGTGCGAGGTATGAGCTCAATCACACTGAGAGAAATGCAGCTATGTTATCTGTTTTTGCACAATGGGCTGGAGTTGAAACAGCCTCTGTTAATATTGCTTAAAACCTGATGGTCAGCAGGTGACATAATGCATCAAGTATCTAAATATACATCTAAGGTATGTCAAGTATTTGGCACTTAGGTGTTACAGTAAAGTGAGTTAGGACTCATGGATATGAATCTTGGCTCTGCCACTGATGTGTTGTGTAGCCTCGGGTAAGTCACTTAACTTTTCTCTGCCTCAGTTTCCCAACCTGTAAATTGGGATTAACAATGCTAAACACTGTAATGAATTTGGTGAAAAATGGTATATATGCATGATACTATTATTATGTATTAATGCTGAAAGGAAAGTGTCCATGAAACTTTCATTCCCTTTTTTCTCCTTTACAGGACCTAAAGGTTAAAAAAATACTTACCTCCTTAAATATAGCTAAGAATCCAAGTATACAAATTCCCTAAAATGTAGCAAGTGCCCAAGATCTCTTGTGATGCACAGGTGGACATGGTGACAATGCACTTGTTTGTAAACTGGGGGATTCCCAAGTTTCAAACATTTTATAACATGGCCACTTTGGGAGGGCTTAGTGTTGTCCTACACTTGCTCACCCAGCAGTAATATACTGTAGATCAAATATTTCAACAACAGCATTGTATTAAATATTGTATGTATAATGTATGTTTTTACTGGTAAATAATAAAAGAGATGCATTTACTTTGCATTTATTATTTGAAAAATCTCAACACACATTGCTATGATTGAGTAATTCTCATGACATCCCTGTGAGGAACGGCAACATTATTATCCATAATTGTCAGATGCGGGAGACAGGGGCGTAGAAAGGCTAAGTGAGTTGCCTAAGGTCAGACAACAAATCAGAGGCACAGCTGGGAGTAGATCTTTGCTCTAACACAGGGGTTCTCAAACTGGGGGTCGGGACCCCTCAGGGGGTCACAAGGTTCTTACATAGGGGGTCACGAGCTGTCAGCCTCCACCCGCTTTGCCTCCAGCATTTATAATGGTGTTAAATATATAAAAAAGCATTTTTAATTGTTGGGGGGGGGTCGCACTCAGAGGCTTGCTATATGAAAGGGGTCACGTGTAAAAAAGTTTGAGAACCACTGTTCTAACTGCTAGACCATATTCTAGACCGTATTCCCTCCTGGTAAACAGATAAGATTCACCAACCCTTCATACTAATGGTATTTTATGAATATTAGATTAGAATATTCTAAGATACTAAACCTTTGCATGTTGGCCACAACCTGATTTGTATACACCAGCTTCCTACTATCACTAAACTCAAAAATAGTTGAAATTTATCTAAACCAGTTTCATTATGTTATAACTAGTGTTTGATGATTTTCCCATAGATATGCGGATAAAATCTACAGCTGTGATGTATGTCATTTTCTTATGTTAGGTAACGCAGCATGTGATTTTTGCATAATCTGTTGCTTCCTGGTTGGACTATTGTTTCCTTAGGAAGTGGCAAGCCATGATGATTGCTTTATTTCCTGATAACCCAACAGATAGCAAATTTCCCCACCGTGGACTGAGTCAGCTGAAGAAACTGGTGTTTTATAAATGCTAGCAGATGATTTTCATACATTGATAGTTATCAAAATCCCCCTGCAGTCCTGCATGTGGGGTAGAATCTTAGTAGGTGACAATTCAAAAGGGCTTGTGTGATAGGACAAATGAGTATAAAAGGCCAGACTTCTCTCTCACAGTCCCCAGAAGTAGTACTTTTTTTGGTCACATGATTGAATGGCACTGAACATTTTAAAGAATAATAATCAACAAAGAAATTATTGTCTGCATATTTTTTATGAGCCAAATGGTTTCATAGGGCCCATATGTTCCTCTTGCATGCAGATCTGCAAAATCCAAGCAAAGTTGCTACATAGGATTCCTTGGGATCCAGAGAGAAGTCATGTAGGAAAAGTGCTTATAAAACAATGGAGGGCTCAATCCTGTAAGGTGCTGGGCACTCTGCTCCCAATCTGGCACAGCAATTAAGTGCGGGTTTAACCTTAAAGCCAATGGGACCTACTCACATTCTTAAAGTTCAGAACATATGTAAGTACTTTCCTGGGTCAGGGTCAGAGAGTTGCACACCTTGCAAGATCAAGCCCTAAGAGACCATAGAAGAATCCCAATGGTTTGAATATGCATGAACTGATACCACAGAAGTGCAACAGGACTAGACCAAAAAAAAAAAAAAAGCTTCCTTTTCATTATCCAGCACACAATTCCCAAGTATTGTATGGGTCCCTGTTTTAATATAGAACTGCCTATTGAGCAGTATGGCTGTGATCTCAATTTCTGAATAATCCTGGTGCACAGCCTTTCTCTCTTTGATGTGCTACATACAGTTTCTTTTCTGCCTTGCTTGAAAACAATTCAATAAATTTTTAAAACAAAAGGAAGTGGACTCATATTTACTTAGAATTAAGCCTGCAGTCATCCTAGAAAGCTCAGATTTTCAACCCTTAGTGAGCCACTCAAAAAATGGGGGTGGAGTTTTGAGTCTGTAACAAAATGTAAAGCTTAGTGAATTTCATATGCTTTGGGGATGTACAATGAACCTTGCACAGATCTAGTGTCAAATCTAGTGACTCAAACAGGGTTTACGCTGGTAAAAAATAGTTTATGAAGAATGTTGCCAGTCTCTGTAATAGTAACTCTGATCCTGTGAGTCTGACGTTGGCAGCCAGCAACCAACAGTTAAGCATCTGATGAAATTTTATCCAATAAAGTATATTTTTATTTGGAAAATATGATTAGGGAAGCTCCTTTTTGCTACTTATTTCCTCTGACTTAGTGCAGCCCTTGGCTGTTTCCTGAGCTAAAAGCTGCAGCTAAACAGACTTTTTTGCTGAACAGCATGTCTCAACGTTTTCCTCTCAGCCATCATGTAGGTCTAGTTGCATTGTTGATTCCCATTATATGTCTGCTGGGATGTAAATTATTTCAATTCCCCCCCACTCCCCTCTGTTCTTATACTTTCAAGAGGTTTAATCCGTGAAGGGGACTACTTCAAAGCTCTCAGAAGAAACTCATTTCTTGATGGATAGAAGGGCCAATAAAACAAAATTAGATTTTTATCTCATTGTCTCTATAGGAATGAAGTATAATAATTATTTCAGGCAAATACATGTTGGAGACAATAATTAAGATTGATATCATGCCTTTATAGACAAGTAGATTCTAAAATAAGCATTAGTAATAGGATTAAACATTATTGTGGTGACCCTCTTCCCCCCTGGATCTCAGCATTGCCAAAGTGCCTAGCAAATTTGAATGTAAGAAGCTTGTTCAGTGAAGGAGAAGAAGGGGGGAAAAGGAAATAAATATAATTGTGTACCTAAATGTTTTTACAGCAGCTCCTGTAGCCTTGAGGCCCATTAAATATCTTAGTCTGTATTAGGAATATTTGTGGAAATGTTGAAGAGAACAGTTGCTCAGTATAATGCCTGCAAGTGTTATTACTCACGCGTAGTAGAATGGTTAGATAGCAACTTGGTCTATCAAGATTATATAAAAGTACAATGCACAGTCTAAGTTAAGATTGCCACAGTGTTAGCTACAGGCACCAAGGGAAATGTTACATGCCTTTACTCCAATAATCTGGAAATAAGTCTGTAGACAGCAGCAGAGCTGACCTTAGGTGCACTGGTACACTAGGTGAAGATAGGGAGATTTCCAAATCCTATCTCCAAGATGCTCACGCTCTTCTTGCTTCTTTCTAGAGTGACCAGATGTTCCGATTTTGGGGTCTTTTTCTTATATAGGCTCCTATTACCCCCTCCCCCTGTCCCAATTTTTCACATTTGCTGTCTGGTCACCCTACTTCTTTCTCTCATTTCAGCAACCCATGTGGTCTCCTACCTGAGTCATTTTCTCCTCCCCAAAATGTGTTCCTGTTCTCAGTTGTGTGAATCAGGGGTATTTGGGGTCCGATCCTGTTGACCTTTATTTCTGGGAGTAGGTCTATTTCTTCATTGAGTCTACTCATGGTAGCAAACACTGTGCTAAATAGTAAATGTGTTTAGGCTCCTCCTTTATTTTCCAAAAGTGCACCAACATCTTTAACACTAGCTGTGGTGGTGATGCTTTAAAGGAGGTAACTACTATGGTCTGGCCAGCCCCCAAGCAGGTGTTGGAAGAAACAGCATGTAAAATTCATTGAAAGAACGTGTTCATCTTACAAAATGCCTGCAGAAAGATACCTCAAAGAGAAACTTTGTAAACATCAAGTTCATTGGTCACTTCTTGGGAAACATAGAACAGCATTTCCAACTGCAAGCATTCAAAAATCATGATTCAGGCACCAAATAAATAACGAGGAGCTTTTTAAATACTACATTTTGGTTTCTTTTTCTTTGACTTCTAATTTCTGAGTCTGTAGAGTGGACTCACTTCATATTTCAAGTTTTGCCTTAATAAGGATTGAGTGAGGACTTCAGGATTGGGTCCAAGTTGGAGACTAATTAGCTGCTCAAAACATTCTTTTAGAAAGACATTGGTCTGTTACCCCTTTGTGCCACTCAGACAATAGTGGAGTTAGTCCCATACTCCTAAATGGAAGTTCTTTCAATATGGGAGTGTCTCTAGAAGGTCAATGTAGAGCTGAAAAAGTCAGATCCTCCATCCGCCAACTTGTAGTCCTCAGCACAGAGACCATGCTGGGGATAATGAAAAACATTTTGGGATAAGGAAGGATGGATAAGATGCATGGCCAGAGTGCTCTGGCTATGCTCAGCTCACAGATGGTCTTTGGTGACTCCTGCTACATGGAGCTGCTCTAACCTGTGTCCAGTGTTGGAGTTAGGCAGAGATTTGTGAAGCCCCAACTATTGCTTCCCCATTTTGTTGCACACACCTCAATCCACCCAAATTTGAATCCCCAGACGTCTTTTCTGTGGGGCAAGGTTATCTAACCACTTAGCCCTGCAGCTTGAAACATAACAGACAATTCTGTAGTATTTCTTCAAATCTTCATTGACATTTTCATTGTGAAAGCAATGACAGTAGAAGCAACGGCAGCAAGCACTTGCCTATCTACTCTAGCCTACCACCTACCTGATTTCTTTTCAGTCAGAAGTTTAAATGGTTGCATAAAGCAAACAAACTGTCAGCAGAGCTCCTGGCTTGGTATTAAACGTAAAACTCCAGAGGTGATGCCTCTTTCTAAATAGATTAAGACAAAAATAAGTGGAAGCAGCAAATACAACTTGGTTGGCCTGGACCAGCCAGCTCAAACCTACTGTGAGCTTCTTGTTCAGCCAGACTTGCCCACAGGACAGAAATAAATAAATACTGCCAACTGGCACGACTTGCTATCCAACTTAAAATGTATTTAGTGAATTTTTTCCAAACAGTGTAAAACAAAATAAGTGGCAGCAGCAAGCAAAGCTCTAACTTCACCGCTCACCTCAATCAACAGAGCCAGCTACCATGCCGAATGCCAGGCTTATTTAAAGGGAAAGTGGGGGCCGTGGGGAGGGGGTAAGTTCAGACTGGACTGACTTGTTATAAAACATAAAATTCATTCAGTGGCTCTTCAGCTTAACTCTTTGGAATAAAACATTAAGAACGAGGGATATTAATTTGGCAGGTAGCAAAAGTTAGTGTTTGGTAGCAGCTGAAACAGCCCTGCAATGCCACAGAGCTGGCCCTCCCTGGCTTCAGACCGTTGAGTCTCCCACTCCATTCTTACTCTGTTCTTTCTCCAAGGTGATATTTGTTTTGGTCTCACTTCTTAATGCTTCTTATACAGCAGCCTGAGGACAACCAAGGTTTAATATCCCAGTATCGGAATTAATGGCCAAACATGGCTTCCTGGGCATTTGGACCAAGAACAATAATAATAATAATGCTTAGCACTTACAGTATGTACCATTTTACATCTTCAGGGTTCTGGGTAGAGACTCATTAAGCCTAGCAGTGTGCTATTTTATCAGAATGATTATCTGAAGGGGATCTCCCCATACTTCCTCTCACCTACCGGGAGTCTGAGAAAAAAGACAGAATGGGAAGGAAAGAGGTAAGACTTACAGAAGTGTGGGACCAGAATGTGAGAAAGTAATGAATTGGTGTTGGTCCTCATTCACTAAGAGATCAGATAATAATGTATTAGCATTAACCTCAATTCACAACAACAAATGTAGGGTTTGTCTACAATGAGAAGTTAATTCAGATTAAGGTAGGGTGTGAATTTAAAGTGGAATAACTGTTCCTGATTAACTCTGCATGGATGTTTTGATTCTGGAATAAATCAGGAATAGTTACTCCAGAATAACTCCCTGTGTAGACAAGCCTTTAGTTCCCAATGCACTGGAACCAGTCTTCATGGCAGGTTCAGTAATTGATGTATGTGGCCTGATTCTCTTCTCACCCCAATTTCACCTCGGTGTCAGTGGAGTTACTCCACTGTGGAGCCATAGGTGTGATAGCTCAAATCCTCATCCACAACGAGCTCAATGACCGATACACTGGCTGTAACTGTTGTCAACACTGCGATCAGTACGTGCAATAGTGTCATCAATGTTTTGTGGATACAGTAGCACTAGACTTTGTTCCCAGTTAAGATGACTCTCATATATTCAGAATAAAGAAATGCAGGACTAGACAGCAGCTCTCTTTTGGTAGATGTTGTGTCTGCTGGAAAGCAACTGCTTTCCCCTCCACTCCTACCCTGATGCCAAGTGGCTATGAAACGTCAATGAGGCAAACAAAGAAAATATGTAAAAACTTTAAATGACAAGTTTGTGTTGGCACAATTTGTTATGGGGTGAAATGAATTGCTGTTCAGTGCTCCAGCTGGAGAAAGACAATATAAGAAGTGCTATATAAAGCAGATACCTTTGTAGCTCCCACAAAAAAAGGCCCAAGACAACCAGCTTAACATCCCTTTTAGGCTGCCAAGTTCCCGGACAACACATTTGTGAAAACAAACCAGAAAGCTTTTTGTCTTGTGCGGTTATGGCTAGAAAAGTGACCTTACAAAAATGGCAACTTCTTACACAAGATATCTGCTCCTTGTGTGTGTTTCTCCTATCTGCTTTGATGACTTTACTGGTAAAAAAGCTGATATTTCTGATACCACTGCAGAATTAACACTACTTTGGAAGAGTGAGCCGGAATTTATTCTGCCTTAAACCTCACCCCGTGAGTTGTCAGATCACTTCTGACTGAAGACCCATTGTAAATGGAGGAGGGGCCTGAGCCCAAGCCCAGCTTCAAACACACTTAGACTTTGAGGGGTTGAGAATCCAAATCAAAATCCAGTTTTGAACTTTTTCTAAAAGTCCCTGGTTTGGAGGAGAGGGGGATCAAAACACAGGTGTGAAGCTTGTATTGTGAAGGCTTACGTGTGCTGATTCTTTACATGGGGATTAATTTTAACCAATGTCTTGTTTCCAGACACTTTTTTGACCATACCTGTTCTTACTGAGCTTAAACATAAGGCCTCCAGTGCAGGGGAGTACAGCAGTGACAGGAAACCCCTTACTCCTCCTGCGAGGGCTATTTGCAGTACCAGAGCCTGCAAAGAGGAGACTGCAGCTGCCACCAGGCTTCTCCTTCCTCTCCCATCCAAGTAGGCAGTGAGAGGGCAGGAATGGGTGCAGCCAAGTCTCTGTGCCTTCTTCCCATGCTGGCCAATGCACCAGAGCTGGCATGGAGGGGTAAGTAAGGTGCCACCTAAAAGACTTACTTTTATAAATGGAGTAAAGTGGAACCAGAGATCAAATTGTGACTCTGAGACACACTTTAGAACCTGGCCTGTTCCTGGGGCAGCACAGCTAGGCACTGCTTTTTATTTGCACTGAATTGCAGAATCCAGCCCAACATGAGTATATGAAGGAGCATGGAACATGTCTGATTGCTTGTATACATGAACATTTAGTTTGCAGCAAGCGGTGGTATGAATCTACCCTGCACTAGTCTGCTGTGAACTAATTGTCCCTGTCAACGCTGCTAATGCACATTAACAGTGTGTTAATGTGCTTTGATTGAGGGCAGGTCTACACTACAGCCTGGATCGACGCCCTGAGATCAATCCACCAGCGGTTGATTTAGCGGGTCTAGTCAAGACCCGCCAAATCAACAGCAAATTGCTCTCCAGTCGACCCCTGTACTCTACCCCCGGTGAGATGAGTAACCCTGTGATGTAGACCCTGCGGTAACTCAACCTAAGGTATATTGACTTCAGCTACGTTATTCATGTAGCCGGAGTTGCGTAGAGTAGGTCGACTTACCGCAGTAGTGTAGACATAGCCCTAGTCTTGTACTGAGAACATCAAAGCACATTAATGAACTGTTAATGCACAGTAGCAGGGTTCACATGGACAATCTGTCTGAGTCAGGCTAATGCATGGTAGAGTCCCACTAAATATTCACATAAACAGGCCCCAGTCACTTGATGAAGTTAAAAAAAAAGAAAAAAAAAGAATCCAGCAACAGAGAAGAAGTTCTCGCTGTCATCACTGCAAAACAACAATCCAGCCCAGGGTAGATGGTGACTAGAGATGGATGGGGGAAATGCTTTTCCTATCCTCTTAATATTCTCACCAGTTTACAACATTTTCCCATCTTGAGACAGGGTGAAAGGTGAAATCTTGAAAATATTCACAAACTAAAACACCCATTTAAAAAAAAATGTCAAAAACCTTTCGTTTTCAGTAATTTCAAAATGTTTTGTTTTGATTTTGACCTTTTTTTAGTCTAATAAGCTAAATTTCAAAACAAAATGTCATTTTGAACCATAAAACCAGAATTTTTCAGTTAGAAAATATTGAAACAGAATGTTTTGATAATTTTGAAAAATTGCTTCTCAACACTTCTAAATTGGGAAATTTGCCAGTCCTGACCCTATTTTGCAAACAATTTTACTTTTAATAAATCATCATCTTTCGAAAAATAATTAGTCAAAAAATTCCAAAACAGCTCTAGCAGTGACCAAAAATCACCATCTGATTGCTGCTTGGTAGCCTATGTGAGAAATGCTGCTCTAGATAATCTAATCTGACCTCGTGCCATAGAACTCCATCCTGTTACACCATACTGAACCCAATAACTTGTGTTTCACTAAAGCCTATGTTCCAAAAAAAAAAAAATCTAGTCTTGATCTGAAGGTATCAAGAAATAGAGAATCAATCACTTCTCTTGGTAATTTGCATGAGTGGTTAACCATCCTTACTGTTAAAAATTTGTGTCTTATTACCAGTTTGAATTAGCCTGGTTTTAACTTCCAGCTATTGGTTGTTATACCTTTCTATTCTAGATTAAAGAGACCAAATACATTTCTTAGTCTCTAAGGTGCCACAAGTACTCCTGTTCTTTAGTATTCAGTATTTTTTCTCCATGAATGTATATATTCACTGTAATTAAGTCATCTTTGGCTCTTCTCATTGATAAATGAAACAGATTGAGTCCCTTATGTCTTTCATTGTAAGGTATTTTTTCCAACCCGAGTCAGTGACAGGTTCTACCAGGGAGGAAACAGCAACAGGGGAAACACTGCACTGAGGAAAGACACTAGCAGGGAGAAGACAACTGCCTCCTCCCTGCCAGAGCCTTTCCCTGCCGCTGCTGGAGCCTTTCCCTGTGGTGAGGAAGAGCTCCAGTGGCAGGAAGTTGCCCAGGTCTTTCCCTGTGGTAAGCAAAAGGGGTTCACAATTGGTAGCTGCCCAAACCTTCCCCTGTTACCTCCCCCATGCCAGAACCTTTCCCCGCTGGGGCAGTCTTTTCCTGTGGTGGGGAACAGCTCCAGCGGCGGGAAGGCAGCAGAACACTATGCTGTTAAAAGTGGTGTGCGAGTTCATAACCTACACACTCTCTACTCACCCAAACTGTGCCAAGCAGTGCGGAGGGGAGACACAGTTTGGGTGAGGAGAGAGCATGTAGGGCATGGGCTTGAGTACATGTCCACACTCTTCAGGCATTTCTGGACTCTACCCCCCCTAAGCTGTGCCTCATTCGTTACATTGCTGTTTATACCCGTGCTAGGAGGGCTACATGTGTATGTAGTTCACACAACACCAAAAGAAGAGGGCAGTGTAGCTATACCTTTGGTTCGGTAGCTGGGTGAATAATTCAGAACAAATATAACTGTTTCTCACTTTTCTTTTTCGTGACTGTGGGCAGATTACAAATTTCTGGAATGTATTATTTATTCAAAATGATTTGTCTGAATAAAGGACCAGATTCTGAGTTTGCCTCTCCCTTTGTGCATCTTCATCCTTTTAAAATCAAGATTGGATTTTTTTTTTAAATATACACTCTAGTTAAAAATATATATATATTTGGGGAAGTTCTATGGCCCTGTGTTATACAGAAGGCCTGACTAGATCATCACAGTGGCCTTGCAATCTATGAATTTATGAACTCTATGAGTCCTGGGAATGGAAAAGAATGGGCAAAAATGGCATTTCCTGATATTCTTAGCCTGACTGCAGACCTGCTCAGCCATAGTGTACATTGCAGCAGCCCCAGGGGTTGTTCTAACTTATACTTTGCTTACTACAGCCTCCCATGGGACACCAAAAGAGGAAAATAGCCAGAAGTCAGTGTACTTTTGTTATGTCCTCTCATTCACTGATGCGTCCCCTATGGCAGACGTTGGGCAGGGCAGGGGCCAGTGACGTACCCTTACAGTCAGCTGTATGATGGCCACGGATGTCCCTGGCTCTATGAGGGTATTTTCTCTGAGCCATTCCCACCCTCTTTACCACAAGACATGTGATATGATAGTGTTCCCTCACTGGATGAATAGAACTCTTTGAATCAGATTTCTCCTGCAAATGGTCACAGAAAGCAGTTTATCTTTTTTTCTTTTCTCCAATATTCTGCAATAACTGGTCAAGGGGTTTGCCTGTTCAGCAGAGATACCTCCCTGTTACCATGGCCGCTACAATAGCTCTTTAGGGCCTGATCCAGAGTCCACTGAAGTCAGTGGGAATCTTTCTACTGATATCTCGGGGGGTTGGATCAGGACCAGAAAATGGGCACAAAAGGGACTACATGTTGTAAAGTCTGCAGAGTCAGGCCCTTAATGTGGTCAATAAAAGACAAAGAATGCAGCAGACATCCTAATCTTTTAGTTTGGACTAGACCACAGTGAGCTGTTTCATCAATGTACTGGGGTTTGTGTACTGGGATGAGATGGAAAGATTTGGCCATGTGTATGTATGCAATGAATTTTTTATTTTATACACTTTTTTCTTTGATTGTGTGAGTCTAATCTTCATGAAGAATGCACTGGAGACTAAAGTCTTATATGAATCCACAAAACGGGTACCAGCAGTGCAAATTTCTCTGCCCTGCCCAAACAATGCATGCCTCAGTCCCGACCTGAAAAGACCACCTGTAGGGGTAAAATGTTAGTTTGGTATCCATGGCCCATTCATTGCTTTGCCACTCAGCTAAGGCTGCCAATTAGTGCCAACTGTGGTGGCAGATTTTGTGATGTGGACACATGTTCGCTGGAAACTGGACTGGGATATCCGACTCATTTCACATAAGGCACAATGAGTTCTTTGCTCTGTGCTATACAAATGAGAATTGTCGAAAGCTTTCCTCACTGTTAGCCTCTGTACTTACTCTGAGCTTACTGAGTGTAAATAAAAGGGAAATTGGTGTTATTGCAGGGACAAATTAGCACCAGAACTGAGCTGTATTTTTTAAAATGTGCTGCTAATTGTGCCCAATTTGTGCTGCAGTGCTCACTCAAATGCAAAAGCAGAAAAACAACTGAACACATTTCGAGGTGCCAAAAAGAGCTTGCACTTTTTTCTTAGCAAATTATCTTTCCAGTTTCACACTACACTAAGTGCCAAAGGGTCCCACTAAGACCTTTATCTGGAGTAATCAAATTAGCACTGCATGTTAGTAAATTAGGTTTTATTTACAATGGTTGATATTAGCCGCAGATTTGGGCATTAAAGGAAAGCATTTCAAAGATTTCACTTAAAAATTTTATGCGAGTTACATTGCTTCTGTCCACGGAATTTAAAAAAATACAGGGCTATTGAAATGGAAGAAAAGAGGAAAGATAGTAACTGGATTCTACTTACACAGAAGCATAGATTGGGAATTACAGATGTTACTAAACTTAAAAGTAGAGCTGAAGCAAACTGCCAGTTGTAAACATTAGGGAATGGGCTTATTTTCATTTTGACCAGATTCATTCTTCCCCACAGTTCTTAAAAGGTCACATTTCTGCCATCAGTTATACCCATGAAATCAGTGGCGCTGCATGGCTATAACTGAGGGCAGAATATGGCCCAATATAGCCATTAGGCACATCAAGCAACCTGCCACTGCCAAAAAATATACCACTGATACAGTGTGAATTTCAAACTGCTGCAAGTGTAGGAGATAACAGAATTGCCAGAATGAAAGGAAAAAATACAGGCCAAATTCTTCCCTGGCAAATCTCCACCGAAGTAATCAGAGTTATGTCAGGTCTGAATTTGGCCCATTGAGGTTAATTAGCGAATGTACCATTCTTTGAAGATATAATAAAATACTATGTAAATGCTAAGTATTCTTAAGGCATCACATCCCAGGAATTTGTATTTTATCTGATGAGTGTGAAGCTAGCCAAGGCTGGACTGGTCGTGCGTCACTGAGAGGGTGGTTATAGGAGTGAGTAGAGAAAAGAGAGCTAAATGCAGAAGTAGATTCTATAATGGTGGCCAGAGGTGACGTGTACGGGAGGCATGTGGGGTCAGCTGCCCCCCAGCTTGGCCTGCTAGGGGGAGGGAGAGCGGCTCTGTCCTCCCGCTGTGCCTCGCCCCTCCCCCCCCCCCCCACCACATGCTTGGCTCCTGTCCCTGGCAGCTGGGCTGGGTGGGGTGTGGAGGGGCCCAGACCAGCCACTTCTCATGCTGGCCACTGGGTCACTGCTCCGTGCAGCACGTCGGGGAGGCGACGGCTTGCGCCAAGCCTAGGTCAGGCTGCTGGGGACAGGGACAATACCTGGACAAATCCTGCAGTAACAAACCTGTACACAGACCCCATGCTTACATGCAGAGATCATCTCCAAAAACACAAGTTACTATAGAAGAACTCTATTAACTGATAATAGTAGCAGGCTCTTATCTACTCAGTATAGGCCAACTACTTGAGGGGGACTGTCACACAGAGACCCCCTTGGTGCAGGGTCCCCTGTTCTTTGCAAAACACTCTGACCTCAGACCTGACAAACTCACTACATGAAACATGTGATGTATAGGCTATTTATCTATAAAGAATAACATGTAAGGTATCTACAGAAAGCTTGTAATTTGTCAAGATTCATAACCATTGAGGGATGTATGTACAGGTAATTTTTAAGAAATAATGTATTTATATTGAAAGTATGCTTTATGGACTTGGAGTAGAAATTAGTCACCAGGAGGTAATGTGGCTCAGTGATGATCCATGCAAGCAAGAGGGAGCTCTCACTCCTTGCTAGTCAGCCAGCGAGGTCATGCAAAGTTCTATTGTCTACTGTGGCCATGTCCAAGAACAGTCAATGGAAAACTATCAAAGACAATTGCATAAGATCAAAACCAATTGGAGTTAAAAAGAAACATTATAGCAGGCAGGAGATTGGCCTGCCTATGAATAAAGACCACAGGCTGTTTCAGTATAGCAGACTGGAGGGTAAAGGCCTCTGGATCCATTCACTGAGGAAATCGCTTGAGAAGCAAGGGGTTTTCATGAACGTTTGAGTCCTGGTTCTTGTGAAACCAGCCAGTTCTGCAATAGACTGAGCTATGGGGGCATTGCCTACTTAATTAGATAGGAAAGGTAACTCTTGAGAAGTGTAGACCCAGGTTTGCAATTTATGATTTTGTTTTGTTGTTGTTTCCTCGTTTCCATAACTTTCTCTCATTCCTAGTTATATCTTTATTCTTTCTTAAATAAACCTATTTTTGTTCTATTACAAGTGCTCACAAGGGCTGTGTGGTTTACAGGAGCAGTAGTTTAAGGTAAAACTGGTAAATTGGGCAACACAGGATCTGGAATTTCTGTGAGTAGCCAGTGTCGGGGCTGGATATCACAAGGGAACAATTCAAAGGGACTCGGGGACTGGGGTACACCTATTATTAACCTGCAAGGCAAAGTTAGGGCTGGCATAGGCCAGAGGAGAGTGCTTGAGTGGCCGGAAGGCTGCTGGTGTCATGGACTCCTTCGGCTGTCTTTGTTGTGATGCTTTCCACATTCTGTTCTGCTCATCCAAAAGCTACCTCTAAATTGGGCAGTTTCATCGCCTACATTACTATGGTGCCATATATGATCTCAACTAGCAGGAAAATCTGGAAGGACAAAGACCAAGACATGTAGAGTCCCACAGAATTAGCAGCAGCAGTAGTCTTGGATAATTGGGTCACCAAAAATCATAGAATCATAGAAATGTAGGGCTGGAAGGGACCCCAGTAGGCTTTCTAGTCTAGTCATATGCTGATGTGAGATATGATGAGATCCGCAAGCAAGGAAATGGTCACTTTCTCACTCTAATTTGATCCATAGGAACCTATGTTCTAGAATTAATCATATATATGAAAACATGCACTATTTTAAAAGCCCACAAGCATTGGTGAAACAGAGTAAACACTATTAGTCTATCAAGCTGAATTTGGAAAGGAAAAGTATTTTTCAGAACAGTCTCTGATGTTAAGCCCTTCTCCCTGTATTTTATTCCATGAGCCAAAAAGAGGGCCCATTCTTTCTAACAATGCCCTTTCAGCTACTTTGATGCTAAAAATAAAAATGTTTGATAGTTATCCAAGCAAAGAAGGTGAAAACAGTAATTTCCAGCTTTTCTAAACCTCCATAGCTGTATCCACATTACAAAAGCATTGCACCAGTAGATGAAGACAGATTGTTTTTTCTGCATTGTATACCTTCACTTCTAACCCTGAAGAGTCAGAAATACTAAGGCTACTAAATGATTAACATGATTTTTTTTCATGACTTTGTATAGATGTCTCAGTGGAATCCCTACCAGACCAGAGGTCCCCAAATTAAAATGCCCTTGATAGCTAGTTCAGTACAGCAGGCAAATGCCTGTTTGTTAATGACAACTTGCAAAGTGGCTAGTGTTACTTTACTATTTAGTGAGGGTGATACCTTTTGCTTGGTGACTAAAGTTTGTGGTGTGACTAAATTCATACTGTGGGTTCCAGAACTGTGACTGGCTTGAGGAAAATGACAAGAATTACTTTCTTAGCTTTGCCAGCCATTCCATGGCTGTCTAGGGAAAGATTTTTGTAAAGACATTTTGTCACTGATTTACAAAAATGCCTCTACTGGTAATATGACTCAACTTTAGTAACAAGATTTCCTGAACTGAGGACTATGGCTGCTGCTGTGTTATCATTGTCTTCATGTAAAGGGAAGCACGGAGAATTAGTGCTAGCAGAAAAATTCTGTTGAAACTGTTTTTTTAGTGGAAAATTTGGTTTTCAACTAAACAAAAAAGCCAAAAGTGTTTGCTTAACAGTAAATGTAGATTTCTTGTTCAAAACCGTTATGTCTGAAATATGTCAGTTTGAATATATCACCATAGTGCTTTATAGGAGTTGAAGTCTGGTCATGTCCCGATTCTCCCCCGTATACCAACGCCTGAGTTGGACGTCACCTTCCATGATACACCATGGCTATGAGACTCCCTTGATGCATGACCTCCCCTTACCAAGAAGAGAAGCCATGGTGCACTATGGGAGATGTAATGAAACCAGGGATCCCAGCCCATTGAGGAAAATGGGATCATGAGGGACCCAAACTACAGCTCCCATGAGGCTGAAAAATCAAAATTCTCTATAGAAAATTTCAACTAAAAAGTCTGTTTTAATTTTCATTGACATTTTCTGTGGAAAAAAACTCCCGTTTCACACCAGCTCTGCTCAGAATCTCAGCTTAAAAGGAAACTGTTTTGTTTTGTTAATATTGCTGGTGAAATTAATGCTCATGAAAGTAAGATACCAGTTACACTGCAGTAGGATGCCAGGTATTGTACATTCTTTTCTCATACAAAACACCTTAATACTGATAGACAGGTCCCTAATATTCCAGTTCTAGGTTTCTCCGGAGCTGATTACTTACAATTGTACTACATTGTTTGATGGATCTGTGATGATAAAAAACCACAGCAGACTAGAATAGAGGCTATCACACTTATTTTCCCTTGTGATTTGAGTCCAGATTTGAAGCCAGACTAATTCATTAACCTACTGTGCCACTCAGTCCTGCTTCACATGAAATAATGCTTTGCTGAAAAGAAGAAAGAAAATCGAAAATCCTTTTGTGGCAATAGCTGAAAACATGCCTAATATGTCAGTACCTAAATACATTTCTCAGTTCAAAAAGATTTTGTAGTGTCTGCCTCTCTAGCTAGGAATATATAAAGCTTTTAAATGAACTGAATCATATGGAAAAAATGATTGAATTCCTGAAATGTCTAATTGCAGCTGATAAATGGTACGTGCCTCCTGTATGCCTTATTATGGGAAAATTCCTGCTGGGAACTGAGAAGTGTTGAATTCTTTCTCTGTTTTGTACTGGCCAAATCCAAGGCACCTTGAAATGCTCACCTATAAAAGGGGACCAGGAAATGGAAAATGAAAAGGAAGAGGTTCTCCCACATACAAAGAAGACCTGGGTGTTATTTTATTTTTCACAGGTTTGATTTGGGTTGAGGTTAGAGGGAAAAATTTCAAAAGCACCAAAATGACTTAGGAGGCTAAGTCCCATTTTCACAAGTGACTTAAGCACTTTAGTGCCAAAGTCTCATTGACTGCTGAAAATGAGACTTCATCTACTAAGTCACTTGGGCACTTCTGAAAATGTTACTCCATACCTACCCTGTTTTACCTCGAAAACTCTATGGAAGACTAGAGAACTGGTAGGATTATAACATTTCAAAGCATCAGGGAAGTGAAACCTCATTAAGAATTCAATCATGAGCCACCTAACTCCCCTGTGTGACGTACCTGAAGCAATGGTCTTTGTGCAGGGAAGGAGAGAAGCCACTACTAGATGGAGCCCTGGCTCTGCTGCCTCTCCCCCCAAATACACTGGCCAGCGGAGCTGGTGCAGAGGCAGAGGTAGGCTGTGCCAGGAAAAGAGCTGGCACCACTTACTTCCTCTCATGCAGCAAAAGGGAAGCAGGTTCCAAACTGTGACTCAGTGCTCTGCTCCTAGGGATATGCAACTAGACTCTGCCCCTTTCTTGGGCTGGATAGAAAGGTGCCAATCCAGTCCTTAATGTGACTTTACCTTTAGAAGCCTGTTTCTCCAAATACAAGAAGAAATCTCCTGATCATTTTGTCATGCTCCCAAATTCCCTGGACAGTATATTTGCTCCCCTATCCTGTGTGAATCCATCACACTATGACTATTTGGTGCAGGAGCTGAGAGCAGTGGAGCAAAGAAACAGCACACATGAAGAAAGTGATAATTCACTTACCCTCCTATCTGACAGCCTCCACTGAGGAAATCTACCCCTCTGTTATTGTTACATCCCCAAGATTGGATGCTTTTCTAAAAGATATGTTTTAATTCAACAAGTAATTATTTTGAGGAAGTTCTATGGCCTGTGTAATGCAGGATGTCAGACTAGATAATCACAGAGGTCCCTCCTAGTTTTAGAATCTGTAACTCTACAGAAGAGCTGCCAGTATGCAGAGAATGTGGGAGAATGGAAGATTGTTGGGAGGATGTTGGGGCCAATCTCCAAAATTTAGATCTGGAGTGTGAACACCTCAAAGTTAGAGCCTGGTATTTTGGATTAGCCCATTATATAGAGAGAAGGGTGACATCTGAAACTGCGTTTATATTCCTAACTCTCCAGAGTTTGGGGGTGTTCAGATCCATGGTTTTGGTTTCAGCCCATCTTTGTCTGGAAGTTCATGGTATTCCTCAGGATGAGACTAGCCTTACATGGTTTCAGAAAACCTTCTGTTAGCCAAATAATTCTTAACAGGCCTGGCATTCAGATCAGAAACATGCAAGCTATTACCAACCTGCATTATAAAGACATATCAAGCTTTCCCTTCTAATGGGAAAATTATTTGGATGAATAAATGCTCCAAAGCTTGTGAGTTAACTGACATTCACCTGGGAGGCTTGTTCCACATCAACATTCTGAATATGTACTGTCAGCATGTGATAAAGAGCAAGCCTTACAAGGAAAGTTTAAAATTGCACCATCATGCTGGCGGGAAAGGCAAACCTGTGTGAACATGGGAGCCAGTGGCATTGGTGAGACTTCAGGGAATGTTCAGAACAAGAATATTGCACCATAATCTAGTCCTCATCAAGGATTACTTTAAAGCAGCTCCCCAGGGCTGGATGACATCAGAAAGCAAGGGAAGTAATGAAGCAAGGAAAAGAGTTGGACTTGAGTCATTAGGGGTTGTGGTATCTATTTGTTGAGTGCCATTCATTAATTGCTTATGCTAGTGGTATTAATTCATACTGATATAACAAATCTTACTAGCCACGTACATCATTTTTTGGATGGTCTCTGATAGTTCTTAGGGCAAATCTTTCTTTAGCCTTTTTTTTTATTGTTTGTTTTGCACACCTAGTTCACCCCATGTACTCAAGAAGGGTTCTCTGAAACTTGTACACTATTTTCATTGTCAAGATTTACTTATCTTTTCTTTTTTCCACTGAAGCACTAAGCAGCTCTTACAGCAATGTAGGTGTGTTTGAGAATTATAAGAACCTTCAGTTCTCATACCAAACTACACCCACACAAGTCAATTCCAGTTTCAGTGACTAAAGGTCATGTGAATGGCAAAAAATAACAGGTAAGAGCCTCATTATCCTATTAAGAATAACTGAATTTGCAGCAGTGGCTTATTAGAAAGGGAGCTACCAGCGCAATCGGTAAGTCTTGCCTTTCCTTACATTTGTTAGGTATGCTCTCCCATTACTAGTTGTTTACAAGTCAGTCCCATCCCATGAAAGATAAAAACATAAGGTGAGTTATGTGCAAGTAGTGCTGGAAGGACATACCCCTTCGCAGTGCTTAATTTGTGCCAGGGCTTGCTATCGCTGAGGCCCAGCACCTCTGGGCTTGGCAGTTCATAGGTCCAGCGCCTCTGGGCTTGGCATGTCAGTTATACAGTTAAAACAATTGCTTGAGCCCTGGCTACTAATAGCTTGAGCCCGGGTACCATTTTCATTACAAATTAAGCACTGCCCCTTTGACTTTTAACAAACCAGGAAGAGAGATGGACTGCAGCAGATTTGGTTATCTGCAAAGTGGGGGCTAGCCCCTTGCCCAGGGATAGATCATGTGCACCACCTAATAACTTGGCTTGGGAGTGTCAAAAGGCAGTACTGGTAGTATGATTTCAAATGACGTGGATTGTCAGGTTCCTGGGGCTGATGGCATCTTGTACATTTGTCACTCCTTTCCCAAGACTGCATACTCATGCTTGGCAGGCCTGACTGAACTCTCTAATCATAGTGGTTCACATTCTCAGCATGCTGTTTTCTCTTACACAGGAATTCCCCAGTGTGGTGATCTCTTCCATTCAGTGTTCTCAAAGGGGTCTTTGACTCTTGTAATATTTGAACTGAGCTGTAAACCTGGGAGATGTGTTAGCCTGGATGCTTTGGAAGCCAAGATAATCTACATTGTACATAAATGATTAGGAACATCAGTTTATAAGGCTGGTCCTCATGGGAACAGACTTTGCTTTTAGATTCTTTGAGAATACTACCTCAGAGAGATGCTCCATCTCCCCTGCTATACTGTGTTGTGAGGCAATCTGTCTGTGGAAATGGTGCATTAGATTGCAGTGTTCTCCTCAGCATTACCTCAGGCTGGCATACAACATACTGTGGATGTTTACGACTTCTGTCTGAGCACGAATTTCATTTTATTACATCACAGCAAGCTACCCTTAATATCAGTCTGTAGCAGTGAGGCCAAATATTTGGCCCGAAGGTCAGATTAGCAGCTTGTAGGTCATATCAGATTCTGCAAAATCTAAGATTTCATGAAAAAAAGTTCTAGACCTTTTGGTTATGAAGAAAACCTTCAAAATATAATCCTATTTGATGGTGTATCTCTGAGTCTTCAGACAGCCTGAAACAATGGCTGTGATATGTGTTTTCTTCCCTGACCTCCATTAAGCTGTCTGGGACATGAACTCGAAAGCCTAACAATGACACTTTAAATGTTAGTGTTCACTATTTCATTGCAGAAGCCTGGGAGAGCAGTAATTGAGAGGTGCTGCAGGGAAGGAGAAATGGAGGGAAGGAAGCAGGAGAAATACAAAGGACAAGGAGGAAAACACCAGGAAGGTGGGGGGAAAACAGAAAATGGAGGATAGGAAAGGAAGAGAAGCAAGGTCGGATATCATACTAGTCCTAAAATGGAGCATATTTTCACCCTGAGTGATGCAGAATATGGCAATAGTAAAAAATAACTAAAAGTGTAACTACTACATAAAGGCCACATTCCACCATTGCACTTTGTGCACACCTCCTGTTGACAACTGAAAGAGATTCACTGTGGATTAAGGGAAGCACATAGTTCTAAATTTATACCATGAACCATGATCTGGAATTCATCTCTCTCCAGTGAATGATCGATCCCCTGATCGATAATGAACAAAGCATCTACCTCAAATCTGTTGAGATTTTTTTTCTTTTTGCACATATTTTTTGGTATGTATGTGTCCTATGAGATTTAAATAAAATCCTATCTCCCTAGCCCACTGCTATAGTCAGTAACACTCAATAACAAAGCTCAATCCTGGATTCAAGCAAAATAGGATGATTGGTCACAACACTCCTGTTGGTCCTGCTTGCACAGTTCCTATATGCTTCTGACCATGTTTATCTACTCTGCCTTGGTGGTCTAGTCAGCACTGGTGGCGTGGTAAATGATAGCTCCCCAATGACTGCCAAATCCACTGCCCCAGTCTCAATTGAGGTGGTGTTACCAATAATTACATCTCCCTCCTAAGTCCCTGATACTCTTATGACATGAAGGTTAAGTCGTTGTTTTGAAAGAAAACACACTTTATTGACACCTAAAGCTGCCTTCAACTGGATATTCTGTAGCATTAAAAATGATTGTTAATAATAATTAACACTGGGCTCAATAGTGTTTGCTCACAAAGTAGGGAAGAATAATTCCCTCCGCTGCAGAAATTAGTGTGTCAAATACCGTGCCCTGCATTATGCAGGAGTTCAGACTGAGAGGTCACAGTGCTTACTTCTGTCCTTAAAACCTATGACCATCATTCAATGCTTCATCTTAACAAATCTGAATTAACACCTCGGTGATTTAGGGACCGAAAGGATTATTATCCTTATTGTAACACATGTGATCAGGATTCAGGCAGTGGAGTAGGCAGCAATAGTGGTGTGGTTTACCAGCTCATCCCCACTCTACTGGTAACAAACACAAGGCCAGATAATCTGATTTCAGGTCGAGGTTGGGGAGCTAATTGGCCAACTGCATGGGAATAAGGATTTCCCTTTTTTAGTTTTAATTTCAACCTATATGGGCTACTTCTATAGCAAAATTACCTGAAGTTTTCCATTGTCATTCCATAAACTCCACCAAGGAAAACATGGCTCTTAGTATTTTACCCTGAGTTTCTACAAAATCCCAGATTATGTGGTAATACCAAAAACAAAACAAAACAAAACAAAACTGTTTGCTTAATCATATAAAAATAATTTCTTCCCCCATTCTAATAGTCTTAGGTAATAGTAGGCAGCAGGAGAAGGCAGTGAGGACACAGGGCTTTTGTTTCTTTTTGAGCTGAAAGCAATATTTACTTTCTGACTTTTGCTGGTATTTTTTTTTTCATTTGTTAGGTGGAGCTTTGTTTGCAAGAAGCTGCTACCTTTTTAAAGCAGGAGAGAAGTATGGCTGCCAGCAACTGGATCCCACAGTAGGATTTTTTTTTTTTAAAGCGAAGATGGGCCAGCAAATGTGAGAAATCTGAACTGAGGCCGTTTGGTACAGGCAAACTCATGTATAGTTGTGCAAGATGGAAGATATGGTTGTTGCTGATTAATATCTGATATGACAGGTTGCAATTATAGGCCTGTCAGTGCAATCTCTGCTTTGAGTCTCATTCAAATGAAAAAAATTCACAAGTATTTTAGAGTTTGCATTGTGTGGATCTGATCATTGTTTTCAGTGAAAAGTAGTGAAAAAACTGGATTAAGCATGGCTTAAAATCCTATTATTACTGCTTGCAGTGATTAAAAAAAAAAAAGTACCACAGTGGGTGTGTTTTGCTTTGTGTGAATGCTTCTGCTTTATATGACGAGGAAGAAAAATGTTAACAGTAGAGTATAGGTTAGTTTGATTTGTCTGTACATTTAAAACACTCAAATAAGATGTCTAAGTGCCTAAAATGAAATATCAGCATCGGTGACTGTCTCCATAGCATTGATAATAAAAGTTGCTTTAAAATGGATATATATTAGGTTTGATTCTTTCTTCCACTCCCTGTTCATTGATTTGATAATGGAGACCACACACCAGTGCCCCCTGGTGGGACCATGCAGAAATTTAGTGGTCTTCCCTGCAGTGTGGCCTAGCAGCTGGTATGTTACTTCAGAGTAGCTTAATATGTCTGGTTTTTGAAGCAAGCTAGCTCAGTTACTCCCACATTGCATTTTTCTTTGGCATCTGAATAGGAGACATTCATGCTAAAGCACCATCAGTCGGGGACCAATAAATAAAAAGGTGAGCAGAGAGCTTTGTAAAGGAATGTAATCCACTGAATCCTCCTTAGTTCCTCAGGCTCCCAAATACCTGAAGATTTGTCTCCCTCTTCCAGTTCAGGAGTTGCATGAAGTCACGGAATATAGAGACCCTCTCGGGCCCAGATTCTGCTCTTAATTACATCTGTGAATTGGGAATCACTCCACTGAAGTCAATGGGGGGGGTGACTTCTGAATTACACTAAAGTAACTGAGATCAGAATCAGATCCACAAACCAAGTAGGAGTCTAGTTGTTTGCTCAAAAAATAAATACAAGAAAGCTAAATTAAAGCAATCGTTAAAGACCAGATTTAATGTGCTATTTAAAGGCCTCATCCCAGCAGGGGCGGCTCTACAAAGTAGGCTGCCCCAAGCAGCGCGGAGCGCTGCGCCGCCCTTCCCCGGTCCCGCGGCGGGTCCCCTCTTCCCGCGGCTCCGGTTGAGCTCCCGCCGGCATGCCTGCGGCAGGTCCACCGGAGCCGCGGGAAGACGGGACCCGCCGCAGTCACGCCTGCGGCAGGTCCGCTCGTCCCGGGCTCCGGTGGACCTGCCGCAGGCATGCCGGCGGGAGCTCCACCGGAGCCAAATGCCACCCTCCCCAGGACGCCGCCCCAAGCGGGCGCTTGGCCCGCTGGTGCCTAGAGCCGCCCCTGCATCCCAGTCTCCAACCTGTCCTGTTAATTTTGTACCTGCAATATATTTTTGTGCACAGACAAAATCTTCATGTGCAAAACACAGTTCAACAGCTCTTTAAGCTTTAGCATTTGAGTACTCTAAAGTGTTTACATCAATCTGGACACCATCTTTGAAAGATTGACCCTAACTAGCCATCCAAAATTTACTACCCTAGGAAATTCATTCCAGCTGGCCCCACTGTGCCCACTTTATCTTGCCAGGAGCCTTACCCATGTGTTAACCACTTCAGTAGGGACTAGCCACAACTGCAGGTCCTAAGCCACTGTGGTTGCTCCCTAGCAGTTCTTTATATTGCTTTCACCATCATGGTATTTGAGCTCCTAGGAGAGAGTGCACAGTGATGGGAATTTTAGGGACAGAGAAAAAAAATAGTCTTCAGTTTCTTAGCTTTTGTGGGCCTAAAGAGCTACAGAATCCTCACTGGAAACCATTGAAATCATAGGGTTAAGTCAGTCACAGTCCATCTTGAAATTTTGTCAGAAAGGCCAACACCACAAAACTGTGAGGTGAACTAGCCTGGTGTGGACATGAAGACATTCATTCCTTTTCACCACTGTTGTCTATCTATACGCCAGACAATGAACATATTTTATTTGGCTCAGTGACACTTTTCCTGATTCAAGGAGAACAATGCTGATTCAAGGAGAACAATGTGGGAAGGAAATCATCCCGGGAAGCAATACTTCATGGAGGTTTTTCAAAGGCATATTAATTCCAGGGTCTCCCATCTGTAATGTTCAGCCTGCTGAGGCTCAAATGTGTGACATGTTTCGACTATGCCATGGTGAGACAGGCCCCAAATGTGGGAAACCACAAAAAATGGCAGCCTCAGAGGTGGAAGGTGGTCAAAATGTTGTGGGATTCACTGCTTAAGTACGCTGTTGTCAATAATTGACACTAAGAGGCAGGGGGATAATGGCAAATGTGTGGGGCAGAGAGGTAAAAACTGGATTTAATTTGAGCCTGTACCTTATACTGAGGTATAGTTGTGAGGGATGAGGCTATCTCATTGTACTTCTGGCGTTTCATTATATGTGTGTGGGTGGGGAGAAGTTGCTGCTAGTTCCAGTTATAAAATGTACCTTTGGCTCGTAGTGCGCTTGCTGAGTTGAAAATAAATATGCAGAGAGCCAGTTCTGTGCTGGTATAGGCAGGCATAGCTCTATTATGTCAACCAAATTGTATCTACTTATGCAAGCGCTGTCTGTGGCTAGTATAATGTGCACAGTACATTCTATTATAGAATGGTGTGATTTTGCTCTTCCAATATGAAAGTACAAGAAAAAGCATTATAGAATGATTTATCATTGAAATACTATACAAAATCCCAAATGGGACTCATGCTTAATTTATTCAAACTGTAGTGCAGCATATGTGTTTAGAGTGATATCCTGGGCTTGCTGAAGTCAATGGCAACACTTCCATTTACTTCAGTGGAGCAAATATTTCGCCCATAGTTTCTGGCCAGCTCTACACTAGAAAAGCTTTGCCAGTATAATTATACCTGCATAACTTTACCAGCAAACCCTCCTAGTGCAAATGCAACTTTATGCTGGCAAAAAGGTGCTTTTGCCAGTATGGCTTATACGGGTTTCCCAAGTGAAATAAGCTACAACAGCAAAAGGATTTTTATACTTGTGGAACTTTGTCTACACTTGGGCTTTTGCCAACACAGATATGGTGTAAAAAAATCACATAGCTAATTGACATTACTCTACCAGCAAAAGTTTCTACAGTAGAGCTTGTCTCTATGAAATCAAATAATGCAACAATGAGGTTAAAGGTACAAGAATGAAAAGGTGGCTACTTTCCTGGACACTACATCGTTTTTTAGGATAGCGAGATGACAGCTGATGGGAGAGTTCCCCACCCACAGCAAATGAGTGCTTAAAAATAGTCCACCAAGAGGAGCCTCCTTTAAAGTAATGTGGGATATTGGTATCCATATGGAGGGCCTCATGGTACAGCACTGTGGAGATTTGTTTCTGAATAAGATGTTTAGTTTAGTCCAGCACTGAAAAACAAAGGATATGCTGCTGTCACACTAATCAAAAACACTAATCTGCTGCTCAGATGTGCCAATTGTAACTGCATTGTAGGGTAAATGTAGTTATAGATGTGAAAAAATATATAGGAAAATATTCAGAAGAAAAGCTTATAGGAATAGGAGCTCTTCATGTACTTTCATGTACTTATTCTGGTCAACATGGACATCTTTCTACTTGCCATCATTAGGCATGTCAGGTTATGACACCTTTCTAGGGAATAAAAAAATAAAGAAGTGCCAAGCAGCTAAAGCACACAAAATGATGACTGGAGGTAGGGAAAGTCAATGGAAAATCAGTGAGTTGTGTCTTTTGCTCTTTATACACCAAAAATAATATGAAGAAACTACATATTTGGGTCCCAAATAACCATGCTTACAAAATACTTATATTCATGTAAGGCCTCACAACATACATACCTGCTCTGACTGGTTTCTGGAGGATCTGAAACAAAGAACACAGTGAGCAATACTACTACACATGATTTAAAGGGATAGTATCCTATTACTTTACACAAATACTTGATTAACTAGCAGGCTTTTTTTGAAGGGCTGGATTATACCTTTTGAATGAGTCAATAAAGCCAATGATCTGACCACTATTATTCATTAAAGTTCCCAAGATACTTTTTGTAGGAATCCCTGTATTGTTATCAAATTACAGCTTGGATCATTGCATTTTATATGAATACCTCCTGCTAAGGCTCCCATCACAGTAGTATTCTGATGGTCTAAATTCCTCCTGCAGTTTCAGTTGGAATGGTATTTCTCACTTCCTGTCCCAATGTTGTGCAGTAGCATTGCTCTGGAATGTTAAAGAGTTGCCACATTCCATTCTGTTGTTTAGTGTAGTCTAATGTAAAAGTCCCAAGCAATAGTCTTTCACCATAACCTTTGGGAGATTATGTCATAGCTTTGTAGGAAGTTTCGGGAAGTTTTCCATCATATTCTGCTAAATTTTCTCTTTCTCAGTTTTGAACCATTACTCCAAGTTATTATTTCTGCTGTATACACCCTTCACATATTTGTAGGTTGTCCTGTCACATTAGTCATCAATCCATCATATACATACATGTAAGTCAATGGTCTGAATGAGCTCTCCCCTGCCCATTGATGAACTGGGGTAAAAAAATTCAGGAGCAGACCAAATTTGCATCGACACATCTACTTTGTCTAGGTGGCCAGCAGACAGACCTGCTATGCAAATGTGATCAATTTTATTGTGGGTTAATATTCACTTAAGTCTTGGATCCAGGGGCAATGAAATGTTGTTATCCATACTGTATGACTAAAAGACAGCAAAACGGCATTTAGTAGTTCTAATGACACAGTCAGAGTAACCACACTCACTAAGCATAGGGCAGTGATGCCAAATTCAAGTGATAGAGAGGGAGGTGTTCTGAATTGGTGGTGTGGGTTTTGTTTAAAGGCTATCTGAGCCTTCTTCTTCAGAGTTTATAGACCGAGCTGAATAGGTTCAATTGAGAGTCCATGTTTCTGCTCATTGATTGCTACAGTTGAAATAATTGATAAGCAGGTCTAGGGGGCTAACTTTTAGACCTGGAGTGGGGACTGTGTTCTGGTGAAAGACAACACAGAGGAGGCAACTGCAATGGGGTTCTCCACCACACAGTGAAATCACTTAGAATTGGGCTAGGTAGTGGGACCTTAGAACAACTGATGGCAGTGGTAAGCAGAGATGTTAGCAACAGTGGCAAGTAGAAGCATCTGAGGTGACAGCAGGGTGCAGAGGTGGCAGTGACACTGCCAAATAGTGTCAGCATCAGAGGCATCATTCATCCAGTGTGGGAGGTGAACCCACTTGAAATCTGGGGCATCTCTGACTTCAGACAACAAAACATGAGGAGGGTGTGGTGGAGGGAAAAAGAGCAGTGGTTTGTTGAAGACACGTTTGTGTGTTGGGCTTTCACACTGAAAGATGGGAAACTGAGGCAAAGGACTTACTTCCCAAGATACTGTGGGCTGGATGTCTACTTATTATTTGCATACAAGTTTTCTTTTGTAGTTCACATACTCAGTGATTGTGAGTGGGAAAGTATTGTCTCTGAGAGGTACTCAGGGGTGGTGGTTAGTTTTCCCAGATTTCTAAGTGGGGGGCTCAAACTGTTTCTGTTTTATAATGCTAAGGGGAACTTCTAAGTATTGAATCTGGCCCTTCCTGCTGCTGGCTACATATATTTATATATTTATCTCCTTTTACTCTTTCCTCATAAATCAGGCCCCTACCCCCAGCTCTCTGACCATTTTTGCTCTTCATCTCTGAACTCCCCACAATCTGTCAGTATCTTTCTGGTGATATGCCCAGAAATGAATGCAATATTCCAGGTGTTATTGTACTAAAGCCATATAAAGAGGGTATGTGATATGATGCCTTTGGAGATATATCCCAAACCAGCTGTGCCTTTTTTTGTATCCATATCACATTACAACATGAGAACATAAGAACTGCTGTACTAGCTCAGAACCAGTGGTCCATCTAGCCCAGTATCTTGTCTGACAGTGGCCAGAACTTTAGTGGGAGAGTACAGAACAGGGAAGATGGAGTGATCCATCCTTCCCCTCCTGGCAGTCAGAGGTTTAGTGTTGCCTCGAGGTTGCATCCCTGACCATCTTGCCTAACAGTCATTGATGGACCTATCCTCCATGAACTCATCTCATTCTTCATTTAATCTAGTTATACTTTTGGCCATCACAACATTCCAGGGCAATGATTCCATGGGTTGTGTAACAATTGTGTTAATTGTGTGAAAAATTAGTCCCTCTTGTTTGTATTAAACCAGCTACACTTCTATCCCCATCAGTTGTCTCTTTTTAAAGATGAACAACCTCAATCTTTTTAGTCTCTCCTCAGACAGAAGCCTTTGCATACCCTTGATCACCTTTGTTGAACTTCTCTGAACCTGTTCCAGTTCAGCTATATCCTTTTGAGATGGGGCGACCAGAATTGGACAAGGTGTGGGTGCACCATGGATTTATATAATGGCATTCTGGGTTTTTTTGTCAAATGTCAGTGTCTTCTCCTGTTCACATCTGGCATATTTCAGAGGTTACCACAATATAAATAATATAAATAATATCTAATTTACTCTGCATATTATGATTTCTAGGTCTCTTTTAGCATTACTGTTTCCCATTGAATATATATGTTTCAGATATTTTCTTCCCAGGTGCATTAGCTTGAATGTTTCCAATTAGAATCTTTTTTTTTTTTTTAATTCTTAACAGGGCCGGCTCCAGCTTTTTTGCCGCCCCAAACGGCAAAACGAAAAAAAGACATAAAAAAAATAAAATAAAGCTGCCATTGGTGGCACTTCGGCGGTGGCTTTACTGCGACTCTTAATTCTTCGTCGGCAATTCGGCAGCGGGTCCTTCCCTCTGAGAGGGACTGAGGGCTCTACCGCCGAATTGCCGCCAAAGACCTGGATGTGCCGCCCTTTTCCATTGGCCGCCCCAAGCACCTGCTTCCTTCACTGGTGCCTGGAGCCGACCCTGATTCTTAACATAACTATCAGCAATTTTTTTTTATAGACGTTTCAGATAGGCCAAAGAACACCACGATTTGAATTTCTTAGCAAAACTTTGATCCATTTTATGTATTGCACAGGAATAATGTAATTCATACACTTTACTCTTTATCAGGATACAAACTACACAGATTCCATTATTTCTTTATTGAAGCATCTAGTAGTAACTGCTATCATTAATGTTACCAAAGAGTTTCTGACATCATGAAAGAACCAGATTTTGGGTTGAAATTTTCCAAGCTTGTTTGTTGTCCCAAGGTTACTTAATTTTGGATAAAACACTTTTAAATAGCTGAAATGGTTTGAAAGTTGCAATTTGCAATGAAATTGCCCTTAATAGAGCAGTGCACAGCTTTTTGGAGGAAATTGTTTTGGTAACCATTTTAAATTGGCATCTGTGGCATTATGAATTCTATTTGATATAAGGGACTTTGTACCTGTGTCAGACTGTGAGCTCCATTCTGAATGTGGGGCCTATCTGCCTTCTCTGTTGTCTTTTTACCTGCACGTTGGACTAAATTCTCAGGGATGGTATGCTAACATTGGAAGGTCATTAACCTTGATGGTCATCTATTCACACAGAAGCCCCCTTAGACGAAGAGTTGGCTACTGCTGAGGGCAACCCAGTTTTTCATGTCTGAACTCCAGGAGAGAAGGAAACTAACCAAAGGGTCACGTGGTGGAGGGCTTTGATCATCTGATGAGGCTAATTAGGGGTCACCTGACTAAGATGCTATAAAAGAAAGGGTCTCTGATTAGCCATTTTAAAGAGCAACCTAAAGCAGAAAGCTGGCTGCAGAAGTGAGAAGAGACTCCACAAGCCATGTGCAGGAGGGAAGGAACAGCAGAAGGCTCATATGCTGCTTAAAAGACTGACCCTAAGCCCAACGAATACCTGAGAGATGAGGAAACTGGAGCAGGGAAATACATTGAGGATTTTTTACTGTTTTGTCTAAATCTGTATATTGCTTGGTCTGTCTTTTTGCAAATCCTATGTGTTATGTGCTTCCACTGTCATGTGTTCCTGGTGAGGTAAATGGTAAACCCTAGAGAGTCTCAGGGGTTGGGTGGAAGTCAGCACTGGTCCGGGAGGCCTAAGACAGCTGGACTGCGAGATCAGACAGTCTATACCAAAGAAGTATGCCATGGAGGGAGACCAAAGAAAGAGCCAGAGACCAGAGCTTACTGAGACCCAGGGAAGTTTAAATGCGTATGAGCCCAGTGTGTGTGACTGAAACACAGTAACTCCCAGCAGGGGCAACTTTACCAAGGCTCTGGCAAGCAGTGCACAGATTTTTGCTGAAGGAAATTGTTTTGACTACCATTTTGAATTTTCTCCTAGGCCCACTTTTGTTCCCTGGCAGCCACTCAGCAGCCATCTTGTTTAGTCATTGGACAATCAGAGGACCAGTGCTGGCAAATACAGATGCAACTGATTTTGAAATCCCAGCTGTCACTTTTCCGTACCTGAAGGTGCCCAAGAAAGAGGAGAGAGACAGAGGCTACCATATGCTGCCCCTCAAGCAGAACCATCACTGCCAACTCCTTTGACATGAGTGGCTTTCGCCATTGCTGCTGCTGTCACCAGCACGGCCACCATTGCCAAAGTCTCAGCACTGACAAGATTTTGTGGCTTCTTGTCTGATAGGGTAGCAGGCAGAGAGCAGAAAGAGCAGACACATCACCCATCAGGTGCACGGGAGTAGCAGCTTCATGGGCAGCAATTCAGAGACCCACCAAGACCAATAGTGCCCAATAGAATATCTGAGCATCACTGAGGAAGAGCTTAGCCCAGAGAGGCATCCAAATCCCACTGAGGCTGAGCCAATCCTGTGGGAGCCCCGTGGCCATCACCAAAGGTGAGTAGATCAAGATGGAGCTTAGCAGCCAATCTGAACCTGATTTAAAAGGAGCACATTCCATGTGGGCATCTGAGTACAACTGAGAAGCTGAGCTCCACTAGTGAGGAACCAAATGTCGTGAATCATGCGACCCCCACTGAGGAGGTGCCAAGGTTAAGGGTGTGTGGTGTTGAAGGGTGTGTGTGGAAATTTGAGCTTCAGTGAGGGCAAGTGGAAACCAGCAGACCTTGGTTTCTGAGTGGAACTTAGGAAAATAAAAGTATTCTCTCCCCCCCCCACTCCTCCACCACCCTGCATTCATTGAAATAATACCTGCCCTGAACCTTCATCTGAAACTTGAAGTGCTGTTTAGATTGATTAACTTTTCCCCTCCTAATTTTGATGTTCATGCTTCTCTGCATTTCTTCATTTCAGCCAGGGCTGGAAGTGAAAGTTGCCAAATGCTGCAACAGAGGTTATTTTTGTGGTATTTATAATTCTGAGGGAACCAGGAAGTACTGGAAATCTCACATGAAAGCCTGTTTCCAGCCAGATTTCCTAAGCAAAGCTAGGTCAGATAAATTCAGGTGAGCATACAAACTGAGCCAAGCCTCTCACACTTTATGAGATGTACTCATCATTAAAGCGAGAGTTTAGCCCTTTGTGACACTGAGATCTGGGGATCATACCAGGTAACATTTTGGTCAGGTTCAGTTGTCACAGCTGACTGTATTACAACAATGATATTCAGCAATACATCATCTTTGTCTATGTTTTTGCACAACACAGTGCAGTTTTTACCTGGCAGGACTCCTCGAATGGAGAGAGATGGCATGGCATGTTTTTCTGGAATGTTTTTTTGAACCAGCCCTTACTGTATTCACACTTCCAATATAGCAATTGATTTCTGGGATGGAAATGTAGGTGTTTTTTTTTCATTTGAAGTCGTCAAGAAATATTTTTTGTTTATTGCTGAAAAGGTGAAATTGCTTCCAAGAGGTGAGAAGGGGTGTGTATGTGTGTGTGTTTGTGTGTGTGTGTGTGTGTGTGTGTGGTTTGTTTTGCACAGCTTTCAGTACTGAACATTTTTTTTCTAACAGTCCCTTCCTACACACCCTTTCCACTCCATACAGAAAATTATTGCATTTGTTATAAAATGTGTTCAGAAGTCAGTCTTTTCTTCAACATTATAAATGAAAGTGCAATCCAACTGCTGATGGATCATAACCTCATTGTTTTGGCAGTGCTGCTTCATTTACTTTTTTTTTTCTTTTATACTAACTTGTTTGCTCAGGCATTAGAATTTAGAGTTTTTCCTTCTTTTTAGAAATTCACACCCTTCCTGGCAAGGTTTGAACTGTTTTTATTACTAATAATTATACCTACAGGTAAAATAAATACTTTCCCACGGATGCGCTGGAATCTGGTGTGGTTATACGTTGATGTAGCTCTAGAGGCTGAGTTGTACAACTAGTATTTCTGCTGTTCAGTCTTTTCATTCTGACAGATCTTAAAGACACAGGGTGTGAATCTCCACTCACTTCCTGTGGTGTAATCTGGAGCAATTCTACTGAAAGCAATAGAGTTACATCAGTGTGAAATTGGTGTAGGAGAGAAGAGGATCACTTCCACAAAGTAAAGTAAAGAGCTCACAGGCTATTCTGAAGGCAGAAGAAAAGTGCTTTTTACCCATTTGGAACAAAAATCATACAATATATTTTGCACTTAACTGTTACAGGGTATAGCTTTCTTACACACATTAAAAGAACATGATAAAGGTTTCAAACACTTAAAAATTAGGAAAAGCCAGACTTGGGTTGCCGGTGCTACACATTATTCATTATGATACAGTCTTTAATTATATGATCACATTCTAGTTTTTCCATTGGACATAGTAGTATGTGATCATATCATTCAAAACTGTATCATATAACAAATGCATAATGGGCCCAAATTAAGGTTGCCTAGGCATCCTTAATTCTAACTTGCTAACTTTTGCATGCCTTACTGTTCAACCTTAACATTCTTTTAATTTATTAGTTCATGTATCATTTCCTAGCCTTTTAGCAAACTAAAAAGTCAAGACATTTCATTACATTGTCGTTACATGACATCTACAAGGTTCTTCTATAGGGTTGAAATCTTTCCACGATAAACTTATGCCACTTGTGTTAGCAGAAGAGCTAATAGCAATAATAGGTTGTCATCCTCTACATACAAGTCGGGGGGGGACACTTTGCCAGTGGGTTTCACAGGTATTTGCTGACAGCAGAGTAATGGTGAGACTCAGGAATTTTGGTTTCCATTCCAGGCACTGAAGGAGAGTGGTGGTCTGTCTGTTTTCTCCATGCGTGACCTCTTCTGCCTCAGTCCTTCAAACTGTACCTGTCCAAATGCTGTATTTTTCCTACCCTGGCTTCTCCTCCAGTCCCATTGGCCTCACCTAGCCAGTCCCAGTATCCACTTCCTAGAGTTTTCATCCCAGAACCAGTCTCCTTGCCCAGCAAGTCCTAGTCTCACTCCTCTGGATTCCCTGTCCCATTTTCTCTTCCCTTGCTTTCAGTTGCATTCTTCTTACTCAGCCAGTGCCACTTACTTCCTCCCAGCTCATCATCCAGTCTGTCTCTCCCTACCCCCCACCCCCACCAACTTCCGTGGTCCCTTCCCTACCTGCCCTTGTTTTCCATTCCCAATGGCTTCCAGTCCAATTTCCCCCACTGAGCTTCTCATCCAGACTCAGTGTGTCCTTCTCCCTGGCCTCTTGTCCCAGTCTTTCTGCCCAGCTTGTCCCAGTTCTCCCCCCACACTCTGGCTCCTCATCAGCTCTGTCTGTCATCCCCTTGCAGCTCCTTCCCATTGGCTTCCAATCCCAATCTCCTTGTCTAGCTAGACTCAGTTTTTCTTTCCAGCTCATCTGATCTCAGTCTCCCTCACCTTAACGACTGGCACTTGTCCCCCTCCTCCATTTCCTTCCTTGACTCCTAGTGTCAGTCTCCTTGCCCAGTCAGTCCCATCCCTCCACCCCCTGCTCCGGGCCCAGTTTTATTGTCCTGCTAGTCCCAGTATCCTCCACACCCTTACTCCCAGTGCCAATTTCCTCCTTACCATGCCAGCCTCCAATCCCAGCCCCTCCCCTATCTAAAGGTGCCTTGTCCAAACCTATCCCTCAGGTTCAGCTCTTGCCACCTCTGCATTTGAATCCTGCAGCTTCCTTCTTCACACTGCCTAGGTGTGAGCGGTGGAGAGGGGTCATTGAGAGTACAGGAGAGACAGGCTTCCTGCTGTCACTTCCAACGCTTGGATCTTGCATGGTCCACTGCAGTTGCGGGGGAAATCTACTCAGATGCATGCTGGAGTATACCCACTGTGGATAAAGACGTCTCCACAGAGCATTGGCTAGCTATGATTTTTTTTCAAAGGCTTATAGCTTGGCCAGTTTTAAGTGATTTTCACAGAGGTGACCAAAGGAGCATCCCTCACACATAGCCACCCTCCCCCGTCAAGAAATTTCAAGTCCCTGCTCTGCAGCATGGGCAGGCTAAAACTCAAAGAGGTTGCTAGATTTTTTTAACATAGGCAAAACAACTTATTTTTCCTTACTATGGTTCTCAGAAGTGGCTGAACCATTTTGCCTGAAAATTTCAAAATAATATTCAGCTGAAGGCAGACCCCTGGAATGGAAAATTTCAGCCCAAATGGCTAAGATTTGGAAAAGTTATAAGCAAGTAAAAACAGCATCTTGTAATGGAAAATGTCAGGCAACCTTAATAATAGATGATGCTACCAGGCCTGCCTATTATTTGAGTCTGTCACTGATTTCACTGGGGCAGAACTGAGCCCTTTTTTTGCATCTGTCTACTAGATCTGGGCCTCAAGGGAAATGCCAACTCCACCCAAACACTCCTTGTACTTTGGAATGGTTGAAATCCAAATCTGGAAGAAACTGGCTGATTCAGTGTCTTGCAGGGGTGGATGAAATAATTCAGATGAACGGAGAACCTACCACCACCATGAGCCTTTTCTCCAAACTGGAACTGACATCAGGGCTAGCTTAATTTTACATTCAGAGAAATCCAATTAACCTTTTCCCCATTTATTTGTAATTTCAGGTGATTACTCTTCTGATTTCTAGCAAATACTGGATGCACGTAGTACCAAAATGTTGCAAATAAAGGCTGGCCTTGCAGTATTTCTGGCCTAGCTAGAAGCTTGTGTACAGAATATCTCATGGGACAGCCTGTCTTTTGGAGATTTCCAGCCAATATTTGCAGACAGAAGTGGTTTAGTAACACTTTTTATAAGCATCCCTCCCCTTTCTTGAAGGAGTGAAGTTTAATATTTAGAGCAGGGGAATGGGATTCAGGACTATTCCCATATCTGACACTAACTTGCTGAGAGGTCTTTGGCAAATCACCATACCAGTCTGAGACTCAGTTTCCTTATATGTAAAATGGTGATAATAATATAAACTGATTACCTCACAGGGGTATTCTCAGGGTCCGTCAATTAATGTCTAAAAAGTCCTTAGAGATCCTTGGATGCAAGATGCTTTAGAAGCACAATGTGCTACTAAACTGAATTTCTGAATCCTGTGATCATCTTGTGTCACTAGTGTCCCACTGACTGGACCAGATTTGCAAGAGACAACTTGACAATTCATTTTGCATGCCAAAGTGGGCTTCTTATACAATGCTGTGCAGAAACTGAGAGCCTGCAGAAGTTCAGCCATTGGCATCTTCCTACAATGAAGTATAAGCGACAGTCCCATACAATATTGTATTCTCATCTCAAACAATGTAACTCTAGTAATGGGGTTAAGCTTCTTTGTAGTTACAGTTATGCCTCAATGAATGAGGATGAGACTTGGTGGCTGTTGTGCTGTTTCATTGTTTATCTCAGAAATAGCTTAGACTGATCACTGTGGTGTATACTTTGGATGATGTGTTCCCCTTATTTTCCTGCAAACCTAATCTATTTCCATGTTCAACACACCTTCAACTCAGCTATGTATTAGTTGCCTTTAATGTGTCTATAAACTTGAATTCAGAAGTAATCTGAATGGCACTTTAAGTGAGAGAGGTGCTGTGATGGGTTGGACTAGGCCCAGAGGCCCCCTGCTAGAGGCCTCAGGGTCGTGCCACACTCATCTGAGGTAAGGAGCAGTAGAGAGGTCCTCAAAGCAGGCTAGAGTGGCTGTAGGGGAAACAGCCAATCAGGGCCCAGGAGGGCCCTATAAAAAGGAGCTACAGAGACAGAGACGATGCAGTTCCTCACTAGAGCTGGAGGAGCATGGATGGTGTGTCTGGCTGAGGAAACTGCAGCACAATGGACAGCCCAGTGCTAGTAGGGACTGGGCGAGCAAGGAAGAGCTCCTGGATGGCTACTGGGCCTGAGCTTAGAAGAGCCCTGAGCTAAAGGTAAGACATCAGTGAAGGTGGGGTCCTGGAGTAGTGGGCGGGCCAGGGTCTTCCCTGCTTCTCACATATGCTACTGGGGAAGGGCCTACAACCGGACATCAATAAACCCTCAGAAGGGGACTGAACTGGCAGGAGGTCCAACTGAAGACTGGGGCCAAAACAGACTAAGAGGGCAAAACCATTGCCTCTGATGGCAGGGTTGGGACTGGTTTAAAGACTGTGGACACACCCAACGAGAGGGGATGCTCACAAGAGGTGGTTTCTGACCCTGTTATAGGTGTTTTCTCAGTTATTAAATTATTGGGACCTTTCATTGCCCTGTTCCATAACACACACACACAGCCAAATAGACTTCAATTAACACCAGCAGTTACAGTAAGTCTTTTGAAAAGCAAACCTGATAGTCAGTTGATGGAACTTATTTCTGGAAGCAAAAATTGTTACCACAATGAGGGCCTCATGCGCCGTAAAGATGCTGAGTTCCCTCAGTTCCAGCATCAGCTTAATCCACAATGCTCTATTGTATGGGAAGGAAGCTTCATAATTTTCACAGGTTTTGAAGCTTAAATAGATGCATTTTAAAAATCTTTCATATACTGGTCTCCAGAGGGTTGAATAGAGTAGGATCAAGGAAAATAATAAATAAATAACCTACTGGAACTGCAAACAGAAAATAGGAAACTACAAACATATTATGGAGTTGTCCAAGAATCCAAGACTTGTTGGGTAAAGTCCTGTAAACAATTCATAGGATCGTTAAAGAAAAATATAGCAAGTTTTTCAACTCTGTGTATCCCAGCAGACTGTTCAGTATTGTCAGGCATCCAAAGGCCAAATGGTTTTCTCTGATTTCAGTGGCAGCAGAAATAAAAACTATCATCAGACACATACAGCAACAGAGAAGATCTTGGATTTTGGACCTAACATTTATGACAAATATATGGTATGGAGAATAAAATGATGGATTTCAGTGGGAATCATTTCTAAATTATATTCAGAGAAACAGATAAATATAGAAGCAGACTCTTAAGTATTTGGTGGTTTACTGACCATACTTGGCACATACGGAAGTTTTTTTTTTGTAATGTAACTAATTGCCAAGGGTTGCATTGAGACATTGCTCTTAGCCTATAGCAAGGGGCTGCATGCAGCTATGTCATCCCAGGAGCATTCCAAGGATGGACCTATGATCCAGAGAGCTATAGTCCCCCCACGTGAACTAGCTTGGAAGTATTTTGCTATTGGCCTATGGGAGTAGCAGAGTACTTCCTCCTTTGTACCAGCTCCACTGGTTAGTGCATTGTGGGGGCTCTTTGCTCATTTCCTCTTCTCACTCATCTCTCGACCTCCTAAATGGGATGGAAATAGTGCTCCCACAGAGCCTGCTTCCCCCGCCTACACTCAGACTGGTGATGCAGGTAGCATGTGGAGGGGAGCAAGGGGGCATCTTATACCTTCTTATTCCCCTGTGTAGGTTCATATTATTTTATTATTTGTAGTATTGTACTGCCTGGGAGCCCCAGTCATGGACCAGGACCCCATTGTGCTAGGAGCTGTACAAACACAGAACAAAAAGACAGTTCCTGCCCCAAAGAGCTTACAAGCTAAATATAAGACAAAAGGCAACAGATGGCCACAGATAGACCAACGGGGACTGCAAGGAAACAAGGAAAAAATACTGACCAGCATGATAGTCTCAGCACACCAGCAGCCTGACCGTAGTAAAAAAAATTGTAGGCATCATGGTAGAGGAGAATTTTAAGGAGGGATTTGAAGGTGCATATGAAAAGTGACAGTCTTGTTCCAAATGATCTGATTCTGCACTATTTAACTCAATATAAGTTTCACCCTAATCTATCTGAACTCAATTTTTGTTGTCTTAGTCTGAAACCCATAGTACTCTGGGAATAAGTAAAAGTTAGGCTCCAGTGTCATCAGCATTGACCACATACTATGATGTTCTGTACAGAGTTGGATGAACCTTGAAAAATTCAGAGGTTTCTGTTCCACCCAGAAGTTCAGCTGCTTTTCTATCTATTAGTCAAACCAGCTGGACCTCTTCAGTCTGCATAGCTGGGTTGGAATTACTAGGCCTGACTGGGCTCTCAGTGAAGTCAATGGTAATATTTGTGTTAGCTTTAATAGGATCAGAATGATCCCTGCTGCCAGACTAGACTTTCTTGCTAGATTTCCATACTTCCTGCTTCAAGCTGGGCTGGAAATAGAACAAGAGTAGCCTTTCTCACAGTATCTTGGCACAGCTCTTTCCAGGGGGAACCCAGAACAAATAGGAAACAAGGGAAAGTACCAAACTTGTATGAATGTCAAAAAACTCTGGTTTGCCTATGATTTGAAGTGTGGTGCAAAATTTTGGGTACTCCTCACTTTATCCAAACCAGTTCACTCATCCCTAACTTTGGACTCTCACCCATTAAAGAACAAGTTCCTGGAACTCAAAAGTACTTATACAGTTCTGAATGCATGATGTTCTGTCACTTAAACACTCCATGTCTCAGTATCTCCTTTACTGGTATTACTAATATAATTTGTCCTGGTACTTTACTTATATTCCTGCCCTTCTTTAGCATCTTTCAGCCAATGATAATAAAAATGCTATAACAATTATTCCCGCAACGCTCTTGTGGGTTAGGTCAATACCACCAGCCCCATTTTACTAATGGGTAAACTGAGGCAAGGAGTGGTTTAATAACTTATGTCAATAGACATAAATAGTAGGTGATAGAGCTAGAAATAGGTAACCAAGAAATTCTAAATGCTAATGTTCAAAGGGCCTGATCCAAAGCCCATTGTAATTAATGGGACTCTTTTAATTAACCTGACTAGGTTTTGGATAAGGCCCTACCTACCAGACATGGCTTTCCTTCCCACAGAACTTAATGGTACACTTTTGAAACACAAGCAGACAAAGAGAACTAATGTTTAATGACCTTCCCCTTTTTAAAACATGAGCTGAAAATCAATGACAAAAACCATAGGCAGCATTTGACTACAAAATGGAAGGTAAATGGATTAAAAGTATTATTAGTTTAATTATCCAGAACTATTTCTTTATTAAAATTGTGTGCTCCATTGTCATATGCATGTAATTAATGCAAAGCAATAGTAACATGGGTTGATCAAAATCAGCTAAGGCTAAACAACTCAAACCTATAATCAACTTCAAGTAAAAATGTGCCCCACAATTCCCGCTTTGAGCAGAAGCCTAGGTAAACAGCTAGGGTTTGCCCAGGAATAAATACAGATGTTCAAAAACTAATGTTTACATTCACACCCAAGAGCTCTGTATTTCAATGTACAAATTGCCATTTTTGCCCTGACACTCGCTCTAAATTTCTTTGTTAATGTGACTTTGGCTGTTCCCCAGCTCATTTAAATGTAATCTAAGCAATAACACTCTTCTCCTTGCCAAGATTCTTCTAGCCTTAGGTCCATATCAAATGGACCGTAACCCTTCTTCCCTTGCATCAGCTACTTATCCTGCCTATGATAGACAGCTGTACATGTATGTATATTTTTCCTTACCACAGAGATTAAGTGATAACGATGGCCCAAAGTTAGCAATAGACTCTTTTGTGTTTGGTTGACAAGAGTTCAGCTTCCTCAGCAGCAGCTACACCTTTGCATGCCTACATACACTAATGACTAAAGAAGTAAAGGGATGACCATGCTTGGTGATGCAGAAGTCAGCTGTGAAGAACAGGAGTGTAGGGTAGGAAGATTGCTGTGGCTTTAAGACTCCGTCATATAGCTTTTGTGATTTGCATGATTAGGACCAGGATCATGGGCGGCGGGTGAACCACTGGCTCGGGGAGGCTAGTCCCTGGTCGACCCCACCCAAGGCCTCACCTCTCCCATTCCCCTTCCCCAGCCGGAGCCCAGAGCTGCCCCCCACCTCGCCCCCTCCCCCAGCCCCGGAGCACCAGGCATGTGGCGTGCAGCCCGCCCCCCCCAGAGCACTGGGCAGGCAGCCCCCCCCCATCCCCCAGTCCCTGAGCACTGGGTGGCACAGACCCAGCGCTGGCCACCGCAAGTCCTGGCCACAGGCTGTTGGCAGCCACCCCAGCAGGCTTTACTGGAAGGAAGAGCAGCCTGATTGGGCTGGGACCAAGAGGGAAGGGCAACAGGAAGGGGCCTTGAGGCAGATCATGGGCAAGGCCATGCCTGGCTGTTTGGGGAGGCACAACCTCCCCCAGCCTATGATACATGTCACCCATGACTTCAGGAGGGATTGTCCTTGTGAATAAGGTCTGCAAGATCAGGTCCTTAGGCTGAAACATTCCCATCTGTCTCCAATATAAAACCTTCAGCATTATTTACCTGGTGGGTTTTTTAGTATTAAACCCTTCTAAATGCAAGTCTATTCATTGTCAGACCCTGCTTCATTTTCCTTTAGTCTGGACTCCCCCAATACTGTTATGTAAGAGTATTCTGACTCTCTTCTAAAGGTCTTCCAGGTAGAGCGCCAAAGAAAACCTCTTTAAATAGTTTACTGGAACTATTTTTTTTCCAACTTAAATGAAATATTCAACAACAAATAAATGCAGTTCTAGACTTCTTTTCAAAATATACTTTTGCAAACAAATATTTGTCAAAAGAGCAACTCCAGGCCATGCACTATTACTCCATAATTCATTGCAGTACTTGGTTGGTTGAAAGCACTTTGCCTTTGCCTCATGTCTCACAGTGCACCCAAGGCATGTGAGTATGGTACAACAATGCATATTCTGTTGTGCCTTATTGCTTACTTGACATTGTTTCCTATATGAATCAACTGTTTCCTGTAGCTCTTCTTGTGAAAACATGTATACTGATTAGAGCATAACTAAAAACATGTCAGAAGCATTAATTGTATGTATTTAGTAATAACAATTGGCTCTCCGATAGCACTTCCGATCCAAGACTCTCAAAGCACATTGTCACTGTTAATGGATTTTTCCTACAACATGATAGTTAGGAAAGTATTAATTCCCATTTTACAAATGTGGAAACTGAGACCCAGAGAGACCAAGACCTAGTTCTGTTCTCGTTTACACAGGTGTTAAACATTAAAGGTGCAAAACTAGTATGTGTGAGATCAGAACCAGTTATGCAAAGGACTTTTTTATGCCATTTTGGCAGTATAAAGGAGCTCTAAAGTAGGCAGAAATGGCCCCTGTGCAAAGGGCTTCCCTGGCTGGTGTATATCTGGTATAGAGACTCTCTACCAGCTTTGTTCCCATCTCCTGGCAAAAAGGGTAGATCATAGATGTAGTTAGAGAACAATACTCTACAGTTATTCCCTGTTTCCCAGGCCCATGGATTACAGAGCATAGGTGAGAGCAGTCCTGAGTTTGCTGTAATTTACACCAAGGGCCTGGCTGGCACCTGCACTGCTCCAGAATACGGGAAGTACAAAAGTGGCTTAAAGCTACTTCTTTCTCCTACCCCATGTGCTCTGGTCTCAAGTGCAGGAACTAAGTAACTGAAAATCAGGCTCAATAAACATATGGCAGCATTAGAACTATAATCCAGCTCTATTGATATATACCTCTGTACTAGTGCTTAATCACCACTGCATCTTTATATACCAGGGGACCAATCAGTATCTCCTCAGAGTTATCCCTGAAGCTAATAGTAATTATTATTATATATTCCTGCTACCCAGCTCAGTGCACCATTCTGAAACTTTTGGGCTTCTTTCTGATGTCCATATGTGCACTCGGTAAACCCATAAAATTATTCATTTCTTTAGATTAGGAAATTTGTGTTTTTAATTGCTGTAGGGACCTGTCAGAACAAAACTGTTTGCTCTTTAGACATGAGAATCTAGGAACAAGGAACCAAAATGTTGTGAAATATGTACAGTGCCATTGCTATACCGATGCCATTAGTGATTATGTAATATGTGTTAACTAAATGCATGAGCATACAGAATATGTGTTAACTAAATGCATGAGCATCAGCTTCTCTTTATATAGCATTCTTTGGCAGCAGAATACACTTCATTTTTAAGGGAACCATCTACAACAAACCATTTCAATAGGGGTATTTGGATATAAAATTATTAGATTTTCTGAGCTAGAGTTCCACAGCCTCCTAGCCACTCTTCCCTCTTTTCTGTCCATGACATTGCATTAATTTTCTGGTATTTATGTGCCAATAGCAGGCTATTTTAGCAGAACTATTCCTGCAATAAGTGAACGTGTCAATGTAGTTTTATCTTTGGTATCTGATAAAATTATTTGAAGGATACTAATGGAAATAATAATGATACTTTTCACCTCTAAAGCATCTTCCAGTGCTGATATAACTAATTAATGTACAGTGATCATCTATCACTGAAATGAATCTACCTTTGGGTAGGAATGCAGCAGTTGTGTAATAGCTCAAAGTCTTACTAGTACAAGAGTTTATGATCAGGTCACCATACCCAACTGAAGTGCAGAATGTATTCGAATTAATTGATGTTTGAGTCAGGATGCTGCTGCTAGTACCCTTCCTCTTCCAGAAAGTGTAACAGAATCTTTAATGATCTCAAGTGCTCAGAACCATTGTTCTACATCTTATGTGAAACATGGCAGCTCTAGGGTATAGCACGCCTTATGCTACACCATGCAGAAGCATTGTCTAATACTGATTTAAGGGAAAGAGTGACACCATTTACCTAGAGTGCCTAGGTTTTCCTTGTTTGGCATGGCAGTCTCCCATCTAAGTGCTAGACCAGGCAAGCCTGTGGGATCTTGAAGATTGTCATGGTAGTGGGCTTCACTGTCTAGGAAATAATCAGCATCTAACTCAGGAAAAAATGCTGAGTTAATTTATTTTTTGGTCAGCCAAGTCTTGCCACCATTCCCATCCCCCAGTTTATGGACCTGATCCCAAACCATTTCTATTTTAGTGTCATCTCTTCCATATAGGTTCTTATACCTCTCTCATCACCGAAATGTCCAAGTCCTGGCCAGTAGTGCATTAAGGAACATGACGAACACTGATGTGTGGTTTGTTCTCTCTCTGATCCTTTCTTGAGGGAGTCTTTGAGTCTGTCCATTGACTTCAATGGGCTTTAGATCAGGCCCCAAATTAGCATGAAGACTTTGGGATGAGTGGTATTTTTTAAAGTGTCTGTGAATTTTGCCAGCAACCAGCAAGTGGTAAAGAGAACTGGAAATAAAAAGGAGGAAATTGTTACTGGGATTAAGGTTATTAGATGGGAAGATTTTTTTTAATAACATCTTGCAGCTGCAACAATTATTTCTGTTGCTGCAGTGTTGGCTTTTCCTCCCGCCCTTCTCCGCCAGTCTGAGATGGTGGTGAAAGCAGCTTGTCTTTCTGCCTGATGAAACATCATTCCCACACCAATAATAGTAGCCATATATTTTTCATGGTGGGAAAGAATTTGTGGTTGTTAATCTCTATTTATCTGCCTGTTTCTTTCCATTAGAGCACTGGATGGTATCTTCCTCCCAAGATCATTATTTTGTATGTAGAATTTCTGTCTCTTGAGTCTATTTTAGCCTCCCTTCTGGATAGAACATCTAAAATCATTCTCTCACCTGCACTCATCTGAGCATTTTACAGGTGTTGTCTTGCAAAATTCATTCAGGTGAGCACAAAGACTGCCATAGTGATTAGCTCTTCCTTTAGTGTATCAGAGGGAGTAGAGGCTTCTTGGACCCTTCCACCCTTGAACAGCCATTATGAGATGGGCACAATCCATTCCCAGATAACGAAAAACCAGACCCAAAGCCCACTGATATCAATGGGGATCTTTCCCAGGTTCTAACTTACTACCATCCTGTAATTATCTTGCTAGTGTGCATATGTATGATGGATGGACTAAGAACTGTTTAAATGTGTTCCATAGGCCTTGTGCTGCTAACAGCTAATGTCCTTCAAATGGAGGTAGGTGCGTTGTGGGAAGGAGGAGCTGAGTTCTGATCTTGCCATCACTGTGAACTTCTAGGGGGTGATGGTGTGTGGGGGAGTGCCCACAAGAACAGGTTGTAAATTTTCAAAAATTAACAAAGTTGGTTGAAAAATAAACAAACTTTACCAGTTTTCCCCACCAGCTCTAGTGACAGCTATAAACTCCCAGGCAGCCATGCAATTCTTAAAATATGGATACCTGTGCATGTTCAGGGTTTTTTGTTGTTTGTTTTTTTTTCTTCATGCTCTGGTAAAATTTCTAAGCATCATGAAACCATATATTTGCTGTTGACACTTACAGCACAACACTACATAAAATTATATTTATCATAATTGTATGTAATGAAATATTTCATTCTAGAAAGATTCCAACAGCAGATTAGAACTCAAATACATTAAGGCCATATTAATAACAGATTATACCCCAACCCCTGCATGGGTTGGCTTCTGAAACACAGTTTAATAAAACTAGCTTCAACATAGTATGTGGTTTGTGGCCCAAGTAAAAGATTGCTAAATTGTTGTCATCAGTAGTGGTTATCCATGTAAATGCTCAAGGATGCATTATTTGCTCATCATAAATCAGTAAATGTATCCAAGGAAGACATTAAATTCATCCTTTTCAAGAAAGGAAAATATGTTTTTGAAAGTTTGGCTAGCTGTAGAAGTAAGATTAAAATATTTCAAACCCTGATAGGAACAAACAAAGCATAAGAAGTATATGCCTTCTCTTCTCATAGAAAGACATAGAGTTCTGAAACATTTCTACTATAGTCATTTGCTAATCTCAGGCTATGTGTGATGCTTGCAAATTTTAGGGCCTACTTCTCCACTCACTTACACTGGCATGAAGTGGGAATAACTCCACTGAAGTCTATGAAGCTGCACTTTGTAAGACCAGTGTGAATGGGGAAGCCAGCCTTTAGAGAGAGAACGTCACTGGATCCTGCCACTCACTTATCAGACAGATTAGTAATGGAATGGATGAAAGGGTTCCCAGCTATGGTTCAATTTGGATAGGTTTGGATGCTTCTGTTTAATTGAATCTAACCTATTTATGCATTAACATTGCCATCACCAGTGTGGTATTGGAGTTCCTCCAAAGATTTACTGATCCATCTGTGTGTGCAGTTCAGAGCTGAGATGGGAAACTCATAAGAAAAGGTTTTCTCAGAAGACGTCTGGCATTTTGCTTGCAGTCCTAGCTAGAAAAGGCCTTCTCTGGCTCTAACCTGGAATTACAATAATAAATCAAAATGGAAAAAAAAAGCCAAAGGTTATTCATGTTACCCGAAATTGGGCCAGCTAGTAAGCTTAGGGAGGACTAATGACCCACCAGAGTTTGGCAGAAAGCAGCATGTTTATTATACTGCTAGCTAAGCTCAAAAGAAGCGGGAGAGGGGATTCACACACACTCGTATACTCACACTCCCAGGACAGGCACAGCACTGGAGATGTCAGGATCCTTCAAGGTAAGTGTCCCACAGTGCAGCGATGGACAGTGAGATGAAGATAAGTCTTCCCGAGACACGATGGAATGCAACGTGGCGAACCACTGGCCAGGCGGTCTGGGTGAAGGGCCTTCACAGGAGGTACAAGCTTGTGAGTGCACTGCTGAGCACATGGCCCCTTCCCCTTTTTAAGGACCTGCTCCTCATGGCTTGCGACTAGAGATGACTTGGCCACAGCTGGTTGGTCACACTCCACCTCGGGCAGTGTCCATGCAATGTCCATGCATTGGGTGTGTGAGTGCTGCCTAATTAGAGTCCCAGACACCTTGTCTACCTGGAAGTTCTTCTGATCTTCCAGCTGTTCAACCAGCCCATTCATCCCACAAACATGCAGGAGGGAGGGGGAGGGGGAAAACCACTTTGCAGATATTCAGAGAGGGAGAGGAGACAAAAGGTGTGTGTGGGGGAAAGTATAACAGACCTTTTGAGCATACAAGTTATACATAGGATAGTTATACAGATCGCTGCTGCTCCTACAACAATTCATATTTTTACTAGAAATAGACTAAAATTGTGGATAATTCTTCTTTATTCTGAACTGGTTTTCATATCTAACACTAAACAAAATGTGAATCAGTTCAGTCACAACTGGTATATCTTTGCACACAGTATTCTTGGTAAGGAGCTTGATTTATGTGAAAATCCCCCTGTAATTTTTCAGTAGGCCAAATGTATCCCTGTTGTAACACTTGGGGAATCTTATCTGAAGGTACAGCAGGGATTAATTTAGCATAACTAGTTGTTTTAATGTTAGGTTTTTAGAGAGGCAGCCAAGTTTAGTGTTCTGAACATGAAGGGAAAGAGCCAGGAATTTCTGAGTTTTAATCCTGTCTCTGCCAGTGAGTTGCTGTGCAACATGGTAGAGTCATTTCACCTTTCTGGGTCTCAGTTTAGTTATCTTTAAAGAGGGATTGATAACATTTATAGAACCTATCCCATCGGGTTTGTGTGAGGACTAAATAGTTAATTTTTATAAAATGTTTTGGAGCTATGAAGTCCTTTATAAGTGCATGAATGTTATTGTTTTACTATTTATTGGAGATGGACTCAGATTGAAACACAAGATCTGAAAACATCTAAACTTTGTGGAAGATCGAATCTCATTCCAGATCTGAATCTGAGCCTCAAGTCTTGAGCCAATCTCTCCAAACACCAGACTAGATCACCAAGACACCTCTGAATGCAGAGAAAGCTTGCATCGAGAACTAAACCTAAATCCTAATTTCCCAATCCTGTTCCATTAACCTCCAGTAAGCCATTTTTTTGTATATTTATAGCACTCCAGAAATGGTGGGGTTTTTTGTCTGCACAGAATATTCTCATCAATTCGCTTGCACAAATAATTGGCCAGATTTGGATCTTTGTTTTGTGTAAATCTGGAATAACTCCAGTATCTCTTGTCCCTGAGGTTAAAATCTGGTTCCCTGTATCTCTCTCATGCTGTCTTTTTGAATCTTCTGTTTTTCAGTAAACAAGAAGAGAGGGAGGAGAAAAGGAAGGAACTCTTTAGAGACTTCATATGGTGCAAACAGTTTAATTAGGAAATAATGCTAGAAACTGTTTCCCTTCCTTTGCTGTTTTCCAGGCAGGATGCATCCTTCGGAAACGATAATAGAACTGAGGGTTACAAAGGCTTTGTATGCATCACTGTAAGGTGGCCACACAGGAAAGTGAAATATGGGCGTGCTTTTATGTAACCTGGGTGGAAGTTATTCAACATTCTGTGAGGAAGCAGAAGAGAAATTCTTGTTATTGAGGCAAATATTCATGTCAGGATGAAAAAAGAGACCTAACTATTTGATCTCATCTTTCTTTGCTAACTTTGCTGATTTTATTTGCCTCAACCCTGGCTTCAGAATAATTACATGGACTAAAAATAACTATATGTTTGGTCCTTAAATATGATTCCTGTCAGTCTCTGTGACACAAGGTCAAACAATAATGGGCATTTCCTACTCTTTTAACCTTTGTAGCAAGCAGAAGGAAAAGTGTTCAAAAGGGCCACTGTTATTAAGGGCAGCCTGAAACATTTGACCCTGAACTGTTTTGTTTCTTAAACTCTAAATGCAAGGAGAGGTATGTGGAAGCCCATGAGACAACGGTTTTTAACTTCTGGATCTCACATTTCTTTATTCACCATTTATAACTGTCATGATCTCTTGCTATATATTAGCAGTGCTTGCAAATGCTAGCACAATTCAACCTTTATTAACTGAACTCTGTGGGCCTGATCTCAAACCCAGTGGAACCAATGGAAAGACTCCCATTGACTTCACTGGCTTTTGGATCACAACTGGGAAGCAGTGTTACCTGCTGGTTAGAACTGGGTACTGGAAATCAGGACTCCTATGTTCTATTCTAGCTCTTCCACTGATTTGCCATGTGACTTTAAGATACTCACTTACAGAATATTTCTGAACCTCAGTTAACATATTTGTAAAATAGTTATAATATTTACCTACTTGACAGGCTTGCTGTGATAGTTAATGATGGTAAAGTTGCTTTGAGGTGCTCCGAAGAAAGGACTAGAAATGTGCAAAGTATTATTTCTCTTAACTCAAAAAAACACTATTGCGAGTATTGCTTTTGCTTCCAGACTGCCAGAAAGTGTCCTCAGTAGAACAATATGAGGTTCAATTCCCTAAATATCATGGCAGAGAAGCACTCTGCCGTTGCATTGTATCTAATCTCAGTCAATCTGGGAAGAGCAGTGGAAGCGTACAGACAGACAATGCATAACTGTTGATAGTGTGTGTGTGTGTGGGGGGTTGCTCAATTTAAAGGTTTGGGTGATATGTAGCGGGGTTCAGGATCGGGCATATAAACCTTGGCAGAAATCGGTGGGGGCGGGGGACATGACCCCGGAACCCTGCAATCGCAGTTGAGAAGTTTTGACTATGCTTCAGATATTCTCCATAAAACATTCTCCATTTCTGGCAGCCATCAAGTGTGATTTTTCCCATTCTCCCCTAATAAAATATTGTCTGTTTTCTTGTTCCAGGAGCTGCAAAAAGGGAATATTCTTACACAACATCTCTAAAAGTTGTCTTCTCCCTTTCTGTTCGCACAGCCCAAACTCTTTTCCAAACCCTAATTTTTTTCACATCTTGACTACTGCACCCTCCTACTTTCTTGATTTGACTACTGCAATTTTATTCTCCTCAAGTCTATTCACAATGCTGCTGCTAAAATCATCATTCTGACAACATCTGTCATAGGTCTCACCCCCACTTGGAGCTGTTGGGTTCCAATGTGGGGACCTGCATGAATTCTTCTTCTAAACTAAAATCCTAGTTTAGAGCTACTACGCTGCCACCACTCAATCAGGAAATGTGGATTGAGACACAGTCCTTCCCCAAAATCATAGGGGATCCCAAGAGCCCCAAATCCATGGAGTTCTTATACCCAGGAGAAATAAACCATTCCCCCCTGCTTCCTCCCTCCTCCCTTTTCCTAGGAGAGACACCGGAATTTAACTACAGAGGGATACCTCCCCCTCCTCTTTCCCTGAGAATCCACCCAAGGAAAGACCAACTAAGTCCTTAATAGAAAAGAAATTATTAAAGAATAAAAAGAAAGTAACTGGTCTCTGTAATCCAAGATAGAACAATACAGGGTCTAAACGTATCAAACTCTGGAGAGAATCCCCCCTCCCTTCTTTCTCAGTAAAAGCAATATCAGCAAACAGGAATAAAGAATTTCCTTTAGCAAACACACAATTGCAAATATAGAAAGCAACTCAAAAGACTAATTTGCCTTTCTAATTAATACTCACTATTAAATAGTAGAAACTACTCCAGGAGAACTTGGAGACATGACTGTCCTCTCTTAGATCCAAAGAGAGCTCTGAGCAAACAAAAAACACAGACAAAGGCTTCCCTCCACAGAGATTTGAAATTATCTCGTCTCTGATTGGTCCTCTGGTCAGGTGGTCATCAAGTACTGCATGTTAACCCTTTACAGGTAAAAGAGACCTTAACCCTGATCTGTTTATTTATGACATGCCCCCCAAATCGCAGACAGTGGGGGAACCACACTGGCGGTGATTTCCTTCTAGAACTTTAAAATAAACAGATTAACAAAACACATGCACTATTACATATACTACTAAGTATGTAAACAACAAGATATTTGACATTCAAGAACACTTTTTAACCATTTGACCGGACATACTTGGCAACGTCCTTGCCCATTCCCTCCCAGTGGAAGGACTTCCCCAACCTGTCCTTGGTTTTGTTTACCCCAGAATGACCACTGGGATGTCATGGCCCAAGCTTAAGAGCTTGTACTGGTACTTAGTTGGAACTACCAACTGTTTTTGAGGATTCTGGCCTTTCTGGTGTCCACCAGAAAGAATCTTGTTATGTAAAAGTCCTTGTTTTACCACAAACTGGGATCGATTAGAAGAGCTGAGAGTCGATGGGTTGCTCCGTGCCGCTGCCCATGCTTTTTTAAGGCTGTCATCGGCTTCCTGCTCAGTCTGGAACTGTTCCCTTGAGGCTGGAGACACCAGTTCCTCCGTAGACTGTGGACTTGGGCTGGGTCCCTCTGGAAGCGATGTAGGTGATGAGGTTGTTTTAGTTGACTGTGAACCGCTCTCCGCTGGTGCACAAGGTGATATTTCAGGCTCTGGCTGAGCCTCTTGGGTAGAGTTGTCTGCTGCTTCTGCCAGTTCAGGCCCGCTGGTGCCCTCTGGCGGTGGAGTTGTAAGCGCTGGCGTCAGTGCTGGCGCTGGTTCTGCCGTTGGTTGCTCTTCCAGTTCCGGTCCTGGGACTGGATGTATTATGGCTGCTGTAGTTGTTGGCATGAGATCCGGTTCCTCCACCTCTTTCTTTCTCAGTGAAAGCAAAGTAACAGCAAACAGGAATAAAGAATTTCCTTTAGCAAACACACAATTGCAAATATAGAAAGCAACTCAAAAGACTAATTTGCCTTTCTAATTAATACTCACTATTAAATAGTAGAAACTACTCCAGGAGAACTTGGAGACATGACTGTCCTCTCTTAGATCCAAAGAGAGCTCTGAGCAAACAAAAAACACAGACAAAGGCTTTCCTCCACAGAGATTTGAAATTATCTCGTCTCTGATTGGTCCTCTGGTCAGGTGGTCATCAGGTACTGCATGTTAACCCTTTACAGGTAAAAGAGACCTTAACCCTGATCTGTTTATTTATGACAACATCAATCCGCTGTGGGTACGTCTACACTGCAGCTGCCTGCCACCTTGGGTAGACAGACTTGTGCCAGCTCATCTCAAGCTAGCATGCTAAAAATAGCCATGTGGACATCATGGCTCAGGCAGCAGCTCAGATTCTCAAGCCCACCCAGCCCCCTGGGACTAAGCAATTCAGATAATAATAATGTCCATGGCAATGTGTGAACTGCTGCTGCATGTCTGCTGGCTTATCTACGCAGTCACCCCACTAACTAGTGTATAAATCATTTCCCTGTAAAGCACTTTAGGGTACGTTAAGTGTTAAAGGATATATATAAAACCAAACTCTTTTTCTGTTCCATGGAATGTGAATTGACAAATGCTTTCACAAGAGACTCAAGTTATTTATTCAATACAAACCCTGATACCAGGTTCAGCAACGGGTGTATAAGTAACAAATTCTCTCAGTCACAGGAGCAGTAACAGAAAGTGCATTTCTGAAGCTGTCAGCAGCTATGAATGAAAAAGGATGAACTATTCTTCAGCTCACATACCACAGACATATCTCGCCCCCCTCCTCCCCAAGGCCAGTCTTGGGGGAAGGGGGTCATTGAAACTAGAAGCCCCATGGAGCAATGAAGTGAGGAAGAGCTTCCTGCAGATGCAAGTACATGTGTGTCTGATTCATGGCACTAAGATTTATTTTTGCTTGGAGGCACCAAAGATTCTAATGGCAGCTCTGAACAGGACTTCTAGTGATGATGCAGAGTGTAAGTGGCATTGCTTTCATGCTACAGAGTCAGACCATTTTGCATGCCATCTCGTACCAAATGCCAGGTTATGATGAAACATTTGACTCCTGTATTATTTATGGCATCCTTAAGCTCTAAGGAGACAATGGATGATTTGGTTTGAAATATTTCAAACTATTTCTGTTAGGGCTGAAACACCTTCAGTTGTAGAAACAGCTTTGTGATCTATACAAAGAATTAGCCCAGGAGGAAATAATTGTATACAAACTGGTGCACCTGCCTGGGCATCCTGCCATTGGGAAAACATTGCAGTTTGTGTCCTTGTGATGTCACCTCTAAAAGTAGGGGAACTCAACATTCTGAATCTTCTGGGGAAGTTTAGAACCACATTTGAATCAAAACATTACAACCTTGGCCTATCTCTATACATACCCCTTCATTAAAGCACTGCCAGGTTAGCTGGAGGGAATTAATTCATGGAACACTAGTTGCTTCCAAGCGTACTTATGTGTGTATGGTGGGGAAGAGATTTCTGAGGCTTCCTAATAAGGTAGTGGATATTTTCCAACCTCTTAATAGATGGGACTGAGCATTCAGGGACCAAACTTCCAGCTCCAGCCCCTTCCTTCAGCTGTAACATCCAGCAGTTTAGCTATAAAATGAGGTGGGGGGTGGAGGAGAACCATCATTTGATCAGACAAAAATGTGTAAAATTATTATTTAAAAGGTCAAATTCTCTTTGGGAATGAGGGCAGGTGTCATGTTTAGTCAGATTTTCCAGCTGAGTCTTTCTGTTGAGTTCATCGTCGTATTGCCTGTTCTCTCTATTGGCTAAATCCCGTGAAGTCCTGGTGTGCTCTAGAGTGCCCTGCATACCCATTGAAGCCACTGACAGCTGAGGATACATAGCACCCTTCCAGAGATTTTCAGTTCTTTGCAGAATCAAGCCCTATGTTAGGCAAGTTAGACTGTGGATTTCATTTCTCTATAAGAGACCCATAAAATCTTTTCATGGCAATTTTGCATCCAATTTTTAAATTGTGTGTGTCCTATGTCTCAGTGAAAGCTTATCTTCCCATTCTGCTGTGAAATGCCAACCCAGAAAAAATGTTTGGTGTTAATCTCACACATGGTGAAAATTGTCTAGTAAATACGTATGTATATAAAATATATAAACACAAAACAAACAAACAAAAGCACAGAAAACCTCTATCAAAATAAACCACTGCACTGTGCACACTTCTCCCGAGGAGAAGATGAAAGGACAAACAACATGTGACAGTTGTTAGTTATGTTGCTTAACGCATTACTGGAAGGTGCTCAGATAGTACAAGAACCTATACAGAATAGAATAGGGTGACTTTAATCTGGAGTTTGCTTTGAGCTAATCTCTGTGTAAAAAGAACCCAATAACTTTTGCAGAAAATAAGAGTTAAAGGCCTCACAGTGCACTTTATTAACAATTTATAATTTGGAACCTTATCATAATCTATTAATAAAGTATTAATGAATGTTCTAAGCATGATACAAACATGAGTATTGTTAGTTATAGATGGTTATAAGTGCATGAGAAGAAAGTGTTATAGATTATTACATGCTATGATTATAAGCAAACTGTTGACCTACTGGACTTTATAATGTATTAACTGTTTCAAAAAACATCAATTATTCATGTATTAACTATTTATAAATAAAAACTTAATTTAAAGCGTGATCAGCCTCACAAATACCAAACCTGGAAGCACTGGTGATAGCATGGTTGTTCCACAGTAGTTTAAAACCAGATCCTATATTATGTGGAAATGCATAGAGAAATGATGAGGTTTGTTGGTTGTTTCGCAATAAGCACTGAGATCAGTGTGCCTTTAGAGAATAGAATCACTAAGTTCAGAGAGAGACTAAGAGGAGACTGAAATAATATTGTGTTCGGAGATGACTTTTTTTTTTTTGAAGACTGTCCTCTATTGATTCATTTCTGTTTCAAAGAGCCTGCATCTCATCTGATTTATACTTGTATAAATGACAAGTAACTCCATTGAAGTCAGGGAAGTTATTCTACTGTGGAACTGTTGTAAGTGAGAGAAGAATGAAGTCCATAAACATACCAAACAAGGGTGTGCTACTCTTCAAAGTCAACCCTTTGGAAGTTGTGAACACTTTAATTAGGATTTTTTTCTTTATTAATTCACTATATTTTCATTATATAAAATGAAGATATTTGGAGTTATGAGCCTCACACTCCAATTCTATGCAATGGGATGCCGAATTAGAAAGTCTTGTACAAATACACTGGGGATTGGGTTAACTTCTGCCAAATACAGACATTATTTTACATATTGTAGATCTTGAAAATTGACTTGGAATTGATACCAGGTACTTTCAATGGGGGAACTTCTTATTAATTAATTAAAGATAGTCCATATTGAATATTATGTCCATTTTTTGTTTGTATTGGTGGAAGCCAAACAAACTTGAACTTGATATTCACCTCCAGTCAATGGGTGTTTTGTTACTAAAATCCTGCACTGGATTTTGAAAATATATTTATACAAGTAGGGAGACAGGAAACAATCCCACATTTGGCCAGGGTGATTCCTAACATTACATTATAGATTTTCATCTCCCATTTCTATGATTCTCTTAAACATAAAGGTAAAAAAATAAGGAATTATTCATGTGCCACAACTGACCAGCAGGCCACACCTCGTTCTTTGCCTTGGATGGTATGGGAGCAAAGAGAGGCTGCACAACAAAATTGAGAAACATAATTTCTCACTGCTTTCATTTTATCTCCTTCCCTTCTCTCATCTCTGTGTGTGGTTGGTGGGGGATGGGAGGTGAGGGTGAAGGGGGAGGATAAGGGTGGAAGTTTCCTTCATGCTTCAGCAGTGGTGCTGAATGTGAATGAAACAATAGTTTGACTCCAGGCATTCAGTTTGGCAAAAGCTGTTTGAGTAACTGAGCACAGGCTAGTAATTTTTTTCAGGTACCCACTAGCAGTGGCTGGGTTACCTGTAGACTATTTGGGAGTATATGCAAGCAGTGGGTATTTGGACCTCTGATTTTAAGAAAATATCTTTTCTCTCCAGCCTTAATGTGCTTTATTTGCAGAATAATGCCTTGGAGGTCAGCTCAGGAGACTTCATCTTCTTCTGTGAAATGCTACACTTGGTTTGATCTGTATCAAAGAAAATGAAAGTTGCTTTCATGTGCTCAGGAGGGATATGGAAAAAAAAGTCATTGCTTGGGTGTTGTCACCAGGAAGAGAACTATATCACTGCAATGGAAATAAATGAAATCAACATGCTCGTAGTTCTGTCACAAAACAACCAAACAGCATGCTGTGATTGCCGGTATTGACCGTGATTAGCAGGACTGAATTAAAAATAGCTACCTTGTAAAAAAATGTCTGGGCAAGCAGTCACTGAGAAATGCAAGCAAACGCAATCAACGGTGTTTGTTCACCAAAAGTAATGACTGCCCACCTGGGCCAGATGGAACCCAAATTGTTGACCCAGAGGACTCATCTATTTTCCTGTGCTTTTTATGGGAGGAAAAGGATGATTGCCTAGCGGTGGAAGCTTATTATTTTGTAATATCCTGTTTTAAAGGGGCACATTTCTATTACATGAGTTGGGATTGGTTTGGATGAGGAAGTCCTCTTTTGTTTTTTTTACTTAGTTCTGTGTACTTTAATACTTGTACAAGTTCTAGAATCTAGGGATGGAAGCTCTTTAAGGCATCTGACTGTATGAATAAACCAATAAAGCTCTTGTGATCTGAAATTTTGATACAAAACTGCTAGAAATGGACCAAAATTGGTTAGGAGAAACTTAGCCATGGTAATGCATGGGGGAACTGGCCTTCACAAGTGGCATTTCATACAGAAGGCATTTCATGACTGGGCCCCAATCACAGTGTGTTGAGAATTTCAAAGTGAGAATGAAGGCATTTGATTTAAGTCCAGGCTACTCTTGGACTCGGAAAGTACCTTCCTAATGTCACATACTCCCTGTCCTAACTTTTTAATATGGATGAAAGCCATTGCAATTTATGTCTTCCTGAATCTAGTGATGGAAGGATTCCCAAAAGGCTAGGTTTTATGGTGATGGGTGTTTTAGAAATGCCAAAGATAGACAGGGAGTGATATGCTTTGTCTTAGTTAAGCAGCCAAAAGTCTAGATACTTGTCAAATCTTATTTAGATTATTGAACCTGTTTGGTCTGCAGGCCTCACTTAGATATCTTATTGTAGGGTTTCTCTTGAGATTCCAAGAATTTCTTATTTCTGTATTTTGCCACCTCTGTCCCCAGCCAGAATCATGATGTACTGAAAATGTAAACAAAATACTAACTGAACTGTCTTTGAACTTCTCTTAAGCTTTATTTGGCTACAATCATGGGCAAGATATAAAAATGTCAAGCTTTATTTAGGCCTTGATTGTGCCATTTAGACACAACCTGTAATAAGGTCTTGTAAGGAGCTCTACCACCTCATGTGATGGCCCTTGGTGAAGGAGTATGCTGCCTAGAAATCCTGCATATCTAGAGATTTTGTGCCCACAACTTACCTTCTGGGAGGCATGAAGGGGTGTATGTCTATTTTACCCGCTGGATTGGCGGGCAGCGATCGATCCAGTGGGGGTCGATTTATCAGATCTAGTCTAGACGCGATAAATCGACCCCGGAGGCTTCTCCTGTCGACTCCGGTATTCCACCAGGGCAAGAGCACAGGCGGAATTGACAGGGGAGCGTCAGCAGTCGACTCACCACAATGAAGACACTGCGGTGAGTAGATCTAAGTGAATAACGTAGCTAAAGTTGCGTAACTTAGATTGATTTCCGCACCCCCCCAGTGTAGACAAGGCCTAAGAGTTGTCCAGCTCTGCTAACCAGCCTGCCCGTTCTGAGGAAGTAGCACCTCTTTGGGAGTGAGGTGCTACTCAGAATGCTGCCTGAACCTGATGCAGGCTGCACAAAGGTGTTGAGGTGGGGAAGAAGGCTACTTATGTCCTTCCTTCCCTACTACTAACCATCCACACTGTGCAACTGCATAAGGGATGCACTATCTGTCCTTTTATTTTTACATTAAAAATATTACTCTGTCTCTGTCTCTCTCTCTCTCTCTCTCTGTGTGTGTGTGAATAACTCTCCCAAAATCCAGAGTTCCAACTATCTATCTCTCTGGGCAGGACTTTCAAAGAAACATGAAAAATGATTTGTCTGTTTTTTTAACAATTTGAGGCTTGTGAGCATATTGGTTCCATCCAAGCTGAATAACATTTGTCTATGTTCAAAGCACACACACACACACATACAGCAAGTGACCGTACCCTAGCACACTGTCTGTATTTCCTCTGTGCACTGGGCAGGGGATTTTTCACTTAATACATCATTCGCAGGTCAGTCAGATCATATCCTTTAGATAGAGGAATACGTATTGTGTTGCTGTTGTTTTGATTTCTGGCATGGGGGCCATGGATTTCAGTTTTGTTTGACTGTAACAGGACAAGCTGCAATGAAAGCCAAGCCACAGAACACAGAGAAAAGAAGGAAAATACATAAATTTTATAAGACATGGTTGTGGAGGCGAGTCTGCTGCTGTGAACTTGGGTTTATCAAACTTTTAAGAACTCCAGGGGTGAAATCTTGACCACACTGGAGTTAATGGGAGTTTTGCCATTGACTTCACTAGGATCAGGATTTTATCCCTGAATCAAAGGAATGTAACCATTGAAAAATGTGCATCGACACCATCATCACATCCATTTCTCAAGGGAAGAATTGACACCAGACTTCCCCAATGCCTACGTACAAACATTCAACTCTGTAAAGACACGGTCATGAAGCCTGAAGACCATGTCTTTTGTTCTTCTTTTTCCAGCTTCCAGGTCAGGTCTTGGGTCAGGTCATAGGTGTTACCACTGGGGAGTAGGAAGGAAACATGTCCTACTCACACTGATCCATGTAAGCTTCTTCTTTTTTTTAAGCATATGTATATGAGTTATGTCCTGCCTGCCCCTTCAAAAAAACAATACACGCTTAAAAATAGAATCTCCTTCAGTTATTCCTGCACAAGATTCTCACCCTCTCCTCACAGAAAAGTACAGCCTAAAGTATTTTAAATGAGTGAATGGAATGTGTTTTATACTTTGAAACTTCTCTGAGTTATTCCTTACTTAAATCTGGCTGATTGTTGGTGACTGGAGATGGGCCCATGCCATCCTCAGTTTAAACTGCCCTTAATTCCAGTCACTTTGCTCTTGATATTCCACTTCAGATCCTTCTCTGATGATGATAATGATGGGTTAGCAAATACCAGCTGAAAAGGCCTTTATGATTTTTCCTGCTATGTTATTGTATCTGCAGAGCATGCTTTATGCCACTTACCTGACTTTGGGTGGGTTCTGTTTGCACAGTTAAGAAGCTATCTTTTCACCTTTTTTTTTCATTACTCTTGATGTATCTCCTCCCTTTCCTCATGTTTCTATGTTTACTTTCTGACTTCATGCTTGGCAGTGGTGCTGAATAGAGATGAGACAATATTGGCTTCTGGACCAAGAAACCATATTTATGGGAGGTATCAGGAGGTGAGGATACTTGTTTAGGTACCAGGTCTTTTAACCTGTCATTTTCAGGTTTCAGAAAGGACTGGTTCCCTGTTGTTTTTATAGTAAGTGCAGGTACTCAGGCAGATTGTGTATTTCATTCTAGACCTTCTCTAATTTTGATCATCCTTTTTTAAACCACCCTTGTGATCAAAGTGCAACCTTATGGGAAATCAAAGTATCTGTCTCCAGTTTTCCAGTTAAACAATTAACAGCCACAAGGAAGACTTTCAGGCCTTTCATATTGCATGAAAATCTTATTTTTCCATTATCTGATTTGACACATAGTTTATAAAGTTCAGCACCTGTATGTGAAAATGGCCTGCTGTAGAAATTATGCAGCCAATTGCACATGCATTTTTTAATGTGGCTTTGGCTTCACAGGTTTTGAAAATCAGGGCCTGAAGAATTTGGGAGAGATCCTAAGCCAGTGTGTATTGGCATGGCTCATTGAAGTCAATATGCTGATTTTTCACTCTCTGGGGATCTCTTAACTTTGTATTTAATTTAAACATAAAATGCAATAATAAAACATTGTAGGAAGCATTCAAATTATTTTATTTAAACTCAGCACTATTCCTTTACATTCTTGCATTTTTAGTCTTTCTGTAACGAGCTTGTAAAAGTGACAGGAGAGGCTCAGATCTTTGCCCGGCAAACAATATATATTATTTGCTACATGAAAGTAATGCACAACTCTCTTAAATGTTCCCTAGCAGACTCCTATTGCATTCCACAATGTGCCTGCACTTGAACCACCTCCATTCATATCAGAATCTTTTTATCCCGGCACACATTGAGCAAGCTGCTCTGAAGCTTAATTCTTCTGACCCTTCAGTGCAGTCGGATATTGTCACCTAATCCCTTTTTTTCCCTTCTGTCCCATGTGTGGTTTTGACTTCTTTCTCTTCTCAATTCCTTTTTCCTCTTCCCTTTTTCTTTCTTTCTTATTCTATAAGCCTCTCTCCAGGCTCCACATTCCAGAATTCATCCTTGCATTAGTGCTGCAATACAATGCTTTCCCAGTGTTAGAGGATTAGACATTAAGGAGACTGTGGCAACTCCAGCGTTACTATATGCACAGGGGGAACATAAGGGGATGGAGGAGTGCTTATGAAAGAGTGAGGGGACTGGGGAACATAGGGGGGAAATGGCAACTTTTAGCAAACCCAGCATGGATGACAATGAAGTTTCCATGAGGAATGATAGCTGCTTGTATTCCATTTAGGAATTTATATTGTACATGAATGCTTTTGGTAAGATGGCAAACTGGTTTGGAAAGCAAAACATTGTAAGATACCACAGTGTGTTTAGGATCATCATATGAAATAATTATTTTAAAAACAGGGTAAGCAGACTCAGAGAGATTGGCAGTTTGAAGTGTGTGGGTGGTAATAGCCCATTCTGAAAGTCAAGTTAAATTAACCTAGGGTAGAGGGGGCGTACTAAAGTGCAAACTCTAAAATATCAGTCCTACATGGATAACTTTTTCTGAAATCATGCTACCTTTTGTCCCATGGATTCCCAAAGTTTTGCTACCTTCTGGTACGGATCCTAGCATCTTTCAGCTTCTATAATATCTGTTGCAGGTTGTGTTTCCATTGCTTCCTTGAGTTGGCAGTCTTTATTTAAGAAGTCATCTTTATATTATTTATTGTATTGAAAGCATATACACATGCACTATGCCCATCACCAGAGTATGGGAGGCACTAACAAACAATTATATTGTGAAAGTTTGCTTTCAATACCTCTCCTTCACACCACTTCCTTTATACAAAAATCCTATAGAAGTGAAGAGAGATGAAATCAATAGGATTCTATAGAAATGTGATAGAGTTCTACATACATTTATTAAAAACTGATAGATCATAATAGAGAATGAGATTCTTTCCATGGGGTGGTGTTGTTTGTTTGGTTTGGTTTTTGGTTTTTTTGAACCATGCTAAAGAATTCTGTGGCAGAGTTATTATTCCCTGTTCAATTCTACAGCATATCTCAAAAACCTATACAAAGGTTCTCTTTTTTTTTAATTAATGCAAGACTTTTCTACTAAGGTTTCGTTTGCTTGTTTGTTGATATTGTGGGAAAGCTAAATTGAAGAAGTACATTCTGCATTTTGCACTGGAAGTTCATGGTCATCCTAATCTGTTACGGAAGTGAGTTCTACAGTTGTGAGCCAGCTGCCGAAAAAGTTCTGTCACCCATACTCACGAGTCTCAACCTTGTGGTTGACAGTTTCATTGTTCCTGAGGAACGTAAGTGTCATGGTAGGTCATGGTTTCATTATTATTATTCAGCTACATTTGAATAAATGTACTTGGCTCTGTAAAGAATGCTACAGGCCTACTTAGCCGGCTGTACCCCACAGGCATGTTGTGAAGCTTAAATGATTGTAAAGTGCTTTGAATTCCTTGCAGAAAAGGCACTACAGGCAACAGATTCTCACTGATTCCTATAATACCTGATCCTGCACCATTAATCTCAGCAGTGCAGGATCATATCCATAGTGCTATAGGTGTGCCTGATTATTCACAAACATGTAGGAAAATTAGGTTCCTGCCCCAAGGAGTTTACAATGTAAGGGACAGACCCTGCAATGTACTGGACACCGCCTGCAAGTTGCCAAATGCCTTCATTGCTCATCAACTTGCAGCCCTGAGTTAGAGAGATACAATGCAGTTAAGGATCAGGCATGAGAGTAGGAGCAGACAGCATTGGGGCACAGATGAGAGATGGAAAGGTGAACAAAATAAAGGTGGTCTGAGGGGAGGGATTTGAAGGTGGCAAGTAAGATTGCTTTGTGCATTGTTGTCCACACACACACACACACACACACACACACACACACACACACACACACACACACACACACACACACACACACACACACACACTATAGTTTCTCGTGGAAGTTTAGGCTGAGATTTTCAAAGCTTCCTAATGAAATTGGGCCCAATTTCCATTAAAATTACTGAATGTCCAGATCTCCTATGTGGTTTTGAAAATCTCAGCCTTCATATCTAACAGATAAAGAGATCTTGGAAAATGTGATAGAAGGGAGAAAAAAATACTTGAGCCCCAGTAAAAACACTATTACAATTCTATTTTGAACAAAAAGCAATTTAATAGCAGTAAGAAAGAGTACCATCTTAGCAATAAACTGATACTAACCCAGATGAATCAGGCTCCGCCTCCTAGGCCATACCCTCAGGTGGTGTAAATTGACTTTAGTGACAACAATGATTCTATGCTGAGTTACACTATTTGAGAATGTGGCCCTGTGCATATCAAATACATTGACAACTTCAGGAGATGTATTTTTATAAATAGTAAGCAGCAGCCAAACACAAGAAAGAGGCATACACCTCGGGTGACCAGATAGCAAGTGTGAAAAATCAGGACAGGGAGTGGGAGGTAATACCTTTATAAGAAAACCCCCCAGATATTGAGACTGTCCCTATAAAATTGGGACATCTGGTCACCCTACATACACTGTGTATATGGTGTAATGTATGTCAGCAGGATGTGATCTATTGCCTAAGCTCATTGACATCACACCATAGCAAGACTCATTCTCTAACAAGTCTCCAAGGCTGTCCAGGTCCGACATTTCTGAGGACCAAGCTAAATAGCAAACAGATAAAGCATGAAACTGATGATCAAACAATATATTTTTTCAATATAAACAGCTGTGGCCTGCTACCTGTAAATTAAATCTATGTTCTTTGCAGTTAATGGAAGAAAGTAAGACCAGCCGGCTGGGCCTGAGCAGCAAAGTCGGGGACAGCTGCAAGTACGGCTGGAGGAAAAAAAAAAAAAAAAAAAACCTGGCATGGCCGGGAGCGCAAAAGCAGGGGAAAAAAAACAAAACCTGAATTTGGGGTTAGTTATACATGGAAAAATACGGTAATCATTAAATCTAAAAGAACATAAACAACACATAATAATCATCCCTAAGGAAAAAGCTCAAAACTGCATTATGAATAATCTTTTCTTTTCACCTGTTCTCAAAACTGCCAAATGGAAATATTTATTTCATTTCATAGTGAATATGTGTGTGATTTGGAAGATATTGGCTTATTGTTCTTGCTCTAGAAACAGCTAGTTGTTATGAAGTGAAATGAAGCCTAGATGAAAAAAATCTCTATTCCAAGCTGTTTTTAAAGATATTTGATTTCAGTAAGAAATCTGTGCCTGATGTGTATGAATATTTACTATTTTTGACTGGAAAGATCATAGTTTGCTTTAAATATCAAGCTGCTTTTAAATTGAAAATGTCAAAGAGGCTAGACAGGATCCAGAAAGTGAAAGCTACAAAAAATAGGTGGAGAAATAGAAGGATGAGTGTGAATAAGGGTTACAAAAATAAGGTGATTTGGTTACTTAAGTGCTATGTACACATGTTGTTATAAAATATTATACACAGCATGTACTAAACTTTCTGTTTGTGGATGTTCTTTTCAGGGCTATATGTCCATTACCTAACCTCTATTCCCGTTTTCTCTCTCTCACTATCCAACACCCCATAGCCATCTCTCACCATGCAAAATCCTTCTGCTTGCTCCCATCTTCCCTCCCCCTCCCCCCATCGTGTGTTCTCAGTCCACATGACATACCATCCTAAAAGCATTCCACACCTTCCCTGACCCCCACCATACTGTCAAGTTATCTGTGGCAATATCTCTCAGGCAAAGCCAACCTGCTGGGGATGGCAGGGGGCATGTCCTGTCCCACATGGTGCCAGGAAGGAGTTGTTGGGGGTCCAGTGATTTGGTATATTTTTAGGCCATCTGTTATCTGCGAGTTTGAGGGCACCCTGCCAGGAGATCAGTAATACCATAAAAAGAGGTTTCCTCCTGGTATTTTCCATTTCTTGTACTTCCACTTTTTTCTGAAACCAAAAAGTGCAGAGGTATGGGAAACGAAAAGTGGAAAAACAGCTAGTTAACAAAACTAACTAACAGAAAATGAGACTTGATTATCGTTAAGTTCAAGTCTTCCTACAGACTCTTTATTGAGTCTCCTACTAGAACAAGGAGGTTATAATTGTCAGGTTTTAGAGAAAAATTTAACAAGATTCATAGGACAGAGCTGAGCTAGAGATAGAGTAAAAGTTTTGTAGGCTTTGCTCTCCTAGAGGTGAATCCAAATCTTTCTTGGAAACTCTGACCCTACATTAAGAAAACCTTAATAATAACCCAAACTCATGATTTGGCTTTTTTACCACCTCCTGAAAACAGAAGCAACAAGGGAGATTGAGAACTCCCAAATGATAGTAAAATGACTCAAAGTTGAGAACAAGCTGGAGCAGCCCCCAGACAGATGGAAGTCTTTATTACTTACACTTAAGAGACACTGGTAAATCATTTGGCATTATTAAAGATAACAACCACAAACAGGATTTGTAAAAATATACATTTCCAATTTTTCATCATCTGGAATTCCGCTGTTGTTAGTGGTCAGTGAGTCATTGCTAATATTTAAATGTAATACATTTACATAGATAGGTACACAACAGTTCAGTCTTCAAGAATGAAACAGTTACCAGCAGGGATTGAAACTATGGTTGTTTTGTATGCTGGCACAAGTAATCAAAATATCTCCTCTTATTGGAGAAGACCCAGTGCTTTTTACGTTTTAATAATTGATACAAACTACAGTAGACACAAGCCATCAAATCCTTAAAAAATGGGAAAACTCCTGGCAAGGTTAACTTGAATGCAGAATTGTTCAAGGTAAATCCTAAATTAGCAGCATCAGTTCTGGCCCCTCTATTTACATCAGTCTAGGAAAGGGGTAAAAGTGCCAGATGAGTGGACCAATGGAGTTATAGTGAAGATAACAAAGAAAGGAACTCTCAGTGATTGTAATAACTGGTGTGGTATCACACTTTTATCTGTGCCAAGCAAAGTATTGTGTAAGATCATAGTCCAACATATATCAGAGGCAGTTGATAGCATTCTCAGAAAAGAGCAAGCTGTTTTTTGGAAAGGGCATGGATGCACAGACCAGATCTTCACTCTATGAAACATAATAGAACAGTGCTTAGAATGGCAACGGCAACTCTACATACATTTCAGAGACTTTGAGAAGGCTTTTGATAGCATTCACAGGACCAACCTATGGCACATTCTTTGGGCATGTGGAATTCCTTTCCATATAATCAATGTCATCAAAAGCTTCTATTTCAACTTTAAATGCAGTGTTGATCACAGTGAGCTCAGTTTCGAAGTCAAAACAAAAGTACGTCAAGGGTGTGTCATGTCTGCAATCCTCTTCAATATTGCCATCAACTGGGTAATGCGGCATATAACAGAAGACATGCCTCCTCAATGCATTCAGGCAGCAGATTGGACTGAAAATCTACCACAGTAAGACAGATATCATGACCTTTAATATTGCCTCACCATCACCAGTACGGACAGAGGATTACGTTATCACCATTGTAGAAACATTCACATACTTGGGCAGCACCAGCAGCCAGGACAGTGGAACAAGCCAGGACATCCGGAACAAAATCAATAAAGCCAGGAACACCTTCAGGAGCTTAAATACAGTCTGGAAATCATCAAAATACAACACCAAAACCAAACTCAAGATTTATCAGAGCTGTGTACTTTCAACACTACTTTATAGTGCAGAAGGCTAGGGAATGAGAAAGTATGACATGTCCAAACTATCTTCATTCCATACAACCTGCCTCAGAAAAATCCTCTGTATCTTTTGGCCCAGAACAATCTCAAACCAAGATCTACTGACACAGTGTAGCCAAGAGGATCTGAGTGCCATCATTGCCGTGGATCGGTCATGTGCTTTGGGTGGAAACTGATTCCATTGCCAGAGTAGCAGTAAGATGGACACCTGAAGGCAAGCGAAAACGAGGCCACCTGAAAACAACATGTTGAAGTGCTGTGGAAGCCAAGCTGAAAAGCCTGGGTCACAGCTGGGGAACCATTGAAAGACTTCCCAGAAACAGACAGGAGTGGAGGAGCCAGAGGCGTAATAGGAACATGATGATGATGACAGTAGACACTCTGGGCCTGCTTCAGCACTATGTTAATCCAACTTTATGCTGGTGTAATGACTGAAATCAATGGAGTTACACTGGCATAAAAATAGAGTAACACAGCAGTGAATCAGGCCTACTGACATGGTTCTTTACTGCCTTGTACCTCATCTAGCCATTTACACAGTACAAAGTGACTATACAAAACTACTGATCTGACTTGAATAGTGTTTTTTCTCACTTTGCGCATGTAATGACTACACAAGGTTTAAGGCAGTAGAGAATCTAATAGAATGTAATTTATCACCACTAATTGTGATGGGTGGGATTTCATAATGCAACCTGGGTACTTCCCCAAATTCCACCCTATTTGGGTTAGCATGTGGAATAGCCATCTGATTTTTAAGACAGCCGCAGAAGCAGGGCTTCCTCACACATTAGAAAATATTATATTGTTATGCTTGGTTTGCTGTTTTGGAATTGGGTATATTCTAGGATGATAAATAAATATACAGATGTAATTCAAAACAGAAATTCAGATCCAGGATATAATGGGTAGTCAAAATAGATGATATACTCCTGGTAATTCTGAAAAGTAGTCAGTTTATTGAATCTTTGCATCTATCTGCATTCCATATGCATCCCATATGTACCTTTTCCGCTCTACAATAGTACCCCCAAGTAATTATGTAGAATTAAATTTTAGTTGGCTTTCTTACTGCAAACGTTCAAAGTCAGTCTAAGTAAATTATCAAAACCTCAAAAGAAGAATTGAGAAAAAAACTGATTGAGAAACAAGTGAGCTGAGCTGCCTAGAGAGAGCCATTCAAAGGTTGATTCAACATTTTCCATTTAGGCACATTCAGAAATGACCGCTTATTATACTTTTCCCCCAAAGAGGCAAGAGTTCAGTGTGTAGTGTTCCCCAACCACTTAGTACTCTACAAGCATAAACTCAGTCAGGCTTATATAAACTAACTGCAGAACTTCACAGCTGCTGCAAAACTCTATTGGCCAAATCGCGCTCTGGTTTAAGTGGATTTACCAGCACAAGAGTCAAAATGGAGCTCAGTTTGGCCCATAGTTCATGTATTGAATCTTTCTATTTACTAATTAATATAATCTATTTTATGTATTTCTAACTGATGAACATGCAGTCCATATTAATACCTGTTATAACAAACTGAAATAGTATATAAATAGTCAAATGTGCTGTTTTAGCACCGAAATCAAAATATATGGGTGAACAAATCTGTTTTTAGTTTTTTCTAGGCTGTGCCTGCCTCTTTTTGGTCTGAGCTGTAGCTGTCAGCAAGTGGTCTCATTGTTCCTCCTACCATGTAAGTTGAGGGCCTTCATCAAACAAAATGCTGTGCCAATGTGTATGAATAAACTAAACAAATAGACCAATTATCGACCAGATGATGATAAAATGCATATGAGAATAAAATAGAAGGTCACTCTGACACTTTTGTGCATGTGCGTGCACACACACACACAGTATTTTGTGTGAGAGCTCTCCACAGTTTAGCTGAGAAATCCAGCATCTTCTCCTCATCTGAAATTAGATACATATCAACAAAACATTTGTTGGCATTACTGAGTGCTGTTTCAGATAGATAATGTACCCAGTAAATGTGGTCTTTTATTTTGGGTCTTGCATGGCTTGCTGGCTTCCTCTTCATAACTACAATAGATCTGACCTTCAATGGCACTGAAGCCCAACTCCTCAAAGATATTTAGGATAATTTCAATGGGAGTTGGGCACCTAAATACCTTTTGAGGGTCTGGGCCTCAGAAGAAGTGCCCAGAGCCCTCAGTTTATTTCATTGGGAGCGCCGTGCTTTGTGGGATCACACCTTGAGAACCGGGGAAGCATGTTCCTACAGAAGATGTTTCTAAAAAAAGCTGGTTCCCTGGAGAAACATCTTGTCTTCTGCTTCAAAAGCCACTTTTCGCTAAATTCTAATGGGCCTGGTTGTTAAATCTTCTGACATTGCAAGTGCTCTCATTTCCCAGTAAAGTCCATGCTGTGAGCACGCATATCCTTTGCAGGGTTTATTTGGCATGCTTTGGTAGGATTGGGTCCTGTGTGCAACTTATTAAAATTTAGCTGCCACTAGGGTGCAGACAGTTTGTGACATCATACCACAAAAGAGCTTCAGTTATTGTGATCCAGCTTTCTTATTAAACACAACACATTTCCATAAAAATATTTATTTATAATTAGGGTTCATAAACATGAGCTGAAGGTCAAACATAGAGGATTATGAGGCGTCTAGGGCCTTGTCTACACTACAGGACTATTTCAAATCTACTTAAGTCGAATTTGTGGATTCGACCTTATGAAGTCGAATTTGTGTATCCATACTAAATACACAAATTCGAACTTCTGAGTCCACATTCACGGGGCCAGCGTCGAATTTGGAAGCGGTGCACTGTGGGAAGCTATCCCACAGTTCCCGCAGTCCCCGCTGACCATTGGAATGCTGGGTAGAGCTCGCAATGCCTGCTGGGTGAAAAAATGTGTCGAGGGTGGGTTTGGGTTATTGTTGTCATTGAACCGTCAATCACGCCCTCCCTCCCTGAAAGCGCCGGCGGGAAATCTGTTCGCGCCCTTGTCTGGTCGGTTACAGCGCGGACGCCACAGCACTGCGAGCATGGAGCCCGCTGCGATCATCGCTGCACTTATGGCCGTTGTCAACTCCTCGCACCTTATCGTCCACCTCTGCAACAGTCAGCTGCTGAGAAACCGGGCGAGGAGGCTCCGGCAGCGCGGTGAGGAGAGTGGCACAGACCTCTCAGAAACCAGGGTACGCCGGGCAGTGGAGATCATGGTGGCAATGGGTCACGTTCATGGTGTGGAACGGCGATTCTGGGCCCGGGAAACAAGCACAGACTGGTGGGACCGCATAGTGCTGCAGGTCTGGGATGACACAGAGTGGCTGCGAAACTTCAGGATGCGTAAGGGCACTTTCCTTGAACTGTGTGACTTGCTGTCCCCTGCCCTGAAGTGCCAGGACACACGCATGCGAGCAGCCCTGAGTGTGCATAAGCGAGTGGCCATTGCTCTCTGGAAACTAGCAATGCCAGACAGCTACCAGTCAGTAGCGAACCACTTTGGCATGGGCAAATCTACCGTGGGGATTGCTGTCATTCAAGTAGCCCACGCAATCGTTGAGCAACTGCTCTCAAAAGTAGTGACTGTCGGAAATGTCCAGGTCATCATAGATGGCTTCGCCGCGATGGGATTCCCAAACTGCGGTGGGGCTATAGATGGGACTCACATCCCTATCCTGGCACCAGCCCACCAGGCCAGCGAGTACATTAACCGAAAGGGCTACTTTTCAATGGTGCTGCAAGCTGTGGTGGACCATAGGGGACGTTTTACCAACATCAACGTCGGGTGGGCGGGCAAGGTTCATGACGTGCGTGTGTTCAGGAACTCTGGTCTGTTTAGACGCCTCCAGGCAGGTACTTTCTTCCCGGACCACAAAATAACGGTTGGGGATGTGCAGATGCCTACAGTGATCCTCGGGGACCCGGCCTACCCGCTAATGCCCTGGCTCATGAAGCCCTATACAGGCGCCTTGGACAGTGAGAAGGAACTCTTCAACTACCGGCTGAGCAAGTGCAGAATGGTGGTGGAGTGTGCTTTCGGACGTCTCAAGGGGAGATGGCGGAGCTTACTGACTCGCTCGGACATCAGCGAAAAGAATATCCCCGTAGTTATTGCTGCTTGCTGTGTGCTCCACAATTTATGTGAGAGCAAGGGCGAGACCTTTTTGGCCGCTTGGGAGGTTGAGGCAAATCTCCTGGCTGCTGTTTACGATCAGCCAGACACCCATGCCGAGAGAATATCCCAGCGGGAAGCGATGTGCATCAGGGAGGCTTTGAAAGCGAGTTTCCTCGCAGAGCAGGGTAACCTGTGACTGTCCACTTGATTTTAAGAGAGCCTGATCATGGGCCTGTGTCTGTATGTGTCGAGTTAGATCTGAGCTCACAAACCCGCTTCTCCAAGTTTCCCCCACTTCCAAAGCACGTTTTAAAACTAAGGAAATGTTACAGTAATTAATAATAAATCTTTCGTTGACTTTGCATTTCTGTTTCTTGGTTGAAACATGGAAGCATTCTGTGCTGGGTAAGGTGTGCACTGATGTACAGAGCGCTTGTCCAAAACAGGATGGACAGCCTCCTGCTCCTACATAGGTCTGTGGGGTGGGGGACGGTTTACGGTGGTTGTGCATGTAGGGGGAGGCTTGCAGGAATGGGTGGGTTTGCAGGAAGGGGTGAGGGGTGCCGTCTTTGGATAGGGGTTTACATGACGGCTGTGGGCTGTGGGTTTGGGCGTTGGAAGGGGTGAGGGGTGTGGGGGAAGGGTGAGTATCTGCCCCTGGATGAGGGCTCTTTTTGGGGCTCAGGGCACCGGGGAGGATCGTGGCTATGGTCGAAGTGCATGTGAAGGGAAGCCTGCCTTTACATTCGGGGATGGCAGGCACCAGGACCCTGGACAAGCATACACATCAACGAAAGACCCGGGGCAGCATACACCACACAGACTGACCCTGGTGCCTAGTGACTGCAGTCTGTGTGTGCCCTGCAGTTGACCCTGCACCCAAGTCTGTACCATGGTACTGTGGGCTATGCACTGCAATTACAATTCCCCCCCCCCCACACACACACACCCACAGAAAGTCTTCTGACACGAGAAACGTGACGGAAACAGTGAGTAACACCAAACCGCTTTTAATAATGTAGTACACAGTGGGGGGTTTAAACTTGGAGTTGGGACTGGTTGATGCTGTAAGGAAAGAACTTGTACAAATTTACAGCGCGAGAGTTGTCTCGAACATTAGCGGTCTGCTGCAGTGCAGGGACAGTTCTCACGGCCCCTACCGCCCCTCCTTCTTGTAACTTTGGGTGAGGGGGGGACAGGACTTCTTGGCGTTGGAGGGCGGTTGCAGATGCACTGCAGGGGGGCTCTCTCCTCCTGCCTGCAGTCTTGCAGAACATCTACAAGGCGCCGGAGCGTGTCCGTTTGCTCTCTCATTAGACCAAGCAGCGTTTGAGTCGCCTGCTGGTCTTCCTGCCGCCACCTATCCTCCCGTTCCATGTGTGTGCGATGCTGCTGACAGAGGGTCTCCCTCCACTGTCTCTGCTCTGCCGCCTCCGCTCTGGAGCAGGCCATCAGTTCCTGGAACATGTCGTCCCTAGTCTTTTTCTTTCGGCGTCTAATCTGAGCCAGCCTCTGCGAGGGGGATGCCGGGGCAGTCCGGGAAAGAGCCGAAGCTGTGTGATGCGAAAAAGTAGGTGATTTCCTTGAACACATACATGTTTGCCAACAGTGAACACAGTCTAGTCAGTTTCAGTTAACAACACCAAAGAGGGCACCAAGTATCAGGAGATCTCAGAACTAGTCCGAGATTTCGGAATACGCTCTCATTGGTGGCGCCATTGCACTGGAGAGCGCACAAGCGAGGAAAGACAGCTGCATCCCTCTTGCGTAAGCCTTACAGTACATACTGCTTATCAGTTAGTGGTTAGCTGTGCTCTCCTGCTACAGGCAATGTGCAAAGAAGAAAGGATGAGCCTTTTGCAGCCCCTCCCGCCAGTGCACGGGAACGATCAATGGATGCTTGTTCTCTGTGGCCTCTCGCACGTGGCTGTTAGGCGAGGGTCATTGTTATGCAACCTAATTGTAAACCATTAACAATAGTAACACTACACTAATTGCCCTACTTAGATGCAGTATTTGCAGAACGAGATCACCCTGAGGCGGGTCACTCGTGCCCAGAAAGACAGGATGTTACGGGAGTCGGGGACGCACTGCACAGACCAGGACCATATGCAGCAATGCTAGTCCAGGCAATGGTTCCACTCTATATTCGGATGTCCTGGCGTGGAAGAGTCTGCTTCCACGGAGCGCCCAACAAGGCACCTCTTCCGACGAACCTCATGCGGAGGCTTTGCGAGGAACTGAATGACACCTTCGTGGAAATGTCGCTAGAGGATTATTTTTCTATCCCCATTTGTGTGGACCTTCTCTTCATATAGTTTAATATTTAGAATTTTGTAAATACTGTTTCTATTTTTTCTATAATAATGTTATAAAAAATAAATGTTTATACGTGTGTAGCACTTACCGCCTGATCCTTCCCCTGATTCCGAGTCCGGGTTAACGGCAGGGGAGGGTTGGTAGGAGATCTCTGTGAGGATGATGAAGAGATCCTGGCTGTCAGGGAAAGCGGGAGTGGGTTCGCTGTCGCCTGCGCCGTCCTCAAAAGACCCTTCCTCTTCTTCCCCATCGGCGAACATCGAGGAGGAACTGTCCCGGTACACTATTCCGTCCTCGGAGTCCACCGTCACTGGTGGGGCAGTTGTGGCAGACCCACCTAGAATGGCATGCAGTGCCTCGTAGAAGCGGCATGTCTGGGGCTGTGCTCCGGAGCGTCCGTTTGCCGCTCTGACTTTTTGATACCCTTGTCTTAGGTCCTTGACTTTCACGCGGCACTGCATCGCATCCCGGCTGTATCCTTTCTCTTTCATGGCTTTCGAGACCTTCTCGAAGGTCTTCGCGTTCCGCTTGCTGGAGCGCAGCTCCGAGAGCACAGACTCCTCGCCCCACACAGCGATCAGATCCATGACTTCCCGGTCAGTCCATGCTGGGGACCTCTTTCTATTCTGGGATTGCCCAGACTCCTCTGCTGGAGAGCTCTGCATCGTTGCAGGTGCTGCGGAGCTCGCCCCGATGTGCAACCAGAATGTCAGATTCAAACCGCCCAGACAGGAAAATGAATTCAAATTTTCGCGGGTCATTTCCTTTGTGGCTGGGCAGAGAATCCAAGCTCGGACTGCTGTCCAGAGCGTCAACAGAGTGGTGCAGTGTGGGATAGCTCCCGGAGCTACTAAGTTCGATTAGCATCCACACCAAGCCTAATTCGAGCTAGCCGTGTCGAATTTAGCGTTACTCCACCTGCTGGGGTGGAGTACCAAATTCGAACTAAAGAGCCCTCTAGTTCGAATTAAATGGCTTCCTGGTGTGGACGGTTGAGCGGTTAGTTCGAATTAACGCTGATAAATTCGAATTAAAGTCCTAGTGTAGACCAGGCCTAAGTATAACTAAGCTACATGGGTTTTTTTTCCTTCTTCTCAGAACGCAAGACCAGGAGCAATAACATTTTCATTGGTCAGTCCTGAATGTCAATGAATAGCTTTCATAGGTGTTCCTTGAATGAACACATATGAAGGAGAAAATACAACTAGAAGATTAAGAAGAGAACTGTACATTAATTGTAGCTTGACTCTTATTCAAAGATCCAATGATATCCTCTTGAAATAAAAAAAATAAAAAAGGAGAAAACAGAAAACAAGTTGTAGTTTTCCTCTATTTTCAATTAAATCTATTTTTTAGATTATTAAAAAAAAGTCCTAATCATTATTAGCAACTTATTTAAAATGTTATGGCACCTAGCATTTGTTATGAGAAATGAAAAAGAATGATTAGCTTAGTTGTAATAAAGATATCTGAAATGAGGGTAATGGGACTTTTGCTTTTTGTACATTAGTTATCGGTTCTTTAGCTACAAAATTTCCTTCAGCTATTATAAGTTCTTAACTAAAGGAAAGAATGATATTTTTGTTAACTAATTGTTATCCACGAGTAGAGCAAAAATAATTAAATTCAATATTAAAATTAGCAGCACAAGTGATACAGTACTGTACTGTATACTGATTCTATTATCATTAGTGGCTCAAGTCTTCCATGGGTGTAAGTTGGCATAGCTCAAATGACTTCAATGGAGTTATGCCAATTTACACCAGCTGAGGATCTGACCCATCATATTTGATTCAGTAGAAAATCCCTCATTTTGAATTTCTTGAAGCAAAATTGCCAGTTTGTCATAGCACTAGAATTCTGCAGAAAACAGGCTCACCACAGAATTTATCTCCATCTTGCCACAGACCACTTGCCTAGAAAAGATAAAATGGGATACTGCATTGGCATGCAGAGTGCAAGAGGTATGATAAAATAAAAATAGAAAATAAAGTTAGCAGTGAAGTTTCCACCCTGACATCCGCTGGAAAAAATATATGCATAAATGAAAAGGAATATTTAGGTAGGTGAAGCTGGTAACTGTATTTCATGAAAAGTCATCAGTGTTTTTTACTGGCATCAGGTGTTAACATGCTTTATGCAAAGAATTTGTCTGAGAAGGCATGCAAGGACTTCCAAGACCTAATACTAAGAACAAGATGCAGCTGGGGGAAATACCTTGTGAATCAAGGGAATGGATGCATAGAACTCCAAGCAATGAAGCCCTACAGGAATATTTTCACTTTCTGCATATATCTCACTTACGATGACCCAGACAGATGAGGCTTCCAGGAATAATTCTTGATGTCATTGAGTAACATCTCCAGAACTTTACTGCCCACACTGGTCAGACATCTGCCTCAAAGTGTTGAGCAATAGTTACACTGTGGGTTTTTTTGTTTTTGTTTTTCATATCACCACCAGTAAAACAACATACACATACAAGTGAACTCAATTTCCAAGCAGATTCCATTAGAATGTTCCATGGTTCCTAAGATTTCCTTGAAATGACCAATGCCTGTTTAAATTTGGCTGAGGGGAAAAAAAGCAAGAATGTGAAGGTTGTTGATTCAGCAGATAATGTGGCTCCCATTGAAGAGTGAAGATTACCATTCTTCCAAGCCTGGACATGAGTAGAACAGATGAAGGGTATAAGAATTAAGAGCCTTTTGTACCATGGAGAGGTTGTGACTTTCTGTAACTGGCTTCAAGAAGACCCTTGTTGCTGTAGCTAGGAGTATTTGGGATAAGTTGCTTAGATTTTGCTTGGAGAGAGAGTGAGACAGCTCCTGTTTCATTTATCTGCTTCATTAAGTTTAGACTATATTTGTCTATGTTTGCTTTTCTACTTGTGCTTGGAGTGTGTCTATCTGTGCTCTGTTTCACTGAGTCTAGAGTTTATTTGCCTGAGTTTGCTTTCCACTGCCTGTGGACTATGTTTGCTCTGTGCTCTGTTTCATTGAGTCTGGACTTTATGGGCCTGAGTTTGTTCCACAGCATTTAGACTATGTTTGTTTTGCTTTCCAGAGCTTGAGAATGCGGCTATATATGGCCTGCCATTGCTTAGAAGAGTGTCTGTCTGTATCTGTATTGTGGTTAGCACGGGCATACTCCTATGCTTGCTTACCATTTGCCTAGCTATCTGTTAGCATCTGACCTGCCTTTTGCCTAGTTTCTGAGCTATCACTCTGGATTCAGTCAACAGAGGGAATCTAGAATAGACTGGGCATGGCATAGACCATAAGTATTACATGATATCAAGGCAAATTTGTTAAGATGACTGATCATGGTGACATATTTTCCATTTCTCAAGTATGAATATAGAAATACTACAAAAATCTAAGGTACCCTTGCAGGTGTATAGAAATAACTGCTGCTTCAGCATATTTTTTAGATTTCCATCAGACGACAGCACTCAAATGTCAGTCAGCCACATCTTGGAAATACATGCCAATGTTATATCCAGAAAGAACTCACTGTTATATCATAGAGAACATCAGCTTCTATCTATGTATTTAAACTGTCAGTAGATGCAAAAGTAGACCAATAATGAGCACTTCTGAATCCCCTGCCCCCGCTCCCTCATAATATATATATATGCAATTGAAAATAATAATTAAAAAGAAATACATAGCTAAAAAACAAAGTTTCTCTTCTTGCCTTCTCTTCTCCCAACACAGGCCACCAACCACGCAGAGAGAGAACAAAATTAAAACTGTTCCCAAAACACAACTTAAAAAGAGGTGGGGTGCGGCATGAGCTATGGATGTGGGTTAGTGGGACTGACACATCAATGGAAAGGAAGGGGAAAGAGTCAAGGATGGAGAACAGAATAGAGTTGAGGAAGTCATCTATGGAATCAATGGGATTAAGGGAGAAGAGTGTGGAGAGGAAGTGGCCCAGAGATGCAGAGAAGCTAGGGATGTCAATACATCACAAAAGGGCTGTGTGACAACAAATGTAGATTTAAGGATAACCACCTGCTGGCAAAAGAACTGGTGGTTGCAATGGTAAGGATCATCATTAAAAATTCCCATGTCTCCTAATCAGGTAAAGAATCTGGAAGAGCCCAACATAAAGATGACCTGAGTCAGCATTTCTAGTTTTGCTAACCCTTAAATCCACCCCTGTTGATTAGTTCTAATTTTAACTGTTGGCACATTGAACACAAGGGAGGCAGAGGCTCTAGGGATCAGAATTTGATACATTAACTCTGAATACTATCTTACTTTATAAATAAGATAAATAGTCCCACTGAAGTGATTGGGACTAGTCTTGGGGTAAATTCTGACACAATGTGAGGGAAGGGTGTCAGATTCTGATCCTTAATATAACTATTGATGGTTTTGAATTGTTGTTTTAATCTTCCAGGATTAAAGGAAAGAAATTGACCTAGTTGAAAGCAGGACTGAGTAATATATGATTATGTAATATCTGATCCATTTTAATACATGTATATACCCGAAACATAAATACCACTTGATCAATATGAACTCTCTAAACTGATCTATAAGAAAGGAGTTGGAAAACAATTTTAAATTATGTGAGTCTACAAGAACACAGAAAATAGGGAAGGTATATACTGCATCAGAAAAAAATAAAACTGTTATCCCATATTAAAAATACATTTTAAATTAATGTAAAGGTCTTAATGAAAACTTGAAAAGTTTCCTCAGTAAAGATGAATTCTGAACACTTCAGGCTGAAAAATGTGAAATAAATCTATCACAGGAGAAAGAAAAATATTAGATTCTATGGTGCTAATTTAGGCTGAAATTTAAATTTCCTCTTTGCCACTGAGAGGGAATGGGAATTCCACTTGGCTTCAGGTTTCAACAGGAAATACTTGCACTGTTTTTAGTTGATTACAAAAAAGACATCACTACACCCATCTGCAGATTACCTATTGTTTCATCAACTCTGAAAATTATACAAGAGAAAGTACAAAGAAAGGAACATGGAACAGGAAGAATAAGCTCTGAGAAGATTTAAAAAAATATCATTCCTCTGTGTTGTGGAATTCTGTGCCATCACCACCAACTGACTGAAATCAAACTGGCAAGTGGCACAAATACAGCTAGCTGCATGTATCTGGCACACAGGTGTTTGATTCTGTTCTTGCCAGCTCAATAACTGACAGCCAGAACAGGGGGAGTGTGGGGATTGTGCTGTCAGGGATTAGACATCCATACTATTCAGTATCTCCAGACATAATACATCCAGTACGGTTTCAAAAATTACGACTTATTTTGGGTTCCCTGAAATCTCTCTGTAGTCCTCCGTCCACCAGATTACACTGCTTTCTTTAACGCAGATTCACCGTCATCACGGCACCCCTCTTACTCAGCTTGCTGAAATTGTAGGCCTAAACATGCTTTCCTTAGTCAGGCAAAACTTCCACTGACTTCAAGTCAATGAATATAATTTAGTAAGGATTGCTTGGTAAGGTCCTGAGGGCACAGAACTCTTATTACTGAGTTCACTTTTTGTGATTTTCCCTTTGGCATGAAGGTTAACTTACATGATTTTTTCCCCCAAGCCTGCAGCCAGTTGCAGAAACCTAAGGGAGATGAGACTTCACCAAGAAATGGCCAACTAAGACGTGTGACAAATTTCTATGATTGTATGGGCAGAGATACACTATGACATTTGTAGAGCCCATATTGAGATGCAAGTGTAGTAACAAATGGCCAGGGACTGACATTCTATACTGCTGACTTCCAACCAAACTGATAATATGTATGTGTACCTGGGGTTGTACAATAAGGAAATGAGTGACATAAATTCTTATGAATTCTTTACAGCAGGGGTTGGCAACCTTTCAGAAGTAGTGTGCCGAGTCTTCATTTATTCACTCTAATTTAAGGTTTCACGTGCCAGTAATACATTTTAACGTTTTTAGAAGGTCTCTTTCTATAAGTCTATAATATATAACTAAACTATTATTGTATGTAAAGTAAATAAGGTTTTAAAAAATGTTTAAGAAGCTTCATTTAAAATTAAATTAAAATGCAGAGGCCCAGGACCGGTGGCCAGGACCAGGGCAGTGAGTGTGCCACTGAAAATCAGCTCGTGTGCCGCCTTTGGTTGCCTACCCCTGCTTTACAGGCTCGTGTGCCATAGGTTGCCTACCCCTGCTTTACAGCATGTGCTTTGGAATAAAATCCACTACCAGTATACCAGTGCCCATATTATAGAGATAGTACTAGTGCACCCTTGCTATTGCTGAGCTGACAGAAATGTTACCCGGAAAGTATATCCAGTGGTCTATATTTACAGAGTGGTCTAGCTGTACATCAAAATTGCAGATAGGGCACTGCTACACTGCAGTTAAGGAGGAATGGTTCTGCTGTCTCCCTGCAGTCTAAGTAGGAAGACTGCTTACCTAACAGAGATCGCTAGAGCTCAATCCAATTGCCTGGGCTGATTAGGCCCTTAGTGATAAGTATTGAAAAGTAAGTATTTGTATTGAAGTAGCACCTAGAGGCCTCAAATGAGATCAGATCCCATGTGCTAAGCAGGGGTGGCTCTAGCTTTTTTGCCACCCCAAGCATGGCAGGCAGGCTGCTTTCGGCGGCGTGCCTGCAGGAGGTCCCTGGTCCCACAGCTTGCCTGCAGGAAGTCCACTGGTCCCGCAGCTTCCGCATACCCGCCGCCGAATTGCCGCCGAATCTGTGGGACCAGCAGACCTCCTGCAGGCAAGTCGCCGAAGGCTGCCTGACTGCTGCCCTTGCAGGGACTGGCAGGCCACCCCCTGCGGCTTTCCGCCCCAGGCACGTGCTTGGCGCACTAGTGCCTGGAGCCGCCACTGGTGTTAAGTGCCGTCACACATTTAATAAAATACAATCCTCAAAACAGACAAGGCACTATTATTATATTTCCTTTAGAGAGGAAACTGAGGCCCAGAGCGATGAAATGAATTACTAAAGGTCACACAGGGAGTCCATGGCAGCACTGAAAACTGAGACCAGGTCTCCAGAGTCCCAGCCTGATGCATTAAACTCAGGAATATCCTTCTCTAGCAGTATTTCTTCTGTTTCACCAGTGGCCAAATCACATACAAGTGAATGCAGTTTTCCCCAGTTTGTTTTCTAATCAGGCTCAGGAATACATCTATGAGTCTTAAAACCCAAGTGAAGTCTCATTGTGGTGTTTGTTTTCCAACTGAAAATCATCCCTATTTCTGATTTTTGGACAGAGAGCAAGCACTGACTAATAGTTTATGTATTAGGAGAATATTCTCATTTTCTACTTGCTGCCTGGCTCTGGTTATTGTTATGAGCTGTTTAGAGAATGTTGTTTAGAATCTAAAAAAGGGAGAAAAAAGGGACATACCTGATGACAAGTTAGACCCACTGCGATGTTTGCCTCTGTGTTTTCAATGGCACAGAAACAGCAAGCTACATGAAAGTCAGGCTGATGGACCTTTGGCCAAGAGGCTGAGAGCTACAGTTTGTTTCCCAGGGAGATGAAGCCTGGGAGTAACATGCAAGAGCAGCCCCTGTAGGCTAGCCAAGGAATCCATGTGTGACTTCTCTGCTCTCCAAATACCCTTGGTTTCTGCAGAGTCACATGATTGTTAGGAATCAGGATTTGAGACTTAGGTATGCAAAATCCCTTGGCAGAAGTAGAAAATAGTGAATGAAAATTAAATGGAGTAAGTAGCTGGATTAATACTGAGCACACAGCACATTTAAAAAAAAAAGTCAATAGTCGCCCATATACCCTTAGGTGTGCAGCCACTCAATTCTTATTGTAGTTTAATCTTATTTTTTCTTGGCAAGATTAAGCAGGTTCTTTGACCATGTAGATACAATGGAATATTTGGTAGGTAGTGGATTACACAAGGGAAAAAATCTGAAATGTTTCATTTTTTTCAAGAAATTTGCCTATTCACAACCTTCCTTATTTTGGATCTGATTCTTAAAATGGAACTTGTTGGGTGAGAGATCTGTAATAAAATTCTGATGTGCTAGTAGGATAGGCCGTCTTGAATTGTTTTCCTTTCTCTCCTTTCAGGATTCTTTCAAAAGGAAATCTAAAAGAGATATATTATTTTTAAATTTCAGAGGGCTGTTCTCACAAGCTAATGAGGGCCTGCTCTCATTGAAATCAATGACAAAATATTAAAAAGCTTGGCCAAAAACATTTAAATGTTTTACTTATGAATTCCACTATCTACTGTCTATCCATTTAATTCCATTGACTTCATGAGGTGTGAGATTGGGCCCTTAATTAAGGAAAATACATCCTTTATCACACTTGAAAAAGTCAGTCTACTTTAGAATGGGATATTCAAAAGTGCTTAGCATCAACCATATTATTCTAATCCCATTCAATCCAAAATAAAATTCCCATAGTCCACAGTAGAGGAGATTTAGCCTAACATGAAGGCTCAGATCTTCAAAGGTATTTAAGCACCTAACTCCCACTGGTCCCAAATGATTTTGAAAATCCCACCCTTAACATTTAGGGAAGAGGTTCCCAAACTGTGGTCCCTGTACTACGGGGAGAGTCAATCCATGGGGAGTAGGCTGAGTCTCATGGGATTGGCTTGTCCTCATTTTCACTTGCTAAATCACATTAAAAGAAAACTAAAAATATATCAGATATGTTCCTAATATTGCTTTGCAATTGCTGTAGCTGCCACAAGGATGTTATGTGATTGTTAAGGGCAACAGTGGCCTTTTCATTAGTGAGAGGGGAGGTGGCCCACAACACAGCATAGGATGGGGGCCACCAAATGACAACGTTTGAGAATGCCTGATTGAGGAATGTTCATCTTTGATAAAAACACCTTCTAGTGTCCTCTTCCCAATTAGTTTAAACGCCCAGGTCCAGCACAGTCAGTAGACTGAGACATCAGTCCATTAATAACTACATGGATATAACATTGCTTCAGGAAAAGGTTGCAGTAGTTTAATTGCAGTTGGATTCCTCTATCGCCATTTTTTAAATTTATAAAATCAAAGTTGTCTTGATATTTTCCCATGAGTTTGTTTAATTGCTTCAAGTTTCGGTTGCAGCAGTTGGTACCAATCAATAAAAATAGAAAATAAAATGAGTTATAGGCTTATCTGCTATAACCAATCATTTACTGGAAAATTCTTAAATACAAGGGAAGCCACAGAAATGCATTGAGGCCACAGATCTAAATAGCTTTTCATTATATGTCTAGCAATTATTAATACAATCCATCAGAAAAAAATGGTTCAGTTGTAACTCTAAAATCTACCCTGATTTAGGGTTGGTACATAGCTATCCTGCCCAGGAACATCCATAATTCTTCCTTGATTTCCTCCCTCCTTGCCCCTTACTCTGGGGGGAATGTAAATTACTCCATCCCTTTTAATGGTGCAGCTTGCTCCCCTCCTGTGTGCCCGGAGCTACTCTAGCCAGTGAGTTCATGTGGGGGGGAAGCCAGGGCTCCTCCTTCTCCACACCTCTGTCATCCCACTTGCTGGCAGCAGAGAGTGTCTGCTGAGTAGCCTTTTCTCTCCCCCTGGCTGAATTCACAATCTGAGCTGAGCAATAAAGAGATCCTTCCTTCTCTTGCTGAACAATGCTGTGACAATCTGTCTCACAGAGAAGAGGACAGGAAAAAATATGTTCCCTAACTGGGAAAATATTGAAAATTCATACACGGAGAAGTGATGGGGGGATTTCCAGAGTTTTCCCCACTATAAATAATAAACAACATCATTTGAAATAAATCAGTCAATTAGAGAAACCATAAACCAAATAATATGATCATTTTTTAAAAACTGAGCTCATGCCTAGAAAATAAACCCAAACATGACTAGACACCATGATTTAAACTTTTTTAAAGCTTTTTAAGAGGACAACAGCCAAAATCTGCATTGAAGTGGAAAGGATTTTGAAGAAGATGGGGGCAGAGGGGAATCGGTTGCTTCTGTTGCCTTGCAGAATTCTGCTTAAATTAAGCATGGGGGAAACGAGGATTTCCTATCTTGTAGACTGATCACATCAATTCATTGTCATGGGTTTTCACCATTTCTGATTCTGTATGAAAACTTAATGATGTTTGTGCCATTTTTTTACTTTTTACAATAGGAAAAAAATATGAATTGAGCGTTGGTACTTTTCAGATAAATTGTTTTGCATTATCTTTTTTAACATTTTGGAACTTTCTCCGTACTTGCGCCACACTGAAAACCATGCTATATACCCCAGAAGCTGATTACATCTAGCACAGGTGAGCGTTAGGCCATTTGCATGCCACTGAACTACTTTTGCATATTGCATTATAGTGATTTCCTTTTAAATACTGCCTTGTGCAATAGTAACATTGAGAACTCCTGTTTCTCTGAGAACAGCGCTGTTGGGTTTGCAATATAATTGGACTCATACACACGAGGATCAGAGCTGATCCAGGATCAGGTCTATGATGGCAATAAATGAGGGTTAGTGTTCTGAGATATATATTTATAATCACTCTTACTTATGTGCATGTGAAGTAAATAATGATGAAAATGCATTTGGAAAGAAAGTGTGCCTTAATTATTTTGCTCATTAGATTTTGTAACTGATTTACCAATTATGAACAAAAAGGGAAAATATTATTTCTTTTGCCCGAGTGTTTAGTATAACAATATAAGCATTGACCGTTGTGTACTTTTGGTATTATTTTCCTTTCCTGCTTATAGTCCCTTCTCATGTTTCTTCATCATTTTAGGCCCCTAATAGGGATAGGATGAGCCCATTGATGTCGGCACATGGAGGCCTGCTAGTAGCATGCCTTTGGGTTTAGTCTCCTAGCAGCAGCCATTCACATTATGTGGGCTTTCTCTTTTGGGCATTGCCCACCCCTGAAACTGACTTCAGGCATTTTTCATTGCCTGTTCTGCATGAATAGCCACAGGCCTCTTGCCAATTGTCCCCCCTTCTTGAAAGCCAGCCTCAGCCAAAGGCCTTTTCAAGTGTGATCCCAGAGTGCCACACAGGCTTTCAGGGTATTGTTGTTGAGATGAGGGCCCTGCACTGGAAAGTGGGGTCAGAAGAGAAAGCACAATAAGGGGTGATGGAGGCTTCATGCAGTCCTCAGATGCTGGCCTGTTTATTAATTTACAAAACTAATGTCACTGTCTTTAGAGAAGAGATTGAGTGAAAAAGATGCCCTTTGAAGAGAAGAGCTGCTTTTGATGCATTATCAAAACATAGGTCCCCTTATTATAGTGATTAAATTGGGGATTTTGGAGGCAGATACAGTTAATATAAATTCAGAAACATTAATAAAATATTGAAGGTCAGGATGTGCACCATTCTTTTCTGTCAATTCAGATAGAATTTATATTAATAAATTTTAAGTCTTTCATATTAATTCTGCTTAATGAATTCATATTAAGTCTTTAGTCTGAAAACCCTCTAACTACTCTGGGTGCAAATGCCTCGCCTACCCCACACATATCACACAAGTTATTAGCCAAGCAGGCACAATAGTGTGATGTCTTTAACAGAGATGGCTTTTTCTCACAAATGGAGTAGCCAAGTGTTCAAACAGAATCTGTTTTCTCTGTGTTGGCTGTGTTGGCTGGAACTTAGGGGGACTGTGCACTGTGGCCAAATCTAATACAGACACGTGTGTCAGAAGAAAATATTTGAAGGTTGAACTGTGAAAGGGCCTCAAAACTAGCCTCTAATTTGGCTCTTGCAATCAGTGGTGGGTGCAGTAAATTGTGGGTGTGAATTATAGGATTTAGGCAAATAGTTCTCTAATTTACCAGTTCAGACAGGGCTAGACTGAGATCTAATTTATAGCCTTGTTTAAGGTGCAGTGTACAAAAATCACTCTAAGAGTAACCCCAGGATGGAAATGTGTTTTCATGGTTCCCCATTGCTCCAGGAGAAAAGCAAGTTATGTAGCCTTTTATGGGGCACTGTTTACATCTCCACTCATGCTGGTTTGGTTTTGCTGACCAGCCACGGTTCCAGCACAGCCCACCCCCTACATAACTCCTTGCTCATGGGAAGGAGTAGAGGCTCTGCAGAATCTACTTTCCTCACAGCACTAGATCAATGATCCAGACAAGTTGTACATGGAGGTGGCTTATCCTCCCTTATTATCCTAAGCAAGCAAATGAGGACAAGTGTTCTTACCCACATAGTCATAGACTCACAGTCTTTAAGGTCAGAAGGGACCATTGTGATCATCTAGTCTGACCTCCTGCACATTGCAGATCACAGAACCTCACCCAGTCCTGAAATAGACCCCCAACCTCTTGCTGAGTTACTGAAGTCCTCACATCATGGTTTAAAGATGTCAAGTTACAGAGAAGTCACCTTTTACACTAGTTTAAATCTGAAAGTGACCCATGCCCCAGAAGAAGGTGGAAAAAACCCCAGTGTTTCTGCCAATCTGACGGGGGAGGGGGGGGAATTTCCTTCCCGAACTCATATATGGGAATCAGTTAGAACGTGGGCATGTGGGAAAAATCTGCCAGGAAGATACCTGGGAAAGAATTCTCTTTAGTAGCTCAGAGCCCTCCCCATCTAGTGTCCTGTCTCCAGCAGTTGGGGATTTTTGCTACAAGCAGTTGCCAATGTAGGCAGTCCCATCATCCCCTCCATAAACTTAGTAAGCTCAGTCTTGAAGCCAGTTAGGTTTTTTTCCCCCATTGCTCTCATTGGAAGGCTGTTCCAAAACTTCACTCCTCTGATGATGCCCGTAATTGAGTGAAGATGTGTGGTGGCTGACATTTTGGCCAACCCCAATATTGAGCTATGCACCTCCAGAACTAAAAACATGAGCCTCTACAGCTTGAGCTGAAGAGAACTGTACCAGAGGCATATCACTTGTGGATTGAGCACAGGGAGGGGACATGTAACACATGACCAGTGGGTTGCAGATATAAAATTAGGAGCCAGTTTTAGAAATGTGAGCCTAAATCCATGAGCCAATTTTAAGTGCTTCTAGCTATTTACATCAAAGAGTCACTTTCATAATAAGACACATTTTCAAAACGACCAGATTGAAAACATAAATCTGTCCACTCTTCCCTTGTTTTTCATAATCTGTCCTACCACATTTGTTAATTATGGAAGGTATTTAGAACTTGCTCTTTGTTTTTCCCTTCATTGATTCTCCAGTAGGGAAGTTAGTGGGCCCTATGCTCCGCTGCCTTGAACCTTGTGTAGTCATTTATAACTAGCAATATGAGTGCCAAGTGGGTGTAGAACACTAATGATAGCACCTACACCGAAGCGATGGCAAATGATGACACAAGGCAATGGACAATCAGGCCCATGAAGCCAAAGTCCTTATAACCCATTCATTTTAATGGCAGCATCAAACGATATGCCAAACACAGGATTCTTTATCCCTTCATTGAATGATGCAGCAGGAGAAGCATTTTGTGATGGGGAAAGCTTTTATCTGAGAGCAAATATTGGAAGTCATTTCAAGCAGAAGGAGTCTAATACAATACAAATTAACAAACAACATATAACAACAACAACAACAAAACAACCCGGTAGTATTTTGCCAATACTCGGGGGATTGGTTTAATTGGCTTTACAGTTCACAAATTGACAAAACTTCAAAATCAGTCTCTGAGTCAATCAAATAAACATTCAATATCCAATACATATATCTGATCATTAATATAAATATTTGATATCAAATATGTGTATTCTAGCTATTAGAATACATTGGTTACCAATTTTGAAGTATGATTACTGAATACCAGTGTTCAGTTCTTTGCAAATGATATTGCTTGAGATACTCTTGGGATATTTTCAAATACAGAATTCACTTGCAAATAACAGGACTGATTTTTAAATGCTTTTGTGTAGCAACATTAAAAAATAAAATAAAAAGAACCTCACCAAATGTTGCATTTAAATACTATTTGACCATCTGAAATTTCAAAGGAAGCAGGGAAAGACTTTTGCTATAAACATTCCTCTTTTTCAAGTTTGCTCTGATTTGAAAATGCATCCTCAAGTTACATTTAATGGGTCTGATTCTTGAGCCTCTTAAACTAGTTTTTATACCCCTATAACTCCCTTGAAGTCAGTGTAAAATTGGTGTAGTGGAATGGCAAATCAGCCCCCATAACTTTCCACTACAGTAAGCTATGTCTTCCTCCTCCCATTGACAGAGTTAGATGTAAAATATTCGCCCATAGATTATTTCCTAAGGTTACACTGCTGAGACTGTCAATCAGGGATGAGAGTACCTCACAGCATTAGAGGTTTTCCATCCCTCAGACTGTATTTTGGGTTCATATGAAGTACAGCAGCCTTGCAGAATGTTGCAACCTGTAGAATGCACTAGCAGCCATGGCACAGCTCTGCAGCCTGTGGCGAGAATTGGCCCCCTATATAAGCAACCACAGGGAATGGGATGCAAATAGACACACTTCTATAGTTACAGCTTTTTAACATTAATAAAAATAACCACAATAAAAATACTGTAGTGTAAACATGACAAGTGCTGGTCTCATGAACTATGTTTCTCTCCATGTCTTATGAACTATAATAAGTAGTACAAATGCACAGAAAGTGTTCAAGCAAACATAGCATGCTCCCTACAGTAATATTGAGACATAGTAATGGGGGTATATACATACACAAATGTGCAGGACCAGATGTTGTGGGAACCTAAAGGTATCAAGGACTAAGAAAAGACCTCTTCTTAAAATATTAGTTATGGGGAAATTGTAAAAGTTTCAGCATTTGAGTTTGGAAAACCACCCAAATATTCAGATGCTATTCTAAGCCTGAATGATCTCATTTAGTGTATTTGAGAGGTGAGAATTGAGCTTGATATCACATGAGAACAAGGCTTCTCCTTATATTTTAGACTTCTGCTTCTGGTCCCATTTAAAAAACAAAACAGGAAGTGCTAAAGTGTGCTAGAATGAAATGCTATTTAAAAAAATAACAGAAACTTTGTGACTATAAAGATGGTTCAGTTGGAATTTAAGGTCACAGTTCAGGTCATTTTCATTGCATCTTAAGCAGTTTGCCTTTCCCTATATGACTACTTAAGTAGCAACAGGGTCAGATCCTAATGCAAAGGGGATTTTCATGTGTTGGAATTAGATCCCCATATAAATTAATAGACTCTCCAATGCATTTTTCTTTTTTCTCAGTAGTGTTATGCTGATCTCTGTTCCTGCATCAGGAACTAAACATCATTTGTAATGAAAAGGGAAGAGGGGAAAGAACAAGTCAAAATAAATTTCTGAAAAAAAATAAACAAACCTGTCTTCCTTAATTAGAAAGAGAGTTTTCTGTTCTCTCACACAAAATAAATAAACTGCATGAGACTATTACATCAAAGGGAGAGCAGATATATTGTGGTTTCTGTGGTCAAGAGAGACAGACTGAGGTGGCCAATCTTTGAAGGCTACATTGTGGTATTCCAGCGGGCAGGCGAGGGAGATTTTGGCGTGCTGATGTATTTAGTCAGGGATGAGATACTGTTTGAATTTGTTCTACAAAACCATATCTGTATTATTTTTATTTTTTTACACTATCTTGTATCATCCGTGCTAAAAATTGTGTATGATGATTGTAAAATCTTCCCTGAAAGGTCATATTGCAGTATGGTGCTTCCTGACTGATAGCAGGCATTGTTGCTCTTCCAGTTGCATATAATCTGCCACATTCAATGCAAGATATCTCTCTCTCTCTCTCTCTCTCTATATATATATATATATATATTCTAACATATATATTTTCTATTATCATAATTTTCAGAAAGGATCAGCACCACAACTAGTGGAAGATTTTCTAAATTTCAGACCTAAACAAGTAGGTCCAGAAGAATGTCTGGCCATAAGTGTTACAGTGGGAACTCCTGGCTGTGGCCCTCAATTAGATGCACAAATGAGAACTGAGCTCTTTTGAAAATCTTTTGTCTTGTGGTTCCTGAGGGCCTGAAAATCTGGCCTCATGAATGTATTCTTTAGTGCCATAAATATGTGTTCGTAAGGTGTGGCTCTACATATATGAGTAGTTGGCTGATGTCTCTTCCCTGCAACATATTTTGGATTCAATCAGTCCCTAAACTCATATCTGCAGATTCACATCAGTATGCCTTGTTAGTTCAAAGAGCCCCAGGATGGTTTACAAACACAAAATGGTCTCTCTAGTTATTTCAAATGACTATTTCAAGTAGTTTTTATTATTAGCTATTGGTTTTATGAATTAGTGTGAAATGAAACCAGCAGCATATCAGAAGATCAATGGGAATGGAAAGCTGAGAGAGAGAGAGAGAGAGAGAGAGAGAGAGAGACTTTTTTGGATCCAAAAATGGATATTTCAACACATTTCCATCTTGTAAAAACATTTTAAAGATTTTTTGTTTTGGTGTGGAATGAAAATAAATTTCAAAACCTCAAAATCTGCTGTGAAACAGAACTGTTGTCCTCCAGCCATCTCTGGTGATATGTGAATACAGAAACCAAAGATTTTGTAATATTACAGTGATAACATTTATTGCAGCCTTCTACTCCCCCTGCTTTGTGGGCATGAATATTTCATAAAAGTTTCAAAGATTAATAAAGTTTTTGATATTGGGCTTTCCTAAGAAGTCCCCATCCTAACATCGGAGGAAAGATCCAGTTCAGTTAATCTGTTCAAATGCACACATGGGCGTTAGATACCCAAATCCCATTGACTTTCAAGAGGAATTTGGTGCCTGACTGCTCCTTGTGCCTTTGAAAATATCCCCCTACTTTCATTGCATTTTCTCAGGAAACCAGACCTAATGAGGCGGTGTAGAAAATGCCATTGCTGTTCCTACAGGTTTCCACAAGACATTTGACAACCCCTCTCCCTCCCTTTTTGTTACTCTCTGGAATGCAGATATTTTGGTTAATTTTCTCCAGCTGTCACAAAGTCTTACAGGAAAATGACCTCGTGGAGTGACCACTTCCCTTGTCTTGACTTAAGTAGGGGTTTTTTTCAGTGCTTTCACCACATCATCCACATCACTGTCTGAAGCCTGTAATAAGTCAGGAAAAAAGAAAAACAAAAACATTAAAAAAAAGTATGAACCAAACCTGGATGCTTGAAACAGTTTTATCAGTATATATTGCCATTTCAGATCAGTTCACTTAGCCGAAAGTTAATGTTGTTAGAGTCCCACATCTGTAGTGAGATACAGCATTGGGAAATCTTCATCTAATGTGTACTTCCTTTGGGGATATTATTTAACATACAATTTTATTTGACTCGGAGAAATACAACATTTTAAGAGTTTCAGCAAATTTGAGAAGCAAAATGTTGTTTTGATGGCTTTAAGCGTGCACTATTCAGAGGGAAAAAAACCTCACTTGATAAACCTATAATTCCAGTTTAGTTTACTGAAGTAGCACTATCAATAGAAAATCAACTAAATTCCATGCGATGAATACCTCTGACTTATACAGTAAAGATTCTGAGGCCAGATGCATAGATCTCGAATGATGGTATATTAAATGCCACGGAAAAAGTAAAGAGATATATAATAAAAACAAAGTGCAATGCTTTTGAACTGTCTTAAATCTGTTGTCTTGAGCCCTGATCCTGCAAAGACTTGAGATCAGTGGGGCTACTTCTGGACATAAAGTTAAGCACATCCATAAATCTTTGCAGTATGAGGGCCTTAAACCCCAGTTTTGCATAGAAAATCTCCTGGGCAGACCCCTGCAGCCTCACAGATCTGTTGAAGTCAAGCCTGCATGGTTCTCAATGCAAGATTGAAATCTTAGTTTGTAACAGGTCTCTTTCCTATTCTTGTGTGGACTCTCTTGTTTTGTTTTTCCTCATCGGGTAGTCCCTCTTCTTCTGACCATCTTCCTTAACTAGCATGAGTACCAGCTTAGCTGTGCTTTTATAGCCTGCCTGAGGACTTCCACTTTGCTACTCTTCCCCTCTCCTTTTGCATTTTGTTTTGTATTTTGAGACTACCCCACTTTTCTCCCTAATTTGCATGTAGCTGGGTATGAGAGTATCTGTCTTGCAGAGTAAACAAATGTCTCATTTCACCTGCAGACCATAACTCACAGACAGGTGGTTAGAAAACTGTTACAGCACCAGAACATCTGAGATTGAAGAAGGAACAAAAGATGGAAGCTGCATATTGATTGACTAAAATTTTTCTATATACTGATTGATTGTTATTCTAAAGAATTCCACATGGGATTTCTAAGATGTGTCTAGATGCTATATACATCTGAACAGCTAGATGAAAGTATTTCAACCAGAACACAACTATCAGAGGGGTAGCCGTGTTAGTCTGGTTCTGTAGAAGCAGCAAAGAATCCTGTGGCACCTTATAGACTAACAGACGTTTTGCGGCATGAGCTTTCGTGGGTGAATACCCACTTCTTCGGATGCAAGCAGTCTTGCATCCGAAGAAGTGGGTATTCACCCACGAAAGCTCATGCTGCAAAACGTCTGTTAGTCTATAAGGTGCCACAGGATTCTTTGCTGCTTCTACAGAACACAACTGCGAGTCAACCCAGATATATTTTTTTATGTAATGGCATTTCAGGGGGTTCCTTTTTTTTTCTTTTTTTTTGCCAAGGAGGTATAAATCATTTCCACATTTTAATAACATTCGAAACTCCCTGTCTTATGTTTTTAATCTGTGCCCTATTTCCTAGATCAGTGGTTTTGAACTTGTGGTTTGTGGACCCCTGGTAGTCTGCAGACTATGTCTAAGATTTCCAACGGGGTCCACACCTCCATTTGATACAGTCCCACATGGGGAATTATTAGTTAAATTGGAAAAGATGGGGATCAATATGAAAATTGAAAGGTGGATAAGGGACTGGTTAAAGAGGAGACTACAATGGGTCATACTGAAAGGTGAACTGTCAGGCTGGAGGAAGGTTACTAGTGGAATTCCTCAGGGATTGGTTCTGGGACGAGTCTTATTTAATCTTTTTATTACTGACCTTGGCACAAAAAGTTTGAGTGTGCTAATATAGTTTGTGGATGACACAAAGCTGGGTGGTATTGCCAATACAGAGAAGGACCAGGATATTATACAGGAAGATCTGGAACACCTTGTAAACTGGAGTAATAGTAATAAGATGAAATTTAATAGTGAAAAGTGCAAGGTCATATATTTAGGGATTAATAACAAGAATTTTTGTTATAAGCTGGGGACTCATCAGTTGGAAGTAGCAGAAGAGGAGAAGAACCTCAGAGTATTGATTGATCACAGAATGACTATGAGCCGCCAATGTGATATAGCCATGAAAAAAGCTAATGCGGTCTTGGGATGCATCAGGCGAGGTATTTCCAGTAGAGATAAGGAGGTGTTAGTACTGTTATACAAGGCACTGGTGAGACCTCATCTGGAATACTGTGAGCAGTTCTGGTCGCCCATGTTTAAGAAGGATGAATTCAAACTGGAACAGGTACAGAGAAGGGCTACTAGCATGATCCGAGGAATGGAAAACCAGTCTTATGAAAGGAGACTGAAAGAGCTTGGCTTGTTTAGCCTAACCAAAAGAAGGCTGAGGGGAGATATGGTTGCTCTTTATAAATATATCAGAGGGATAAATAACAGGGAGGGAGATGAATTATTTAATCTCAGTACCAATGTGGACACAAGAACAAATGGATATAAACTGGCCATCAGGAAGTTTAGACTTGAAATTAGATGAAGGTTTCTAACCATCAGAGGAGTGAAGTTCTGGAACAGCCTTCCAAGGGGAGCAGTGGGGGCAAAAGACATATCTGGCTTCAAGACTAAGCTTGATAAGTTTATGGAGGGGATGGTAGGATGGGATAGCCTAATTCTGGCAATTAATTGATCTTTGACTATTAGCAGTAAATATGGCCAATGGCCTGTGGTGGGATGTTGGATGGGGTGGGATCTGAGTTACTACAGAGAATTCTTTCCTGGGTGTCTGGCTGGTGAGTCTTTCCCCCATGCTCAGGGTTTAACTGATCACCATATTAGGGGTCGGGAAGGAATTTTCCTCCAGGGCAGATTGGCAGAGGCCTTGGGGGTTTTTCGCCTTCCTCTGCAGTGTGGGGCAAGGGTCACTTGCTGGAGGATTCTCTGCACCTTGAAATTTTTAAACCATGATTTGAGGACTTCAATAGCTCAGACATAGGTTAGGGGTTTATTACAGGAGTGGGTGGGTGAGATTCTGTGGCCTGCATTGTGCAGTAGGTCAGACTAGACAATCATAATGGTCCCTTCTGACCTTAAAGTTTATGACTGCATTTGAAATGTTTAGGTGAAAAATGAAAAAGGTTGAAAACCACTGTCCTAGATACTGTCTATTACCTCTTGAGCAGTTTTTCTGAACAGTGATTTCTTCACATCGATTGACTTTGTGATATATGTGTGCTATATTGAGACAGTTGTTTACATCAAGACAGTATGTTGCTTGTTGTATTTGTGGGTCATTTCTATAACCTCCATAACTACTGTGCGTTGGGCTTTTAAATGGACTAAGCCATTATTTTCAGATTAATTACACAAAGATTTATGTATAATTTCCAGCAGTTTAGCTGTGCTTTACAGAAGTTTAAACAAAGATTTTGAGTGATTATTGAGGAAACTGATAAAAGACAGATTAATAAAAGGGCAGGTGATGTATTATAATGACAAATCAAGATATACTTAGGGTTCTGCAGCCTCATGATGTCTATATAATAGGGGTAAGGAGCTGGAGGGATGGTGAAGTGGAAGACAAGGCGCTGGGATGGAAGGGAAGACTGGGACAAGGTTTTGGGGGATAATAGGACCTGGAGCTGGGGGTAGATTGGGGTGTGGGTCCTCTGGGGGGAAAAAAGATCTGAACATGTAATTAAAGACTGTATCATAATGCATAAGCAGAAGGGGCCAAATTAAAGTTGCAAAGGTAACCATCATTCTGCCATTTCTTAACTTCTGAGTGCTTGACTTTGAAACCTTAATGTTCTTTTAATGTAGTTTTTGTATGTATATAAAACTATATCAAAATATGCCTTATAAGTCTTTAATTACATGATCACATACTAGAGGGAGAGAGAGAACGTGCATCTATCTCTCTGTAATATATTATCTAGCTGTCTCTCTATCCATGTAGCTACAACCACTCAGATGCCTCAGTGATGAGCTTATACCTCACTCGTTATCATAGATATATACCACAGGGGTGGGTGATGTAAAAGAATGTAGATTATATCTAACTGAATCAGATAAATATATAACTGGCTGTGATGTTCAGTAATCACTGAGCCCAAGGTACTTGAAAGTGATCCTCTTTATTCAGTGACCCATTCCAACTGCCTCTGCATAACAGAACAGGGGCTTCTGCAGCCCCTTCCCAGACTTCCTGTCCCTAAAGCAAAGCCACTTAAAGGTACAGTTCCCCAAACCACACTAGCTAGTGTGTAAGTGCCACAGCTTCACTGATATTGTTATTTGAATAACTAGATTAATGCCACCTTGGGTATGTCTTCATGTGATGCAGTTAAGCCTCAGATTGCTGTGTTAACAAACCCTGAGAAGTGTTCAGCTGTGTACTTTAAGTCCTATGCTGATAACTTATGGAAGAGTTTATCCTTTAGCTCTAGTGGTCAGGAGATGTGCTTTTTAGAATAACAGTATATAAGTTAAAAAAACAGGAGTACTTGTGGCACCTTAAAGACTAACAAATTTATTTTAGCATGAGCTTTCGTGAGCTGCAGCTCACTTCTTCGGAAAGCTCATGCTAAAATAAATTTGTTAGTCTTTAAGGTGCCACAAGTACTCCTGTTTTTTTTTGCGGATACAGACTAACACGGCTGCTACTCTGAAACCTGTTTTTTTTGCGGATACAGACTAACACGGCTGCTACTCTGAAACCAGTATATAAGTTCTGTCCCTGCTGTTCCTGGGAGGGGAGAGTGGCCATCATTTGAAGATTAACAACATCCATGAAGTCCTTCTTAACCACAGATTTGTTATGATAGTTTTGGGGCAGCAGCTCAAGAAAATGCTTTAGGATTAAAGGCCAAATTCTTCCACCTTCACTCACATTGAATACTTTTACTATACAAACAGTCCCATTTGTTCCAGTAGGACTGCTTATGCAATAAGGTACTGAGTGTGAGTAAACGGGACAGTATCTGTCCCTTTATGATTTCCTGTTTGAATGAGCTGAAAAATTCATCTTCCTTTTGCAGCTTACATCTGTGAAGTGCCACTAACCACACATCTAAAGCTTGAGGATTGCTGAGTCCATTTAGGCTTAATAACAGTAATAATGTTACATAATGGTCCTGTGTGCACAAATCTAACAGTCAGATTAAAGCACATGCCTGCTCTCTGCCGGATGGAAAATACTAGTTATTATTAATAATAATATTAATAACAGGTATGAAAGAAATAATAGCTGGTCCCTTGGAATGTATACCCACCAAATATTAGCATTAAGAATTCTTTTGCTTCCCCTTTTAAAGAGAGGAGCATAATTTCCAACCTGCCAGATTTCTAAATCACCTGACAATGTGAAAGGAGGTATCTGAGTCATTCCTCCAAGCAAGAAGGTTTGTTTTTTGAGCTAGCTAGATTACTACATTATTTCAAGGCCTTCATAGGTTCTGTCTGCCCATAACTGTATAAACATCTTCCTGCTATCTTAAATAGATTGTCTTGTACTCTATAGTTCAACCTTCACTGTATGTTTGAATCTGGAATGGGAGTAAGTGGGAAAGGTCTAGATTATGACTCCCATATTCCTAGTGGTGAGCAGTTACTCACATAGGCCCTGATTCAGGAAAACACTTAAGCATGTGCTTAACTTTAAGTATGTTCTTAAATCCAATTGGATTTAACCATATGCTTCTGTAACCTTCCTGAATAAGGATGCTTTCCTGAATTGAAGTCATATGTAGTACCACTGAAATCAATAGGATCCACAATTGCTCAGACCCCTGTGCCATTGATTTCACTGGCCATCATATAGCCTTAAGTCTAAAGGCCAGCTCCTGCTCCTATTGAAGTGCAATGGCAAAACTGTCTTGAATTGACATTGACTTCTAGGGTACAGAATGTGAGCTTTTCAGGGCCAGGGCTCTCTCTTACCACCTATATCAACAATGCCTGGCGTAGTGGGGCTCCAACCTTTTTTTAGTAATTTTCAAAACAAATAATAAATAATTTAGGATGATTATTTTTGTTCTATCTCACCCTCCCTGTTCCATTTCACTTTGCTATTTATTGTCTAGGAAAGGTTTGTTTCATTAATAAAATGTGATTTGTTTGATTGTTAAGTAGGGGAAGAATAAAAGGTGTTGAAAGTGACTAGCTCTTATTCCTGTAGGTCTTGTGTGTTTTGAATCCTTTCAGCTTAGTTTTAGGTGACAAACTGCACAGCTGTAATGCCTTACATTTACCAGCCTGCATATATGAAAGATGTGTAATGTTAACCAAGCCCCTTCCCGTCCCTCATGGAGGACCACCCTGCCTGCAAAATCTCCAGGGGAAAACACGGCGTGTCCTGATCAGAAACTGCCTTTGTTGGCAGAACTACAGTATGTTGCATTAACCAAAACAGCATATTTTTTTTAAAAAAAAATGATGGTGGCTGTTTTTTATTTAAATATTCATTTTACTTGTGTAAACGGATCTCACTTGGTCTTTACATCCCAACATCACAGGACTATCTGAAAGCCTTGTTTACATTTAGCAGTGGAAATTGTTTCAAGCTTTGCACAGAACCTTCAAAAACTGATACACACTGAGCAGAAAATGTGCTGTATCTCCATCAGCAGTCCCCTAAATGGTAATTTTCCTTTGCATGGCCTTTCATGTGATAGAATTTATGTAATCCTTAATCCCTGCTGATAGTGAGCTTTTTATACTATGTAGAAACTGTTATGCTCTCTGTGGAGACCCCACATTGTGTGCACAGTCTGGGGAGCATCTATGTTTTCAGTACCTGTCTCTTATAGGTTATATCCTCCGTATCTGCCATTACTGGTTAGGCAGGTAAACACTTGTGCCTATGAGATCTCTGTTGCATATCCAGTCTCTGCTATAATCTTTTCCCTCTACCTCTTCTTTTGTTTGTATTCACCCATCACTTTTTGTCTAAATCTTAGATTGTGAGCTATTTGGGACAAGGACTCTCTTTGTGCTCTTGGCTTGTACAGTGTTTATACAATAGGTTAGATCTTAGAATCACAGACTTTAAGGTCAGAAGGGACCATTATGATCATCTAGTCTGACCTCCTGCACAATGCAGGCCACAGAATCTCACCCACCCACTCCTATATCAAACCTGTGTCTGAGCCATTGAAGTCCTCAAATCATGGTTTAAAGACTTCAAGGTGCAGAGAACCTTCCAGCAAGTGACCTGTGCCCCACGCTGCAGAGGAAGGTGAAACCCCCCCAGGGCTTCTGCCAATCTGCCCTGGAGGCAAATTCCTTCCTGACCCCAAATATAGCAATCAGCTAAACCCTGAGCATGTGGGCAAGACTCACCAGAGAGACACCCAGGAAAGAATTCTCTGTAGTAACTCAGATCCCACCCCATCTAACATCCCATCCCTGGCTAGATGCAACCTCAATATAAATAATAACACTACTGTTCTGAACATAGATACATACTACTTATATACATGTGATAGGCAGCAGTGGCAGGAAAGGTTAGTTTCTAATCTCAGTTATAAAGAGAGACCCTGGAATAATTGACTCCAATGGAGTTATCCTGGATCCAGAATAATTCCAGACCTGAATTCAAAATTTGGCTCCTGGAAACCAATACTTACACCATCAATACAGTCTGAGGAATGTAAACCTTAATAACAAACATACCTTAACACTGCCTCTCTTGTTCCTCCTTGAGTCATGGATATGTTTCAAAAGTAGCTTCTTGCTTCAGCCATTACTCTATATACATGTTAGCACAGCATAAAATAAATTACACTAGACTGTCTAATTCAGCTGGTAGAGCACAAAACTTGTAGAGCCAGATATTTCTCTCCTTTAATGTCAGTGTAACCTTATTCAAGTGTATTACTGGTATTTATTATTTGTATTATTGTAGTGTCCAAGAGTCCCTGTCATGGAGCAGGACCCCACTGTGCTAGGTACTGTACAAACAGAATAAAAAGGCAGTTTCTGCCCCTCAGAGCTTGCGATCTGAGTATAAAACAAGCGACAACAGATAGATACATATATACCAGCGACATATATACAATATGTATGTAGATAGATACATATTTACAGACAGTACTTAATGAAGCTACTCCTTTATACACCAATGTAGATGAGAACAGAATCAGGTCCTTAATCTCAAGGTGATGAGCATTTAGAACATGTGGATTTTTACTATCATGAGTTGATATTTAGAGAGGTGGTTGGCCAGTGATTTAAGCATTGGACTAACAGACAGGAAGTGCGGAGTTTTAATTTCAGGTGTCACACAGATTCCCTCCGTGGCAATGGACAAGTGCCTTAGCCTATGTGGGTCTGTGTACACAGCAAAGAAAAACCCACGGCTGGCCTGAGCCAGCTGACTCAGGCTCACGGGGCTTGGGGTGTGGGGCTGTTTCATTGCTGGGTAGAGTTCCTGGGCCAGGCTGGAGCCCAGGCTCTAGAACCCTGCAAGGTGGGAGGGTCCCAGAGCTCGGGCTCCAGCCTGAGCCCAGAAGTCTGCACAGCAATGAAACAGCCCCACAGCCCAAGCCTCTCAAGCCTGAGTTGGCTGGCACAGGGCAGCCATGAGTTTTTCTTTGCTGTATAGACAGACCCGGGGTGTCTCAGTTTTCCCATGTATAAAGTGGACATACTTATACTTCCCAGGATTGAGTCATAAATTGCAGGAAAGGGGCAAAAAAGGGTTTCTGATCAGTGGTTCTAGACATAAGATTTAGACTGTCGTTTACTGGAGCACAGGCCAAAGTCCGGCCGATCACAGCTCCCACTGGGGCAGGTTCGCTGCTCCAGGCCAATGGGAGCTGCTGGAAGCAGCGGCCAGTACATCCCTCAGCCCGCTCTACTTCCTGCAGCCCCCATTGGCCTGGAGCAGCGAACCCACAGCCAGTGGGAGCCGTGATGGGCCTGACCTGCGGACGGGGCAGGTAAACAAACCGGCACGGGCCGCCAGGTGCTTTCCGTACACAAGCGGTGCCCCAAGTTTGGGAAACACTGAATTAGTTGATCAAGACTTACCAAGGTCAATGGCAAAGGAAGAATTAGAACTACATGATAGGTGGAATTTATATCTCCAGAGCTGTATAAGATCAAACTGGAAATTCACCTCTCTAAGTGGCAAGGTCTATTTCTCATTAATCATATGCATTAAGAAATGCTTAGATCCCTCTGTGTGTATGGTTATTCCAACATATACACATTTTTTACTTTTAGACGCATGGAGATCTGGTGCAGATCTCAGATCTTTTTCTTTTGTATGATTATGATGAAGAACTTTACTACGTCATATTTGCCTTTCAATTACGGATCCTTTCAACAGTCCATTGTAATCTGCTACTGAAAAAATCTCTTTTACTTTATTTCATTTTCCACGTCACTCCTAGATCCTCCTGTACCAGTGTCATTGCTAATGTGGCAGCTATAAGGCTAAACTAAAGGGAAAGTAAGGAATGGCATTAATTTAACAGGAGAGCTAGACTTTAAAAAGAATGTGGTAGAGCTTGGCTGCTGTTGCCACTTCTTCCTCTTCTTTTACTGCCTGGCATTCCTGATGCTGGGTCTTGGATTCTGTAGCGATGCAGCATATGAATCACAGAACCCACCCTGTGCTTTGGCATAACTCTTAAAGCACTGACAGTTCCTCTTTCTTCAGCAGTAATTAAACAAGTAAAAACTGGTTATGTTGGTTAGCAGATATAAATGTGGAAAATATTCACAAATACATATCGCTGGGCGTGTGTGTCTAAAGAATCTGAGTGAGCTGTGGTCAGACTGTCTTTTCCCACATATGTACAACAAAGGTGCTTAGTTCAACAAAGAAGCTTGGCCAATGTATTTAATTTCACTTAATTTGTGTTTTCCTTTTGTTCATTTGGTTTGGTTGAGCCTTGCATTCACTACAGTTTAGTGCAGCTCTGAACAGTAGGAGGCACTGGAGATAATGAGATTGTGCAAAATAAAGTTATGAGATAAACTGATAAAACAAAGGCCTGGTCTACATGCAGCTTTTGTGATGATTTAACTAGTGCGATCAGGGTGTTATTTTTTACTGAAATAATTAGAGCAGTACAATGTCTGGTGTGGATGGGAATAAGCTATATCTTCATACTGTTCTGACCCCATCCATTTAGTGGCCGGGGGGGGGGGGGGCTGTACTGTTTTAAATATATGAACGGACACAGTTAAAGCGGTACAACAAAACCTGGGTGTATGGACCAAATCTAAGTAACTATTTCAGTAGCAGCCTTATTTGGATGAAAGTATGGCTTTGTGATTAAGACATTAGGCTGATATTCAAGAGAGCTAGATTCACTTCCCTGTTCTGCCACGTGTGAGTGACCTTATGCAAATCAAGAATTCTTTCTGTGCCTCAGTTCTCCCTCTATAAGATGGGAATAGTGACACTTCCCTCCCATGTTGCAAAGATAAATTCATTGGTTTTTATGAGGAGTTTGGTTACTGTTCTGATGGTGACCACAGAAGCACTGAAACAGAGATTCTGAAGATATTTTTCTTGGATCTGCTGAAATGATGGCACCTTAATATTTTTCTTTCATTACATGTGTCTTTGTTTTTAATATGAACATGGCTAACACTCTTAGAGAATATTATTGATAATAATCATAGTAAGAGGCCAATATGGATGCATCTGAAGCACTTTAATGACCTGAAAGTCAAATGGAAATCCTTCAAAAAAGTGGAAGCATGGACAAAATTCCTAAGGATGAATACAAAAGAATAGCACGAGCATGTAGCGACAAAAGGCTAAGACACAAAATAAGTTATCTCTAGATAGACACATAACAGACAATATGAAGTGGTTCTGTAAGTACATTCACAGCAAGAGAAAGACCGACAAAAGTAATGTGTAGGTCCACTACTTAGTGGGGAAGGAGATCTAATAATGGATGACATCAAGAAGGCTGAACTGTTTAATGCCTATTTTGCTTCCGTCTTCACTGAAAAGGTTAATTGTAACGAGATGCTTAACACATTTAATATTAACAACAAGAGAGAAGAAATACAAGCCAAAATAGGGAGATGATAGGTTACAGAATATTAGATAAGTAGATGTATTCAAGTTGGCAGGGCCTGGTGAAATTCATCCCAGGGTATTTAAGCTGAAACAATCTTGAAACCATTAGCAACTATGTTTGAGCACTCATGGACAAAGGGTGAAACTTCCAAGGCCTGGAGAATGGCAAATATAGAGCCTATCTTTTGAAAAGGGAACAAGGAGGACCCACGGATTATAGGTCAGTTACCCTAACTTCAATACCTGGAAAGATACTGAAAAAAATTATTAAGCAATGAATTAGTAACCACTTAAAAGACAATGGGGTGATAAATAGGGCTGTCAAGTGATTAAAAAAATTAATCATGATTAATCATGTGATTAATAGCACTGTTAAACAATGATTAAATACCATTTATTTAAATATTTTTAGATGTTTTTCTACATTTTCAAATATATTGATTTCAGTTACAACACAGAATACAAAGTGTCCAGTGCTCACTTTATATTTATTTTTATTACAAATATTTACACTGTAAAAAACAAAAGAAATAGTATTTTTTTCAATTCACCTAATACAAGTACTGTAGTGTGCAATCTCTTTATCATGAAAGTTGAACTTACAAATGTGGAATTATGTACAAAAAACCTGTATTCAATAAAACAATGTAAAACTTCAGAGCCTACAAGTCCAATCAGTCCTACTTCTTGTTCAGACAATTGCTCAGGGCCATATCTATGCACCAGCAAAGCAAGCAGGTGCTTGGGGAGGCACATTTGCAGGGATGGCATTCGGGCCATCCTTGTTTGTTTGTTTGCTTGGGGGCGGCCCTGCGAGCGCTCACCCAGGTAGATGGTGTCCCGGCCCCTAAGCTGGCACTGAAGTCCAGGTGGAAGAGCCGCAGCAGGTGGCCAAAGCTGGCCCTGGGACTGGGGTCCAGCAGCAGCAGTGCGTCGTGCGTGGGGGGGGCCTGGGCCTGCAGTGGTTCATGCTGCCGGCCACGGCCGAACCATCCGGCAGGCTCCGACACATGGAAAGCAGGACATTTGGGCTGGGGGCCTCCCTGCGAGGTGCATGGAGCTGCCTGCGAGTGCCGCAGGGAGGCCGCCCCCCAGCGCCACAGCTGGGGCTGGGTGAAACGGCCTGAGCTGCCCAGGGGCTGCGGCAGGGTGGCCAGGAGCAGCAGTGGGGCCATAGAAGGGACCGGTGCCTGGGACGCTGCCATGCGGGGTCCATGTCCCGCTCTCCGGGGCTCCATTCCCCGCCAGCTGCTCCCTCTGATGCTGCCCTGCCCTGGCTACTCAGCCCCCTGTCGGGGCGGTCTCCCTGGCTCTGCCCTCCCAATTCCCGGCCGGTCCTGGAGGCAGGAGTCCCTGCTGGAGTGAGCCTGGGCTGAGGTGTGGCCAGGGAGCCCTGCTGCTTACCCCGACCCTGCCAGTGCCAGAGCAACTGGAGGTGAGGGGGGAATGGGCAGAGTCAGGGCCCCCCAGGGTGCCTGGAAGGAGTTGGGTGGATGCAGCCTCCGCCCCTGCAAGTGTCATGAGTGGGATGCTTATGACTTGCCCTGGGAGTGAGTTACCAGTGACCCAGGGCTGGGGCGGCCGGAGGGTGCAGGTGCTGGGGGGAAAGCCCTGGTTGGGGCGGCAGGGGGTGTGGGTGTGGCGGGGAAGAGCCCAGGACTGGGGAAGCAGGGGGGTGCGGGAGGGAGCCCAGGGCTGGGGTGGAGGGCAGCCAAACATTTTTTTGCTTGGGGTGGCAAAAAACCTAGAGCCGGCCCTGCTCAGACAAACAAGTTTGTTTACATTGGCAGACGATAATGCTGCCTGCTTCTTGTTTACAATGTCACTTGAAAGTGATCATGGCACTGTTGTTGCCAGTGTTGCAAGATATTTACATGCCAGATGCGCTAAAGATTCATATGTCCCTTCATGCTTCAACCACCATTCCTGAAGACGTGCGTCTATGCTGATGATGGGTGCTGCTCAATAACAATCCAAAGAAGTGTGGACCGACGCATGTTCATTTTCATTATCTGAGTCAGATGCCACCAGCAGAAGGTTGATTTTCTTTTTTGGTGATTTGGGTTCTGTAGTTTCCACATCTGAGTGTTTCTCTTTTAAGACTTCTGAAAGCATGCTCCATACGTCATTCCTCTCAGATTTTGGACAGCACTTCAGATTCTTAAATCTTCGGTCAAGTGCTGTAGCTATCTTTAGAAATTTCACATTGGTATCCTCTTTGCATTTTGTCAAATTTGCAGTGAAAGTGTTCTTAAAATGAACAACATGTGCTGGATCATCATCCGAGACAGCTATAACATGAAATATATGTCAGAATGTGGGTAAAACAGAGCAGGAGACATACAATTGTCCCCCCCAAGGAGTTCAGTCATAAATTTAATTCACACATTATTTTTTTAACAAGTGTTGTCAGCATGGAAGCAGGTCCTCTGGAATGATGGCCAAAGCATGTGAGGCATATGTATCTTTAGCTCATCTGGTATGCAACTATCTTGCAACGCCAGCTACAACAGTGCCATCTGAATGCCTGTTGTCACTTTTGGATGACATTGTAATTAAGAAGTGGCAGTATTATCTCCCATAAATGTAAACAAACTTGTTTCTCTTAGCGATTGGCTGAACAAGAAGTAGGACTGAGTGGACTTGTAGGCGCTAAAGTTTTAAATTGTTTTGTTTTTTGAGTGCAGTTATGTAACAAAATCTACATTTGTAAATTGCACTTTCACGATAAAAAGATTGTTCTACAGTACTTGTATGAGGTGAATTGAAAAATACCATTTCTTTTGTTAATCATTTTTACAGTGCAATTATTTGTAATAAAAAATATAAAATGAGCACTGTACACTTTGTATTCTGTGTTGTAACTGAAATTGATATATTTGAAAATGTAGAAAAACACCCAAAAATTTTAATAAATTTCAATTGGTATTCTATTTTTTAGCAGTGCAATTAATCACAACTAATTTTTTTTAATTGTCATTAATTTTTGAGTTAATTGTGTAAATTAACTGGGATTCATTGACAGCCCTAGTGATAAGTAATAGCCAACATGGATTTGTCAAGAACAAATCATGCCAGACCAACCTAATTTCTTTGTTTGACAAGGTTACTGACCTAGTGGATGAAAGTGAAGCAGGAGTCTTGATTTATCTTGATTTTAGTAAGGCTTTTGACATACTCATAAGCAAACTAGGGAAATGTGATCTAAATGAAATTAGTCTAAGGTGGGTGCACAACTGGTTGAAAACCCATATTCAGAGTTGTTATCCATTGTTCACTGTCAAACAGAGAGACCGTATCTAGTGGGGTCCTGAAGGGGTCAGTCCTGGCTCCAGTACTATTCAACGTTCTCATTCACAACTTGGGTAATGGAGTGGACAGTATATTTATAAAATTTGCAGACGACACTAAGCTGGAAGGGGCGATGAGCATTTTGAAGGACAGGATTAGAATTCAGAATGACCTTGACAAAGTAGAGAATTGATCTGAAATCAACAAGATGAACTGCAATAAAGACAAGTGCAAAGTACTGCACTTAGGAAGTAAAAATCAAATCACAAATACAAAATGGAGAATAACTGGCTAGCAGTACTGGAGAAAAGGATTTGGGGGTTATAGTCGATCACAAATGAGCCAACAATGTGATGCAGTTGCAAAAAACAGTGATATTATTCTGGGATGTATTAACAGGAGTGTTGTATGTAAGGGTACGTCTACACTACGGGACTATTCCGAATTTGCATAAACCGGTTTTGTAAAACAGATTTTATAAAATCGAGTGCGCGCGGCCACACTAAACACATTAAATCGGTGGTGTGCGTCCATGGTCCGAGGCTAGCGTCGATTTCTGGAGCGTTGCACTGTGGGTAGCTATCCCGTAGCTATCCCATAGTTCCCGCAGCCTCCCCCGCCCCTTGGCATTTCCGGGTTGAGATCCCAGTGCCTGATGCGGCAAAAATCATTGTCGCGGGTGGTTCTGGGTAAATGTCGTCAGTCACTCCTTCCGCTGGGAAAGCAACGGCAGACAAGCATTTCATGCCTTTTTTTCCCTGGATTGCCCTGGAAGATGCCATAGCATGGCAATCATGGAGCCTGTTTCGCCTTTTGTGACTGTCACCTTATGTGTACTAGATGCCGCTCACAGAGGCGATTCAGCAGTGCTACACAGCTGCATGCTTTTGCTTTTGCATAATAGCAGAGATGGTTATCAGCCATATTGTACCATCTACCATACCATAAATTGGTAATAAGATGGGCATGGCTACCAGTCCTTTTGCACTGTTCCATTTGCTGCTGTCATAAGTGCCCCTGGCTGCTCTTAGCCAGGGGCTTAAAGTTAAAATTGGGAATGACTCCCTGAGTCAATCCCTCCTTTTTGGTATCTAAAAATAGAATCAGTCCTGCCTAGAATATGGGCAAGTGTACTAGAGAACCACTGTATCAGAGAACCAGAGAGCACAGCTGCTCTGTGTCAGATCCTGCATAGATTATGAGCTATATGCTATTCACAGGGGGTGCTCCTGCAACAACCTCACCTGTTCATTCCATTCTTCCCCAGCCTTCCTGGGCTACCATAGCATTGTCCCCCCACTTGTGTGATGAAGTAATAAAGAATGCAGGAATACTTGTTAGTGAGAAATGAGTGGAAGGCAGCCTCCAGTTGCTATGATAGTCCACATAGGACATTAAGGAGTGTGGAGGAGAGGAGCCCAGCATCCTGCTGCTAGTCCAGGGGCAATTGAATCTTTTCTTTACACATGAAGGGTGGGGGCTGATGAAGCTCAGCCCCCTGTTGCTACGATGATGATGGTTATCAGCCATATTGTACTATCTACCAGGAAAAATTAGGGCCAGGCGCCCTTGATCGACCTGACCGATGCTGGTACGCATGGTTACCAGGCCTTTTGCACTGCCCCATGTGCCAATAGGCTGATGATGACGATGGGTATCAGTCATATTGCACCATCAGCCACCCATGGCGGGGGGGGAGCAAGAATGTTGGTGTTGAGTGCTGCACCATCGCGTCTATCTGCAGCATTCAGTAAAGATAGGGTGACATGTAAAAGAGTCAAGACAGGATTGTTTTCCCTTTCACTTCTGGGGTGGGTGGGGGTGCGTAAATTGCCTAGCTATGCCCTGACCCACCGCGGACACTGTTTTTGACCCTAGAAGCATTTGGAGCTCAGCCAAGAATGCAAATGCTTTTCAGAGACTGCAGGAACTGTGGGATAGCTTGAGTCCTCCAGTCCATGAGCGTCCATTTGATTCTTTGGCTTTCCGTTACGCTTGCCACGCAGCAGTGCGCTGAGTCCCTGCTATGGCATCTGTCTGGAGATATTTAAAAAATGATTTTCGCTGATAGAACAGATTTGCCTGCCCTTACAGCGATCACGTCCGCATCGTCCATGCTGGAGCTCTTTCTTTATTTTGATTTTTAACTGCATCACCACCCATGCTGATCGGAGCTCCACGCTGGGCAAACAGGAAATATTCAAAAGTTCGCGGGGCTTTTCCTGTCTACCTGGCCACTGCATCTGAGTTCAGATTGCTGTCCAGAGCGGTCAGTGGTGCACTGTGGGATACCGCCCGGAGGCCAATACCGTCGATCTGCGGCCACACTAACCCCAATCCGATATGTTAATACAGATATTAGCCCTACTCCTCTCGTTAGGGAGGAGTACAGAAACCGGTTTAAAGAGCCCTTTATACCGATATAAAGGGCCTCTTAGTGTGGACGGTTGTGGCGTTAAATCGGTTTTAGGCTCCTAAAACCGGTTTAAACGCGTAGTGTAGACCAGGCTTAAGACACGGGAGTCCTGTTCTACTCAGCACCAGTGAGACCTTAACTGGAATACTGTGTCCAGTTTGGGGCTCCACACTTTAGAAAAATGTGCATAAATTGGAGAGAGTCTAGGGGAGAACATTAAAAATGATAAAAGTTTAGAACACCCGATTTATGAGGAAAGATTTAACAAACTGGGTATGTTTAGTCTTGAGAAAAGAATACTGAAGGGGGACCTCAGAAGTCTTCAAATATGTTAAAGGCTGATATAAAGAAGACAGTGATCAATTGTTCTCCGTGTCCACTGAAGGTAGGACAAGAAGTAATGAGCTTAATCTGCAGCAAAGGAGAATTAGGTTAGACATTAAAAAAAAATTTCTAAATTTAAGGATAATCTAAACTCTGGAATAGATTAACAAGGGAGTTTGTGGAATCCTCGTCGTTGGAGGTTTCTGAGAACAGGTTAGACAAACATCTGTCAGGAATAGTCTTGGTATACTTGGTCCTATCTCAGTATGAGTAGCTGGACTAGATGACCTCTCAAGGTATTTTCCAGCCCTACATTTCTATGATAATCAAGATTTCTGGGATGAGTTTCCTAATTTGTTCTTTCTCTCTCATTTAGGGCAAAATCCTGCTCTTCGTCACAAAAGGAGAAAGAAGTAGTGTGCTCCTAACAACAGAATAAGCACAAGCAGCCAGATCTGAACGCACTCCTAGCTAGCAGGCTGCAGGGCACAAACTGACACTTTAGTTGTGCACTTGTGCAGAGGAGGGCTTTCAGCGTCCAGTCCTGCTTAATTGCCTCTAAACACCTCCTGTGAAGCCCTGGGCACTTCCCTTTGCCATTTAACTTAATGGGAGATAGGGTTGCTAGGTATCTTGCAAGAATAGGGCCCTGGGGCTGATCCAAAGCCAGTTCAATTCAGTGGGAGTCTTTTCATTGTTTTCAGTGGGCTTTGTATCATGCTCTCTTTAAGCAAATCAGAATCTTTTAGATCTTATTTATTAAAAGATGCGTCTTCACATTCCTGCAAATGTTGAAGGATATTCTATTTTAATCAAATTCTTATTCACCTCCTTCAGGTTTTGCTGTATTTCCTTTCCTATCTTGATGATTACAAACCTGTTCCTGTCTGAATAAAGGACATGATTCTCCTTTCATTTGCTCCAGTTTCACACTGCTGTAGTTCTGCTGCCATCAGAGGAGAAATTCCTGATTTATATCAACACAAACAAGAGGAGAATCAGGACAAACATCTTTTTCTTTAGTACTCAGCCTGCTTCTCCTTACCTGAATTATTCAGTGATATCAAAATCTGGGATTGTAAAGTCTGACATCCAAATGTAACAAATATTTCTAGGCTTGCATACTACATTCTCCTAGTCCCTAGGTTCGGGGCAGGAGGAGGAACAGAAAATTCTAATATGTATGCATGGATATTTTAGCAATCTGCACTTTTAGGAAGGAAAAGATACAAAGATCAGATGACTGATTCATGGCATTTTGGTTGAAAATATTGTAGCTTTTAAACATTGCTTCAGTGGGGTTGGGGCTCTTAAGGCAAACATATTTGACATCAGATTTGGTCTCAAATGTAATCATTTTAGAATTTTCCTGTATCGAGTAATTGTCAGTTCCAAGAGCCTGAATATCTCCAGGTTTCAAAAAGAACTGTCCTGTTGTTGTTGTCCTCCCCAAAGGGGTACCAACAAAATGAACAGAGAGGTTGGGGCGGCAACTGACCCCTAAAAATCTAAATCTTCAAATATATTATAAAACATAGATGTCAGTGTTCTGCCTCCAGAAGCTGAATAATGTCTTTTGTTCCAGTACCATGTGACTCTGCTTTGAGAGAGGCTGGAACCATGAGAAGAACTGATCCTTCATCGACCCCGCAACATGCAAACTCAGCAGATGTGGAAGGGCCCATCTAACTTCTTTTTTCTCCTAGAATAGTAGGGTCAATCTGTAGTCTAGATCTGTTCTCTGTAATAGCCTGTAAAGCAAGACAGATAGACTAAGCAACAACAGTGCAGCATGAATGAGCACTTCTTCAGATGCAAGAAGGTATCATTCACCAAAGCTCATGCTGCAGAACGAACGTCTGTGTTAATATATGGTGCCACAATTTTTATTGCTCTCCTAGAATAGTTACTGAACTTTATTTGGTCATGTTACTGAAGAGAGTGGAAATAGAAACCTGGGCTTTGAATTCCATTTGAAACATATCCACAGCTGTATTGGTGCTTCAGCCAATAAGCCCAAATCCTGCCTCTCATTGTACAGACTTGTACAGATGTTAATTTTATTATTGTTATCATTCACATGGTGTCATAGGTGTGCCGTGCCTAGTGTTTTACAAACATAAAAGAAAAGTCACTTAAAGTGAGACAGTGAAAACATGAGTATGGGATCAATGAATTACTGCTGCTGAGTTCTCTTGTTTTCAAGTTAAATAGCTTGTTATAGAAAGATAATGATTATATAAGGAGTTATGATCAGGCATGATATTAGCAGGGGGTTTAAGCAAAGTGAATCTGAGCAGTGGAAGTCAAGCTGGAATAAATGTGTTCTGAGGAGGAAGTTCCAGAAGCTGAGGGCGTGCACATGGTATTTAGAAGAAGGAATGCATTTCCAAGCTGAAGGGGCAAATTGAAAATGTGGGAGAAGGAGCTAAAATGAGCTTTAAGGAGACAGAACAAAGGGCATCCAAAGGAGAGTCATAGGTAGTGAGAACAGAAATGTAAAAAAGACCAGAATTGTGGCTTGAATGGCCCCTTTGAATATGTGCTAACTACTTATGCTAAACAATCCACCTTGCATTTATCTGTGACCCTTGGAGTACCTTTTCCAGACCTGAAGAACTCTGCGAGTCTCAAAAGCTTGTCTCTCTCACCAACAGAAGGTGATCTGATAAAAGATATCTCACCCATCTTGTCTTGCTAATATCTTGGGACAGACATGGCTACAACTATACTGCATAGCCATTTAAAGGCATTTTACATAATTACATATATAAGGTATTATCTATTATGTCTAAAGTAAGCAGAATAATTTTCCTTTAAGATTAAAAGGAGGCTAAGAGGGATTTGAAAATATGGAGATAAACATGCTACCATTCTGAGAAAGCAAGATGTTGGGGGAAATGAGCTAAGATTAATAAATATCTGGTTAGTGTGGACACAATATTAGCTGAGATAATTTCTTCATAGTGGATCACAAAGATATGCATGGATATCTTAGCAATATGCACTTTAGGAAGGAAATGATATAAAGAGCAGGTGACTGATTCATGGCATTTTGGTTGAAAAGGATGGATAATTTTAATTCCCTTTGAGTATTCAATGAGCAAGACAGCACTCCATACACACTGGAAGAGATAGGACTTCAGAAAGAATTATATGGCATAATTTAAAGTGTATGGAACCAAAAGGACAGTGCTAGCAATTGTCCTGCCAGCAAGTTATGTTGCAGTGCAAACACAGGAGAGGCCATAGCATGGGGGAAGAAAATAAATTCTAAAATTTGAGAGAATACTGATGAAAATGTTTTGCAGTATTCATTCAATTCCGGAGTTGATCTTATACAGGCCATTGTCCTGCCTTGCTGAGGTTCAACAGGACTAGTGGCTAGCCTCGGACTCAGAAGACCAGGGCTCAAGTCCTCACTCTGTCACAAGCTTCCTGTGTAACCTTGGGCAAGTCACTTATTCTCTGTTCTCCATCTGCAAAACTGGGATATTAGCACTCCCCTACCTCACAGGGGTGTTGTGAAGATAAATACATGGAACTGACATCAGTGTGAATTTCCTTATTGTACCCAGGGGCTAAAATCTTCCACATCTATGGTATTGAGTTCATTGCAGGTACACCTGTATTGAGTTCATTGTAGGATCAGGACTATTTTTTTTTTATTTGTTTTTTTGTAACAGTCAACAATGACTCCTGATTATATTGAAAAGCTATGCAAGTTTCTAACCAAAAGGTATGTTTGTAAAGTTTTCTTGTGTGTTATGGATACATTATGCAAGACAAGAAGGGAGTAGAAGATGCATAGATTCAGATTTTAAGGTCACAAGGAACTATTAGATCATCTAGTCTGAATTCCTGTATAACACTGGCCTAGGATTTCATCCGGTTACCTTGGATATAAAATTTCACCTTGATTCGATATGAACGGAAGGTATTTTTAATATGGCAAAGGATGAACTGAAAACACCAGGAGTAGGGACTAACCCCACTCCCCCACCCATCCTTATGTGTGGAGTCAGAGATAATTGATGAGACTTGTTTCTGAGTCAAGAGTCATGCAGCTATTCTGTTAAGCACATAACCCTGGAGATACTCAGGTCTACCATACTTTTATGGGGGATGGGGAGGACTTTGTTGTTTTATTGGATGAGAAGTGACTGAGTACACTCTAGTCTTGTAATTTTGATTTCATGCTGGCATAATGTTCTTGTACTCTGTGGTAATCTATGAGGTGATGTGATACATTTGCAAAAATTTAATAAAAATAAACTATTTTAAAAAATTCAACACACCATGACATTTTGGATATAGGACCACCTAGTTTATGGAGCCGTTTCCCCCCCCTTATAGCCATTCTGAAATCTATTAATTTTATTTTGGTAACATGAATGTATGTTATTAACACGTCAACTGACTTCTATGGAAACTGTGATTCACTCCTGTCAGTGAGTTAATAATAAATGAAATTGCCTGCAAATGACTTTCCAAACCCTAAGCAGGCTAATATAGTAAGAAAGCCGTAGGATTCTGTTACATATACAACTGTCTAAAGAATCTCTAATTTTCACAAGAGTATAAACTGATAATAATTGTGTTCCTACAGTGGCATTTGTCAAAGGATAGGAAACTAGAAGCATTGGCCTGAAATCTGCTGTTACCAGGGGTGGCTCTAGGTATTTTGCCGCCCTAAGCATGGCAGGCAGGCTGCCTTTGGCAGGTCCCCGGGAGGTCCCCGGTCCCGCAGATTCGGCGGCACGCCTGCGGGAGGTCCGCCAAAGCCTCAGGACCAGCGGACCCTCCGCAGGCATGCCGCTGAAGGCAACCTGCCTGCTGCCCTCACGGCGACCGGCAGAGTGCCCCCCACAGCTTGCCGTCCCAAGCACGCGCTTGGCGTGCTGGTGCCTGGAGCCGCCCCTGGCTGTTACTTACAGTGATGTAAATCTGGAGTAACTCTACCAGTATAAATGAGAATGGCATGTAGTCCATTAATTAAACTTCTGTGAGGTCTGTATTATTAGACCCATTTTTCAGTTGGTAAATTGAGACACAGAGAAGTTAATTGACTTGACCCCTGGTCAGTGAAAGAGTCACTGGTATAGATGGGAAGAAAATCCTGACACCTGACTCCCACCCTCTCATAAAATCAGGAATTTTTAAACAATAGTTATGGTAGAAATAAACTTGGAAGCTGCTATGATGATGAGCTCAAAAAAGATAGACTGGAACAAGAAGATAATTTCTAAAACTTTATTTGCATCATATTCTTAGCATTTATTTTCTGGGATATTTACAGAGGGTGGTCTTGTGGTCAAGGCATTGGACTGCGTAATAATAATACTTCCTTGTCTGTGTTCTCTATTTAGATTATGTACTTTTCAAGACAGGAACTGTCTCTGACTATGTGAAACTGAATGTGGCCCCAGGATTGGTTGGCATCTCTAGGATCTCCTGTAATACAAATAAATAATAATTAATACATAAATAATAATAATTTAAACAGGCATTCTTTTATGGATGGCCATCATTCTGCTACAGCACTTCATCACAATTACATCTCCCCAATAAACTCTTATTCTAGAAATCTTCGGTTATGTGCCTCCCCATTGCAAATACCGCAAATATGAAAAATATTTTTAATTGTGAAGTTTAAGGGGCTTCCCAGACTTTTGCTCTTTTCCATTAATTGCAAGGTTCTGTTCAAATAAATGAAGTTTGTAGTCGTTTCCTTTGTGTGGACAGCCTTCTCAATCCCTATACAAATCAATGTTCTGTTGCTCTGTTAAGCCAACCATGCAGAAAATGGTTTCCAGCCTAATAATAGGAGTAGCAAACGTATGAACTCTATACCTCAATGAGGTGCTAACTTCAAAGCCTAGTTACTTGAGAGTTGGGGCCATTTAAATGCTCACATTATTAGGCAAGGAAGTCTAAGAAACAAGCACTCAGTGGGAGTCAAAGAATTTTTTAAAAAACATTTTCTTTATGCTCATCACACCACAATTCATTTAGGATGGGCTCTTTTTCTATGCCTACCAGTTCTCTAATTAAGACTTTTTCATTTGCCACAGTGTTTAGGTTGGAAAGAGTCTGGTTTCCCTGCACCCCTTCATGATTGGCATATTTTTTTCTTTCCTCCATCTCCATAATTATAATTACAATACAGCAGCTTATCTCTAGCTCAGAGGATAGGTACATTTTTCCTTCATATAACTGCTCCTAGCAGCTGTTTGACAGTGAGGCAATGCTCTGGACTGGGTCTGACCCAAAAATGCTTATTTACATTACGCAATGTTGAATGTAATTGTGAACCAGTGTAGACCAGGAGAAATTGCATTCAGCACCTGTCCGCTAATTGTGATTAAAACCCAGCTTAATCAGGATTTAATCATGATACTGCACTCAGATTGTTGCAGTTTACATTGGCCAATCAGTAGTGATCAACAACTTGTCAACTGACTTGATGGCTCAAAATTCTGTTCAATATGGTAAAGTTGTGTCATACAGATAACCATATAGAGACAGGAATATAACCCATAAAGTTGAGCCTAGAGAGTAGAAACTCAAATCTAGATTTGAGCTTGAATCTTCCACTTTGCAGCATGATGTTGTGTCCTTGAACCGTCAAATTAGTTATCTAAAGAAAGAACGTGCGCCATTTAGTCACCACTATCAAATCATCCCTCAGTGCTGGCAGGAAAAGTAGCATTTTCGTTCAAAAATACATGAACTGATAATTTTGTAAAGCACATAAAATTCAGTGAATTGTATCATTTAAATTCTTGTACGATAAATCTTTAAGGTCCATACAACTTCAATGATCCATATATTCTCAATATGATTTACAAATCTGCAGTGTTTGTTTTCACACTTCCTCATTTGTAAGTCTCATCAAAACTGACCAACATTTTACGCTGATTTTTGTGAGTCCATACAATCAGAGTATATTAGCTATGTGGGCTCTGTAAGGAAGTGCATGATCAGAGTCAGTTCTGTGGCCAGCCAGCCTAGAATAAGGTGGGGGTGAGTTGTGCCTCTCTGTTTTAGGGAGCAGCTTGCATTATCTCTTTCTGGTTTGGGGTTCTTGTGTGTTATCATTCTGAAGTCTAAGAAACAGAGTAGTGAACATAACAAGCTACAAAGTGGGATGTGAGTATTTCATGGACAATTGTTGACACATTTATATGATCTAACAATGATCACAAAATTCTGCAAAATCAGATTATTCCCCAAAACTTTTCCAACACTTTTTCCCAAAGTTCTCCATCAGCTCTTGTCTGGGCACAAAAACAAGGATTATTAGTTAAAGCTGTACACACAAAAATCACATTTAAAAATAAATTCCGCTCCAATTTCCCCCCAAAATTAAAAAATTGAAATGTTATTGACATTTCAAAATTATTTTCAAGTGGTCAAAAATGGGGGAGCTATGAAAATGTAATAATATTGTTCCTATTCAGTTGTAATTTTGAAATTGTAAACTTCAGAAATTTGTTGACGTTTCTAATGTTGAAAATTTTCAATCAGCATTAACAGTACAGAAATCTGGAAGCTAGATGCTGTGGACAAAAAGCCACCTCCTTCCCCCCTTTCTTTTTGTCCAATGACTTCAGAGGTGTTAACAGGCCACCTAGAACGATCCCTTAATACTGATGCTAAACAATCTGTTCCACCTTGCATTTAGCTGTAACACTCAGGCCTGGTCTACACTACACGTTTAGGTTGAATTTAGCAGCGTTAAATCGAATTAACCCTGCACCCGTCCGCACAACGAAGCCATTTTTGTTGCCATAAAGGGCTCTTAAAATTGATTTCTGTACTCTTCCCTGACAAGGGGAGTAGCGCTGAAATCGATATTGCCAGTTCGAATTAGGGTTAGTGTGGATGCAATTTGATGGTATTGGCCTCCGGGAGCTATCCCACAGTGCACCACTGTGACCGCTCTGGACAGCAATCTGATCTTGGATGCACTGGCCAGGTAGACAGGAAAAGCCCCTCGAACTTTTGAATTTCATTTCCTGTTTGCCCAGCGTGGAGCGCTGATCAGAGTAGGTAAGCATGAAGAGCTCATCAGCATTGTGACCATGCAGTCCCAGAATCAAAAACGAGCTCCAGCATGGACCGTATGGGAGGTATTGGATCTGATCGCTGTATGGAGAGATGAATCCATGCTATCAGAACTCCATTCCAAAAGACGGAATGCCAAAACATTTAGAAAAAATCTCCAAGGCCATGATGGACAGAGGCAACAACAGGGACTCAACACAGTGCCACATGAAACTTAAGGAACTGAGACAAGCGTACCAGAAAGCCAAAGAATCAAACGGACGCTCTGAGACAGAGCCGCAGACATGCTGCTTCTGCGCTGAGCTGCAGGCAATTCTAGCGGGGGCCACCACCACTACCCCACCCCTTCCGTGGACTCCGATGACGGGGTACTCTCAGTCACCATGCCTGAGGATTTTGCAGTTGGGAAAGATGAGGAGGAGGAGGAGGAGGAAGACAAGGTTGAGGAGAGCACACAGCACACCGTTCTCCCCAACAGCCAGGATCTTTTTCTCACCCTGACTGAAATCCCCTCCCAACCCTCTCAAGGCGGTATCCTAAACCATGAAGCCGGAGAAGAGACCTCTGGTGAGTGTACCTTTATAAATATAAAACATGGTTTAAAAGAAAGCATTTTTAATGATTAATTTGCCCTGAGGACTTGGGATGCATTCGTGGCCACCACAGCTACTGGAAAAGTCTGTTAACGTGTCTGGGGATGGAGCGGAAATCCTCCAGGGACATCTCCATGAAGCTCTCCTGGAGTTACTCTAAAAGCCTTTGCAGAAGGTTTCTGGGGAGATCAGCCTTATTCCATCCTCCATGGTAGGACACTTTACCATGTCATGCTAGTAGCAAGTAATCTGGTATCATTGCATGACAAAGCCTGGCAGTGTATGGTCCCCATGTTTGCTGGTATTCAAGCAACATCCGTTCTTTATCTCTCTGTGTTATCCTCAGGAGAGTGATATCGTTCATGGTAACCTGGTTGAAATACAGGAATTTAATTAAGGGGACATTCATAGGTGGCCGTTCCTACTGGGCTGTTTGCCTGTGGCTGAAAAGAAATCCTCCCCATGGTTAGCCAAGGGGGTGGGGGGGCCATTGGCCCTGAGCTGTTCACGTTTGGCTAGCAGGGATCTTCCCTGATACCAGCCACGCAGTTCAGGGCCGCCCAGAGGATTCTGGGGGGCCCGGGTCTTCTGCGGCGGGGGCCCTTCCGTTCCGGGACCCGCGGCGGGGGCCCCCCGCCGCCGAATTACCGCCAAAGCGGGACCTGCCGCCGAAGTGCAGCCCGGTCTTCGGCGGTAATTCGGCGGCGGGGTGTCCTTCCGCCCCGGAGCGGAAGGAGCCCCCACCGGCGAAGACCGGGAGTGAAGAAGCTCCTGCGCCCGGCCCCGCAAGAGTTTTCTGGGCCCCCCGGAGCGAGTGAGGGACCCCGCTCGAGGGGCCCTGAAAAACTCTCGTGGGGGCCCCTGTGGGGCTCGGGGCCTGGGGCAAATTGCCCCTCTTGCCCCCCCCCTCTGGGCGGCCCTGACGCAGTTGGGGGAGGGTTAAAGTGATCATTGCAGAGAAAAGGATGGTGGTGGGGGTTTCACACTGAGCTGTTCGCATTTGGCTAGCAGGGATCTTCCCTGATACCAGCCACGCAGTGCGGTGTGGGGAGGGTTAAAGCGATCATCCCAGAGAAAAGGAATTGGGGGGGGGGATTAGTTTGGTTTCTGCTGCTGCACGTTAACATGAAAACTGCAGCCCTAAATAGGGCTTTGCTTGGTATGGGAAAGGAGGGCGCTGCTCTTATGAAGGTTGCAGAAGCTGAAAGACTATGGCTTACCATGGCCGCCTGCAAGCCGAATTCTGTTGCCCGGTGTGTTTGATCTCTAGCACCAAAGCCGCAGGCACTCAATATAAGATGCAAAAAATGACTTTGTACCAAAATCACATGTGCTATGTAATGTGAATAGTGTTGTTCACCATGAAAGAGTATACCCATTGTTCTGTAAAATGTATCTTTTTAAATACTTCTCTCCCTTTTTTCCTCCCGCAGCTGCAAATGTTTCAAGCCTCCCTCCTCTGTCCCAAAGGCTATCTCAGATAAGGTGGCAAAAAAAACGCACACACGATGAAATGTTCTCTGAGCTCATGCAGATGTCCTGCACTGAAAGAGCTCAGCAGAAAGTGTGGAGGGACACAATATCACAGGACAGGAAAGCGGCCAGTGAACATGAGAAGAGGTGGCGGCAGGAAGTTCAGACGAGGCAGGATGCAAAACTGGGGCTATTGCGGGAACAAACGGGCATGATCTAGCGTCTGGTGGAGGTTCAGGAATGTCAGCTGGAGAGACTGCCGCTGCAGCCCCTGTGTAACCGCCCTCTCTCCTCCCCATGTTCCATAGCCACCTCCTCACCCAGACACCCAAGAATGAGTTATGGGGAGGCTCTGGGCACCAAACCACTCCACCCCAGTGGACAGAAGGCGGTCATTCAACAAGTTTTGAAGTGGCCTTTTCCTTCCCTCCTTCCCTACTCTCACACCCCACCTGGGCTATCTTGTGAGTTATCTCTCTATTTTTATAATTAAGTAATAAAGAATACATGGTTTTTAAATAATAGTGACTTTATTTCCAAGGTGTGCTAGAAGGGGGGAGGGCGGTTGGCTTACAGGGAGTTAGAGTCAACCAAGGGGGCGGGTTTTCATCAAGGAGAAACAAATAGAACTGTCACACGGTACCCTGGCCAGTCATGAAACTGGTTTTCAAAGCTTCTCTGATTCGCAGCGCTTCCTGATGTGCTCTTCTAATCGTCCTTGTGTCTGGCTGTGCATAATCAGCGGCCAAGCGATTTGCCTCAACCTCCCACCCCGCCATAAACAGCTCCCCCTTACTCTCACAGAGATTGTAGAGCACACAGCAAGCAGCAATAACAATGGGTATATTGGTTTTGCTGAGATCTGAGTGAGTCAGTAAACTGTGCCAGCGACCCTTCAAAAGTCCAAATGCACATTCTACCACCATTCTGCACTTGCTCAGCATATAGTTAAACAGCTCCTGACTACTGTCCAGGGTGCCTGTGTATGGCTTCATGAGCCAGGGCATTAAGGGGTAGGCTGGGTCCCCAAGGATAACTATAGGCATTTCAATATCCCCAATGGTTATTTTCTGGTCTGGGAAGAAAGTCCCTTGCTGCAGCTTTTGAAACAGACCAGAGTTCCTGAAGATGCGAGTGTCATGTACCTTTCTTGGCCATCCCACGTTGATGTTCGTGAAACGTCCCTTGTGATCCACCAGTGCTTGCAGCACCATTGAAAAGTACCCCTTGTGGTTTATGTACTGGCTGCCTTGGTGGTCTGGTCCCAAGATAGGGATATGGGTTCCGTCAATCGCCCCACCAAAGTTAGGGAATCCCATTGCAGCAAAGCCATCTACTATGATCTGCACATTACCCAGAGTCACTACCTTTGATAGCAGCAGCTCAGTGATTGCCTTGGCTACTTGCATGGCAGCAACCCCCACAGTAGATTTGCCCACTCCAAATTGATTCCCGACTGACCGGTAGCTGTCTGGCGTTGCAAGCTTCCACAGGGCTATCGCCACTCACTTGTGAACTGTGAAGGCTGCTCTCATCTTGGTATTCTGGTGCTTCAGGGCAGGAGAAAAGCAAGTCACAACGTTCCATGAAAGTGCCCTTACGCATGAGAAAGTTTCGAAGCCACCAGGAATCAACCCAGACCTGCAACACTATGTGGTCTCACCAGTCTGTGCTTGTTTTCCAGGCCCAGAATTGGCGTTCCATGGCATGAACCTGCCCCATTAACACCATGATGTCCACATTGCCGGGGCCTGCGCTTTGAGAGAAGTCTGTGTCCATGTCCTCATCACTCTTGTCACCGTGCTGCCGTTGCCTCCTCGCCTGGTTTCTCAGCTTCTGGTTCTACATAAACTGCATGATAATGCACGAGGTGTTTACAATGCTCATAACTACTGTGGTGAGCTGAACGGGCACCATGCTTGCTGTGCTATGGCATCTGCTCGGTCAATCCAGGGAAAAGGGAGTGAAATGATTGTCTGCCGTTGCTTTCACGGAGAAAGGGTTGACTGATGACATTTACCCATAACGACCCATGACAAATTTTTGGCCCCATCAGGCATTGGGAGATCAACCCAGAATTCCAATGGGCAGCAGGGACTGCGGGAACTGTGGGATAGCCACCCACAGTGCACCACTCGGAATGTCAACGCTTGCCACGGTACTATGGACGCACACCACCGAATGAATGTGCTTAGTGTGGACGTATGCACTCAACTTTATACAATCTGTTCCCAAAAATCGACTTCTGTAAAATCAGAGTAATTTCGTAGTGTAGACATACCCTGAGAGTGCCTTTCCTAGACCTGAAGACGAGCTCTTGTCTCTTTCACCAACAGAAATTGGTCCAATAAAAGATATTACCTCACCCACCTTTTCTCCTTAAATAGCTATACATTTTTCTATCGATGGTGTATACCTAGATGTGTCTTCGTGTGGAATTTGTATATATATATGCATACAGTGGCTGGTGTAAAAACAAATTCATAGCTCAACAGAGAACTTGTGTTATATGCCATAAATTCTCCTCCCTGTGAAAAGCATGAATGAAAGGGCTTTGAACTGAGGTGCCATGACAGTTTGAGGATGTTATCTGTCCTTCACTACAGAGGACAGAGTACCAGCCAGAGAGATGTGTGTTTTCTATTGTAGCCTACAGGCTTTGGTTGCTTTTATATGGAGAGTCTTGGTGATGGATCAGCATAGTTACAGATCCACTCACCATTCCCTTTGCTCAGTCAGCCCATAGAGCCCCACTCCATTCAACTGAATAAGGGCTCTAAGAGGTCACTAAAAATGGCACACAGGGGATGCAGACACCCCTACCCCACAATCCTCTCTGCAGCCTAATCTCTCAATCTCATGCAATAGAACCACCTTGGTTCTGCTGCCATTCAGGGCCTACCCGCCTAAGTGGTGTGGGTTGGAGGAGGTAGAATTTGAAGTCAAGGATGCTATGCTAGTTTACAGCGGCTGTGGATCTGGTCCTAGGGTTCTATGCTTCAAAACTGCTAAGATATAAAGTCTGAAAAGTAAAACCCAAATGCAAATCCTGGTAGCGTAATGGGTACTATAAACTCTTTTTGTCTGAAACCCTTACAAGTCACATTCCTGTTTTTTCTCATTTCCCCAAGGCTGCTCTAAAGAAAACATCTGGTTAGCTATCTGCATTAAAAGCTATCAAGGGCAGCAAACAAATCCTCATATTTAATGTGCTCCAAGAATTTCCTGATCAGTGCCTTATCATCTGTCAAATAAATAAATAAAATAAGGGGGCCGTATAAGAGAAAGCACTGCAGGGACCTTACAAGTGGTGGCTTTTGTGAAGAGAATTAACATGAAAGCAGGTTCAATGCTGGGGTAAAGGTCAGGTCAGATAAACTTCTATTTTCTGATACGTTTCCTTAAGAGTGGGAAAAGCTCTAAAAAACGGGGCTGTGGGAAGAAGCAGTCATCATGGGGGTGGTCACCAATGTCAAGGGTGGTGGCCCATGTTTTTCCTCTGTTGCAGCCTTTCATCCTACAGCTGTCAAGCTCCATTATTTTCAAGGCAGATGCTGCATGGTTAATTTTTAATATGAACAGTAAGCTCTCTGGGCCTCAGCTGTACCTTTGCTCAGGGTAACATAATGATGTCCATAAATGTTCTGGGCTTTGGAAGTTTGTTTAATGTTAAAGTTTGTTGTCCTTGTTCAGGTCTCAGTTGGGCCTACGTTCAGAGTGGTGCAGCATTGCCAGGTATCCTAGGCACACAGAGGTGAGCGTACTTGCTGTTGCTACACCCTTAAAGGGGGTGCAACATGTGTTTCCCGTCATAGGCAGCACCACTGGCTACTGCAGCAGCTTATATAGTGCTATCTTGTGAATACCACATGTAGACAATACAGAGGTCCCCAAACTGTGGGGTGTGCCCCCTAGACGGAATTTCAGGGGCATGGCAGGGCCCAGGCCAGCCCCCACAAGGGGCAGGGCAGGAGCACCACCCAGCCCTGTTCTGCTCCTGGTTCCAATCCCAGCCCCAGCCCCAGCTTCACCCCCAGCCTTGGCCCCCCAGCTGCGGCTCCACGCCCAGCCCTGGCCCTAGCCCTGCCCCCAGCCTCAGCCTGCAGCTCTGTTCCTGGCCCCAGACCCGCCCCCAGCTGCAACCTCAGCCTCAGCCCTCTTACCCCATCTGTGCCCCCCACACACACCTGGAGCTATGACCCTGCTCCTGGCCCCGGTTCCCCGGGGGGTTGTGGACAGGGGTAGGGGGGCAGGGGCACGACAGTGAAAAGTTTGGGGACCACTGAACTAATAGGAAGCGCTGAGAGAAGGTGTTGGCTATAGAGAGGCATGGAGACGGGAAACACATGTTGCACCCCCTTTAAGGGAGTAGCAACAGCAATGGATTCACTGAGTAAGAAACAGAATCTGGTTTCAGCCATTGTGTTGTTGATCTAATTGTTAAATAAACATTTTCCTACAACCCGAGGCTCCTTAATTCTTCATGAGCTCTATAGGGGCAATTGTGGTGGTGACAAATCATTTCGCTCAGGTGAGCACAAGGGGTGAAATTCTGGCCCCACTGAAGTCAGTAATTGTGGTCTGCCCTACATGGGGCATAAGACCACAATATATATTCCTATATTCCTACCTCGCACCCCACAAAGCTTTACGAATTCCTGTAGAGGGCTGATCCTGTACACCTCCAAGCGAAAGTGTTGAAATAATTGTAAAGATTGGACAAACTGAGAAGGAAGTGAACTCCAGAGGAAAGGGCAGATAATTGCACATGGTGGGCCTCGGAATCTCAGATGACAGGTAAGCTTGATGTATTTTTCTGAGAAAAATATATGTAGATAGTCTTACTTTCTTGTGCCTTCAAACACTCTGCAGCAACTATTGTCATCTTGTTGTGAACCATTTGGTTCTAAATGAACTAAGAATTTCTGTGCCATCAGAGAAAACACATCTCATTACTGTTCAAGTTTTTGAATAATCTGATTCAATGGGCAAGGAATCTTGAAGAGTGAAAACGAGAAATGGGCCCAGTCAGATCTGAATCCAAACTTTCACAAATTTTGTAGGGAGAAAGGGTTCTCATTCAGGGATTTAGCTTAGCTCACTATAGAAATAGGGGACAGCTGCAAACATTAGATCTGGGACAGAACTCCCTTAGCAACAAGAGGTGTTTGGATCTGGGGTTTTATTTCAGGCCATCAGTTTAGAAAGACATACCACTTACAAACATTCCTATACAACAGTATGAAGTGGAAACATTATTGGATGGAACCTATTGTTGTCTCCTGCATCGATGCTCGTAAGCAGAATCCTAAAACTTGGGAAAAGTAAAACGGCATATTTTAGAGTGGTAAACAGGCTTTTAGGTACTAAGCTTCCTAATCACTACCTTATGGCTCATAAAAGTAGCAATCTGATACCAACTACCAAGAGAGGTAGTTATTCCTCTGTTCTATTCTATACCACCCCAAATGCTCACACATTTATCTCTTGTTTAAGATGGCTTAGAAAAAGTGTTTTAATTGAACTTTCAATGTATCTATATAAAACGATTAAGTGTATATCTATATAAAATTATTAATTTTCCAGCATTAGAAGAAGAGATTATCACAGGATCCAAGTGATTAAATTACACATAGAATTAGAGCTGTGTGAAACTAGTGAATATTTTTCCACCAAATTTCACATGCTGATATTACAATATGGTTTTGGGTTATGTTGCACCTCTCAAATAGATTTTTATCCACTACATTCAATGAAATGGTTATTTCCCCCCATTATCAGCATGTTAAAATTCAAATTTTGCATATCAAATTCAAAAACTATTTAAGTGGGAGCTTTTCTGCTCAAGAGCGGGCATAATTTGAGAAATATAAATACCAAAAAAGCAAACTATGCATACTTGTTCATCAAATATCCCCATTTTAAAATTCATAACAAAGTTACCGGTAAGTATAACTTAAGCGTAAACATTCTAAATCTGAGTTGCGTAACAGTTAGTTGTGTCACAGTTTCACACAATGCTACACAAAAGATTGTTTAAAAAAATCTCTGGTTTCAAAATATATTGCATGAATTAAAAATAATATTTATCAAGTTATTCTTTCACAGTAACCTTTTTTTTAATTGCGCTACATGTGAAAAATCACACTGGCGGGTATGCGCTTTTATTACTAACATTTCACTTTGAGGTAAGAGAAGAATAACCATGATAGAAGGCCTTTCCGGTTTTGCCATACAGTTATGGCAGTATCTATCCGATAGCTTTTATACATTCGATTTTCAAAATTGATGGATTTGATAGAAAACTAAACCAAAGGCTAGATCCTGGCACAGTGCAGGCAGGCATTGCATGCATACAATTCTGCTAATTTACTTGGATTCTTTACCTGCAACCTCCCTGCTGTTTTAATACTGGGGCCTCTCATGGGTAGAGACAGGCAAGCATGCTGTGTGGTTGTTTTATTGTGATGTGAACAAATGATCATGAGGAACTAGCTGGCAACCATCAAACGTATTAGAGCTCGATTGCAGTGCTGGTATTTAAAGATAAATAGATTATCATCGTGCCCCTTTATCATCTCTTTTTATTCTCTCCCTCTCATCCCCCTCCTATGCAATGTGGGCTAAATACCACCTTGGTCATTGTACTGCTGGTATCTGACAGATTTTGTCTGCATTCTGTGCCCCTTTTCAAAGGGAAGGGAGGGGTGGGGAGTAGAGAATCACAAAATGTGGAAAACGAGTTAACACTGCTTCAAGTACCTTTGATTAGAGGGGCTGTTCCCTAACTCAGCCCCACTCTGGCTGACTGGGGCCTCTGTTTTTAATATACTCGGTTTGTTGTAAGGAGTCTGTGTGTGGTGCAGGGAAAGCTGTTCACATGTATGTAGCTGCCTTTCAATCACTCTGCCATTTCTCTGCAACTATCAGTAACTCGTGTTTACTCCCCTCTCCCATGCGAGGGCCATATTGGGCTTCTTTTCTTAGATTCACAGAGTATAATTTTCAAAAGCAACTAAGTGATTTAGGAGCCTAAGTTTCATTTTCAGAATTGAAAGTCACAGAGGTGCTTTTGAACATTTTACCCACAGAGCCAACTTTATCCCTAGCGTCTCTCCACTGAACTTGTCTCGGGGTAATTTTGGTCCACAATGCTAAAGATCACTGAAATGAATGATGTGCAATCCCTGTCTCAGTATGGCATCTTTAGGTTTATATTTAAGATGAGATCTTGCGTTGTTGTCAGGATTAGTTACCTTTGTACACCTGCTTCTGCCTTTACATAGGTGAGGAGATTTGATTAGCTTTGAAGGGAAAAAAAAATCTAGAGAATATAATTTTGTAAAATGCTACATCTCCGAGTGGGTGGAAGGGAATGAGAAACTTGGCAGTGGGGATGAATTGAAAGCAAATACATGCATATAAGGCCATACCGAACAGTGCAAATGGAACAGAATACGTGGATTCCCTCAGCATGGGAGTTCCCAGCTATTGTCAGCTCCTATATCAACACTGACTTTAGGGGGCATACAGGGGGCAAGAGGGGTAAGTGCTGCTGCATTCCATTTGTTCTTAACTGGGGGATAGTCCCTCTGGGACTATTGTGATCCGATGTAGGTTAGGTGCCACCAGGTGGCTTTGTCTTGTGCTGGGGTGGAGCCAAGCCTGGCAGAGTACCAGGGATCTGTGACCAGCCAAAATTGATCTTGGCTGTAGCAGAGAATCTGGCGCATTATGTCTTCTAAAAACACAGATGAATATCCCTTTCTTGAATAACATGAGAGAAAATTTAGACCTGTCAAATTAGGTACAAGTTACTGTATTCCCAGAATTGAATACACAGAGGAATTTCACTTAATAAAGGCCATGTAGACTGTCTTGTAAAGAACAATTGCATTCCCACTAATGAGGACGAATCATGCTTCTGTTTTGCTGTGAAGATGTGATTTGATTTTTTTTAATTGTAATCTGGAAAGGAATTCTAGAAGACCTGCTCCATCAGAAGGGTGAATTTAAAAAAAAAAGCTATAATTAGCATTTCCCTAGCATTTGTTTTCCAGATCAGATGTCTAAAATGCATGTGATCTTCATGAAACACTTTCTTCTTTCAGATCTTAGTGTTTTTTATTAGGACAAGCTTTGTTTTATTGCCTCGTTTTCCTGTAAAGCCAACAAGTTAAAACAACAGGATTTAATTTTGGATTGGCAGGGAAACTAAAGGATAATACGTTGTGTGGCCCCCCTTTTATCGTTCTCTTTTCCTTCCTCCTGCTTCCCAGTCTCATTTAGGTGTTCTACTTTGCCACTGTGCTGTTCAACTTATTGGCCTAAAAATCTTTCTGGTGATTTATAGAACCCTATGGTTATTGTATGGCTAATGATTCATGGAATTTCATTAAATACCAAGTATGTGCCTGCTTACTGTCTGTGCACACTGCATATTAGAACCTTTGCACTCCCCCTTTGCAAATTGCCCCCATTAAAGTCCCAGACAAAAGGTCCTCTCAGTAGCTTACATATTTTCCCACATGTGAGAGAGCAATTGGAAACTTCCTCTTGATAACTAAAAACTTTTGAATTAGAATTTATGAGAAGGGTCTTTTGGTCTCATTGCCTAAGGGCTGAAATAGATCCCAGTGTGTACAAGTGTTCCTTTGATGCATGGAGCTGCACAGGGTAACATTTTTGAACAGGATCAAAAAGTGTAATGCAGGGACAATGTGTGGAGGCCCTTACTCTGACACAAGGAGTCAGAGTCTGTTTTTCCAAGGCTAAAAATTTAAAAGTATGTGGCCAGGATAGCAGCACACTTTAGATTCTTTTTAATTGAGATAAAAACTGAGATAAAATAATGTCTGTTGGTGTTACAACTTCCTTTTCTTTCCTGTTCTTCTAGAAAGGCTTTCAAGCTGATTTTACCTTTGTGAAAATACTCATCACGCATGTGTTAAAAGAAATATATCAAAAAGAAAATGATGGGCCAGATCCTTAGCTGGTGTAAATCAGTGTGGCTCCACTGAAGTCAATGGACGTGTACTAATTTTCTTGACCTGCGGATCTGGTTACATCTTTTAAATCAACTCTGTGATTATCTTTGTCCATCTGCCTACTAGGACTAGCTTGTCATGAAGTTGCTTATTTTCAATATCACTTATTTACCATGCTCCCGATTCAGCAAGGAATATAAGCTTAACGTTAACATCATGAGTCTCCCTTTAGCTTCAGTGGCAATGCTTAAGAGCTTAAAGTTAGGCACATGTTAAAGTACCTGCTGAATAGAACCTGAATGGAGAAGGTCATGATATGTAGAAATGGCAGTTCCAGTTGACAGTACAAGGGAAACTATTCAGGACTTTCATTCGAATGTAATATAAATGGAGTTTCAATATATCTGAGTTCACAATAAATGGGCTCCAGTTTGTGTCTGTGGATATTATATATGTATGAAAGAGGGAGAAGAGAAATCAAACAGCCTCGTGTTATGCAGCAGCATGGTGTATAAAGTTGTTTACATTATTATCAGGTGAAATCTGTTCTAGATGCAGATATTTGGTGTATTAATGTTGGCAAAACATTTGTGACAGTAATCAAGTCACAGATATTAGCTTGGAGGGATGCTTTAATGGGTATAAGCATCAGGTCTGAAATGGACTACCAGGCATAACAGCCAGGTTGACTCAGCTTTTCTACTTTCGGCAGCTGATAATTAGTTTTTACTCTGTGTATGAGTCTTCTGAACAAGACACAAAAACATTAAATTGCCCAGGGGACTTTTCAAAAGAATAGGATTTTATCTTGGTGTCTGACTGAAGCAGTCCTCCTTGCCAGAAGCATCTGCACCTTGGAGATGATATTTTTAAAGCAGAATGTGTCAAAAGTGAAAAACTACTTTGGGATAAAAAGTTCTGGGATAATCTGACCCAAGAATCAGAGACCTTACTGGAGATGGGGGCTCGGTAGCAAAACACTTTCTGAGATATGGATGGTCTTTTTATCTTTGTTTTTATAGTGCCCTGTCTTATTGGTGTGTTTGACCCTATTATCTGTGTTTGTTTACTAATAAGTATGACTCATAGCTGCTGAAAATGCCATCAAATATCCCTGGCAGTTTTCTTTGACGTACATTTATTGGATAAACAGACTGGATTAAGAATATCACATCCTTTTCATGTCATAAGGGCCATATATAGTGAAGTTCCAGAAAAACCCTTCTGAATGACAGCAGGATAAATACTGAAGAGGCTTTGGCATGGAGTGGACTGAGGATAACTTATCTGAATGGATGGGATCCATCAGAAGTACAATTTACAGAAGGAATACAGAAAAGTCCCTTTTCTGTCTCACTGTGGGTTCTAAACCTTGGCTCCAATATAATCGCATTTGCAAATGGCTTCGAAGAAGTTATAGGGGAGGGGCAGAGAGGGGGAAATAGTGCAATCAAACATATAAAAGAATGGAGCAGAGAACAGGCAGCATGAAGAACAAATCCTGAAAAATGAAGAGATGGGAGAGAGAAAAAAAATGAATGAAAAATCAAATGGGAACAAATTCTATACTAAATTACACCTTGTGCAATCTTTTTGACCTCACTGAGAATGCACAGTATATAGCTCAACAAAGAATTGGACCAAGTCAGTATATACCAGTCAGAGGGTCTCAGTTTGTTTCAGCTGAGGGAAGTTCTCTTTCCAAAATATGACACAACTTCCACTTGAATCATAAAAATATATACTTTTAAAAGCTGAATCACCCAGGGAGTAAATCATATGAGATTAAATTACAGAAAAAAAAGGTTGACAAACTCAAACTAGCTTCGTGAATCACACAAAATAGTTTGACAGGGTTGCAAAACCTCGAATTCCAAGAATTTCACCTATCCCTAATGATAGTCATGCTTGCCCACATAATAAAGTAATCATTCTACTCATTATAATCAAGCATCAGTTTTAGGCATTTCACCGGCTTTAAAACACAAATGAAAAAAAAATTTTAAGATGGTGAGATAGGAGAAAAGGAAGTTATGTCAATACAGGAACTACAGAGATACGATTGTTGGGGCAATAAAACAAATGAGGAGTTGGGGGAGAAAATTAGATAGAAGAGAAATGAGTCTCTGTTGGGTATACCAAACATAAGTAAGGAAAAAGAATGGATAGTTATTAAGAGAAAAAGATAGATGATACTATATGGATGATATAGCATGGATAATACTATATATCCATTGGTCAGCTAAATGTAGGGTTTCACAGGTACACTGTAACATTACCAAATGAAATTTTGGCCATCTTCTACTATAAATTGGGCTTTAACTATATAGTTGTACAATTCTGAAGTGGAAATCTGGGAAAGTAAAATTGGAAATGCCAGTGCATTTTGAAAGTTCAGTTACATTGGGTGACATTATTCTTTCTGGTGAGATTCCATTAACATTACTTAATTTGCCTGCAATAACTAGAAACCTTGCATAGCTGTAACATGTAGGCACAATAGGATGGCTGAAGGGCAAAACAGAAGCACTAAATCTGACCTTCCTCCTCCTTGTAAGTTTAAATGAAATACAGGTTTGATTTGGATAAGCACCTAAAAACTTGCATTATTATCTAAGTCATGATTCAGGAAAGTACCTAAGCATGTGCTTAAAGCTAGGCATGTACTTAAGTGTTATCCTGAATATGGGTCTTAAACTGTAAACAATAGCAAGGTCCAGTGGCAGCGACACTGGGCTGGGGTTCAGAAAATCTGGGTTCCATTCTTGGTTATTTCATTGACCCGGTTGTAAGACCGCTCTAGTCTGTAAAATAAGGATAATTATGCTCACCTGTCTTGGTAAAGCACTTTGAAAACAATAGGTGAAACAAGCTAAATACTTTTATTAGCAGCAATACTACTTGAGAGACTGAAAAATTCTGAGACAGACTTTCTCAGTGGATTTCTGGTACTTCCTCCTTTGAATCAGGCAGGACATACCATGAGAGCTGAGAGTGTAAAATATGTACTGTAAAGTCTTCTTGTATTTGTGAATTTATATAGGTTTAATCTCCTTCGTTGTGCCACAACAGTAAGTGGCAAGACAATAAAAGATCCCTTGTGGATGCTCCTTCCACATATTCTACAAACATAGCTGCTGAGTCAAAAAGCACCCTAATCTGGGATGATAGTACAATGGTGTCTGTGAATGGAGGTGGTATGCTTGGCAAAGCCACATTCCAGTTAATGAAACTACACCAATTTATACCAGCTTTGGATCTGGCTCAGAAATAATTGCCTCATCATGGGAGTGGGCAACCCTGAAAGCCTTTTCTCATGCAGACAGTTCTTACTGACATAGACTAATCTTATTAAAGTCAGTAGGACTACTCATGTGAGTAAGGTTCTGCAGGATCAGGCCTTATGTTGCTACCTTCCTCAGTTAAGTGTTGTGTTAGTATTTGGCAGAAAGAGCTGGAGACAGTCAAGAATCCATTATTGATGATAACTCAGAGTTCCTCACATTCCCACTTCCTTAAGTCAGAGTTCATTCTCTAGCTTCCACGTGAAGGGCTCAGAGCCAAAGCTGTGAGCCTGTGTGTATGTGTTCAGAACAGTTAATATTTATGGTGCATCTTACTAGGAAAATTAGTATAAAGCAGTGTTCCAGCAGTACATTTATCCCATGACCTAGTTTTATGAACAACATGCTGAAACATGGCCCACTTGATTTAAACCGTTGTCACCCATTCTGATGGATATTAGCTTATGCAATGCAAGCTAGGATTTGTGCAAAAATGCTATGTGTATTTGTGCAAGGTAAACAGATGGTAATACTTTTGTTAATACTAAACACACACAAAGATATTTATCAAAGGACCACATGTAAGGTCTGCAGCTCTTGGCAGACATCCCTATGCTGTTACATCAGCTAATAAGATCATTTTACTGCATTAGTGACAGTTTTTGCAGGATCTGTTTTAGAGTAGATAGGCAGCTGCCTAGAACGCCACATTTCAGAGCCTTGTGGCCTGATCCTGAGTGGTACTGAGCAGCCATACCTCCCTTTAAGAATTCAACAAGAATTGCCTCTACTCAGGCTTAAGCCCTTAGGGGGAAAATCCACTGCAGGAGACCAGGTCTGGATGTGGATAGGGAAGTCAGGGGGTGAATACATGACAAAGTTGGAGCAGCGATGAGAGAGAGATGGGGAAAGGGAAGGGAAGGGAAGGGAAAGATAATGGATTTGGGAGGTTGCTAGAATGGTAATCACTACATCAACCACTAAAATGCAGTAATCTCTGGGATGGAAGATGGTAGTTTTTAAATATTATGCAGTAATGCTACAAACAGTTTATGCCAGAAAGGAAACGAAATACCATATCCACTGAAACTACAGGGAAGTTTTGGTTTGACAGATTTAGATTTGGATTCTCCAAATGTTGGTACCAAGTATCAAGTGCTTAGTCTGTGATAGCACCGTGGCCTGACTCGAATGTGCTTTTATTATTAGCACATAGGATAATAAAATTTACACGCAGATACAGCTGCGGAGATCTACCTTATCTATAGTTTTCCACTAAGAAATAGGAAAATATCTAGTGCCCCAATTCAGGCAAGCACTTAAGCAATGGGAACCAATGGGAATTAAGCATGTGCTTAAGCGCCTTTCCTGAGTAAGGACACTTTCCTGAATAAGAACGTATAGTCAGCTATAAGGGGGGAGGCAGGAATATTCTGCAGACAAATTCAACGTTTTGAAAATTGTCAACCACCTCTAAACACAGGACCCTTATGCACACTAAGTTGTACTTTCTCTATGTGAAGTCCCAGTGAAATCAATGGGACTATTCACAGAGTAGGGTACCACTAAATGTGAATAAGGCATCACAATCTCACCCTTAACTATTATACCAGGCTTCTACTAATAATTATATCACACTTATAGGCCAGACTGTGAACTCCTTACTCCTTTTGGTGAGCAATTATTCACACAAATAGTTCCATTGACTTTAATGGAATGGCTTCTGTGAGTAATTTTTTACCAATGGGAATAAGAGAATCAGTCTGGCTCTAAGTTTTTTAATAGTTATTATTTAAATAAAAATTGTTGTATAATTATTCAGCGTAATTTTATTTATTATTTGGTACATTAATCAAAAATATTAGTTCAATTAAGTGCGCAACTAGGGAAAAGAGTCAACGTGGCAAAGGCCCTGATTCAGTAAACTACTTAAGCTTTAAGCATACCCTTAAATTCCATTGAGTTCCTGAACTGAGGAGCATATAGGGTTAAATTACATACTATTAGTGCTGTTACTATTCTGTTCAGCTCAGTCATAGCCATCTCTTCTTTTTTTTTTAATAGACTTTCTATAATACCTTGTAAAAGAACTGAAATCCAACCCACTGACCACTGGGAAAGCTTCCAATAATTGCATAGTGGAGAAGCAAATCAGCTGGCATAGCATAGGCATGTAAATTCTCATAAAAATAATATTCAAATTCATTTGATTGTATAAATTTAATGTAACTATTAAACTAGCCTTCTTGTTGCTCTGAGGTTTTTTTAAACATTTCCTCTGTTGTAAACATTCCATTCCATATTTTCTGTATCAAGGACAATCAGATGAGATAATTAGCACAGCCCCATACCAAAAACATGCTACAGTGTCTTTCCTAATACTTTTTCTATACCTTATGCATTTCAATTGTATTTCCAGACATAGTTACAATAGTTTAGAATTTTTCCTTCTGGATTTCATCCAAACAAAGTATCTTCCATTTAAAACCAAACTCATCAACTGGGGAGACTTTCTTTGGGCTACAGCATCTTCTCTGGGTGAGATGGAGGTCATAGGGAACAGACTGGAAATATTTAGCTTAGATGTGTCCACTCCCCCTATTCCTCCCCAGTATAGTGGTCAGTTATGGACCAGATAAAAGATAATGGGGCAGATCCTCAGGTAACATAAATTGTTATAGCTCCAACCATATCAGCGCAGCTATGATAATTTATGCTAACTAAGCATCTGCCTCAAGGAATCTAAAATTTCTATCATATCTGCTACCTATAATATTATTTAACAGGAATTTCAGCTGCATGCCAAAAGGGCGTGTAAGTCTCCCTGCCTAATTATCCTTTTCCTGCAGCTTGTGTCATATTTACTTAGCCTTTCCCTCATTCCCCCCCCCAAAAAAACCCCAACAACCACAGAACTGGAGACGGATCAAACTGGAAACCATAGGTGTGCGCAGCACATTTCATTAGGGTGTGCACCCGGGGATTTTTTTTTTAAAGGTGAACATCATAAAGGTTGGGGTGCAAGAGGGAATGTGGGGTGTGGGAGGGGGTGCGGTGTGCAGGAAGGGGCTCAGGGCAAGGGATTGGGGCAGAGGAGGGGTGTGAGGTGTATGAGGGGCTCAGGGAAGGGTTTGGAGTGCAGGAGGGGTGTGCAGTGCAGGAGGGGGCTCAGGACAAAGGGTTGGGGTGCAGGAGGGGTGCAGGGTGTGGCAGGGGGCTCAGGGCAGGGAGTTGAGATGCAGGGTGCAGCAGGCAGCTCAGGGCAGGGGGTTGGGGTGTGAGGTGCAGGCAGGGGGCTTAGGGCAGGGAGTTGGGGTCCAGGAGGGGGGTGGGGTGCGTCAGGGGGCTCAAGGCAGGAGGTTGGGGTGCAGGAGGGGTGTGAGGTGCAGGCAGGGGACTTAGGGCAGGGAGTTGGGATGCAGGAGGGGTGCGGGGTGCAGGCAGGGGGCTCAGGATAGGGGTTCGGGGTGCAGGAGGGGTGCAAGGTGCAGGTGGGGGCTCAGGGCAGGGAGTTGTGGGGCGGGGTGCAGGAGGAGTTCGGGCTCCAGCCCAGCGCCACTTGCAGCGACGCGCTCCCTGCCTGTCTACCCTGGCCCCATGCCATGCCGCTCACCACACCCCTTGGGGTCGGGCACAGGGCTCCTCGTGATGCCCTTGCCATGCCTCCAGGTACCTCCCCCGAAGCTCCCACTGTCCGCGGTTCCCCGTTCCTGGCCAATGAGAGCTGCAGGGGGTGGTGCCTGGAGCAACTCACGGAGCCCTCTGGCCCCCACCCCCCAGGGCCTCATGGACGTGATGCCGTGCCGGCCGCTTCTGAGAGAGGTGTGGGGCCTGCGGCACACGAGGGGCAAATCCCGTGGGCTGGATCCAAAGCCCTAAGGGGCCGGATCCGGCCTGCAGGCATTAGGGTGTGCCTGGGCACACCCGGTACACCCTGTACGCACACCTAAGTTGGAAACAGCCTTTCCTCCCAACCTGAATTTTGAGAAAGTTTTGATTCAGATTTAGATATGAAGATTTATCTCTATGATGGTCCCAAAACAGAAACTTGAATCCAAACTTTCTCCAAAGTTTTAAGTAAAATTTTCAAACATGCCTAAGTCATTTTGGATCCTAAGTCAAACTGAAGGTCAATAAGATGTAGGGTTTTATGGGTATGTCTACACAGCGACTAGACACCTGTGGCTGGCGTGTGCCAGCTGACCTAGGCTCATGGGACTCAGACTGCAGGACTGTTTCACTGTTGTGCAGGAACCTGGAAGTCTACACAGCAATGAAATAGCCCTGCAGCTTGAGTTGCATGAGTCCAAGTCAGCTGGCACAGGCCAGCCATGGGTTTTCCTTTGCTGTGTAGATATACTCTGTAACTTATGTGCTTGTGACGGGGTGGGGAGACCCTGTCCAGTGCATGGTGAGGTCACCCTGTCCTTCGAGCTGCCCTCTGCCTCTAGACTGTGTGACCTAAGGGCTGAAGTCCATACAGTTGCCCTGATCCGCAGGGCTCTAAGGCTCAATGGCCAAAGTCTATGTAATTGCCCGGATCCACAGGGCAGTAGGGTCACCTGATCTATGTCAGGGGGTAGCCCTTCTCTGCAGGCCAGTAAGGCCCAGTGGAGTCCAGGGTTCACAAGGCAATAAGGCCTCGCGGCCGGAGTCAATAGAGATACTCTGAGTTTACAGGGCAGTAAGGCCTGGCAGCCAGAGTCAATAGAATTGCCCTTTCTGCGGGGCTGTATGGCCTAGCAGCTGGAGTCAATAGAATTGCCCTTTCTGCGGGGCTGTATGGCCTAGCAGCTGGAGTCAATAGAGTTGCCCTCCAGATGGGGCTGTATGGCTTAGTGGCCAGTTGGGGTGTGTAGGCCACAAGCTCTGGAGTATTGTGTCCAGTTCTGGGAACAACATTTCATGAAGGATGTGGACAAATTGGAGAAAGTCCATAGAAGAACAACAAAAATGATTAAAGGTCTAGAAAACATGACCTATGATGGAGGATTGAAAAAATTGGGTTTGTTTAGTCTGGAAAAGAGAAGACTGAGAGGGGACATGATAACAGTTTTCAAGTACATAAAAGGTTGTTACAAGGAGGAGGGAGAAAAATTGTTCTTTTTAACTTCTGAGGCTAGGACAAGAAGCAATGGGGTTAAATTGCAGCAAGGGAGGTTTAGGTTGGACATTAGGAAAAACTTCCTAACTGCCAGAGTGGTTAAGCACTGGAATAAATTGCCTAGGGAGTTTGTGGACTCTCTGTCATTGAAGATTAGACAAACACCTATCAGGGATGGTCTAGATAATACTTAGGGCTTGGCTACACTTACAAATTTGCAGCGCTGCAGCAGGGTGTGAAAACACACCCTCTCCAGCGCTGCAAATTGCGGCACTGCAAAGCGCCAGTGTAGTCAAAGCCCCAGCGCTGGGAGTGCGGCTCCCAGCGCTGTCCGTTATTCCCCACAGGGAGGTGGAGTACGGACAGCGCTGGGAGAGCTTTCTCCCAGCGCTGGCGCTTTGATTACACTTAGCGCTTCAAAGCCATGAGTGCAGGGGACTGGACTAGATGACCTCTCAAGGTCCCTTCCAGTCCTATGATTCTATGACATAATCTTAAATTAAAGATTAATCTTTAATTCCTAGAGACTCCAAGGCAGTCCTGGAGGGATTGCAACCCTGTTGTGTGAGGCCTAATCCAGTAGGCATGCTCTGAGAACACCTACTGAATTGGGCCCTGAAGGTGAGATAGGTGGGGGAATGCCTAGTTTATGAATCCTGCTGGGACTTAGGTGTGAGCTGGGGCTCTGAGCAGCTTGTCAGCATCAGAACCTAGGCGGTTTTGTGCACACCCTCTGGCAGAAACTGAGGTGCCTAGGTGACTTTGCTGGCAGAAATTTAGGTGCCTAAGGAAGTTACATGCACACATTATTGTAATTGAAGTAAATATGAGCTACATCTATGTATATGGAGGCATTTTTAGTATTTTTATATTCTCCAAGTGTCAACATTTTAACTGCTGCAATATAAATTTCAAATTAATTATATGTATTTGTGTTTTTAACTGACAATCTATGGGCCCGGTCACACAACTGGCAAAACTCCTATTGACTTTACTAGGAGCAGGAGTGGGCCCTAAAATGCAACTGATCTATTTCAGAATTTAATAAACTGTATGATTTACAATTTAACTAATCCATCCTAGCCACAGGGTGTGTGAGGTTTGTTGTTCCTGTTGTTTTACAAGATAAAACATGGATAATGGTAAAAAATAAAAGGGACTAAAAAGGAAGGGCCAGATTGTGCAACCAATATTCAGAGGAATAATCTCATTCAAGCCAAAGGGACTACTTGAGTAAGTAAGGGTTTTGGGGTTGGGCCCTTTCATTGTATAAAACTCTGTTTGTGCAGAAAATCAATTGATATCTTTAAAGGCAATAGTCAATCATTATAACCTCACAACATGAATCATAACAATATTATTTAATTCACTTCCTTGAATGTCCATCAGTGCCCTTCTGGAATCCGAGGAGGGGGAGGAGGGGGAGGATACTCTTTCTTTGAACCATTCATTAAGTAACCCTAAGCTTTGTTAAAGACTAGCCTAGTGGCCTTGGGATAAGGGAGGGGCAGGGACAGGATCTGAGTTTGCCAGGGGCAGAATGTCAAGACTTATGGGTTCTTCTGCTTGAATGAAGTTGAGAACATGGATTGTAACCAATGTGGCTGCTCCTTTCACTGGCAGCTTCAGGGCATAGTGGACCCTCCACCATGAAAATGAACCTCCTGTTTTGCAAATTGGTGCACCTCTGCTCTTTGCCGCTAAGAGTAGCAAAGGGCTGTGCTTGAGGTGCCATGTGTTTACTTCTCTCAACTGTATGCTTGGTTAAGTTTCACATTCCACATGGTCCTCACACAGAAAAAAAATAGCATAGTTTGGAGGCAAAAATTCACATCTCCTAAAGCCCCTTAAAAATCCTGAAAAGGCAAAGAGGAGATTAAAGACTGTGTCGGTCACAATAACCCTTTAAAAAATGAAGCGACTGATACTGAATGCTGAGAATGAACTTTCTTTTCCCATTTCAGACAAAAGAATGTTTCTCTAATCTCTGGTTTCAAATGGACTATTTGCAGTGGCACTAATTCCAGTTTCAGAGCCACCTATTTTGAACAACAACCTTGATCATGTTTTATCAAACAGAAGAGCTCTATCTATCAATCTTCCAGCAACAAATTCGAAATCGGTACTGAAAGCTATTGAAATGCAACAGATAAAACCTAGAGGGGGAAATTAGCATAACAACCAAAAGGGAGATAGGAACAAAAACAAAATTAACCCAAACTGACTTCAGAAAGCATGGAAGAGCCTTCAGGCAGAGAAAGACATTGTACAATGCATGGACATGATATTGACAGCACATTGTAAAACAGCCCATTCCATAAATTAGGATGGGAAGAGTGATATTGGCCAGTGATGCAAACTGCATCCCAGTTAATAAAATAGATGAGAAGCTAAGGAAGGTAACACATTGACATTTATTACACAAAGACCAGCTGCTGTTTCTACTCCTCCTGGAATAGATAAATCCTTTTTAAAAATAAACAAAAACTATAGTTTTTTTAAATCGATTTTTTGTGCCAGGATAGTGTTAATGAAGTCTAAATATAAATGCTTTATGAGATTATTTTTTCTTGTTTCAGTATGTAAGAATCAGCACATGATGGTCAGAGACTGGAATGATACTGGAATGTAGATTTCAGAGGTGAAAGGTTGGTCTTCAGGTTAATACATGTTTCATTATATCTCCTCTTACAGTTCTTGTACCATGGGATACAAATATTTTGGTTAGGGGTGTGATTTTTTCAAAAAAGTTATAACAGTTCCACTGTTTGTCTTGATATAAAAGTACCTTTACACTTGTATAGTTTATTCCCTTTCTCATAGGGGGACAGTCAAATCAGTGAAATTACCTTTACCTTTGTAAACTGCATCCACACTAGGAACTTGTACTGCTTTAACTCTACCAGCATAGTTAAATGGTACAATTTTCTTATGTATACAGCTCTAAATACTGGGGTTATAAAACCTGCTATCATCTACTTTGTATGCATCAGACCTGATCTGAACTAATGAGCATATATGCTATTTCTGTCTGAGCGACTATCTTTGAAGAGAAGAAGAAGAGTTGTTTATCAGGGGCAGTTCCTTGACTCTTTTACTGTATTGTTCACATTCTGTGGGAGACAAACTCTCTCAACATTGCTAAGTCCCTAGAAATGTGATGAATTGCACAAATTGTAGGAAGGAGAATACTAATGTCAAATATGCAGCCATATCAACTTGTGCTGTGATACAGCGCTATCTCACAAGCAAAACAATTATTTTTCATGGAAATTTTGGGGGAAATTTTTTTGTTCACTTCCTTGCAAATTTTTTTCATTGTTTCAAGGAAACTAAAAAAGCAATTTTGGAATTTTTTTCCCAAAATCTTTTCAGTCTTTTTTTTTCAGTTTTAGTGAACATTTTTAGTTATCGTGTGTGTGTGTGTGCGTAAAAAGTGGAAATTTTTCAATTGGCTCAAAAAGCCATTTTTCCTCAAAAAAACAAAGAAACTGTCAACGAGTGCTAATAAGAGTCTTTCAAGGCTTGGTCAGCAGGGGCGGCTCCAGGCACCAGCACGCCAAGCACGTGCTTGGGGTGGCATGCCGCAGGGGGCGCTGTGCCGGTTGCCGGGATGGCGGCAGGCGGCTCCGGTGGACCTCTCGCAGGCGTCCCTGCGGAGGGTCCGCTGGTCCCGCGGCTTCGGTGGAGCATCCGCAGGCACGCCTGCGGGAGGTCCACTGGAGCCACGGGACCAGCGGACCCTCCGCAGGCACATCTGCGGGAGGTCCACCGGAGCTGCAGGACCGGCGACCAGCAGAGCGCCCCCCGTGGCGTGCCGCCGTGCTTGGGGCGGCGAAATGGCTAGAGCCGCCCCTGTTGGTCAGTACGTAGAAAGTAGACCTCTGATGAACATCAGGAAGTGTGCTGGGAGCGCTCTTCCTCCCTTGAGTCACTACTGAACCAGTACCCAGGTCTGGCGTTAGAACTCACTATGCTTCTGGATGTGCAGGCTTTTAAATGAGTTCTTGACCACAAGTTCTTGACCTTCATAAATCCCATATTTTCACAAATGTGGATTTTAATACTGAAGTCCTGCCTAGTCTGGATAATTAGATTTCTTGCATGTATAATTCTGTTTTGCCTACCTCAATTCACCTTATAATTTCCCTTTGCATCTTGGATATTATTCACCTTCACTTTCTCTCCTAATTTACTATTACTTATTTGTATTGCTGTAGGATCCCTAGACAGAGAGCAGGTCAGGGTTTCTCAAATGTAGCCACCAGGGCCTTTTCTTGCGGCCACAGCCTCATGGGCAGTGATTGGGGGGCAAAGCAGCCACACACGCCCCTCCCTGTTACTCTTGGTGTTGGTTTCTGGGGCTGCCAGCAGGGGTTGGGCTCTGCCCCTCTCTGGAGACACGTGGGGCACAACGCTGGAGGAGCAGGCAGCCTGTGAGTTCCCCACTTTCGCGGGGGCTTGGGCTTCAGGCCTGGGGTGGCAGGGTGGCAAGCTCTGGCCATGGGGCTTGAGGCTTCACGCTCCATCCCTGGGCCCAGGCTGTGGGGCTTTGGGCTCTAGCCCTGTCCCCTGGCTGCAGGGCCCCATCCCCTGGCCACGGAACTTCAGGCTAAGGCCCTGGGGCTTCAAGCTCCACCTCCCAGGCTTCAGGTTCCAGCTCAGGTTCCACTCTGCCTCTCTCACCCCTCATCGCCCTGGCCCCTGCTGCCTATCCATCCACCTCCCCATCCAGGCCTTAATTTGTCCCCGGGCTTGCCAGGGCTGAGTAAGTCTGCTGTGAAAAGTGATACTTGTATGTTTGTTAATATCACTTTTCACAGCAGACTTAGTAGCTAGCTGGGAGATTGTGAAATATATTAACAAACATGCAAATATCACTTTTCACAGCAGCAGACATAGTAGCTAGTAATAAATAAGCCATAATAATTTTGATGTGCATATGAGCATATTTGTTTGTTTTTCCTAAAGTTAATTAAGTATTTTAGGAAAAATTGTCAGAGCGGCCACCAAAAAAATTGTCATGAGAATCCCTGCCCTAGGTGATTGCTGTATAATGTTATTGTGTATTATTCACCTGTTGCTGCACTTTTCCCAGAGGTCATTTCATTTCCATGGTGGATAAATGTATTAAGTCTGTAAAGTTTGTTGGAATGAAAGATGCACTAAATACTTAAGATAGTTTTCTTTAAATAAGGGACCTGCTGTGCCGCCTCTTATGGTTAAACTATTGTGTGTACACATGTGAAATACACTGACCACAAAATGGTGAAGTGGTCATTTTAAGTTTAAAACATACACACACTCTCATTACCTAAATGTACTCTGTCTTTCTTTCTTCTGTTTGATTTAAACGGAGATGCCATTCCTTTCTCCATCTGAGTTAAATACCACAGTATCCTTTTCGGCAGGCTTCTAAGCTAAATCTAATCAAGCTGTGTCACAACTCTGTCAGGCAGGTTGCTCTTTCTTTGGCCTTGAATAATTGGAAGAATGTTGGCACTTGTGCCTGGGCCATGAGAACGTGACCCGGGTTGATATTTAATCTACTTCAGTGCTAGGCTGCACTAGGACTGGGACCTAAACCAGGCCTCAGGAACAGTATGTTAGACATCAGCAGCACTCATTTTACCTTGAAATGGATTCCATTTAATGTATCATTACACTGCTACAGGAGAATGCTTTAATGAGACAGATACATGCACTGGAAAGGATTAAATTGTTGTCCTTTAAACTTTTTTGCTTTGCTAGCCTAATAGCTACAAGGTGCTCAGAAGTACCTGGAGAAGGCAAAAGGTTACAGTCAATCAAGAGTATATAAATCCGAAGGTCCTCTCATCTTTGGGTTTGCAAGCACATTGCAAGAATTGTAAATCTCTCTTTTGTCTGTGACAGGGTAGTTTGGACCAGTATTAAACATTGAACAGCAAGTAGTGTTTTAAGCTCCTTTCAGGGAAAGCTGGAATTACTACTGAATTATAAAAATTCTCTATGTACATTAAATACTTTGAATTGACTTGCTTACTTAGAGAAACCAAAATTTATATGTAAGCCTCATACACAAATAACAATTCCCTTGCAGTTTGTATTTTGGGAGAGAAAAGTTTTCAGATTTCGCCTCACAAGGAGAATATAAGCTCCCTAGGTCTTCAGAAAAAAAGGAAATTCCACGCAGATTTATCAGTTGTTTCTGAAGAAAAATCTTAAATCGCAATGTATTCCAGTAGTTTCATTTCCACTTTCATGCAGATTTCAAGGCAACAAGGAACCTGCTAGAAGGAAAGAAAAACAATAATCAAAGCTTTTTCCAGGGGAGTATTGCAACTTTCCTCTTCATTTACTAGCAAGAAAATCTTCTGGTTTTTGTGACTTGTCAAAGCTGAATTGTTTTTAAATGTTCCAGGATTTCTTCAGTATCCAAGGAGTACCCAAACTTTGTTCATCTGAGAGCCACACTGACAACCTTAATCTTTAATAATGAGGTAAGCCTTGTGGAGATTACAGGTCCCATCATGATGATCTGAGAGGGGATGATTTCCATATTAAATCAAGGGTCAACACAACCAGCTGCTCTCTATACCCCATTTTTGCCACCCTGCATTTACCTAGTGATGTTGTCCTATACAATATAGGAACTTTTAATCAATCCCAAATGCCTGCTGCTCCACCTCTTACAAACGCATTCTAGTGATCTGAACAATAACAGAAAGGAGGCTTTGTTACGGAGTGGAGTACTGAGAGACTAATCAGGTACGTTACTGATTAACCCTGCCTCAGTTGGAATGTCAATGACTTCCTTTCTTTAATGCTACAGTATTAAGGGACAAAGTGTTTGTCCCTTTCAGATGCACTCCCCCAATCTCATTTCCACTTATGTTGTTATTGAAGACCAACACCTGCTTTTAAGTCATCCAAGCCTCTGACCATTCACATGAAAAGATACTGTAGGGTTCCTTTTATATTATGTGAGTCACCATGTAAGCAAAACACTATTTTGATATGTGATGTTAAATAAAATATTTTTTCCTCTTGCTGTGGGAAATCACTCTGTGGCTTTGAGAAAAATCTCCTCAATCCTTTCACATCAGGCTAAGAATAAATGTTAACCTTTGAAGACAAATTTAACAAGGTTGACATATAAAGTTCTTGTATATATACTGAAAAAGAATCTGGGTGCCGTAGCAAAGGTAATGCCAGAACTTGTTTTATACTTTCTTTTTGTCTCAGCTGCTGGGATTAAAATTAACAACTTTCTGTAGAACAGAAAACCATCAACCTTCTGAATCTTTGAAAAATTGCTGATGTTTTCCTCATCATAAATACAACATCCTGGGGCAAATTTTCAGAAAAATCAGAAGCCAGAATGTCTTTTGGAATGGACGTTCCTGAGAATGTGACAGAAAGCCAGACCAAAGCATAGGCCTTGTTAACTTTTTGACCCTCAAAATTCTAGAACTATATGAGGCCAAAGTTGATACCTGTGGGTGTAAAAAAAAAGCTGCAGCCTGATGCTCTGAGCACAGGACTAGGAGCTGCTCATTTCTAATACGGGTGCTAACACTGATTTTCTGTGTAGCCTCTCTGACTCAATTTCCATGTCTGTAAAATGGGTAGAACAAAGTATTTTCTTCTGTTTGTGTGATATCCATGAGCAACTGAATTCATTCCTAATTTGCATTTACCCATCACTTTTTGTTTCAGTTCTGTGGCTTGTTTACAAACAGTTCATTGATAGTATTGTTATGCTATTTACTGCTATGTTTAATTCACTGACAGTACTTTGAGTTTGTTATAGTTAGATGCTTGGTTATCTGAAATGAAGCTGGAGGCCCTGGTTCTCTGGTGGCAACTTTGTAGCTGCTGCAGGAACACTCAGTAGCCTTAGAGCTGGAAGACATGGCCACTGACAGGGCTGGCTTTAGGCCTATTCCACCAATTCCCCCGAATCGGGCCCTGCACCTAAGAGGGCCCCGCGCCCAGTGAGAATTCCTTCCTGGCTAGAGGCACCTTTTCCTTCAGTGCCGCTGAAGACCTGGAGAGAAAGGACCCACCGCCGAAGTGCCGCCGAAGACTCAGAGCACCGCCCAGTGAGTAGAAGCCCCATGTGTTTTTTTACATGTGTTTTTTTAAGTCATCCCTGCCAGGGCCCTGTCGAAACTGTTTGAATTGGGCCCCGCACTTCCTAAAGCCGGCCCTGGCCACTGGAGGATTCGCACAGTGCATATGAATCTTTGAGTGGTAGAGAGATTCTCTGAGTTCTGTCACCCTGCTGGCTGTTGGTGCAGGTCTGCCGTCAAGGAAAAGGGGATGTGGTTGGGGTGTCCCTACCCCTGGCAGATCCCAGGCTGCCATAATACTACGTGCGGACTGGCAGCAGCAACAGCTGAATACTTCAGGTAGCTCTAATTTACATGCTAAAACCAGAGCAGCACTGGGCAGCTACAATCAGTGAGGTTGGTGCAAAGGTGGCTTAAAGTTACCTTTACACTACCCCATCCAGACTCACAATACATGCTTCTCAGCAAGACTTGAGAATCCTGCCAATTGTATCCCAAGAGTTCAGAGGCCGGGTTTTACATATGGTTAAGCAAGCAAATGTTAAAGGGTAATATTCTTCAAATTTTGGTGATAGCTGTCGTTTATAATCTTCCCGGAGGTCCACCAGAAATAGAGAAAGCTATGGAGAAGATAGGGAAATTGAGAAGTTGGGAGTGGTGAGGAAGGAAGGACTGGGCCAAGAGATGATTGCTTTCTTCTAACCTGTTCTGCAGACCGAAAAATGGCAAGAAACATTGTTACAGTGTTTGACTAAGTCAGAATAACAGTGGTCACCTTGACTGCATATTAAGTCTTTAGCTAAGGAGTGCAGTATAACAATGGCACCTGATGCAAACCATTAACATTGGTGATGAAAAGATTTTCTCAGGCTGCATTTTCATTCTAAATCTGGGTTAAGAATGAATCCTGATCCAGAAAAGCACTTGCGCATGTGCTTAGCTTTAAGCACAAGAGTAGTCCTCACAGACTTGGAGCATGATCAATAGCCTCCCACTGAATTTGAGAGACCTCAACTGACTTCACTGAGTTTTGTATCAGGCTCTTTATTCATGTATGTAGGCCTGTACTTACATTTAAGCATGTGTTTAAGTGTTTTGCTGGATCTGGGCTTTCATATATCAAACAAAAGGGTATAGATATCCATACAAGAGAAGTTAATGGTGCATAGGGAAGATATAGAAGGTCAAGTTACTCTTGGATTTAAAGAATTTCAAAAGCAAATTCGAAGTTGACTATAACCATTTAAATTCATGTGCGAAATAGAATTGTCCCATTTGCTTCTCTCTGTTGCTGCTGTTTGAAATGCAGCTTAGTCAATAATGCAATGGTAAAGTACTTGTGAAAACTTTGCAAAAAGAATATAAGTAATGACAAACTCTGAAACATATCATAGGTATGGGACTGAAAAATAATTCCTTTCACAGTGCACAACTGAGGCCAATGGCCTTCATGCAGAGAACTCTGATACTATGGTATTTGGAGTTGTTGATAAAAGCTGCTTAATGAATAAAAGCATTTTGTTGATCATTATAGAGCCATAATGTTTTAAGCCCTGTAAATACAGTACAGTAATGGATTTTTGGAAAATATGAAGTGTTTTGCTGTACTGTTCAGAGTTGTTTACTATAGTTCACATAGAAATGCAAAAACTTTGCCAGACTTGGCTCTTTAAAACTGGAACTTGGGCCCAAAGTTATAAACAATTCGAATAAGTATGGTCTATTAGAAATATGTTGTATTAAGCTATATAATTTAAAAGTCAATTTGAATCATTTCAAGCATTTTCTCTCATACTGATTATTTGGTATATTTTCAGTACAGAGCTTGGGAAATAGCTCAATAATGCCTGCCAACGTTAATGGGAAGTGATAACCTCCTCACACACATACCATGGAAAATTTCTCCCACAATATGTATCTCTTACTTACATTTCTATCTTTTCTCCCTATTTTCTTTTTTCCCCTCTTTATTCTTCCTTGCTGGAGCTGAACCTTTTATTTTTTCTCTGTGGCTGTGTAATTAATTTTCAGTCTCTATTTATTTTATTAATTTTTATTGATAATCATAATTTCCCCCATTTTTATTGTTGTGAGATCATTGAAATTAGAGAAGCAAAAGGCCTAGTCACATTCATTCCAGTTAAGGGGATTATTCAGGGCGGAATATCTAGTTTTCAGTATATCTGATATTTTCAGAATATCTGATGAAGTGGGTTTTAGCCCATGAAAGCTAATGCCCAAATAAATTTGTTAGTCTCTAAGGTGCCACGAGGACTGTAGTTTTCAGTGTCCCACTTGATGCGATCTCTACCACTTTGCCTTCGATGAGTGTTCCTGACATACTAATAGATCGAGATCATTGGTGGTTTTTTCCAATGGTCATTTGCTTTTTATATCCTCTTCTGTTTTTCCTTGATTTTTTAAAATTGTTCTCTCTGCAGTGATGACCATACCTTCTGCTTCAAACTCTTTGTCTATCTAGTGAACAAGTTCATCCATGCCATGAGAAGTCTCTGATTGCAAGCTTGCTTCTAGCTCACTTAGTAAGGATCTAATCCCGAAAAAGATTGAGCACCTCCAGTATTATGCTGAGCCGTCTCAATCCCCTATTGATGTCAATAAGAGCTGAAATTATTCAACACCTCGCAAGAGATGCTAGGACTTGCTCTTCATTGTTAGCTCCATTAGTTCTGTAGTGATAAAGCATGAACCCAATACAAGGTCAATTTATGTTCATAAATCAAAAGAGCACTGAAACTGAAGGTCTGATCCTGAGATGTACAGAGCATCTGCAACTCTCATTGACTTCAATATGAGTTTTGATTTTTATGCACCACTCAAGATCTGGCTTTGAGGGATGGAAAGCAGGGTGGGATATAATAGGGCAGTAAATAACACAAAGTCTGATTCTGTGAAGTGCTGAGTGCCCTTATTGAAATCAATAAGAACTGAGGGAACTCTGCACAATGAGTTCCTACATTTGCACTCCATCATTCCCTTCATAGAGATACATGGATTAGAAGATAAAGAGGGACTTATTATTTATATGAATTATTCGCACAGCATGTAGAAGACTCAACTGATATCAAGGCTCCATTGTGCTCACTGCTGTACAAAGACATAGTAAAAGAGAGCCCCTACCCCAAAGAGCTTGCAAGCTAAATAGACAAGGCAAACGAATGATGAGACAAAGGAAGCATTATTGTTTCTGTTTTACAGATGAGGAATTGAGGCACAAAGAGATTAGGTGACTTGCCCAAGGTCTCAAGAGAGCTAGAAACTAAACCCCAATCGTCTGTGTCCCAGTCCAGGGTATTAATTATAAAGCATCCTTACTTTGTAAGCGGAGTGTGGGGAAAGGTGAATTGAAACTCAAAGTACTACTTTGAGGTGTGGGATGGAGGGCTTCTTTAAATCACACAAGACAAAGAAGCAAAAATTGAGATTTTTAAAAAAAGAACAACCAAAACCACTCCAAAATAGAAGAGGTGAGAGGATGCCGAACTATTCAAAAATTTGGGGCTGACAAATAACCATTTATTTCTTAATTTTTTCTCCCTAAGAACTTTACTGGTGTTCACATAGAGGGCAGGATTCTGTTTTTATTTATACCCATGAAATCCTATTTGTTTCAGTGCAACAGCAGAGGGCATATTGTAAATCAAGAAGAAATTTGGTTTTACAATAAATGGCTTGATGAGCTGAGAAAACTTGCTACAAAAAGAGAGCTTGTCTGATTAGTGGGCCTGATTTTCTCAAGCTGATCCAAGTTTAACCATCTGCTAAACTAACACCTTAGTAGAAATAATGAGGAATTTTGCTGAGTTTTACAACTGCACAAGAACTTTCCCTTTTTTAAGACTTGGGAGGCAGGGGTTTGGTCACATCAAGCTCCAAAAAAATTCCCGTGTGCAATCTTTCACTGACAGAATTTAAACTACAAAAAGCAAAGCATTCATTTGAACTTCCTGAATCTGTGAGGTCTAAATGGCTTTGAATCCTCCATGTTCTGTATGAACCCATTCTTCCAGGTTAGTTAAGTTCTGATGCCCAGGGTATGTGTACACTGCTAACTGACTTGGGCTCATGGAGCTTAGGTTAAGGGGCTGTTTAATTGCGTGCAGTCGTTTGGGCTTGGTCTGGAGCTATGGAATCTACCCAGCCTAAGTCTGAACATCTACACTGCAATTAAACAGCCCCTTCGTCCAAACCCTTAGACCAAGTCAGCTGACATGGGCTAGCTGTGGGTTTTTAATTGCAGTGTAGACATACCCTCTATGATCAGCATTGTTGAAGCCATGGCAATAATCACAGTCCCTGTCCCAAAAAGATTACAACCAAAGGCCCTGATTCTGCAACCCAATGGGACTACTCAAGGACAGAATTAAGAAAAACATGTGTGCTTAACTTTAAGCATGTGCTTAAATGTCATTGCCCTCATTAAGACTTCAACACATGCTTAGATGCTTACCTGCACTGTGGCCCAAGTGAATGAGGCCTGCATGATCAGGCTCTAAAAGACAGGTGTAGATGGGACAAGATTCACTGGGATACCAGAAGAGGAAGTTAATTTAGTGCGGGGTGGGGTGGGATGGAGTGAGGGGGGGGAGGTGCATGAAACATTATATCAGTCAGTGTCAATTAGTACATTTTGCTTTTCTGCAATAATAATCAGTTACGTAAGTGTGAAAGATGTCCTGGTTAGTTCCCATCTAGCTACAATCTCTCTTGAGAATCCTAATTGAGAGGCATTTGCTAATAGGAGGAAAAAAGGTGAAAGCAAAAGAAGAATGACAAGAAAATAATATATGCTGAAATGATGATGGGAAGGCAAATAGAAATTTGGTTCACATGACTGGGGATTTTCCTAAAGTAAACTTCTTTAGACAGAAATAGTAAATGCGATTTAACATCCTTTTTAGACCACTACTTCCCAAGAGACCAAAAGGTATTTATATGACAAGCCTGAGTCTTTCCGCCTTTCTCCAGCAGAACTCTCAGTGACCTCAGTGGGACTATTGGATTGGTCCTGGAGAGAACTTACACATTTTGACATGTACCATTGAAGTCAATGGGACTGCTCATGGTAGTAAGCACTCCACTTGGTAGCAGGTGTTTGCAGTATCAGGAACCTTAGTATGGATGATAAGTTGCAGAAATAGTTGCGAAAGTGAGGATAATCGATTTAAAAAGAGTGATCCCTCTCTGTATATAGGTATATTTATATGTGTGTGTGCACTGTCTAGTTAGATAAGCTACACACAAGCTATTAAACAAGCACTCTAAAGTTATGAAACACCAGAATTAAAATTGCCCACACAACCTTAATTCAGCCTCCTGTGTGCTGATGCACTGTGCATTAGGATGCTCTCTTAAATTCTGTGATTACATACTGTGTGGCCCCAAGCCCTGTTTAAGGCACACCATGAGATACTGTACTGAATGTTAATTTCCTCATGGATGTTTCTGTGGTGTTCTTACTATAATATCTGAGTGCTTCACAATGATTAATGCATTTATCGTCACACCATTCCTGTGAGATTACATGGTATTATTATCTGTATTTAACAGCTGGGGAAAAGGCACAGAGTGATTAAAGTCAAAATTGTCACTAACTTTGGGTGCCCAGCTTGAGAAACAGTCAGATCTTTTAGAGTACTTAGTATTTTTTTACCATGTTATACATTCAAAGCACAGCTCCAATCAACTTGAGTTGCACTTGTGAATTAGGGTTGCCAACTTTCTAATTTCACAAAACTGAACACCTTTTCTCTGCCCCTGCCCTGCCTCTTCCCTGAGGTCCTGCCCCCTGCCCCACCCCTTCTCTGAGGCCCCGCTCACGCCCACTCATGCCAAGCCCCCTCCCTGTATCGCTTGCTCACCCCAATCCTCACTCACTTTCACTGGGCTGGGGCAAGAGATTGGGGTGTGGGAGGGGGTGAGGGCTCTGGCTGGGGTTGCAGGCTCTGGGGTGGGGTCAGAAATGAGGGTTCAGAGTGCAGGAGGGGGCTCCGAGCTGGCACAGGGGGTTGGAGTGCGGGAGGAGTGATGGCTCCGGCTGGGGGTGCGGGCTCTGAGTAAGGCCGGGGATGAAGGGTTGGGATGTAGGAGGGAGTGTGGGCTCTGGGAGGGAGTTTGGGTATGGGAGGGGGGCATGGGGCATGGGTTTGTGGTGCCAGATGGGGTTTGGGGTGCGGGTTCTGGGCAGCGTTTACCGCAGGTGGCTCCTGGAAGTGTCTGGTGTGTCCAGATCCTGGGTGGAGGGGCTAGGGGCCTCCATCCCCACAGCCGGGGGCAGGGGCAGCGTGCAGGCCCCTGTGGCCGCCCATGCACCTAGGAGCTGGACATTCCGGCTGCTTCCAGGAGCCATGCAGAGCTGGGTAGGGAGCCTGCCTTAGCCCTGCTGCGCTGCCAACCAGCAGTGCTGACTGGAGCCGCCAGGGTCCCTTTTCGACCAGGTGTTCCGGTCGAAAACCAGATGCCTGGCAACCCTATTGTGAATGCTCAGCACTTCTGCAAATCTGCCCCACCTCTCTTCATTCATATCCAGGTGCACCCTCCTTCTCCACCTCACTGCCTGAGCAACAGGAGGGGAGCTTAGACAGCACAGGAGAGATGGTCTTTGTGCTTTTGCTACCAGTAACTACTGCCACAGCTGCTTCCAGCTGCTAGGAGGAGCAGTTACATGAAAAGTCTGGCTCAGCCCCTGCAGCCCTGGGCTGGAACCTGCTCAGTCACTCTAAAGGGCTGGTACCAGGGCCGGCTCCAGGCACTAGCGAAAGAAGCAGGTGCTTGGGGCGGCCAATAGAAAGGGGTGGCACTCCATTTGGCATTGGGGCAGCACGTCCGGATCTTCGGCGGCACTTTGGCAGCTGCTGAAGCACTCTGCTTGAGTCTTCGGGGGCAATTCAGCAGCAGATTCTTCACTCTGTCTCTTCCTCTTCAGTGGCAGGGGCGGGTCCAGGCACCAGCACGCCAAGCGCATGCCTGGGGCAGCAAGCCACAGGGGGCGCTCTGCCGGTCGCCGCAAGTGCGGCAGGCAGGTTGCCTTCGGCGGCATGCCTGTGGAGGGTCCGCTGGTTCTGCAGCTTCGGTGGATCTCCCACAGGTGTGCCGCCGAATCCGCGGGACCGGGGACCTCCCGCAGGCAAGCCACTGAAGGCAGCCTGCCTGCCGGGCTTGGGGCGGCAAAATACCTAGAGCTGCCCCTGTTCAGCGGCACTTTGGTGGGAGCTCAATCGGATTTGTTTGGGGTTTTTTCCACCGGTTGAGGCCACAAAAAAAAAAAGCTGGATCCGGCCCTGGCTGGCACACTGCAGTCCAGTCATGTAGTAATTGTGAGGGGATGGAGCATACTCAGTACAGACAGAATCTTTGAAGAATTTCACTGCTAAGCATCACTAAGTCTCTACTGAGCATGTGAAAACTGTGACTTTTCAAAGCCTTATAACTTTTACTAACTTGGGCAAATTTTCATGGGTTTAACAAAAAGCCCCAGAGCAACCCCTCCTACCAAATTTCAAAGGTCTGCTTCAAAGCATGGAGGTGCTACCGTTTTTCAATGAAACAGATGAAAATTGTTTTAACATGGGCAAAATAATGTATTTTTTCCTACACTTGTTCTGGGAAATGGCCAAACTATTTTAGCTATTATTTTCAAAATGCCGCCCCCACCCTCCAGAAAAATGGCCTGGGGCTGATACCTGGCATGGAAAATTTCAGCCAAATAGTTAAAGTTTGGCAAAGTTGTAAACAAATGAAATCAGGGTCTTGTGATGGAAAAGTTTGGGCAACCTTAACTTTAGGTGGTGCTAATAATTTTGCCTATAATGCATTTGTATGTTTTATTTATGTAAATTACATGGGGTTTATTTAAAATATAAAATATTAAAGAAAAAATGTTTTTAAAAAATGAATCCAGAGCTTTCTTGTTCAAGGTTCAGTCCCTACTTTTATCTTGTGAGAAATTTTGTCACCAAACACTAGGATTTTACAGTATTTTCTTGCTTTGGGGCATCGTTTAGAAGTCTGTTTGGGTTTTAGCTCTCTTTAGCTCTGCTTTTATATAGTAGAGTTTACTAAACTATGGGGCAACAAATAGATTAGCAAAAGCACTGGCCAATTTTAAGTAATCCACCAAAGTTGGTTGCGGAGGCAGGGTCTGTGTGCTCTTTTCACAAGACTTTAAACACACTAAATTCTCCCCCAATCATTTTTGCATAATCCAATGGAATCCAACAAACAAAAGCCCCTCAGAAGTCAGATGGCATTTAATTTGAGTAGTAGGTAATCAGTGAAAGAGAGTATCCTGGAGAGAAGGTAATTTGTCTTGAGCTGACAATTTGAGATGGATGTGCTGGGGTTATCTGCAGTGTCAGTTCAGTCAGAGATGAACTGAACTCCATTTCTCTTGCTCTGAAGTCTAAATCAACAGAGACCTAAGAGATAATAAGGTATTTTAAGAGTTCACTCTCTTCCTCGTGTTTCTGTATGATAGAGTCTCTATGCTATAGATCTTAGCACCTTCTCTCACATACAGAGAACTCAAAAGAAAAAAAAATCAAGAGAATTTACTTAGTAATTTAACTATAATAGGCAAATTAATCTAGTCTACATAATGCTGCATTTCCCCTGTCTACTGGAATTGATTGACTGCCTCTGATAAGATGTACCATATTCCACCACAGAAATGGCTGGTATTCAATGACTGATGAAATTTTTTCTTCACAGTTAAGTTTCCCAAACTGACCCATGGACCAATGGAGGCCTGCAGAGCATTTGCTAATGGTCTCCTGGAGAGCCGGCTGGTCACGTGGTGCTGACACTTCTTGGAAGCAATATGACTCAGGCCTGCTTAAAACTCAGTGTGACCCAGTGTTAGCTTCTGCGGTAGAGTAAAGGCCAAATCTTCAGCCTTTATCTTGGTATTTTCAAACCTAGGTTTAATCCAAACGAACTCCGCTCATTGTGAATGAAATCAGTAGGCTAGCTGAACGAACTTCAAATGCATTTTTGGGAAGCAAATGAAATGCAAACCTCCTATTAGGGAGCTGTCTTCTCAGAGCTTTATCTGCGGAGTAGAACTGGCCCAGTAATGGGAACCAGCTATTAACTTACTATTTTATTTTAGAAAATGTGCAAAATTTATTCAAAAATATGTTATTAATATTATTCATTCACTTCTCCTGAGGAGTTTGTACTGTAAAATGGCTTATATTGAGGGGGAAATATATTTGAATAACTGAACTTTATTATTATTATTTAATACACACAATATGGAGGCATTGTAACATATAACAGGAAACTGTCCCCACCCCAAAGAGTTTCCTATTTAAGACTGTGGCTCAGACAAGCATTTATGTATTTTTTTTCTATCCCTGTTCTGGAAACTACTTATGCATGTTCTTAATTTTAAAGCTTTAAACTTAAACTTTGAGGCCAAAACAATGTAAGCACATACTTAAATGCAGGTGCTTAAGCATCTTTCCTGAATAGAGATGTTAGGCCTAAATAGGCCAGAGTAACACAGGGAGGGGAAAAAGAGCATTATTAGAGAGATAATGCTATTTAAACAATGTAGTTTAATTTTTGTGTAAAATTTGCATATCTGGCATTCATTTTTGCTGCCTATTTGAGAGACAGTGTGGCCTACAGCAAACTTTGAGCTTAGTTTATTTCAGAAACACAGTTCTCAGGTTTCAAAGTGGATGAAACATCTTCTAACAATCCAAAACATTTGTTTGGCTTCTCATTCAAATACAGAGTCCTGCATTTATAGTCCAAAAAAAGAGTTACTTCATGTCTTTCTTATGAGTCACAAATCATTCAGTTTTCCTGTGACACTGAAGAAGTTTTGGTTCACTACATGCAAACAATTCAAAACAAAACTATAATTTTTAGTGATCCTTTAAGTAGAATGGGTTACTACTTTTTTCTTGATCAAAAATATGGTTTTGTTGAAAATGAAATATTTCTCTCTCTCTCCCACCTCACACACAGTTTTTTTTTAAATCCAATTTTTTTCTGTTAAAGTATTGCAATGAAAAAAAAATCATTTTCCAACCAGCTCTATATTTGAGCTATCACATTGGAATTTATTGGTATTACTGTAACATGTTCTTCAGTAGATTGTATATTTGTTGAGTGCAAGAAATAAGGGAAATTTCTGTTATTAGGAAAATTGCTCCCAGCATATTAAGATTGAATTATTCAGGGGAAATGGATGGCCTAGGGATTAGTAATAGGATATGGAGTCTTTCACCTCTAGGTCATTGGAGCAAATCCAGCCCAGGTTGACAGCCAACAACATCTGAACTGGATATTTAGTGACCTATCTGAAATGAATCAGTGATTTCTGTCCTCCTGTGTCTAGTGGAGTGGAGCTAGATTCTCATCTCACTTACACCATTGACTTCAACAAGTTTACACTGATGTAACTGAAATCAGACTCTGGTATGTCAGGTAGCCACTTCAGAATCAGAATGAACTGATACTCTTTTTAGAGAGACCAGGTAGTTGAGGTGATATCTTGTGTTGGTCCAGCTTCTGTTGGTCCAAAGAAAGATATTACCTCACCAACCTTGGGACTGACATGGCTACTGCTACACTGCATGATACTCTAATTAGCAGCCTCAGCAGAGATGAGAGAACTGAATTATCATGAATATTTAAACTAATAGAAGTGACTTTTCATATGTCAGTGTTACAGCACATGGGCAGGGCAGTATGGGGGAACTCTCAATGGAGAGGGCAAAGGCTGAACTGCATAGAGTGTGACCTACTCTCTCATCCCCTTGAGGTGTCACTTTCAGGAAAGGGGATAGGCACAATAGTGGAATTGTGTAGGGAACCTTATGCTGCCATAACCCATGTTCTGTGCCATGAATGAATATGGGAACATCATCCCTAAGGCTGGTCAGGCCAGAACATTTCACAAGCACTACCTTCACTTAAACAGGTATAGCTACATCATTTAAATGGCAAAATGCAGGTTAGAAAAGTACTTAATTCTGGCTGTCATCCTGTTAGTTCTATTGATTTTACTATTATGAATTTTATATACAGACAGGTGTGAATGCCATCTTAGTTCTAACCTATAAAGATGGCCGCATCAGAAGATGAAAGTTAAGCACTGAATTTTTCATCTGCAGGAAGTCAGTGCTGGGTCTCTGCAGAGTGAAGATAGACAGCTGTCTTTGAAGAGTGGGAGCTTTATTATGTTATCTTGTTCAGGGACTAAATAAATATGAATATATACCTATCTCATAGAACTGGAAGGGACCCTGAAAGGTCATTGAGTTCAGCCTCCTGCCTTCACTAGCAGGACCAAATACTGATTTTGCCCCAGATAGCTTACTCAAGGATTGAACTGACAACCTTGGGTTTAGCAGGTCAATGCTCAAACCACTGAGCTATCACTCCCCCCATATAGAAAATCATAATCTTAATTTTTGGAATTTCTGTTTTATCTTTTCCAGCCACCCTGGGCTGCAAGTTTAGCTACCGGAAAACTCAGAAATCTCTTTTTGTTTTGGTTTCAAGTAGAGGTGGGCCCAAGACACAAAATCTGGTTCTGGATCTGCATTCCAATAGAGTGGGGGTGTTTGGATCTGGGATTTTAGCTTAGTCACTTATAAACATATATGGTTTGCAAGGTTTAAATCCAAATGTGGGTTCCGGTTTCCAACATCTCCAAAGTTTACAGTGGTTAGATTTAAGGTTTGAGTTCAGAGACAAAAAGACTTAGATTGATTGGATCACAAATATTGCATTACACAGGACCCTAACCAAAAAAGCACAGGAGAAGACAGCTTCAAATTTGGCATTCTCACCACTACCTTTGGCATCTCTGTAAAAACTCATACTAAATAATGTAAGTTGACAAGTGTGGAACCCATTTTTTTAAATGGTAGCTGATGCATATTCCTCCCTTAATACAATAATTAACACTTATTGACTTTCCTAGCTATTTGCAATAGTGATTGAAAGCAAATTTCTAGAAATGCAAACTTTGTCAGAGCTTGATATATGAAAGGTACATTGACTTTTAACAGTTGAGCTAATGAAATATTGCTGACTCCACACATTCAAAAATCATGTATGCCCCCGACCCCCAAAATCATGAGATTGGCTTAAAAGTCATGAGATTGTCAGGGAATAGTAAATTTTAAGTTTCTTTTTGTCTTTTGGTTTTTGAGCCTTTAGAGTGAACTTGAGTCATGCTTTCAAGCCTTACTCTGCAACCATGAGGACTAAAAAGTCACTTTAAGCGATATGTGATACCAAATCATTAGAATGGGGAATTTTAAGAAAAGAATAAGTGTGTCATCGGGGTGTGGTTTGTAAAGAGTTCTAATGTGCTGCACTCTACCATCCCCATGTAGACCCTGTTGGTGTGCTCTAAAAGGTACCTAGTTTACATTAGTGTGGTCAGAGTTAATGCAAACCAGGTACCTTTCAGGGTGTGCCAGCAGGATATACATGGGGCAGTTTGAGCACAACACTTTAGAGTGCTTTACAAATCACATATTCTCTGATGCACTTTGCTGGCTCTATGTAGACAAGCCCTAAGTAAAACAAAAGGGATACGGGGGAGAGAATTCCAATGCTAGAGGCGAAAATGTCATAAAAGTGATAAGAGAAGAAAGGTAAAAGACATCCTTCCCAGTCCAGCAACACCACTCTAAAGTCAGCTAGGAGCATACACGTGAGTCTTGGGGGCAGAACACATTGCTGCGAACATATGATCCGTGTTGAACAGTCTGGGCAGTAAGAGTAAGCAGTGTTGGTCTCAGGATATTACAGAGACAAAGGGGTTGAGGTAATATCTTTTATTGGACCTATTTCTGTTGGTGAGAGAAGCTTTTGAGCACTACAAAACTCTTCTTATTCTTCGGGTACTGGAGCAAGATTTGAGCCAAGGTTTCTGGAATGGTAATACAGAGAGAACTACCACGAGCCTATCACGCCTGACAAAAAGCAGGGGTAAGGTGCCATAGGAGAAAGAGGTAAAAAATATGCAGTAACCAGTGCCTTGCAGACATGAAGTTTTCAGCGGCATGGGGAATATCATAATTTTGCCAAGCCTGTTTGGCCCATCTCAAAAGACAATATTACTTTTTTGAGCCATCAGCTAGAAATTGTTTTTATGGTCAACCTTGTATATGTTCTTCATTGCCTCCTTTAACTGGGCTGGCCATGAGGCTAGTTGTTAATGATCTTAGCTCTTCCAGTTTACCCATGCCAATGACTTAAAATTCCTCTGTGTACAACCCCTACTGTACTTTCTTTCAGCACATTGCACGCAAACAGTCCCATTGTCTGCATATGCTTCAAACAACAAACAGACAACAGGTGATTACACTCCATAAACAAACAGGGTTTTCCCAGTAACAAATCAACACCTCTCCATGTCTGGTATTTGTGGAATTTGATAAGCCACCCACTCTGCCCCTTCCCCATTCTTGTTATGTCTGTCTTCAGCCTTCTTCATCTTTTAACCCTCCCTCCCCAGTTTCCAAAGGAAGGCATTCATTGTTCATTCACTGCTGAAATACCGCAAGCAGCTTGGTTCATGGGAGTGAGTTGGGAATGAAGCTTTACTCCTGAATTTAAAATGTTTTTAAAGCCCTAAAAGGCATAATTTCTCACTCAGAAGGAGTGAGGGAGAGAGGAGGGAGTTGGGGAATGTAACTGGAAAACCTCAAACCAGAAAATTAAGACATATGTCTTAATTAGTTTGAATGATAGTTTTAAAAAAATATCAAAGGTTCTGGGGTTTCTGGTGCACATGTACTCCCAGATGAAGTGCTTGCCTTGTATAAAGTTTCTGGGACAGATTCTGATCTCAGCCACACTGGAGCAAATCTGGAATAATTCCATTGACTTCAGGATTAATAAACATTCACTTCACTGGATTTAATCTGTATTTATATTGATGTCACTGAGATCAGAATCTAGCCCCTTCTCTCTATTGTTTTTGAACTAAAAGTGTCAAAATCATTCTGGATGCATTAAGAAATGCTTAAGGATTTTGAACATAGTCTTAACATTCTTAAATCCACTGAAGATAAATACCTATAACCAATGCCTTTACCCGTAGTCTAGTAGGTAACTATATGCAATATACATTCATTAGATCCTATCTTATCATGCCCTGTTCTTATCTTATTGATCAGATGTGTATATTAATTAATTATATACATTATATTCTATTATTAACCCATATAAGTTTCTATATCCTTAATAAATAGGATAGGTACTGAATGATTAAAAAGTTATCATTACTGTTGTTACTGTATGAATCTTGCTAAAAATGCCTGCAACATTGGGATGGCTCAGAATCAAATTGCCTCAGTTGTCCCAACCTGTCATAACACAGATCTGATAGGAAAATTTGCAGTCTTGGGTCAGTAGTTTGGTTGAAAAAGGTTCATGACTATGTGTCTAGTTCAGGATGGTACCCCAAACATTTAGATAATGCAGAACCATGCCACTAATTATCATCCAATACTCCTCTCTAATTCTTTATATTCTGTTTAATTAAAACACAGTTGGCAGTTGCCCCCCAGAAATACATACTGGTTTTACACCCAGCTGTCAGGAAAGTGATGGAAGGCAGCATATAGAGGCTCATTTGTCTCCATGTAGGTCTTTGGGTCACACTCTATTCCCATAGCAGCATAGAAGCTGTGTTCCCAAGCTGTCCCTCCCTGCTGCCTTCCCCCCCTAAACCATAGCATTACTCTGATACTTTTGCACATGCAAGTTAAAGCACCTAGCATAATGGGGCTTTGATCCATGAGTCGATCATCTTCTTTATCCTCCCACAATCTCGGGTGCATAGGGCCTCCATCAGTTTCCACCATTTATTTTGGTCTTGTGCTGGTCTGTTCATGCTGAATGTCATGTTGATGGAGCCAGGCACTACCACACTATAAATAATAACAATATTAATAATAATAAAAGTGACAAGTAATCAGAAATCCAGAGTTTTATTTCTGATTCTGCCAAAATACTGCATGCTCAGCAGCTCTGAAAGTCAGGCCTCTTATTTAAGTATCTGACCTTAGTAACCCAAATTTGAAACTTTTGGCCTATGACCACCTTTTAAAAATACTTCGGAGATTATTTTATAAAAAGGGATCAAACTTTGTAGTCTTTGTTTAGGTGAGATACAAGCACCTCAGGACTGTACTCTAACAGTATAAAATTGATAAACTTGGCTGCAGATGGGGATCAAATCCAGTGTTTGTGTAACTGACAAGAGGTTATTTTTCTGAGTGGGAATAAGAAATATCAATTACATTGGAAATGTATGTCTCCAAGATTGTTTCATCAATAACAGGGGTGTTTTTAATCACTCTGAACAGGAAATAGCATGCTGCATTTAAATACTGTATATAATTATGGGAAATATAATTAGCAAGCATAATTAAGTGGGATTGACTGCATATTAGACTGTTTGTCAATTTTTTTCACTCAATCCAGCTGTTTCTCACAGCCTCTTCACTTTGAATCCTGGTGGTGTTACATGAAACCTCTGTGCAGAATGGAAAGCTTCTTTAAAAGCTATTAATTTAATCTAACTAAATCAATTTATATAAATGTAATCATGGCATTTCCCAACACAACCTCCTTTACTTATTATTGTAGATGCTTTATTTCTAGATACAACAAAAATATTCCAGTTTGAAGATGTTATTAAACCCCAAGCTTAGATACCCAAGGATGGCAGGACTCGTCTTTTTGGTATTTGTTTGTACAGAGTGCATCAGTGCATAGCACAATGGGGCTCTGATCCCTGACTGGGTTCCCTACCTGCTACCATAATATAAATAAATTACCATTATGCTGCTGTTTCTTTACAGCATTTTACTTAGGAGGTGTGTGGGGAGTGTCTGTCACTATAAGAACAAGATGGGTAAGGCTTTTATATCATGTTATCCCAGCAGAAAATGCTGTGGCACCTGTAATCATGATCACGGGCTCTATAATACTTCAGTGAAAATAAAAATATATGGAAAGGATATGGTGAGAAAAGGATGGTAACCAAATTCTTGTAAATGAGTGGTCAATTTTTGGTCCGAGTACAATGTCTATACTATATTAGTTCTTGTACTCCACACATCACTGTAATGGTGGGTGGGGAAGCAGAAATGGAGTAAGCAAAAAAGCAATGTTATGGAGTAAGCAGAAATAGTTCTAAGGTAACTTTGAAATTAAGAATGTATGAGATATCCCTATATGCTGGGGGTGGGGGGTTGGTGTACTGATGCTGATTCTTAGCGCCACCAGTGTGTGTGTGTGTGTTCAGGAGGGAGTGTGAGTATTTAAAATAATTTTCTTAGACTAAATTCATGCCTCTTTTTCCAGAGACATTTGCATGATGGAGTTAAACTTATATAAGTGTTGACAGAAAGTTAATTCTGAAATTCTGTAAGGAAGTATTCACACTGGAAGTGCTCACCCAATTGGAAATGGAAACAATACCACATGACTTTCCTAACCAATCACAGCCATTCAAAACAACTTGACTAACAAACACAGAGAATTCTGCACACGCAGTTAAAAAATAATAGCTAAACATTTGTTGAATAATTTCAAATAATGAATGTATTCAAGGAAATCCCAAATCTTTTTGTGAGTACTCCACAAACCCATTTTTTTAAATTATGAATTATTTGCTCAGAGTTACTACTACAAACAAAATGTTATCCTAAATACATCCTTTCATCTAAGGATGTCACAATGCTTTAAAATCTTTGTGTGGTGGGTATATATTATTATATCAATTTTAGTTAGAGAAAAAGGGCTAAAAAGATTAAATGACTTCCCCATAGTCACCCAGCAAGTAAGTAGCACAGTAGGTCAGCTGGTAAGTCCTTTCTCCCTTTCATCATCTAACCACTGCTTTCTTGGAACTTTCAACAAATCATAGAACTATTAAGAGTATTATGGATTCCAGTTCCAGGAATTTGGAGAAGAAAAGGCGAGCAGTAATACCTGGTACATCAGTCTTGGGAGAGCCTCATAACAGAGGTTGAATTTATAGTTATATTTAAAGAATGTAGCTGGCTTATTTCTGACCTCTTAAAGATACATGCTAAGAACCCCTACCCATGCTGAGTATGGGACTTAAACAAAGACCATAGATTGGTCCTACTATGTAACCAAACTGCTAGGTTTTCATTTTAAACATAAAGTATATTTTAAATCAACTATTGGTGCCAAGTGACATTTTCAAATATGACTTCAGTCAGTATTTACTTCAGTTAACAGAGACAAATTGGCTACAACACGTTGAACATAATTAGCTGAAGAGAAGGATGTAGCTGGTGCTGAGAGTATTGTTTGTCACTTGCAACTCAAGATGTATGATTGAACTGATAACCACAGGGAAGCAAATGGCAGCAATTCTAAATAAACCCCCTTCTAATTTGCGTACTGTCAAATATGCCAACGCCCAAATTCCATGTTTTTTTTCTTCAAGATTACTGAAAAACTAGTCAATGCAGCTCAAAATAAATTTCCCCTGTACCTGCACATTCTGTAAATAACACAAATATGATTTTATAGCAATAACAGAGACCTGAATAGTGGATTTAACAGTCAGAATCAGGCTGTCGTAAAATTTGATTTGCACAATTAAGCATTAGCTTGGAGAAGAGTGAAATATAGGAAATACATTGATTCCTAGTTTGCTGTAACAGCATGTACGACAAGGTGTTTACTCCTGAGCATGCAGTGATACACTAGCAACAAATAAACAATGCCAAGGATAGGGGATTGATCTTCTTCTTGTGAAGTCATTAAGAGTTTTGCCATTTATTCCAATAGGGATCATCCCCTTGATTATACATCTTTACAGGATTTTCTTTCTGTTTTTGTTGCATTCCAGTCCTTATTCTCTGACAAAGTATTTACTGGCACTGTTTGTATTTATTGCTTTGTGATCAGTAGCAAGCTGCATAATGCTAAGACTTTTCAAGTACAGAGCAGGAAAAGATTTTTAGGGTGAGATCGTGCCTGGCGTCTGTGGAGCCGCAGGAGCTTATACTGGACTTTACAGCCCACCATGAAAGGCTCAGGCACAAGAGGAGTCCTGGCACTGAGGGAGCATAAGGAGTCCACAGGATTAACCTTGCTGTTGGCACTAACTTCTTCGAAGCGAGCGAAGATGAGACAGAAGGGTGGCAGAGAGGGAAGCAGATTTTGCAAGCTCTCCCAGAAATCCTGGGAGTCATTGTGTCTTTCTGAAGCTTGGGTCCTGGCTGTACCAGGTTGGATCAATGGTCTATCAAGTCAGTATCCTGTCTCTTCAGGCCGTACCAGATGATTCAGAGGAAGGTGCAAGAAACTCCATAGTGGACAATTATGGAGTAGCCTGTGCATAGGGGACATTTCGGTTTAATTGTATTAGCGTTTAGGCATCGCTTTAAAGGAAATAAAAGGTTCAAATTATTTATGTAACTATGGATGGTCTTTGAAAACTACCCCTAAGCCATAAAAAAGACTTGGGAAAAATTCTGCTCTCTGTTACACCAGTGTCAGGAGCAATTACACATTACATTAATGGGCAGCAGGTTTAAAACAAATAAAAGAAAGTTTGTCTTCACATAGCGCACAGTCAACTTGTGGAACTCCTTGCCTGAGGAAGTTGTGAAGGCTAGGACTATAACAGGGTTTAAAAAAGAACTGAATAAATTCATGGAGTTTAAGTCCATTAATGGCTATTAGCCAGGATGGGTAAGGAATGGTGTCCCTAGCCTCTGTTTGTCAGAGGGTGGAGATGGATGGCAGGAGAGCGATCACTTGATCATTACCTGTTAGGTTCACTCCCTCTGGGGCACCTGGTATCGGCCACTGTCGGTAGACAGGATACTGGGCTGGATGGACCTTTGGTCTGACCCAGTACGGCCATTCTTATGTTCTTATGTACATTAATTATTTAGTCAGTGTTTCACGACAGATCCAGTGTCATGTAGATGTTGTGATTGCAGGGACATTACAATGGAAACAGAAGGATGGAAATATGGGTGTTTTGTCATTTGTGGTTGTCACCTTTCCCTTAGACACTGAGGGACAGAGAAGAGATTGTCTTTTAGTTTCAGGTAGACATATTCTACATGTCCATTTTCCACACTTGACCCTAACTGATCATCTGCTGATCTCAGTAGGAGTCTTCCCTTTGACATGTATTGGGCCTTTACACAAGAGCTGGGAATCCCGAGTCTTTCTTATCTTCTTCTATGAAAGCATCAGTTTCTGCCTTGTCACTGCATTCTCATTTAACATCTAACTATTTTTGTCTTGTTTGTTGGAGCTCTTCAGTTGTCACTGAAAGTTAGAAATTGATTTAAACAGAAGAACTTTCCGCCCCTCTCAAAATGGTTCCAAGTACTGTATATCCAATTCCTAAGGGATAAAAACTATTTTTATACTATACTTCTGTACTTTCAGCTGTACGTTTCTTCTCTAGACATTTGTGCTTCGAAATTATCATTTTATGACAGGTACTTGGACATTTAAGGTCAGACTATGCTCTTCATCAGAAAGAGGGGCTAGGTCGATTCTGCATCTCATGTAAGCTGTTTACAGGGGCTGTCTTTTTGTTCCGTGTTTATACAACACCTAATACAATGCAGTCCTAGCCCATGAGTAGGGCTCCTAGTGGCTATGCTTATACAAATAATACATTATTATTATTATTACTGTTATTGCCATTATGTATTTTTTGCAATCTGAATTCCTGCTGTGATGCATACAGTGGGTTTCTGGCCTCTACTATACTAATTTCTTTCCACCCACCATATCCTCCTATGGTCCACACAGCAGAGCAAAACTGCTTCCAGTCTGGAAGGAGGCAACCTCATCCTGACTTGGCATAGAGGTCCATTTGTTCCCATCTTACCACTATAGTCACGATGGGTATATTTACAGTGCAGTTGGGAGTGAGCCCCCAAGCCAGACAGACAGACTCACGCTAGCTTGGTTCGAGCTAACGCATTAAAAATAGCGATGTGGATGATGTGGCACTAGGCTAGTCACTCTGGCTCTGACCCAGGAGGTTGTGTGAGTCCAAGCGTGGGTCACTAGCCCAAGCCTCTGTTGGTGCTATTTTTCATGTGCTAGCTTGGGCTAGTGCAAGTCTATCTACCTGGGCTGCGAGGCATGCTCCCCGCTGCACTGTAGACATACCCTGTCAGTTATCATTGCTAACACTTGAGAAACAAGAGAAAACAGGAAGATGAATAAGTACTGGAAACTGCAAAAGCATTACAATGCAAATCCAACCCCCGCACCTGCAGTTCAAATCCAAAAGTGTCCATGCAAGGTTTAAATCACAAATGTGTAGGTTTCTTTTTTTCTCACCTCCAAGCTTTTTCTTTTTCTTGCTTTTTTAACGCTGTCTATACCAACAAGTTTAGGGTTATAAATCCACATAAAATGTTTTACCACCATCCGCCATATTTGTTTGCCATTTTTTGTTCCATAGCTTTGTAGTAGTGAGCTAATAATGATAATAAAAATAATTTTGATTATTTTTGGCAGGGGAAGGAGGGAATAGTGAATGTAGATAACATAAAATAAATAATAATAATTTGGCCTGACATAACACCTTGTGTTTTCAAATTTAATCTCACCATTCCCCTGAGAGATAACGGAGAAGAGAGGGCTATGTAAGGATTAGTTCACTCACTATTGAAATACAGCCACCTCTGGCGTTCATGAACTCACTAAATATCAGCCTACAGCAATACTGAACAACCATCCGAGGCACAAATAAAATACTATCAAATGAAAATGTAAGGGGGACTTAGAGGAGCAAAATGTAGGTTTGTTTGGTTAGATGAAAGGGTTGACCCCGATTTATATAAAAACATCCATACGATCTTTGAAAACTACAAGTAGGGATTTTAGTTTTAAGTTTGTCCAAAAGACAGACACTAATAAACTAGAAGAGTTTGATCTAGTGCTTTGAATTATTTAATGTGCATTTCAATTTCTTGGCTGAAGCCTCAAAGCAAACAAGATGGAGGAAAGCTGCTACTAAGAATAAGCAGCTATTTTCACCCCGGGTCATTTTTACTATTAATGATTCATTCAGAGTTATGAGAAGTAGAAAGTATCCTCTCAAATAACAACTATTTGTCAACAATACACCAATTTTTTATACAATAAACTGGTTTTTCTTGCTTGGAATTATTAGTAAATAAAGGGTCACCCTCTTTGTGTACCCCCCTTCATTCCCCACTCCAAATGGCATATCATTAATGAGGACAATTAAATTGTTTTGGCTGTGGCACAGCAATTTGACTACTAGTCTTTGTTGTTCAGTGAAAAAATGCTCCAAAGCAGATTTCACTTGGTATGCTGCAAGCATTTCTACAGCTCCTGTCAAAGGCTCAGAGAAAACCTTCCTTCCTTCCTCTCTTTGTCTCTCAGCTGCACTGCTGAGACATTTGAGGGTTACAGTTGTTTTAGTGAATGAAACTCGAGCCAAAGCCACATGCAAAGAAATGAATTTATAGCTGTTCAACTCTTTTGCTGTCACAAGATCCTTAAAGTCAACACAGAACCAAGAAGCGAAGCCTGTGGGCTATTGGAGGTAACCACAGCCCTAGTACAAGAATGATACAATTATACCAGAATCCTCATATGGTCTGTTTAAAAAAAAAATTGCATCATTTCCTATTTCAGAGAGAGAGCTTCAATAAGGTATGAGACTGGAGGCAAAAATCATTCACAGCAGAGACAGAGGCCTCACACAGATCCTGTGGGTGTAGTCAAAACTTCTGATTGGTGAGCACCAGCAGAGGCTTAGCCAATGAGTTCGTGAGGAAGCCTGACCATTCATGAAAGCCAGCATGGCACTCTTTTGCTTAAAGAACAGGAAGTGGGATGGGGGGAGGGGGCTGTCTGTTATCACTTTCCATCGAGGTTTCCACTGTAGCTATGCAAAACTCTGAACTTTACATTCTGACTTCATTTACTCAAGACATCAAAAAGCCTGGCTTTTGAAATATTTTTGGAATAGTGCTAAAGCACAGTTTAATTCTAGGGGGCCACTTGTTTGTATATTGGAAATCAAACCCTTGTCTTTTTCAGTATACTCCTGCCATGAAGTCATTTTTTGTGCTGATTGAAATCATCTGTTTTCAGTTCTCTGACAAATTAATTGAACTTTCCTCTGACTCAGGGGCCTTCTGACTTTTGAAGCAGATTTTGTCTACACGCCGTCTCCCAGACGAACACAATTTAATCTTCTAAGCTTTAAATGAACTGTACGTTTTCAGAAAGCCAATGAAAGAAGCATTTGTTCTGGTGATAGCTTTTCAGCTTTTACAAATATGGCACAAGAATAGAGGCTTATAAAATGTTTATTTTACTGCATCTGATAACTAACTCCAAAAAGTGTTAGATCCTGCGATCCACATGACGATAATGTCTTGTGTTCTGAGCTCCTTGAATTCAAGTATATTAAAAGAGTGTTTGCTAAATGAATGAGAGAGCTGTTCTAATATTGAACTGTAACAGTATCATGCCCAACTCTGTTTGTTGTGTTGATAAAATAACCACTGGTTAAGGTCTTGCAATCGGGTTCAGATCTATCTTATACAGATGAGCCTGAGCTGTAAAGTTTGATTTGGGTCCAAACTCCCCCAGAGTTTGAGAAGTTTTTGATACTGTGTTCTGGTTCAGGCCCATCTCTGACATAAATTGTCACTTTTCAAATCTGTCATTTAAACCTAATGATCCAAATTCTGCCCTCAGATATATGAATACAACTGCACTGAAGTCCATAGAAGCTGTACATGTCCATCAAAGGACAGATTTTGACACAAAAGGAGGCTAATATCAGAAACGTGACTATCAGTAGAAGACAGTAGTAGATTTCTACATTACCAAAGGCTCACCGAAAACACAGCCTGAGATCCTTTATTTCTCAACATAGCTTATATACTCTGTTTTTGAGTCATATCTGCCAACCTTGCAGACAAAGGTCCAAATTCAGCAAAAGCACTTTAACTGTGAGCATGGGCTTTGTTGAACTGGGATGAACTTAGAACATGCTTAAAGTTAAGCACATGCTAAAGTACTCCTCTTTGCCTCTCTTTCCTGTCTGGGCCTCCATCACTATAATATCTGAGTGTATCACAACCATTAATGATCAGAGGGGTAACCGTATTAGTCTGGATCTGTGAAAGCAGTAAAGAGTTCTGTGGCACTTTATAGACTAACAGATGTATTGGCGCATGAGCTTTCGTGACAAAGTGGGTATTCACTCATGAAAGCTCATGCTCCAATATGTCTGTTAGTCTATAAGGTGCCACAGGACTCTTTGCAACCATTAATGAATTCATCTTCAAATCTCCCCTCCACTCCACTGAAGTAGGGACGTATTATTCATCTCTGTTTCACAGAAGGGAAAGGTGATTCACAGAGAGGTGAAGTCAGTGATTTACACAAGGTCACTCAAGAAGTATGTGGCACCATCAGAAATTGAACCCAGATCTCCTGCATCTCAGGTCTAGTTACTTCACTACAGTGAATACTGCTATAAGAGTCAGATGGTTTTTTTTCTGCCTCATGGATCATCAAGGAAATTGACAGCTAGATTCTGATTGCAGATTCTTTAACTTGGCCTGATTCAAAACCTTGGCCCCACACTCTTCCAAATGTCAGGAACGTATATAAACAGATCCGGATTTGAACTTTGTGATTTATCCCTTTTTGTAGAATTGTCCAAACAAAATCCCTGGTTCTGGATGCTTCTGAACTTTGGTTTATATTGGATCCATACATGGATCTAAACTTTGGAACGCTAATCTTTACTACAGTAGTGTTGAAATTTACAGGGATGTCAGTTTAAAAAAATCATCTTTTGATGATTAAACACAACAAAGTCAGTATAAGAGTCTCAACAAAGCCTTGTTTAATGTTGCTTTCCAGTGCAAAAGGATGAATTTGGAACTCTTCAAGGTAACTTTTGCATAGTCCATTTTCTGAATACAAACTCAGCTTTTAAGTTTACATTTACTTTCAGAAATGTTAATTCTCTCAAAAAGATTTCCAGAAAAGTTTCTCAGTGGAATGACATATTTTAGGATGCTGAATGGTTTGCAATCTGCTTGCATAATAATGTTGATAATGATATTCAGTTCTTTCGCTTAAGCTTTTTGGTATTTATCATGCAAGCTTAAGAGGTCTGTGAAAAACTTAGCTAGAGATTAGACATGAAATTTGCAGCTGTTCAAACTTTTTACTGTCTGACCACGATTGAAGGACCATTGAAAATTTTCTGTTGGGAGTGTACTACTAAACACTTCAGGCTTATGAAGCAATAGGAAAAGCAGTCACTGTTTCAGACTTTCACTGAAAAATCCTGGAAAGGGATATTATTCATCTGGACCACACATCTCTCTCCACCACCTCCCATTTTGTGGGGTGATATAAAATAAAACCTCATGAGGAGATATATGTATTCCAGATATGTGTATATGTATTGACATATGAAATGTTTTATTGTATTATAGCAAATTCCAGGTAAAGGTATTTTGATGTTTTCTCAGGCAAAACACCCATTGACTGTAAGATCCCCTGTAAACGGGTCAACTCACCCCTGCGGCGCCTCCTACTGGTTGCTCTCTCAGTCCAGCCCTGAGCGCCCTCTGCAGGCTGGTGATCCACCTGTTCTTAGGCCCCCCATGGCCCTCCCTGGACCCCGGTGCCCTTTTACATGGGGTGCTGCCCCCTAGCACTAACCCCTTTCTCTCTGGGTCTCCCCTTCTGTCTCAGGGAACCCCCACCCTCTATCCCTGCCTTGCCTCAGTATTTGGCTACTGACAGTCATTGTCTGCCCTGGGGCAGACTGCAGTATCAGCCTACTCATCACAGGCAAAGTTGGGTTTGGACCTGCTGCCTTGGCCTACCCCTAGGTTGCCCTCTGCAACCCACAGTACCTCTTAGCCCTCTACTAGGCCACAGCCTGGGGCTTTCCAGGCCAGAGCTCCCCAGCTCCTTAGCCTGTCCCCAGCCCTGCTTCACTCTAGGTACCTTGTCTCAGCTCCTAAGCAGCCAGGCCCATCTCTCTCTAGAGTCAGAGAGAGACTGTCTGGCTTCTGGCTTCCCTGCCTTCTTATAAGGCCCTGTTGCTCTGTTTGGGGCGTGGCCCCCAGCTGCAGCCACTTCCCTAATCAGCTCAGCCTTGAGAGCCACCGCTCTCAAGCCCTGTCAGGCCACTTTTTAAACCCCTTCTCAGCAGGAGCAGGATCCACCCTGCTACATCCCCATTGAAATCAATAGGCGTTTTGCCTGAGCAAGGAATGAGCAAGGAACACAGAAAAGTGCCATTAGGTTGCTCTACATTTCAGGGTGGAGAGATGGTGTTATTTAGGCAATTCTGAGGATTAGTGATGCCAATATATGGTAATGGAGGCCTAAATAAGGAACCATTTTAGTAAGAATTAAGGTCAATATCAAAACATATTGTGTGCGAAAACATGTTCAAGAGACACAAGTAGATTATATTTGTCTATAATAATTCCTCACATCTTACAGCACAGTCTGCATGTGACAGACACAACAAGCAAATATGGTTTAATTTGTTGTTTAAAAAGGCCTCACCCTATTCTTTAAAATATAGGTCCCTATATCGTATGTGTGCAGGACTCCATGTGTTCTGCAATTCCACTCCCAGGGAGTTTACTATGGAATTCACCCTTGGACACAGAATTGTGCTTCAGATTCTCAGCTTTCAATTTTTTTTAAAATAATGAGTGTATTATATACATAGATAGCCATGATGTCAGGAACCAAGCATAAACTAATGCAATGTTGCATGCCTGAGTCAATAGAGAATCTCTCCATATACTATATCATAAAGATGCTGTTAAAAATGCTAGTATGTGATTATCACTTGGGATACTGGCATGTCTCTAGCAAAAATCAGCAGGTTTCAATCTAAAATGTACAATGCACTTTTGGGACTAGAGTTCAGTGAGAATAACTCAGGGAACTTTTTGGTGACTTCTAAGAAGAATTTCTCTTAAACTGTGCCCCTTTTATTTAATTTCTTGCCAACATTTCTGCAAAATAAGTTTTGTTCAGGACAGTGAATTTTTAGCTTGTAGCCAGGATTCATCATGGAGTACAATTCATTTTGCAATCAAAAAGAATTTCAGGCAGAAACAGAAATAAAGGGTAGGTCCTGCCAGTCAGGGAATAGAAACAATACCATGTGACTAAGATCGCGAAACTCAGCTGGGATATTGAAGTACTTGAAGCAATACTTGCTGCAAACATTTCATGAACAACCCAGAGACTGATATTTGTTTGCACAAAGCATTTGCTAAATGATTATGAATAGCAAACAAATACCTAATAACACAATCTGGCTCAGCTCCTCAAATGTATTTAGGAACCTAATGCCCATTGAATTCAGTGGAAGCTGGGCACCTACATACTTTGAGGATCTGTGCCGCTGTTAATAGACAATTTGTGAACAAGAAAAAGGATTAAATTTACTGGCTGACTGGTTTGTTGCAAATTATTTGGCCAGCTCTGTGCAGAGGATCAGTACAGCTAATCATGCCATCATGCTTACTTATCTTACATACATATTTACATAAATGCATCTTACATAATATTTAGCCCTGCCATGACTGTACTAGATGATCTCTCAAGGTCCTTTCCAATCCTATGATTCTATGCAAGGACTGTGCAACTGTGAGACTCAGTGATTCCAGATTTTCACTTTAAATGAATGGAATGTCATTGCTGTTGTTACTAAGTACTGTTCAGTTAACTCTCCCCCTAACAATTTTTTATTTCCATGCACCTCTGCACTTCCAAGTTCCGGCTAGAAGCAGAAGCAGAAGTAATAAAATACAAGAAAGGCTATTCTTGTGCTACTTCCGGCTCTACTGGAAGCAGCAAGAACAGGAAATCCCATGAGAAAGCCTGTTGCCTCATAATTTCCAGCCCAGTTGTGCAAACTCAAGTGACTCCATTTAGATAAACTTCAAAAAAGCGTCCTTCAAACGTGGCAGATCTTTATCTGAACCAAACCCCAACTCCAAGTCTCTTGAGGTTCACTCATCCCGAATTTGAACATGCACAAAGATAATGTAACTAGCAGAAGATGCAGAGGGATGAATAGTGATCATCCTGAGGATATTCATTCACTCTCAGCTCAAGACACCCTAAACATGCATTTCCAAACTGTATAGTTAGCCACATAACCCTGCATGCTACACATAAAGGCGTGGAACACAATTCAAGATCCCAACATCTCTGCCTCCACACATGTAAACAAATTATGTAAAGGACTTCCATGGGGAAAAATCCTGCCCTGCTTAGTGGCTATGAGCACTCTGGCCATAGTAGAAGGAACAGAATCCATGATCTCAAGTTCCCACCCCTGCTCTGAGTTCACACCCCCTTGTTGGGCTCCCTGTGCCTCAGTGCACTGAAATCTTTGTGAGGTGGGTCTGGTGGATCCAGGACTTTGCTGACCCACTGGCCATTCATTCTGCAGAGGGGAGATGCAGGAGCAAGCCACTAATGCCATCAAGACATGCACATAACAAAGCCTAACTATGGGACCACATGCTTATAATCCTATTTATTCCTTTCTTGCTATTTCCTCTGCATTGTTGTTGAGTTCATGCATTGTGTCTTGTCTAAAATGTTGATTGTAAGCTGTATAGAGAGGGACTGTGCCTATTAATTTGCATGTAAAGTATCTAGCCTTCTTTGGAGCACCATATAAGTAGCAATAATTGAGCAAGTGCGCCTTTATGTGTTTTGTTAACAGCTTTATGTTGTGCAATAAGAACGTATAATAATAAAATCAGCAATGACTTTATATTTATAATATATAATTATAATATAATATATTTATAAATATAAAAATATGGAAAGGGAATCTTTTCACTGACTTCAGTGGGCTTTGGGCCAGGCCCACAGTGAGATGAGGATCTTAAAACTATTCTAAAATGTTTTGCAGAAGCTTTGCAGTTTAGCTTTAAGATGGACACACACGCTGTCAGAGATGATGACTCAGATGTAAGCCCTTCCTGAAATGTCACTCTCAAGAACAAATGTCTTCCCTCTCAGTAACTGATACAATATTTCTGGCTCTGCAGCTGTGATACCAGATTGCATTTTCAGTATTTCTTTGGAAATGTAAAAACCTTGTTGTAATCATCTGCTTCAACACGTAGCACCAGTCAAACTGCCTACATGGTGCTGCCGCTCTTTGTTTCCCCTCATGCATGTCCAGGATGCAGCTTTCTAATGATGTGCAACACTTGGGACATTTGGAGATGGAATGTAACCACTTGAAACTGTTTGGTTTGTCACTTTTGGATTTGCTACATAAGGATATGTTAATGCAAACGAGGTCTGTTTATAATATTAATCAGACAAAGGAAGAAATTCCTCTGAAGTCTGTATAATGCAATGAGCAGACTTCTTGATTAGTAACATATTGATTGTCTATTCTTATTTCAGATGTTAGCTCAGGGATGTGGAGAGAGCTGGGAGAAGAAAAATGTGAGATGCATGACGTGTTCGGGATTCAGTCTGTGAAACTGGAAAAATATTTACACGATTAGATTACGCTTTTATGTAATATTTTCCTTTTGTGTAATATTTGGATATGCAGCTGAATTTTTAGGTACTTACCCAGATCAAACCACACCTCTGAACATTGGAGCAAACATGGTGAGAGGCAAAATGAAAGGGACATGTCCCCCCAACCTTTAATAACTCTCTTGATGTCCCATTAGTGGTGATACAAGACTCGTGCATTTTCACACAAGTGCTGGCCCCCCCTCCCCATCATTTCTTTAGACAGCACTTACGCACATGCTTAACTGTAAACACTATAATGGGACTACTCAAAGGTTAAAAGCTAAGCATGTGCTTAAGTGCTTTCCCAGATCAGGATCCTAATCCCACCTCTTAATCTTTAGAGCTTCACCCCTCAATATTGATAATCAATTCTTTGTTGGCAAGACGCATTGATAGCTGCGGAGCAAGGAATCTTAAACATTTGCCCAGTTTGATCATGCATGAAAACAGTCCATCAAATGCAATGCACAGCAGCCAGCATGCTTAATGTTCCTAGCCAGAAATAACTTCAGTGGGTATCGGCTGCTGTATCCTGTCACCAGTTATTTACCAGCTCACAATACTCTCATTTATTAATAATACACATTTTTGATGCCTTAGTCATAGGAAAAGCAGCAAATACTTTTTGCATTACTCAGTGTTTTCATCCCCCTGGGTCTTATCTCCTGCTTTAATTTACTGTTTGTTATTTTAAAAAGGAACTTTCACTTTTGGTTAGATTCAGAGCCCACCCTGGATTTCCCCGGGATGGGCTGAAGTGCATTAGATGTAACATTAACTAGCATTAATGTGGAAACTTAGAATCCAAAAAGAACTTGTACCACTGCCCAAAAATGAGTCATTGTCCCTTTTCTCTTTTTAGCCAACTGCAGATTCAGAAGCTGTGAGACAGTTTCCTGCAGATAAGAGATAAATCGAAGGGAAACCTGGCAAAAAGATGATGGTCAAGCTGCAAGATATCATTTCCTCCAAAGCTCCTACATACTAATTAACCATTCCAGACATATTTTCAATAGCATTTAGGGATTTCCTCATCAAAATAAACTTCCTCCCATGTTATCTTCGTTTTTGGCATCTGGTAATATAGTTTGCTATAAGAATCAGGGTTAAAAATTCCTAACACGGGTTATATATATATATATATCTTTGAAGTTTTGCCAGTGTTGCATTGGAATCCTAGTGCCTGATCCAACTCCCACTGTAGTCAACGAGAACTTTGCTATTAACTTGAATAGTAGCAGGATTGAGCTCCCATCCTTCTGCATCCAGATTTTTTCACTTATGCATTACGACTTGTTTATAACAAACTACAGATGGACTCAACTCATAAAATTCAGATAAATATCCATTTCCAAAGTTTGCACTGTTTGGATCACAGATTTTGCATTGGACCCAGCCCTTTAATATACTGCTTATACATTTTCCAAATCTCACTTTGAAACAGAAAATATTGTCAGAATGAAAGTGTATCTGCCAAAAACAAAATTTTCATTATCCTCTCCTTAATTTTTTCTCCTTTAGAAGCTGATTTCTTAACTGCACAATTAGTTTTAAGGTTGCCATTGAATGTAAACTCGTCATACCTGATTTGTAATCTTTTCTGTTTCAAGTGCTATCAATTATTTTCTAACTAGATGCTCCTGTGGGTTCAGCTGTCACTAAGAGCAAATTTGAGCACAATAGGTTGCTTCCTATTTCTCAAAGAATCTGAAGAGTGTCAAGACTTGACAGGCAGCTCCAGTTTTAAGATGAAGCAGATAAGTTAGGTTTTTCTATTAGGCACTTTTAAAGGGAAGGAGATAAAAGGAAGTATTGTTTCTGGAGAAGTAATGCCATTTATGGTGCACATTTGCATCTATTAAGAATAAACTGCAATTACTTTGGGGCACAAAACCCAGCATATTTTCACTGCTTTAGATGTGAAAATGCCTACTGTTTTTTTAGACCCTGCACTCAAACACATTTGTGTTGTAATATTTATCTTGCAAAGAGCTTGTTTAAAATACGTTAGAAAAAAAATCCTAAAATGAAGTGTATGATATAGTGCAAACATTGTGTACAAGCAAACACGCACACACACAGAGAAATGGTTTCTTAACCAAATTACATTTTGGTGAAATTCATCCAACTCTGAACTAAATTTATCTCTGGTATAATTCTACTTATTTAAAAGGAGTTACATATGCCATGGTAGAATGTGTCCTGGTGATTACTCTGTTTACTATTACTCAAAGCAGAAACTAATGCAAAATATGAGGAACACCATGAGTAACAATGTCATGACTTTTAGTGAATCACTTATTCTGGCTCTCTTTATCTATCAGTAACCATCCTATAATGCACCCATATTATACTTGAAAATAGATGAGAATAATGGTTAAATTCAGCCTTAAGGTGAACAGGTGCATCACGGACTTTCATCATCTATTTGTGTAAAGAAATGTAGCACAATTTATAGAACATATCCTATTGTTTTAAGAGAGTGTAGCATGGGAGACTGACAGTCCTGAAGACTGAAGCCCTGTAATTATTCACAGGACAGGTACAGCATGAATAGCAGGAGCACAACTTTGCTGTACCTCATCTCTTTGTGTTTGAGAGGGAAGGTCAGTCCGTCTCCTTGCCCATTCAGTCCTTGTCTTTGCTAGTGAGTATGCCAACAAGTGTGCCATCTAGTGTCAGTAGTATTGGTGGGCTGTGTATGGACACTTGTCCACTATGAACTGGACAGAGAACTTTTTAATTTTTTAATGAAGGGGAAAAGCTCTGATAGTTCAATGTGTCACTTGTTCATTATTTAGGGATGGGTCCAATACCCATTGACTTCAGTGGAACTACTGACATGCTTAAAGTTATGCACATCTCTTAAGTATCTCGCTGAATCAACAACTTAATGTTAGATTGTGTGGGACAGATTCTGCCTTCGGGTACATCACTGGAACCTTACTGTATGAAACAAGAACGCTCTTGAATCTGAAGATGGAATTTGACACTCTGGGTTTTAAATTTGCAATTAGCATACAATTTTAAACTTTAAAACATTTTTTAAAATTTCAGCATAGGGCAAACACCCAGCATGGAAAATTTCATCTTGAATGCTTAAAGTTTAGGGAAGCTATAAGCAACTGAAACAATGGTTTTATAATGGGAAGTGTTGAGTAACCTAAACTATAGGTACCACCTATAATACACCCTGTTACTAAGAGGTCCACAGAGCAAATCAGAAAGGAGAATGTTACCCATAAGGACAATCAATCAACTCTCAAACTGCAAGGAGCAATATTATTTTTGCTTGAAAAGCATGGAACTCCAAAGTCACACCTTCACAACCACCAAATTAGAATTAGGTGTTAATTATCACCTGTGTTTGGCAGCCCCAATTTATTGGAAGCACTTGCTTTGATCAAACTTCTGAATATATCTGATCTGAAACCTGGTTTGAATTGATTTAATTATTATAATACCTGGATTTAGGGATTTCAAATACTGCAATTAAGTATTTCATGTGTCCTAGACCAAGGGGATATGAGCAGTTATTACAATTGGAGTAGCCAGAGATAGAAATTATTCTATTCCTACAGCTGAGGAATGATCTAGTCTCTAGCAAAAGACATCAGATATTGAAATGATACAAAACTTGAACTTACTGAGCGTGTAAATGTAACTCTTGTATATCAGGTGTACATTTAAAAAATATTAGTGTCTTTATTAAGGTTCCAGATGGAAATTTTAATACATTCTTTTTTTTCTTCATAGAGGCACCTGATATGATTGCACCTTATTACCACTGCCATTTGCACTGTCTTTAAAATGCCTTATGATTACTGTTATCATTAGCATGGACAAGTCAGGTACAAGTGTGTAGCAGCTTCAATAATATGGCAATTGGGAACTGTGAAATTTAAACATACATATAATAGCATTGCAATCAGAGACAATGGGCAAAATTTATCCTGGGTTTAATTGACTTCAGTGGAGGCAAACCAGTGATTAATTTGGCTCAGTTACTTTAAATTAGGAACATAAGAGCTGCTGTAGTAGAATGACCAATAATCCAGCTAGTCCAATATCCTGTCTCTGACAGTCACCAGTACTAGCTACTTCAGAGGAAGGTGCAAGAACCTTGCAGTAGGCTGTTATGGGATAACTTGCCTCAGGAAAAATTTTCTCTAAAAAGCTGACTTATGATCTAATATACAAAGGCATATCCCTAAAATGTTATTGGGTGCGCTATGATATTGAACTATAGACTTGACAAAAACCCACCCAAAACCTTGTATTGGACCCTAAAGCTCACCAAACATAGGGTCTCCCAGACTCTTAGCATTATTATCTTCTGCAGTGGAGCCTTAGCTGCAAATGCCAAGTTTGTGATCCCAGAGAATGAAACGTCAGGAACCAAAAGCAAGACCAATATGGTACTTCTTAACCACCGTGACAAAACACAGGGAAAGAAGCAATGAATCGGAGACCATTTAAGGTTTTAAAATTTATCATCTGATTATTGTTTTGTCTCTTATATTTACATGGCAATGATTTGTAAACCCATTAAACTTCCTAAATAAATAAACAGAGTTAAAAAAATTTCTCATCATCACCTTGAATTTCAGCCAAAACCAAACAGATTTCTAGTGTAGAGTGTTGTGTAAATGTAAAAATAATGTGCACAACATCTACCAACTCTGCTTATCCACCCCATCATTGGAGCTGTTTGAATGATATTCACAAATAATTTTTTCAACTGATTTCTTTTTAGAAAGTGTTGATCAATTTATCAGACTATTTTTTTCCATTGTGCAGCCAACCCCAAATAAATCTGATGAATCGTTTATGTGTATGTTTGTCAGATAATTTTTTGTGAATATTTATTTGGTAATTAGTGAATAAATTATTCACCTTTTAAAATTATTCAACTATCTGTTAACTATGATGATGATTATGGGGAACAAAACTAAATCATAATGATATTTATGTAAAAAAAATGTACTTGCTTCAGATGAGCATGAAAGTGGATGAAAGTTTATTATTTGTACTATTTCATTGTCAGGTAAGGAAAAATACCAAAGTAATAATAATAATGGCAATTTTTTTACACACACACACAGAGTCACACAGTCACACACGCACACACACACACAATGTTTGCTATTAAACTCACAGATTACTTGTGCATTTTCAGGGAAAGTTTCTGTTACTCTTACTCATGCTGAATGGTACCTTACTCTAAGAGTAGTCCATTGTTTTCAGTGGGACAAGTTGCAGAAGAAGGTATTACCCAACGTGAGTAAGGATGTCAGAATCTGGCACTAAATATTTGTTTATAATTTCATTCATGTCTTATTGGAAAAAAATATTCTCTGAAAAAAAGGAAATAATCTCTCTAAAGAAGCCAAGAATGTTTCCTCCAACTCCTTGAATAGCTTTACAATAGTGATTTCATCAGCTGAACCATCTGCTTGGTTTTATGTATTGGTGCTGTGTGGATCCATGACAATGAAGTCAGAGGGAGTAGTGAGGAGGCAGCTGCTTAGATCAATGTCTGTCCACTCCTAAGCTTGCCAAAACCAACAGTGTGTCTTTACAGTTGATCTAGGGAATGATGTTACATAAATGGGATGTTTGCACTAATGACTAAGTCAAATACATCTGGAGGGCTTTTTCTCCTGAAGAAACTAAACTGATATAGCAATATAATGCAATCTCCTTATTATGTAAATCATAGGACAGACAGCTGAGGACATTATTTAAATTAAACTGGAGAAATTATTTAAGAAATTTCCCCTTTTCTTGCCCCCACCCCATGAGTTTTGCAGGTAGCAGAACAGAATGGAAAAGGAAGAGAGCCTTCTGTGAGTAGAACTCAGATTCTTCCAGCTCAGAACTATCTGAATGCATAGTTGTTGAACATGAAAATAAATCTCAACATGTGTCATATTAACTATATTCAAAATAAATCAACAATTTAGGTGTCCACTAATGATGGGACTTGGGAGGTTGGGTTTGAATAAGTGTTCGAAAGTTATGATATCTACGTGAGCGATCCAAAACTCTGGGACCTGCACAATGGAGCCATTTCCTATTTCTGGTCCTAGGGAGTGTGAATATAAAAGACAATAGATTCAAATGTGATGTAAACTTTTCTGAACCCCAGAAAAGATTAATTTCCTTTTCATTTCAACTTTGGGAGCAGAGGCGTGGCCCTTTTATTTTATTGGAGCTGTTTCACTCATCACCGGGTATTAGAGCAGTTTTTATTACTGTTTTTGAATTTTAGTTACTATCTGTGGGTTAGCATGTACCATCCAAATACTTTCATGGAGAGGAAGAATACCACACCAATACAAACTCATATGTGCTGGTGTAACAGGGCTGGGGGACACTGATGTAATATTATGTATAACTCTTCCTGCACCTTAACTTGACATTTTGCTGAAACACAGGCCAGAGTTCTGTCTTTTCTGGACTTTTCAGGAAGCATAACAGAGTGAAACCTACCACTATTGTATGTGAAACCCTGATACATTGTTGTTAATAGTTCCCAGTAAATTTCAAAGAGAGATTACCATACACATTCTTAGAAAAACAAACATTTGATGCACACAGAAAAGATTGTAAATAGCATCAGACTTGTAAATAGTATTTGGAATACTATGAACAACTTTTATATAAAAGCTATTAGACAATAAATCTGCTGGTGTTTCTATTAGAGACTTCCCAACTTTGTTTCTGTTGGATACATTCAAATATTAGGTTTCAACATAATGTTTTCTGTCCTTCAGCACAACAGTCAAAACACATTCCCCTCTGACCTTCTCTCAGAGATGGTTTCTCAGTCTTTACAGTGTGGTCATAATATGCAGTATGGACTCTTCAGACCTTGAGAAGAATGGCAGCATCCAGGAGCACTGGAATGGGGGGAGGGGGGAATGGCCTTCCCACTTTTCGGCAGCCCCCCCACACCCCTCTGAGGCCCACCCCACTCCGGCCAGGCCAGCGGCTGGAGCCTGACCATGGAGCCTGTGGGATGCTGCAGACCTTCCACCTGCCCAGGGTCAGGGGGTCAAGAGCTGCTCCCACTCATGTCCCCACCCCTGCCACCCAGGGCACCAGGGTCCATGGCGCCTCACAGCTGAGCTGCCCGTGCACCTCACGCAGCTCTTACCTGGGCCTGGCTCCGTCTGGGAGGCCACAGCCCGGCCATGGTAAGAGCCATGTGGGAAGCTGTGGGGAGCCACACCATGGACCCTCCACGTGCCCTGGGCGGGCCTGCAGGGTGGGGACACAGGCTGAGGGCTGCTCTTGACCGCCCCCATCCAGGCAGGTGGAGGGTCCATGGCACGACTCCCCACATCCATAGATGCCAACTTCCTCAGTTCCTGGAGGTGTTCAACCCCCGCTCCACCCCAGGACCCACCCCCCTCTTCACCCTTTCCCCAAGCCCTCACCCCCACCCACCCCTCTTCCTGTGCCCACTTCTCCCCCCCAGCATCTCCTGCATGCCGCTGAACAGCTGATTGCTGTAGGTGGGAGGTGCTGGGATGGGGAGGATCTGATTGGTGGGGCTGCTGAGCACCCACTATTTTTTTTCTGTGGGTGCTCCAGCCCATGGAGTTGGCACCTATGCCCACAGCTGTGGGGAGTTGCAGACCCTCTTTCCCCGGGTGGGGGGCCCGTGGGGTGGGGACATGGGCCTGGGGCTGTTCTTGATCCCCCCATTCTGGGCAGGTGGAGGGGCTGCAGCTCCCAGCCTGCTCCCAGCCTGCTCCAGCTCCTGGCTTGGCTGGGGGTGGGGCCTCGGGTGGAGAGATGAGATGGGAGGGCCTGGCCCCTGCCCCACCCCCCGACTTTTGGGCAGGCTTTGCGACCCCTGGCAGCATTTCAGTCCTTCCAAACACTTCAGCAAACCAATAATCCTAGGTCTCCAGAGCTAACAGCAGTGCAGCCCTAGGACTAATAGCTGACTGGTACTCAATTGCTGGTGAAGCAGAAATCTGTAGTCTGTATCCAAAGTGGTACAGGGATTTGGATCAGCATATAAAATATCCATTCTGTGGATCTTTACAAGACTCGCAGTCTGCCCGGCACTAGCTTCTCTTCATACACTCAGCTGAGTCAGGCAAGAATTTAAGAACACTCACATCTCTTCTAACCATCAGAGGAGTGAAGTTCTGAAACAGTGAGCAGTGGGGACAAAAACCTAACTGGCTTCAAGACTGACCTTGATAAGTTTATGGTGGGGATGGTATGATGAGATTGCCTACAATGGCATGTAGCTGATCTGCAAATGTTAGCAGCAAATATTTCCAACAGCTGGTGATGGGAAACTAGATGAGGAGGGCTCTGAGTTTTTACAGAGAATTCTTTCAAGGTGTATGTCTGGTGGGCCTTGTCCACATGCTCAGGATCTAACTGATTGCTATATTTGTGGTTGTGAAGGAATTTTCCCCCGGGTCAGATTGGCAGGGACCTAGAGGAGGGGAGGGGGGTCGTCTTCCTCTGCAGCATGGGACATGGGTCACTTGCAGGTTTAAACTAGTGTAAAGTGTAGATTCTCTGTAACTTGAAGTCTTTAAACCATGATTTGAGGACTTCAGTAATTCAACCAGAGGTTATGGAGTGGGTGGGTGAGGTTCTGTGGCCTGCAATGTGCTGGTCAGACTAGATGATCATGGGAGTCCCTTCTGGCCTTAAAGTCTATGAGTCAATGAGTCACTAAGTGCTGTCCCCATTCTGGCTCTTTAACTGAGACAGAAGCCTGGTTTAACTCAGTTAGCTGGTAGCTAAATGTGAATTCCAGAGGCTTTGTAGTCTCTCGTGGTAACAAATGCTTCCCTTCCAGTTCTTTCTCTAGGTCCAGAAAACATATCACAGTGGATCAAACATTATCCTAATTCCTTAGTAAGTAAAGTTGGACTAGCACTCGCCTGTATCCAAAGTGGCACAGGTAATGGGACCCAACTTTGACAGCAGACATACCTCTTGGTCTTGCATCAATACAGAGTCCACAGGTTTGTCTATATTTATAATCTTTTCTCCTCAGCTCCCTCATGCTCTGGTTAACTCAGCTTGCGGAGTGTGACTACGGTATGACCTGCCAGATGGATAGTCCACACTGAAAACTTTCTATAGAGCTTCGGAAACAGCTACTGAGCATGTTTAGTAAATGCCACAACCTGTTTCTGGGCCATTTTAGCTGAGTTGCCCAGCCCTGTCCTCTGCATATGTGCAGAGACCAGAGTATGTCTCCTCCCCACTGCTTCTCTCCCTTTATTTAGGTCAAACAAAATCAAATGCTGCAATGTAAAGCATGTTGGCTACAATGGTACATATGGAAGAGGAGAAATACACATAGAGGGCATTCTTCCTAGCCCTAATGAAACCCATGCACGACCCTTGCCATGAGCAACTTTGACATCTTTGCTTCTGTGGGACAATGGAATTTCTACCACAAAGATAAAGCTTGTCTGGGCAGAACTTTCTCGGAAAGTGGCCCAAACCTGTGGAATGAACTCCCCCAGGAACTAAGGCCCTTCACCAACCTTACCATCTGCTGTTCCAACTGCAAGCTTCATTTCTTTACACCAACATAAAGCAACATGTAAAATTAAATTCCATAACAAAATACTCTACTACACACACTCCACCTGGAGCAAGCACGGGGGACAAACATGTGACAGACATGTAGTTATGTTGCTTAATACACTTCTGAAAGGCACTCTGGTGATAAGTGTGATAAAAGTACCTATATAGAACAGATTAGCTTCACAGGCTTGAAGTGCTTTGGGTTTCAGGGTGCAGAACGTGGTGGGGAAAGACTGGAGGTGGGATTGCACTGCTCTTCACAGTTTCATCTCTCATCTGAATTTCCAGAACATGTGCCATGGTATATCACATATGGCCCATGCATCAACCAAGACTGTGATATTTCCCACCTAACTTCCACACACCAGTGATTTTTCACATGGGAGGACACAATTTGCACCTTACAACCTGCCTTGTTTCATTTGTGATTGTTTTCATTCCTTTTATTTTTTTCCTCATTAGCAGTGTTAACTCATTCTTCTTTGGAATGTATTGGCTTCTGATAAATATGAATAATTGTTCAGTAATAAGGGGAGTTAGAGGCACAAATCAAGTAAAAATGTACCCGTTATAAAGCCATGAACTTAGCTTTGTACATTTTTTCTCTATTGCTAGACAAAGTGTAAGGAAAACCTATATTCACCACGGAAAAATTCTATGGCTATTATTTGGTTATTTCATCAGTGATGATAAATCATAAAGTACTGTCACTTTCAGTGTCTTTTTTTTAATGATATTTTCAGCTGAGAGCAGAGTTGGCCTTATTTTTGGTGTTTGCCAGTCTTGTTTCTGGACAAATGGCACATATGTTCTTTACTGCCGTAGGCTACGTAGTCTGCACAGTATTTCAGTCTGTTTTACACTGAGTTCTACCTAATATAACTAAAACATAACTACATGCGTTCAGACATCCCTATAAATAAATTTTGCAGCAGCTCAAGCATTGCAGTAATTGACAGCTACGTTAGCTATGTATTTTTGTACCAGACACTTTCTAACGCCATAAGTATGATTTAATGGCAAGAGGCAAAATTTTAATCCCTGTCTATGTGAAGATTCACTTTCATAAATAGCATGTCTGTGTACTATCAGTACAGCATAAGCTGCAGGTATACTACACTTTCTTCACTGATCTTTATTCCTAGATTTTGCTCTTGGGAGCAAAATTTTCAATCTCTTTACCTCTAGCTGGCCAGGCCCAATATGGCCAGTGTTTAATCCTATCTTTCCACTTATAAAGATCTGTATTTATCTTTGTATCTTTGCATAACAGTAATTACTCTGTAAGGCAGGGATCTCATTCTGACTCCCTGCTAGGAAGCACATTTTTTAGTGTTTGATTTTCTGGGCATAGCACGGATCCATTTAGCAATCATAATTAAATAAATAATATTTTGCTAAAAACAGCAAGATCAAAAATCATTATCCCAGGAGTGCAAAATCTCTTTCCCACATTGTTGGGATCTGGGTACAAGCAGTAACTTATTATTTTCTGAAGTATGGAATGCATTTATTCTTGGAACACATGTCCTTTTAATACCCTCTGGTTCATGAGCTGGTTGCAAAGCTACAAATTTGCTATAAAATTCCTTTTAAGACGCTGTGCTGCTAGAAATTTGTAGAATAATAGAGGCTCTTTCATCTTTACTTTTGAAACATGTAATTTGCTTTAACAGGACCTGATCAGCCATTAGAATCCACTCTGTATTTTATGTGTTTAACAAAAAACATACTTGTACAAAGCAAAATAAGAATGCATGCAAGGCTCAAATGTATGTATTTATGTTTAATGTATAATAAGGTCTTGAATAGCACCTTTCATCCCAAAGGGCTTTACAGCTATGTGCAAACATCACTACTGGAATGCAGGCCCCTCCAGGAAGGACGGCTGCAACCAGCTTGGGCACAGCATGCTAGTAGCATAATGCAGTATTTAGGGGCATTAGAGTGGGAATCAGGAAGTGTGGGTTCTATTCCTTTCTGTGCCACAGACATGCTCTGAAACCTTGGGCAAGTTATTCACCTTTGTCTCCCCTTTCACCCTACTTCTGCCTTGTCTATTTAGGTTGCAAGCACTTTGGGACAGGGACTGTCCCTCATTATGTGATTGTACAGTGCTTAGAACAAGGGTTGGGAGCCTCTAGCTACTACAGCAACATAATAAATAATAATAATAAGTGGGGGAAATAATAATAAAACATAACAATAAGTGGGGGAAATGGTAAATTTAGGAAATGACAGTAGGTAAACTCTTTTTCTTAGGGAAAATGCCATGTGATTGTTAGTGTTGATGCAGAAATGTACACCGGCAAATGCAGAGCAAGCAATTTATCTTCCTCAGAGTTAAGCAGCCCTGAGATCTGAGCTCACAGTCCCAGATCTTAACTATAACCTAACTTGTAAACCTTACGGTTCCAATCTTGATTCGGGTGGAAAAATCAGAAAATAAGTTTAATGAGAATTTTAAAAAAGTCTAACACATTTTCATTTCATTACCTTTTTAACAGTGAAGATAACTAACCATTGGAACAAGTTACCAACAGTTGTGATGGATTTCCCCTTGGCAATGTTTGAATTGATTGGCTGTTTTTCTCAAACCTATGCTCTAGTTCAAACACAAATTATTCTGGGTAAATTCTATAACCTGTGTGTACAGCAGGTCAGATTAGATGATCACAATGGTTCCCTTCTGACCTCATAAACGATGAATATATTATATGGGCTGCTGTTTTGTTTTTTGAATTTTTTCCATGGGATTTTTTTTCCTTTTGATATCAGTAATTTTCTAGAATGAAAACTTTCAGTTCTAAAATGTATTTTTATTTTAGATTGACAATAAAAATTTTTGAAAAATACAAATTGGTGTTGAAAAACGCTCAACTGAAAAAACAGTTGACCAATCAAAGCTGGCAATCCCGAAACAAAAATATGAAAAATGACAGAATATGTCAAAACCAACAGACCAAATATTTTTTGTCAATAATTGTCATCACTTTTTAAAAAAAAAAGATAAGTCTGGTAAAACAAATGTTTTATGGAATTTTTTTTTAAAGGAAAAGGCACACAGGTTAAACACAGAGCTCCATCTATTCCCAGCAACTCTACAGATATATCAGGGACTACAACACATCCAGGCATTATGTTCTTATAAGGGGATAATAAAATGATATACACTGTTGTTGTCTGACATATATTTAAGTAACGTTTAAGATGGCGTTTGTGAAGTTAGTTTTCAAGTATACTTTACTATCTTTATCATGAGATATAATATGGGCCTTATTTGTATGTGTGGTTATTTAAAAACAACAACATATAATTTAGCTGACCAAATGATCCCAGGCCCTATAAAACATTCTATGATCCTTCTAACTGGATACACTGAAGCCTGGTGGAAAACAGATGTGAACAACTGCAGGCATCTGTGGAGCTGAAACCAAGATGCTAATGACTACATTATATTTGTCTAAGACTAGGGAAACTATATCAGTTGCTTCACCTCCTTTGAAAGAAAAAAATATGATCCCTGAGTCAGAGACCTACTAGTTTATTAAAAGGATGAAATCGCAGCTCAGCTGGTGATAGACTGAAATGTGATCATCTAGAGGTTTTTACAATCTAGAGCCAAAACTATTTTTCTTTACTCATGCAAATAATCCTCATTGTGACATATGTTCCCATTGACTTCAATTGGACTACTTGTATGAGTAAAGGATCAAGCTGAAACAGTCACATCTATTTCATTTTACACTTGCAAGCAATATGTATTTGCAACTTTAATTCTAGTTCAACAACATGGTTTTTAATCCTATGGGAATATTCAGAATAAAAAAATACCACTGAATAAGAGATGATAGAGTCATGTGTAGTGATCAGCATAGGACTGTGAGAAGTAGTTCATGATAGCTGAACTTGATTGCATGACAGGCGGATTGGTGGATGGGGGAATATTGTAGCTGCAGAGTGCTGAGAATGAAGACATGGATTTGATAGATTCATGAAATCTGTGAGATTTATTTTGGTTGTAAACTCTTTGAAGCATGTCTGGATTAAGACAATCTGAGGCCCTAGGCACATTACACATGGAGGCTCTGTGCGCCGGGGAATTAGTGCAAGGGCTATCCACACAAAAGCTGGGTTCTGAGCTGAAGGAGATCCCACTACTTCTCTTTGGGAAAGCTCTGGCATCCCCCTCCTCAGACAAATGCTCCCAGTCCTCAGGCAAGCTGGGGTCCATCCCAAAGAAGGAAGAACTCAGCTGACTGGAGGACATTCTGTGTGACAGCCCCTATAAATATCACCACACAAAAGCCATGATGAGATGCTGACACTGAGGACCATACTCAGAATCTTCAGCTCGAATGGCGTCTGTGGGAACCCTCCCAAAGGGTTTCAGCGATAACAGCCCAGGAAGTTGAATGGAGCAGATCCCACCTCTAGAGCTATTATTTCAGGCTGTCTGCAAACTCAGGCAGACATCATTGCAAAATGTCTCAGGTCATATCTTCAAGCTTTTCTGATTCTGAGGACTAGACACACAATTGTTTTTTAGTGAAATCTGAGATCCTGACATCCTCATGAGGCTCAAGATGTTGCGGTCCTCGTCATGGCCCCATAGTGCCTATGCCTTAATCTTGCCCTGCTGTGTTCTGTAAAGTACATAGCATACTATATAGTTAGTGTTATATACATTAATAATAATAATAATAAATAATAATGCCAGTAGCCTACTGAAATCAAAGGGACTACTTGAAGAATTAAGAATTTGACCCTAGAGCTTTAGCCTATAGAGCTACTATGCTGTTTTTCAATCATTTTAATAATAAAATAATTAATAAATAACACTGTATTTGTTTAGAAGGACATAAGCTCCCATTTTCCAGCTGCTTCTGCAGCTGACATTTGCTTATTGAGCCAAATCCATATCTCACAGCAGACCAGAGGGAATGTGTCTGTTCTGGTTCCTAAGAAACAAAGCAGGGCAAGGGCAGGCCAGGGCTATTTCTACTGGCCTTTCAGGTCCAGTGTGGGTGGCTGAGAACTTTGGACCAAAGTCCTTCTTTTACAAAGCCGACCCAGTGATGTGAGTTTTGAACAGAGCTCACGGAATTAAACCCAGCAGAGGAAGAGAATGATGCAGTTTGTCATGAAACTAACAACCTCTGCCTCACTCCAGGAGAGGAAATCACTTCCAAAACTGCAGAAGGCTAGAATCAAGAATCTGAAGGAAGAATCTAAGTACTGAGGGGCATTATAGGTATCTGTGTCACCTAGTAAAAAGGTCATGATATTTCTTATTCAGAAAATATATTTAATTTTGGCAAACTTAAAAAAAAAAAGAAAACAAAAGTTTGTCAGCTTGGGCCAATGGGCAGATGGTTGGGTCTCTTTGCTTTGCACAAGTGGACTATAAAATCCAACCGAGCTTTGCACAGGACAGGCTTTAGGCACCAGCAAACCAAGCACGTGCTTGAGGTGGCACAATTCCAGGGGCGGCATTCCCAGAGGTGTGGGTTGTTTTGGGGGGGTTTTTTTTGCTTCGGCAGTTGTGCTCTTGCAGGTTGTTGGGGGGGTTTTTTGGGTTTTTTTTGCTTGAGGCGGCAGAAAACCTAGAGCCGGCCCTGGCTCTGCATGTGAACATATGTGGAAACTTCTTTAACATATAAAGCCAAAGATTTTTCAAACCTGTGTGGCTAAAGTTAGGCCCCTAAGTCCATATTTGGCATCTAAATATATGACTGCGTTTTCATGCTGAGTACCCATAGATCCCATTGAAATCACCAAAGATTGAACCTGTTGTTCTATGATCAGGTGTTCTGTGCTAAGTAAGGAACAGCATCTACAAAACTATCTTTTTTTTTTTAAATTAATGGGCCCGTTTTTCTGGAAAACTGGCTTCCCCTAATCAGGGGCCTAAATGGTTTCCCCTTAACATTATATGATAAAGAGGGTCCTGTGTTTCTAAAAGAGAACTGAATGATAAACATTTATGTGTATTTTTATCATGTATTTTATTTTATAAAGGCACGGAGTGAAAAAGGGAGTTCATTCTGGACAAGTTTTAGAGACTTTTCAAAAAGACACTTTGTACTTGTGGATGGTAACAGAAGGGAAAGGAGTATGAAAGCATCTAGTTTTATATCAAATACTAACAACTCATGTGTTATACAATGGAAATTGTATGCAGGAGCAGTGCCCAGCCTCATAGTAAACCATAGCATCTCATAAACCTCTGATATGGATAAAGTGCTGCTACTGGGGGTCTGCATGACCAAGTATTTGCTCACTTAAACCCCAGGGTAGTGGAGAATTTTTCATGGAGCTTATAGTGATTTATAATGGGAAACATAGGCTTTTTCATAGACATTGTGCTCACTGACAGTGTAAAGAAAGAGAGCACTAAATCTCTTCTCATCATAACTAATGATTGAGTCAGGGGCTTTTTTGGCGAATACAGAATGGCCTTCTACAAAAACAAAGTATCCTATTGTGATGTATTACATTTAAAAAAAAAATCCCAACTATTAAGTATCCCATAAGGCTATTGCAATATCTTTAACTAGATCTTCCCTCCTTGCCATCATATTGAAATCAATGGGATGTGTCAGGCTGAGTGATGCCCTTTCAATAACTTTTAGGAGCTTGCTCAGAGGTTTGGCAAAAAATAAAGAAACAAGGAAAACTTTCTCAGGATCCTCTATGACTGGAATGAAAGATTGGCCCACTAAGGGGGAAAAAAGCATATGGTGATGCTGAGACTAATAGATGGATCAGGAGAGGATATTTCTGTACAATCTGAGCTACCTTACTCTAGTTTCTCTGTTTCAAGTTAGCCTGTGAAATAAACCAGCTCATTAGCTAAGAAGAACTACAACTTGATGATGATTCACTCTGTTACAAAGATCTCATCAGTAAATATCTTACAATACAGTGGCAGACCTGATTCTGCATGCAGGTCTGAGCACTGAAATGTGGATCCCTCCTACACTATTAGGCACTGAAAGACACACAGAACCATGCCATTGAAAAGATAACTTCCCTGCATTTATCATTGAGACCTGTATTTGAACCATGACTTTGAGGTCATAATTATTTGGCCATTTTTAATATACATATGCATTGGAAGGAGGCCTCTATTACCATTTTTCTATAGGTTTCAGAGTAACAGCCGTGTTAGTCTGTAGCCGCAAAAAGAACAGGAGTACTTGTGGCACCTTAGAGACTAACAAATTTATTTCAGCATGAGCTTTCGTGGGCTACAGCTCGCTTCTTCGGATGCATAGAATGGAACACACAGACAGGGTGTTCCATTCTATGCATCCGAAGAAGTGAACTGTAGCCCACGAAAGCTTATGCTGAAATAAATTTGTTAGTCTCTAAGGTGCCACAAGTACTCTTGTTCATTTTTCTATAGAAAGAACTTTCTTTAATATTGTACAGTGTTTGGAACAAAGTGATGTATCTTTTTATATACTCTTCCATCAGGGATGCTGACATTCTGAGTGAAATTTTGTCCTTATTGAAGTCAATGGCAAAACTCTCACTGACATCAATAAGGTCAAGACTTGACCCTCAAATAGCGAGTGTATAGAATGAACATGGTCCTTCAGAATGTGATATATTCTGTAATGCAAGGACATCTGTATGCTTCCTGTTACAGAACAGAACTGCATCCTCTTGTTGTGTGTACGCTTTACAGGTGTAAACAATTGATTATTTTAAAAAGCTCAAGAAAAAAAGATGTTTTTGCCTTTTTTTGTTTTCAGGAGCAAAATTCTGAATATATTAACAAAATATTGGTAAGAAAGAGAATAAACCATGGAACTCTTAAGCATAATACTATAGCAAATTCCTCCTAACTTGCGTTTTCATAAATATGGCATTTGAATGCATTTTGAAAACTGGGAACGAGCTTAAGATAATTAAACTCTTTCCTCCTTTCCTCACTAGTTTTCAGATAGCCTTTTTTATGATTTCTAGGGCCAGATTCTATCCTACAGCCTAAATCTATAGTAACTCCATAAAACCAGTGATCTGTGGTTATAAGCATTTTGGGGGCCAAAAACATCTTGGTGTAAGCATCTCCAAAGCCTTCACTTCCTTCCCTTAAGTCAAAAGACATCAGGGCAGATTGAGCAACTGAGGCTCCATCCATGCTGACTAATGAGGAAGCCTTCCTGTTGGTAACACCAAGACCTGTGTCTTGCCTTCAGATTCTCTCATTGTCTCTTTCTTTCAGTACCAGAAAGAAGAAGCTAGCTTGTGTTACTAGAAAAGACTATAGCTGTCATGACTTCTTGAAATGTACTGCAGATTCTACCTATTTCTTGAGATACCGACCATACTCAAATGGTCAAAAAGTTTGGAGAATTCATACAGGAGTATTTATTTATTTATTACATATTTTGAATTATCGTAGCACTTAGGAGCTCTCGTTATGGACCAGGACTACAGAAATATGGTCACTGCCCCCAAGAGCTTAGGCCTTGTAGGATCTAAATATCTTGAGGAACTGGACCTTGCAATCTAGATTTTCACAGTCCTTCCTCTGCCTTACAGGGGAATATAAGGGAGGATATATGAAGTTCAGAGAATAAAAAGCAGTAACTGGTTAAAACCTAAGTGCATGGTGTACTAGAGGGAAACAATTTAGTCAATAAGGCCCTGATACTGCAACTGGCTTTTTGTAGGCAGACTCTGTCCCTGCTCAGAGCTCCATTGACATCAGTGGGGTGTGGGTGCAGAATTCACTTGTGGCAGGATCAGGAACTAAATTACCTGTGGCAATTGGTAAATTTCAAAAGAAATCTGCAAACATTTTAATAAATAACCCAAATTGTATCTGTAGGGATTTACCAGGTACTATATCTGAAGGTGAGGGGAAGTGAAGGGCTTATAATTTTTGTTAATATCAGGAGAAATCTTTTTTTTTGAACTAACATCGAAATAGCAAAGTAAATGATTAAATTATTTACATTTCTAACTATACAATTAATTTTGATAATGGACTACTTCAGAATTAATTTTGAAAAATACTCATTTAAATAAGTTTGATCTTAAAAGGATCTGTAGTAAATATCAATAATTGCTTTAGCCTAATCCAAACTCTATATTCTGTCCGAGGCTCCTCATGAGATTTTTGATAAACTTTGAGCACTCCACATTAAATTTCATACGTTCAATTCTTGTTATTTCCTAGCACATAACCATCTTTATTTCATTTTCTATAGTTTACTTTTATCTTCCTATTGTATTCTGTATAGTTCTTATACTGAGCTCATTGCCATAGTATCGGAGTGCCTGCCTGTAGTGCATTAAACAATGTGACTACACGTCTGTCATGTAGTGTTTGCTCTCTCATGCTCTCCCCAGGGGAAGAAGTCTATGCAGTGGGGTGTTGTGTTGTGGTAGGGCTTTAGGGTTTGTTTCTTTTTAAATATACGTGTTGCTATGTGTTTATGTTAGAGAAGATAAGCTCAAAGAAATGTGCCTTGCACTTGAAACAGAAGAGGTGCTGAAATTTGTGATGCTCCCCAGTTCCTGGGAGAGTTCATCCCACAGTCTGGGACCAGACCTCAAGAAAGTTTTGTCTCCTGCTTTACCCTTATTGAGAGGAGTTCCATTGTGCCAGTGGAGCATAGCTGTCGACCATGATCTTTATCCTAGAGCTTTCGGTGGTCTTTTAGCTATCCTGAGCACAATCCACAGCTATGGACTGGGATCCTGAATGTGATTTGCAAATCTGAGGGAAGCCAGTGTAGGGAGTGGAAGACAGATCTGATGTGCTTACTGTAGCCTGTGCTGCTGAGAAGATGAGCTGAAGTTTTCTGTACTATTTGGCATTTCCTAAGTGCTGGAGGCTTCATGCCAATATTCTTTGAATATTATTTTGTTTATTTCAACTTTGAAAGTCCTGCATATACTTATTTAGTCTAAGCAATTTAGATTGCAAATGTATTCATGGGGAAAGTCTAGAATGGTTGATTCAAATTATTTAACCATTACTTTGTTCAGCCTCTAGTGCTCTAACAATTCCAATGGGCATTGCATTTTTAGACCTACCATGTCTCATTCATTCAGAGGCTGTCTCATTCGGGATTAATTATAATCAGTTTTTAAAGTATCGTCTTCTTATGATACAGGATTTTGCAAAGTGTGCTTCAGGAAGGCATTTAAAAATCTTATTCTAACTGCCCCACTTTCTGTAACTAATACAGAAGTTAGTGTATATTCTGTTTGAAGTCCGAGCCACAATATACAAAAATCACAATTGGCATATGGATGAGAGGAGTCTAGGCATTCTTATTTATTTATATCCCAAAAGTGGATCTTTTGAGCCTTAAGAATCCCTCAGATTTCCTTTTCTCTTCTTGTCTCATCAAGATCCCAGCCAAGAGCAGGCAGAAGGACATTTCATTAGAACCCAATATTGGTGCTTCTTGCATCAGCCAGAGAAGTTGCTAAAAAGCAATTTATTTCTTCAGTGTGCAGCGGGAGGTGCTCATTCATCAGAGACCTGATGCTGCCTCCATAACCTCTGCTATCCCAGGAATGAGGGACTGAGGTTGTGACGCAATGTCACAACCTGGTAGTATTTCCACTGCCAAACTAACCTTGTATCAGAGGGGTAGCTGTGTTAGTCTGGCTCTGTAAAAGCAGCAAAGAGTCCTGTGGCACCTTATAGACTAACAGACATTTTGGAGCATGAGCTTTCGTGGGTGAATACCCACTTCGTCGGATGCATGCAACTAACCTTGGTCATTCCTTATTTATTCAAACATCAAATACAAGACTATTGGGTATATACAACTATATATATGTGGAATTTGTACTGCAGTCATATGGTATGAAAAGCCATATCTTTCTGTTGCATTCCCACAGCAGCAACCAGACAGACCAGAAGAGAACTGCAACATCAGCTGCATTCTTTCCTCCCCTGTTCACCACATTGAAAATCTCTAATTTTCAAATATGCTTTCTTTTTCTTTGTCTCATCTTTATTGTTATTTTACTAAATATTCTTTCAGATGTTTCCCATCCTGGGAATTTGCCCTCTACTTTGTTTTGCACACCCTTTGGAAACACCGTGGAAAATCAACCCTTTGGGACTATGTGAACGATGCTTTCCCGAGCAGCAAAAGAATGTATGTATGGTTAGAGGGGCTACTGGGCCAAATTCATCCCTGAGGTAAGTCCACTGACTTCAGTGGAGTTATAAAAGGGATGAATGTGTTCCACTAAGTCTACATAAGACTCTCACAAGCCAAGAGCACTTATTTTATTTAGTATATATTGCTTGGCTGCTTTTATTCCTCTTTTAAGTGATAGTGTGTGTTATAAACTAAGAGCATTGGACATAGGACTGGGAAGGACCGCCTGGGTCACTGAGTCCAGTCTTCTGCTATTTAAGGCAACCCTATCATATGCTCCTGTTCATAAATTTACCAAGACTAAACTATGTCAATAAAAAGGCATTGGCTTCTGTGAGCTGAATGCTGATATTTGTTGTTTACTGAGGTTTTACTCCAAATTTACTCAAACTCTAATTGAATTCACTGGGAGTTTGCATCCATAAGGACTTCCTAGAGGCCTCAGGATTTGACCCTGTCTGTTTTTGACCAGACAAAGGCATTTTTATATTAAATATACAAACTGGAGAAATTCAAGACTTGCGCAGTTACTGACTATATGCGGCACTGAACGTGTGCACACGAATACAATTGCACATTAATCTAATCAATACATTCATTCCTTATTAGAACATAATTACACATCCCAGGAGACTGTAACAGAAAAGTCCCATTAACCCCTCATGCCCTTTTCAGCTTTCCTCTGCCTTTCCATCTAACAGCCCTCTGTGTCACTCCACTCATTAGTAGCTACTGTCTATGACATTGTTACATAAATAAGGATGTCGACCTGTCAGAATGGGTCACCCAATTCAAGGGTGATGATAAATATCTGTCCCTCTGAATTAGGCCAAAGACACTAGAGTACAGGACAGCTACTGTTGATTATTGGATAGTTAATGTATAGAGGACAAAAGGTACTGAGGCCTGGTCACTTCTTGGATCATTAATATGGATTTAGGGCTATTGTTTAAAAAATGGGTTAACAATAACATTCTTAACTTGTATTTCGGGTATAGCCTATATATGGTGGACAGATTCATATTTTTAGAGGCATGTCTTTTAGATGAGATTAGCAGAGCCTTTCAAAATGTGCACTAAATAGCTTGAGGATGAGTTTAAAACATTTTTATCCCTGCCTCACTTTTTAGGAGGTTACAAATTAGCTCTCCTAAAAGGTACACTGCATGCTGTTAACTAAGTAAAAATGACTACAGGAAACGGAATGTACAGTAGAACAGTATTCAGTTTGGAAACAGCTAGGGAGCTGCTGCTGAGGGGTATCACATGGTTTGTACTGTAAATGAGCTGTTATTGCCAAGACTCTTGTCTGAAACTTTGCTCTATTTTCAAAGCACTTTTGCAAAAGAAATTTTTAAAAAAGAAGGGACTGAAAAAGTATCTGAAACCTTGACTCGTCCATTTAGTGAAGAATGTGTTTTTACATCAGTGACAGATTATTCAGTGTAGGCAGCACTTAAAACTATTGGGTGCAGAAGCAATCCAAACTTTTTACTGCCTTGATTCGGGTACCAGAGCATGTGAAATACTAAACCAGTCATTCAAGCAGTCGTTTTGCCTTCCAATTACAAATGAACTAAGAGAAGAATTTGTTTTACAAAGGATCCAATGCTCAACGTTACTGACGATGTTTTGCATCCATCAGGATCATCCCCAAGGAAAATGTTAATATTAATATTAACATAGAAACATATTCATATTTTCTGCCTATACAAAAACCCAAACCTTCCAGGTACTGAGCACTTTCAACTCCCATTGACTTCAAGAGAGGTGCTCAGCACTCAGAAGATCAGCCATAAGGTTATTGCCTGGAAAATTTCTATTTGAATAGTTAGCTTTGTATGTGGGGTCCAAGCCTGCAAGACGCTAAACACTGTTAACATTAGTAAAGTGAAGTGAATGTTAAGTACAGTATGTCAATTACCATGTAGGTTCAAGTCCTCAGTCAGATTTACTCCTTTCTTCCACAGCTTAATGTACTGTTGTGGAATCCATGGCACTGTCATTCAGAACACAGAACGATGTGGCCACAGGATTGTTTTAGCGCAAGCCTCTGCCAGCCAATAATATCAGTGTGCATGCCAACTCAGTAGTGTAAGGTAGCCGTAATTCTCTCCATGTTTCCCTCCCTCTAATTTCCTCCACCCTCAGGGAGCAACTGTTGCAAGGAGTATCCCTTTTTTTCCTGGCACATTGACATATGGAAAGTTTCTGCTAGTTATTGTAGTCAGAATTCTCAATCTCATTCGTGGAGCCAGGAATCTAACAACAGTCTTTTGAGCATTGTGGGATCAACAAGTCAACTCTCTAGCTTGTTAAGCCACCACGCCAGTCCTGAAAAGCTGATTTAAGTAGAGCTTTGTGAGTTCTGGCTGACTGCAGTTCATTCACATCTTTATCCAGATTCAGCTAAGCAGACCTAGTGAAAATGCAGACTGATCAAAACCAGGGATACCTGCAATTCCTAGATTTCATTTGGCTGGGAAACACTCAAAGGGATCTTTGCCAGCCTAATGGGAAAGTGTAAGTATATGCATCTGCCAACAGAATGGTTAAGTTTAGGCACAGACCCACTCCTGCTGGACTTGGATCATTATTGGCACACAGGAAGTCTGAGCAGATGCAGTTGTCCTTTGCACTAACTTTGGCACTCCTTCTATTTTTGTTTGCACAAATTTATTGTTCATATAAAAAGAAAAAAGGAATATTTAGAATACTGTTCCATAACAGAACCATAAAACAATATTGCTGGTACGTAAGCAGTATTAGATAAAGAATTTATCGTTATTTTATATTACAAACTGTGTAGTGCAGTGTTCTGTGTGCTCTTAAAGTAGCTGCTGCTGCCCTTTATCAATGGGGTGACTGCACTGTAGTAGTCAATGAACCATAAAGTGTTTTGAAACCCTTTGGGATGAAAGGTGATATATTCATATACTATAATGCGTCTTTACATATCTATAATAACTGAAAAGGCTCAATCAGCACTTTATAAATATTAATCACCTAAGCCTCACAATGCCCTCATGAGGCGGGTTATATCATAGCATGTGCATTTCTGATGGCTGCCATTTTGGCCAACAGAAGGATTTCCAGAGCTAAACACGTAAGTCTGTACAACTTGAGTTAAGAGCCAAGCCCTGTAGATGTAAAGAATAACTGACCCATTTCCTCTGTGGATCAGGCGTAGAGTGCAATGTATAATGCATCCTGACCAGTAGATTACATATTATTATAACTGTTATTAACAAAAGTGTTTACAAACTTATTTGTTCTAACCCCCCCTTTTTTTTCCTGTTAGCACTGTAGTGAAGCACTCAATGTTATCTTACGATGCAATTTTTATTATTTTGTGATTATTGATAAGACCAGAAAGAATAAAAATCAGTCAGAGCACACAGTGTATGTGTGTGCATTTGCCTCCTCTGCAATATGCTTCATTCCATCCAGAAAAATAGCCACCGATAGGGAGAGTCATTAGTTACCTGAAAGCTGCAGTAGAAAGAACACAAAGTATTTATATAAACAAAGTCATTATAACCTTTATAAAGCTATATACACCAAACCAAAGTTTGAATATTTTCAGATCCAGGGTTTAGTTTGACTCTATTCTCTACTTTAAATATGCATTGAAGATAAAGTAAGGATCTCTTTGCAACTGGGATCACACAAGTATATATAATTGGTATGTGACAAGAGCTAATTAAATCTGAGCTCCTCACCCAGCTAATAAATCTTACACTAGTCTAATTTTTTCTGCAAATAATGCCTTGGGCAAGGCTTTTCTTTAAAAAAAAAGTGTTAAATTGGAACAAAAACCAAATTTGATGAAATTGTGTTCCGCTTGTTAAATGGCTCTGAGAACAAGAGGCTAAATTCACTGAGTAAATTATCCACTATGAATTAGTCAGTGAGCTCTATTCTAAACCAAATCACACACGTTAATATACATTAGCAGTGCAATATCATCAGATGTCATTAAAGTCTGCCAAAATGAGTTTTTGAAACTGCATCATGCATGTTCATTCATTTGTGTCCTAAAAAACCTGATTCAGGACATACCAGTCAGGTAATTGGACATGTAAGTGACATGCAATTCACACAATTGAACAAGCAAACACATATGTACGTATTCCTACACCCATTGTACATAAACAGATGCTCATTTGTTAACACATATGTGGGTATAGCACAAACTGGGCTGCCACAAGAGCCCTATAAGATTTATCTCAAAGTGTCAATAACACATTCAATCATTTTTTTCCCCAAAAAAGTTGGTAACACTGATCCAGGAGTCCATCCATTAACATCCCCCTTTCATTTTAAGTAGTCTATCAGTTATTTTTTGGGTTATTTCACACACACACACGCACACACACACACAGAGTAAAGTGCCCTGAGATGTTTGGCTAATAAGAGTATGATGCATTCTTTATTATTATATTAATTAATGCCTTATTATTATGATTTATTATTTGTATTACAGTAGTATGAATAACATACCAGGGACAACATTTATTTGAACAATCATTATTAAGGTTTTCTTTCAGGCCCAATCCTGCAAATTGCTAAGCACCTTAGATAAAATATTGAGATTAGATCTGGTACAATATAAAGACCAGCCTGAATTTACACCCAAAACTCATTTCAAGGCCCCACATTTCAAAGCATTTGAGCTACATTTTATTCTCATTATTTTTCATTTTCACACACACTTCTGGAAGGGACTGCAGAAAAAAGTACCAGAGTACAATGAGGAAAAGACTGTTCAATTGGTGTTTGTGGTCCCAAAGGAGAGATTATAACGATAACAGCAGGACTCCTCCAAAAGCAGAGAGATACAGGAAACTGTCAAGATGGAAAAGTTAATAGGAAGAAGGAAAAGTATAAAAGCAGTACAGTGCATGGGAACTTAGAGGGGAAATGAATGAGAAGGAGAGTATGTGTCTACTCTGGTTCACAATTATACATGTGACTATATTTTTCATACCATTAAATGTGGATCTGCAAAGGATTTTTAAAAACTAGATTTATGCCCTTTTTGATTCTTGATGGGTTTTTTTATATACTTTTAATGGCTAATATCAATGTTTAGATTTAAGCTTTTTTTTATTTTTAGCTATTTAAATTTTCACAGTGGGTGAAATTATAGGTTTTAAGTTTTTTTTTTTCAATTATTAACTTTCATTTTTTCACAGTTGTGGGATATTGTGGGGGACAGAGTATCAGACAACTGTTTAATACTGGTATTACAACATGTTTTATACACTCTAGGATGGGACTTGAATGAAAAATTTTTCTTATTTTGCCTATCTGTACATTGTTTTTATCAATGGAAATATGTTTTCCATTGGCTTGGCTGTGTATGGTGAAATTGACGATTACTGACATCCACCAATAAAAATCTAATCCTTCCAAGACTATTTATCATATATAAAGAAGGAATGAAAAATGTTATATTTTGAAAAACATTTTTCATATGTATGTTTTTCTTCTTAGATATTTTCTACACACAAGTTTTATTAATGCAACTAAATTGGTTTAGAGACTGATTTAGGTAAATCAGAGTGCAACCCCTCTGCCTTCTGAGGACACTCTTAAATTGATTTAAGAGTGCCTTATATTGATATAGCTTATGTCAATAAGGAATTTAGTTAAACTGGTAAAGCTTTTTTTGTAGACAAGCCTTAGAAATATCAAGAATGTCAGGTGAAGATGATGTGGGGGGAGACCTTTCAGGTTTACACATCATAAATAAACAAAAAATGAGGGAGGAAAACTATTTTTGCTGCCCTTACTCCCTTTGTAGGTCATCTTTAAAGAAAAATATTTTTAAATGCATAGATAATAACTGTGCTCATATTTAATTCTTTTTTAAAGGAATAAAAGATTAATTACATTTAAACATATTGAACACACAGATACAGCTGGACAAATAGTACAGTCATTGGTTATACACAAGTGAAGAGGCCGAGTATATATATATAACAACACATACAGTATATTGTCTGGGAAACGGCCTTCACGAGGGCATGGATGACATGCATGAAAGATTCAAAATGCCAAAGTGAGAGGTGAAAATAAATCAAAAGATCAAACAGAAAAAGAAGATAAGTAAAAATACAGAGCAAAAGGTGAGGAAATAATGCTAAACAGGGCCAATAAAGTCCACGTTAGTTATTTCTGCTTTCTTATTTATTCTTTATTAATACAAACCAGTTTTCCTTTTTAATGTGCAAACATTCCAAATTGGAAAATGTATTTGGGTCTTTTATTTAGACTGCAAATACAAAACAAACAAACAAAAAACAACCCTGGATGAACAGTCAGATGGGAGGCAATGGGAGTTTTGCCTGCGTAAGGACAACACTCACAGGTTTGGGTGGAGCAAGCGTTTTTAAGGATCTTTTCCCATCCCTTTTCCTATTTGAGGAGAGCAGCACTATCTCTAAATAGGGCTCCTTTGAAACCTTGGAAGGATATGAATGTGGCATCTGCTTCGTTCTTCAATGAATGACCATCACTCCCAGGCCGCCTGTGTGCAGGGTTGTGACTCAAAACTTTCAGCAGCATCCTCAGCCGTTCCCCATTGCCTTGTCCCCATCACCTCAGGACTTGGATTTCTTGTTAAAGGTTTGCAAAGTCTGTATTGCAGAATCCCTTGCACTCTGATTGGATTAAAGCTGCAGTTCAAGTCTGACTCTATCATCTACCTAAGCCATGTGCCATAGTGGTATAGAAATTGCAGAGAAAAAGGCAACAAAGATGGATGCAGGTTTATGCTTGGAGTTCCTTCTTCTACCAAATGCTATTGAACCCTCATGTTTCCTCCATCTTTCCAGAGTTACTTCTGGAAGGGCAATTGCATGGTCCTTTCGGTTGTAATTGGCTGTAGGCTTATTTGATGGTGGCCTATGATCACCATGTCCAATACTATCTGCGGCCACCTGTGGCATTTTATAGGGGAAGCAGTTCCTCCTGCTGCTCCACCATGCACTGCTGGTACTGCGGTCAGATTGTCCCTGTTTATTCAACAGGCTTTCCTGCTTATATTGCAGTTACTCTCCACATCTGACTATCCATGCTGCACTATCTGCAACCTTTGACACTACCCCTGGGAAGGTGACTGTGCACTGGTTGCTCACTTGATTGATTACATTTTGTTTATAAATGATTGCTTTGCTCGTGCAGTCAATCATTTTTGGTTGCACAATCAATCTAAAGACAGCTGAAGTACTGTACCAACCTGTGCTGGAGAATGTGCATTATTAAGATTAACAATGCTCCTCTCAAGTCCATAGAGAAGTTTTGCTATCTAAGGGAGTATGCTCACAGAATGCTACAATTGTTTATGAGATTACCCATTCCATAGCCAAGGCCAGCTCTGTATTTGGAATGATATCACACTGCCTATGGAATGATAGGGGTATCAGAATAAGCATTACACTAAATGTCTATAGGGCAGGCGTGTTTACAACACTTCTATATTTTTGTGAGCCATGGACAACATATTGCTGACATATTAGGAAACTTGATCAGTTCCATATGTGCTGTCTTCAGTCTGTTTGCAGGGTCAAATGGTGCGACAAGATTCCCAATATTGAAATTTTGAATCATTGTCAGATGTCTGGCATTCAAAGCATGCCATAAAAGCTCAGCAACTTTGGTCTGGGCATCTTGTTTGTTTGGCAAGCTCCAGAATATCTAACACCATATTTTATGGTCAGCTAAAGTAAGGCACTTGGTCTCATGGTGGCCAGTACAAACAATATAAAAACACTTGAAGTCAAACTTGAAAGAATGTCAGGTTGATTCCAGCAACTGGGAAGCAACAGCCCACAAGAGAGCAAGGTGATGGACGATTTGTCATGTCTTCACTAACTGCTTTGAAGAAGGCACATTAGCATCTTATGTGAAAAAAAGGTGAACGGTGCAAAATAAGGATACAATGATCTGAAATGGTCATGGACGGTCTTGTCTGTTGTGCATAAAACCATGTTTGGGTTCTCACATTGGTCTGACCTCACGTATCTGTGTGTACTTATACTGTTTGCTGACTTCTTGTACATTGACATCGACATGAGACCCCAATATCATTTACTTACGAGTAATTAATGTCCCGTTTCTCATGATTGACAAACTTTGGGCCAGATCCGCAGCTGGTGTCTACTTCAATCAATGGAACTATGTTGATTTTAACCAGTGAAGCCTAAATAATTTAGGTTTAGAAATACGATAAATGAGGATGAGAAGACGAAGGGAGGATAATATACTACAAAGGAATGATGGATTAATTCATGTTTGTAAAGTGGTTTAAAAAATCTTCATACGAAAGGAGCAAGAGAAATGCAAAACATTTATTATTAATTATCATTACAAAAAGAACTTCAAATGGCTGCAGTAGAGAAAATAAATATTGTCGCCTACTTATTGGCATCTTCAAATCTGAAGATGACATCAGTTTGGGGCTCAAAAGGGAATGGGTTATAAGATTAGTGTTTCTCCTTATTTCTTTATCTGTGTGATTGGGATACAAGTTCTCCAGATAAAAACCTTGGATGGATGGAGAAAAAGCTACCTGCTAATGTGGACAACTCACAACAAGCCAACCCAAAACTCTTTTCAGAACCTGATGCCCGCATAAAATTTTAGATAAAAAAACACAAAGAAATATGGATGGCTAGTCTTGTCTTTAATTTCATGGTCCTCCTGGCCAGACCAAATACTTTGCCATATCATTTGATATCTTAATCCATAAACTGCAATAATTGATACCTCTTAATGCTTAATATAGCTGTTGCTATGTCACCGTGATTTATGTTAAAATGACTAATCTTAGTCCTAATCATTCATGTTAATGTTAGCATTAGAGTGAATTAGGGCATTATTTGCCTAATATGTGCCATATGTGACACCTAAGCACTTGTAAGTAATTGCATATGAGGGAAGACAGTATTGTATGTGAATGCATAGACAGGGATGAAAAATCTAGTAAGAGATCAGTACAAAACTTCACTGAAATAACTTCATCATAATTTTCCCACAGGCAACTGGATGCTGATATTTTTAGCTGGTTGAGGGCAATGTTTGTTAAGAATAGCATTCACTGCAGTGGGAAAATACACAATTTCTATTATGGGGCAGTCAAAATAACAACTTGCTGATGATACGCTCATATAAAATATGTAATTATCTAGAATGCAAAAGAATAAATCGTATAAACTGTTTACAGTGGGAATTGTAAAAGGACAATGACATATTGTTGTATTCTTTGTGTTACAGGGTTTACGACGTTTGGCTTATAAAATTGAAAAATCTAATTCAGAGTGTTTATGTGATGCTTCCTGCAAAAAGGCTCTGATAAGGCACGTGTTGGGTTTTGATTTTTAATAAATTAGGATAGATATTGGCTTGATTCAAATGGGACATCATACTGACAAATTACAAGAATAGTCACTTTAGAAAAGAGTTGTGCTTTTTCAATTTTGTACCACTAGACAAAAATTAAATGGAATAGTTATCTTTTCCTATGCAACTGAACTTAACATGGGGCTTCATTTCTAGAACCACTCATGTCATAATTCAAAGGCTTGTAAAATTAATTACCAGAATCTATGTGAATTCAGAATCTTTGATATCCATGGATGAATGGAGTGCGATAACTGCAAGACACTATTACAACATTGAATGGTACGTCATTATCTTCATAATTATTAATAATGCACAGAACTGGAAAAAGTTGAAGAGTGTCATGTCCTCAGATACCATAGGATATGGAGAAGATGTTTTAACCGATAAGCCCCGTCTGTTCTGCGTGTTCTTATTGCACCATTGTTAGTTTTAGAAATAGGGTGAAATCAATATTTTTTGTCTGCTCTCCTCAATAGCAAAGATAGGCCTAAGCTTCAGGATTAGTGGGCACAATTCAGGAGGATTTCTTTCTTTGTGATACAAATCTGTATTAATTGATTTTTCTTGATGTGGATTAATTGCAGCTCTTTATTAGGAATATTATCACAAATAAACTATAGACTAGTATAGATTGTTAAGCCTAGATTTCAACTGAATGAGGCTAATCAATATCTAGATCTGTAATTTAAAGTAATTCATTAGGCCTCAGGAAAAGCTAAATAATACATGTGAGAAATGTCTCATCTGGAGCCCCAAAGGAGGTTTCTCGATAAACAGAATAAATACATTCGTAATTTATAATAATTAGTGTGATTAAGTTTGCTCAAATGAATTTAGCTTGTCTATTATGCTTGGAGTGCCCAGGAAGACCACTGCAGCTCAAGATGTGATGGGGACACCATCATAGCCAGCTCCCTTCTTAAAGCCTCATCTCTAGGCTTTCACATCAGGGGAGGTTGACAGCTGGCCTACAACTTGTCAGCCCTCGTGGTTTTATGTTATCACTTTTGGTGACAGTAACATTAACCACTCGAGTTACAGAAAAGTGATAAATTGAGCAGCATTACTGGTGCACTCGTATGTTTCAGTGTTTTTCCTAAGTTCTAAGTTATAGGTAGGCAGGCACACTTTACTTTTTCAATTGCATTAAGTCCCCAGTTTCGTATTTTGGTAAAAATAAATGAGTAAGATCCAAGACATTGATGTCTGAATTATAGCTCCCTAATCATATATCAAAGTTAATTGCTTTGAGGAGGAAAGAAGATTTCCTTAGAGAGCCTTGCCCCTAGCCCCAGTCCTGAAAGACCCTACATCAAAGGTAACCCTCCCTTCTCTGGACAAGAAAGACTTGACATGGTTTCCTCTGGAGCCTGTCAATGGTACCCTCTGCTTCCATCATACACAATTGTTCTTTCCCTGTCACCCAAAATCCTGGCCTCAGACCTGAATGCTCTGTCCCCTCAGCTTTCCGACAGCCTGTGGAACTCGGGACCTGACCCTATGTCGAAGTTACCCAATTTTGGTTTTGTTTTCATCAATGTTCCACAGTAAACAACTTGTGTGATTAGTATTTTACTAAAAGCATTACATGTAGCCCCATGTCATTTCCTGTTCGTGATTTCAGCTTCCTATCAGTCAAGTCAATAATGTAAGTGCTACACATATATTCTGCAAACTGTTATAAAAATGTGAGTTTAGTGCATATGCTAAATTTGCATCCCTGCAGCCCTCAAATTGATCAGGTATAGAAACTGGGGCACAATGCACTCCCTTTCCTCTCAGAATGTGAATGCTTCATAAAATATTCATACTATCTCTATTCTTGACTACATATTGGGAGTCATTTCTGTAAATAGTGCCTGTTCTTATTCAAGTCTATGGCAAAAGCTTCCACTCACCTGGAGGATTAGGCCATTGCTTATACTGCTAAATGTATGGTCCTTCAATGTATTCAGCCTTCTGACTCTGATCCAGCAAAGCTCTTAAGCATGTGCTTAAAGTCTTATTGCGACTACTCACATGCTTACAGTTTGCTAATGCTAAGTAGCATGTGGGAAATGAATTATGCTATGTGAACTCCACGGTCACCTACATTAGGCGCTTGTGAAATATAAAATATATCATAAAAGAAGGGAAGTCAATGCAAAAACTGATTTTAAGGGTCAGACTTGCAACCCTTTAATTCAGACAGGTTCCTTACATTCAGACAGATTTGAAACTTGAAACCCTTAAATTCAGATTGATTCCTCTTTAACTCACTATACTTTGCCTTTATACTGCAGTTCACATTATTCTGTAGTGTGAAGACCTCAGAAGAAAAGGAAATTCTATATCCTTTGTGAAATGCAACACTTAAAAGCAACAGAGTGGGTTAAATATGAAGGGGAGCCTTAACTTTGATTTTCCTGCTTTTTGAGGGCTTTATTCTGAACCCTAACGTTGTCTTCATGCTGGGTTTTTGCATTTGTGAATTTAACAATTATACTCTTTGTATAGGCAGATATCAGGGGAAAATAAGAATCTAAGTTGTATGCAAATATAGTTTTAGCTGTAACACCATTGAAGTGACAAAGTTTCACAAGCAAATAAAGAATACATAGTTCTTTTCTTGTGTGTAGTTCCCAGTTAGGGAACGCTTTTAGTTTTCTGAACAGTTTGTATGAATGTAACACGTATATAGAAAAAGCCCTTTGTCAATTAATAACTTAAAATGTTTAAATTCAATAATTTGGCTGTTTTGTATCCTGCTTAAAATGTACCTTGCGTATTACTATATTGTATGTAAAATCTAAGAACAAAACCTCCCAAACCACACTGCAACAACAAAAACATAACAGACAAACAAATAGTGTAATGATAACTACATTGTGTAAGCTCTCTTACATTGGGTCTGTGTGTGAGAGAGAGACATGCATGCTCATTTACCACCTCTCTTTACTGCATAGGATTTCAACCCTACTCTAATATATCTGACTATGTTCCATTTTAATGGTTATCAAATATATTCCTGTTTCAACTTTATTGACTTCTAGGGGATATTAAGGGGCCTGAAACATATAGTGGGGGTGCTGAGAGCCAGTGAACCAAACTGTATATGATGGAAACCACTTCAAGCCAGCAAGTGCGGCAGCACCCCCTGGACTCCTAGTTCCAGCACCTATGTACCAGAGATGAATTTGGCCCAATAGATCAAATAATACTACAATCAACAACAAATTTCCTTCAACCCAACTGTATTTCAAGGCACTAGGTCTCAAGTTCTGCCTTAGCACAGGCCATTGATTTCAATATAGTTATAGCAGGGATGAATTTGACCAATTTCTTCCATAAAACCAATGAACATGGTTCTCCTTCCAGCCATCAACAAACTAATGCATTATGTGAACCCCTCCACAGGAGGCATATATTACTAAGCACACTAGCTACATGATTCTACTGCTCTAAACTCTGTCCTCCCTTTTCCTTGCCCTGAACTAATATCTATCATCTTTATTCTTGGTATTTCTTAAACTAGCCCCAGCCCTGCAATGAGCTTAGGGTGACCAGATGTCCCGATTTTATAGGGACAGTCCGATATTTGGGGCTTTGTCTTATCTAGGTGCCAATTACCCCCGTCCCGATTTTTCACCCTTGCTCCCTGGTCACCCTAAATGAGCTCCGCACTTGAAGACCCTTGTGTAGACCCCCACTGAAGTCAACGGCACTTCACTCTGCCAGTGCACAGCTCATTGCAAGTTTGGGGCCTTAGACTGTAAGATGCTTGGGAAAGAGACCTTGGGACAGATTCTCATGTGCACTGAGAGGCCTGTATACCACTCTAGCAATGTAAAAGGATCTCAAAGTGCCTGTAAATTTACATTCACTTTAAAGTGTTTTTATACTGCCAGAGCAGTGTTGTAAATGAGAATTGGGATCATTCTCTTTTATCTGACTATTGAGCATATTTATGTTGCTATATACATAATATTATATAACCTTACATCATCAGAGACACTGTAGCACACAAAGCTCTGCCATATTTAGATATATTTACACTTATTGGACCTTTCTTTTCCCATATTTCTTCTATCATCACTGCACAGTAAATTAAGTCTTGAATCCAAGAGTAGAGATGGTTGGGATATACAAAGCATAGAACATAGAGTACTTCAGTACTTGATTATTAACCAAGCCAAGAGGATAAACATCATACTATCTCACTACATGTGTTATCTATCTGGCATAAATTATCTGCAGGCCATCTGAATAAACTATCAACTGAAACAGGAAGCAGTGGGACTAGATCTTTCACCTTCCTTTGATTGTCACTTTCCAATTGTTTTCTTTTCTTAGTGACGTCAACAGGCCAGTTCATTGATGTTCCATTATCTTCCACTATGCCAGACCCTCCCGGAGAAGTCAGAAGCCAGGAACAAATTAGGCCTAAATAAAGAATTGACATTCCTTGAAATATCTCTTTATATAAGCTCATAAGGCACTTTGAAATCTATGTTAAATTTTAAAATAAGCAGTTTTAAAATAAGATACATTAATTTCAGCAGGCCGCAGGAATAGAAATAAGGAATTTGTGTGTGTGTGTGTATTCACACACACAGCATTAGTGCTATCACCAACAAAAATGCTGCAGTGAAAAATATACTGAAATCTAGGGCAAGAGAGTCTTATATTTTAAAAAGATGGGACATATACACAGTTGGCCAAATTCTATCCCCTCTCTAGCCTCTTATGTCACTATCATTGGGCAAAGGGTCCATTAAGGCTCCACAAGAGGGTTGGGGGAATATTCCTCAAGCACAGGCCCAGTATAGAGCTACCAAAAGCAGCCTTATATTGCCCACCTTGCAAGTCTTGGCGTGGGGGAGGCATGCTGGAGAAAATGGGGAAAGAGCAGAGTGGGGACATGGCTCTACAGAAATTCTGGACTCCTCCACAGTCAATAGGCAGCATGGGACAGGCTGCTAAAAGTTCAACCGCTGGGGGATTCTCTAACTTTCCCACCTCCTCCTTCTGTACAGCATCTCCCTGAAGGGTGGTACAGAATCATACCCACAGTTTTATGTCAATGGTGGTTAACGGAGATGATTTAGCTCATTAATAAAAGGTAACTAGGACAGGTAAAAATGTCTTTTAGAAAAAGAATATAAAATGAATATCACTTAAGAGGATGAAAAGACGCTCTGGTTAAGGGACTGGCCTAGGATTCAGAAGATCTAGGTTCAATTTCCAGCTCCAGCTTTTACTTCCTGTGTAATCCTGTGCATACAAATCATTTAAACTCTCTGTGCCTCACTTTACAATCTGTAAGATGAGGATAATAGTTCTTCCTTTCTCTGTCTTATTTATTTAGATTATCAACTCTTTGAGGCAGGAAATCTCTTACTATTTGTTTGTAGAATGCCTAGCAATGCAATCCGTATCTCAGCCAGGCCCTCTGGTCATTACTGTAACAAAATTCAATATGTGTATATGTACCAACGTCACACAAAGTATCGATGTATGATAGACACTTTGAGATCCTCAGATGGAAGGTGTGCTGTTACTATGTACGTTCAGATCTATATTAAAAACACTGAAGATTAAAAATAAATAAAAATTTTGGTCCTATTGTATTAGGTCCTACAGGTCCTATACATTAACTCTCTTGTGACTGGCTCAGGAGACAGCTATGCTGTAGCCATGTCTCTTGTCAGTCATACTTGTAGTGCGGCCAAATTTGTTACCATCTGCCAACAGGTCAATGGCCTATGTGAAATGAGTTGGTGGTTTCATATCAATTCCCTACTGTGCGGGTATCCATAGCACAGAAGAACCACCACTATAACTGGCACTACTTTCCACCCTTTGGGGCAACAGAGAGGGCAAGGAATGAAGGGTATGGCAAATGGACTGCATTCTTAACCCTAGGGGTGGTCCCTCCTTCTCAGGCTTGAAGCATATTGGTAAGGCAGGAAGGGGAAAATAAGAGTGCTTCTGCCTATGCTGTAGGAGTGTAGGTGTTCTTTGTGTAGAGGAATTCAGTCCTGAAGCTGTCAAGCTGGCACCTATCATGAGATTAAAGTTTGGGGGAGTGAGGGTAGGAATTTGCAATGGTCTAAGAGAGCAAGTGTCCAGCCTACTTGCATTATAATGCTATCATTAATGGTACAAGAACTGAATTGTAGGACAACTGCATTTTTGTAGGTTTCCTTTGAAACAACAACAAAACAAGGAAAAGGAGCACCAAACCACAATTTAAAAACAGAGTGCTTTAAGATGTCTTCTGAAAGTCACAGGCTCTCCTTATATTGTTCAATTTTTGGAATTCTTCAGGAGTGAGAACAGACTCTGTTGTCAACAGAGTTCTGTTCACAGAAACTAGGCAGGAAAATGAAAGAAGGCTCTCTATTGTTTGACTATGTGGTGTAGGCTGCAAGAATGTGTGGGGAATGCAGTGCCTGCATGTCAGAGAGAGAGAGGTCTTTGTGTGAAAACACTGAAGCAGAATGTCAATCATATAAATAACTATTACCTCATTTTTTTTAATTCTAATCATTGCTATCATAATTATTAAATTGGATACCAATAGGGATAGCCCTCACAGCTTTGCTGGAACATACTGCTGTCTAATCAAAGCAGCCCAAACGCTATGATCAACCAACTGGATCTACCGTGAAACAGGGAGAAATGTTTAAAGCATCTTCTGTGCACACTCACATTTAACACATTCTTAGAACCACTTCTAAGGTAGCCTTGATCTTGTCTTGTGGGCAAAAAATTTACAACTGTTCTGCTACCAAGTAATGTAAAAGCAACTTTTCTCCAAAATCTACACCCTGTATCAGACATTATAAGAATTGTGCACGACTGGAAATCCTCAGAGGTGAAAAAAACAAATCACTAAATTTGGGAGGTTTACATGCTTATGGTTGATGCAGATAATGTACTTTATAACACACTGGATTATGTGTCAAGATGCAGTGATGGAAGGGCAACATGGATGGATATGAAATTCCTCAAAATCCTGAACTCATTACAGGCAATGGGACTAAAAAGGGGTTAATTGAGATTACAAATGTTTTTGCTATTTCACCAAATAATTTCTTGAAGTACAAACTTGCCCCTATGGGAGTAGCATACCTGTTGTGACATGAATCAAATTTGCCCTTCACTGAAGAACAGCATATTGCGGCTTGGTTTTATTTTGTGATGCGTAAGGGAGATCCAAGTTTGAGATACCATGTCACTGTTTTGTTTGCCCATGATAGTAAAATAGTATACACTGAAATATCAGCAAGACTGGGAGGTGTTATTACCCTATATTTATTATACTATATACTACGTCCTGTATAAATATCATTCATCGTTCATAAGGGGTATGGTTCAATGCATTAGTCCTGAGGTTCAAACCCTGTCAGGTGTTTTGCCAGTCTCTGTAAACTTAATCTTGCACAGCACAGATGTAGAAAGCTGTGGCAGTAAGTAAAAATTAAATGGAGGTGAGCAGCACAAAGCGTGCAAGAGAGCCCAGTTCTACACCACTGAAGTCAATGAGAATTTTGCCTAAGGACGGGGGACTTAATTAGAGAGTTGTCAGGTGATTGCCAAGCTGCTATTGCCAAGTAGCAGGAGTAAGCCTGAAGGCCAAGATCCTCAAAGGTATTTAGGTCCCTAACTCTCATAGATTTCAGTAGTAGTTAGACCCAGATTCTCAAAGGATTTTAGGTACCTAAGGGTGAAATCCAAGAAGAAACTTAGGTGCCTAAACACCAGAGTTAGGTGCCTCAGTCCCCAAGCACAGCACCATTGTGATCCACTAAAATCCTGCTTCCTCACCTTGTAGGCACCTAAACCTTGTAGGTGCCTAAACTCACTTGGCACCTAACTTTTTGCTATAAGTTCCCCAGGCACCTATGTTTTAGGCCCTGGGGCATACACATTGCTGTCCCTCTCTAGACACCTATCTCCTGGCTAAGCCCCCCAGCAATTCATGAACTGTTGGAAGGTAGGCATTAGGCCACCTACATCATGTGCAGGGCCCAATCCTGCAAGTGACCTCTGAGCATTCCTACAGCATTGTTCCCATTCAAAATCCAGCCATAGAAGGAGTAGATGGTGGTGCTACCCCTGCCCACCTTATAGCTTCTAGCCTAGTGGTTAGGGCGTTCACCTGGAATGTAGGACACTAAGGTTCAGATAGGGACAAAGGATTTGAACAGGGTCTCCCGTTGCTCAGGAGAGTGCTCTAACCATTGAGCTATGGAATCCTGTGATATGGGGGGTTCCTTAATCTCTTCTGTTGAAGCTGTTCCACTGTGGATAAATAATGAAAGAATGGTTGGAGCAGGGGGACTGGACTCAAGGTCTGCTATGTGGGTGCCTTAACCACTGTACTATAGAGTCATTCTCTCTCGCTGTGGCCCCCAACCTATGGATACAATTTTGTCATGGTAAAATTATGTATAATTCATGGCACAGTTATGGTAAAAAACCCATGTGCATCCTGCTGCTGCATATTAACAGCTTTAAGCTAGTCCCACTGCAGAGAGGACTATATCAAAGCAAAGCAACAAACTGTTAATTCCCCAGCAACAGGGTCCATATAAATGACAAAATTCACAGGTTCTATGACAATGGTGACCACCATGACAGAACTGTACCCTTACGAATGACTATTTAACTATGTATCCCTAGTGGAACAATCACTATGCCAGAAAGAGAGACTGGGAATGATTCTGTAGGCTAGTGGTTAGGGCAGGGAGCGGGGAATTAAACCTGCGTCACCCACATCCCAGGTGAGTGCTCTAACCAGTGGGATAAAAGGTATAAGATTGGCACCTCCTACTCCAGCTGTTTTGTATGGAGTGAGACAGGTTCCTAACTCATTCCCCACAAGAAATGCCTTAGGCACCTAAACTGTCTGATTACAGGTGGCAGTTTCCTCTTTGTGGATTTAGGCACCTCTCTGCAGCCCAGACTCAGATGCCTACTTCTGAGAGAGGGGCAGGGTTTACCACACTCACTTCTGGTTGGCATCTCCCATTGGCTAGGTTAGGCTGCTCCCCACCTAGCTTGACTTGTAGATTGCATTTTCAGGTGCCCATCTCTCCCATTCATTGTACAGGGAGCCTAGGCACCTAACTTAGCTTTGTGGATCACAGCGTTGTTCCTTTGATTTTCTAGGCTCTTAAATGTTAGGCACTGTGATGCTCAGTGTTGCAGCACCTAAGTCCCTTCATGGAACCTATCCTAAGTGACTAGGCTTGATAACAAGTGTTTTCAGGGTTAGACCCCACAGAGGGGAAATTGTAGTTAAACATCTCATTAGGCACAATGAAGGTCATGCTTAAGTACATGACTTCTCAGATGCAACAATTTTCTGCTCATACTTGTTTTATTCTGAGTATTTATGAGAAAGAGAATTTGAAAGAGGGAGTTTGAAATTTACTACTGCTCAGTGAGGAGGACTATGCATAGTCCCTAATTTTACCTGCACTCACATGTAGCCTCCATTCACACGTGTGCTGGAGTGTAATAACCTTACACACCATGCAAGTAATTGCAAAATTAAGGCCTTATGGTAGGCAAGAAAATTCAGAGATAGGCCAGCTAAAGAGACCTGACCTAGATTCTATTCCCTCTTGCACATCATCAAGTGATTTGCTTAATAAAAGTCTATGCTGCACACTCCTCTTGGAAGTGTGTAGAGTACATACACTACATGCCCCCTTACTCCCATCAGAGTGGGTATAAATAGCTGTGTAGATGGTGACATGCTGCTTTGGCGAGGAGAGTAAAGACATATCTGAAGCCTGTGGGTATGTACAGGAGCTCTAAAATCATGAGTCAGGCCCCCAAAATCATGAGATTAGCTTAAAATCATGAGATTTGAAACAAATAATGAATTTGGGATTCTTTTTATTTGCTGCCTAGTTTTGAGCCTTTGGGGTTCAAACTTTCAAGCTTTTCTCTGCAACCAAGAAATCTAAGCACATTTTTTTAAATGAAAGTAGAGCTTTTGATGTAATCACATGACTCCAGAGCTTTAAGAAAAATTACAGATATCATGAGACTTACAATAAAATGGCAAGAGTTGTCAACACTGATTATTGTTTGGTTACATTTGGAATTTCTTCCACCATGCAGAATGAAAATAGTTTCACTTTTGTTTCTAGTCAGTTTCGTTTTCCAGCAGCTATGCTGTTACACAATGTTGCACTGTTTGCACTCCAAACATTGCAAGGGAATGTTTAAATAATGACTGAAAAAAATCCTGTTTTCAGTGGATTTCTTTAAATGTTATGTTAACCTTTCTATTGATTATTGCATCTATTGGTTATCAATATAAAAATAAATGTTTTTACAATTTTCCCCCCACTTTTCAATCTAAATCATTCTGTCTCTATTAAGTGTTCCTATTGCATTTTTACCCAATGTACACTTTAATCTGGATAAACCGCTGGCTGACTAACAGATAAAATAAGAACCTGCCCAAACATTGTCCACAAACTTGAACCAGATCAGGTCTGAACAACTGTCAACTTAAACTTAACATGTCCAAAATTGAACTCCTTACGTTTTCTCTAAGCATCCTCCCCTCATGTCCCATTCTTTGTCACTGTTGACAACATCACCATCTTCCCTGTCCATTAAACCCATGATGTCTTCAACTTTCCCCTCTCTCTTGAAAACCCAGGCAGTCTCCAAATTTTGTAAGAGCTAACCTTTTCTTTCTTGTGCCTACGGCCAAAACTCTCATTCAGTCCCTCATCATCCCCCTTTTTGACTGCTGCTGCCTTATCCTCTCTAGCCTCCCTGACACCCACATCTCTGTCCTCCAGTCCATACACAACCCAGATGATCTAATAATCTAATGCCATCACCCCTTGTTTGAATCTTTGCATGGGCTCCCCTTTTCCATTACATCACGGTCAAGCTTCTTCTCACCTTCAAGACCTTTAACTGCTCTTCCCTCCTCACTGTTGGATTCTTACTGTCACATCTGCCTCCTCCATTCCACCAAAAAATTGTGCTTGGTATCCCATCTGGCCACCATGACCTCTTCACTTTCTTCCACACCACCTCTCATGCTTGGAATGCCCTACTTGGAGACATTTTAAAGCCCATATCCTGCCCATTGGTCATGTTGCCTCGCTGAATTTCTGTGGGACACTGGGCAAATCACCTCACCTCTCTATGCCTCCATTTATCCATATTCAGATAGCAATAGGGCCAGATTGTCAGCTCAACTTAGCTCTATTGGAGTTACTCTGATTTATACCAGCTGAGGCTGTGTCTTCAAATTTGTGTGCAGTTTATTATTATTAATACATATGTATCACTTTATAACAAACATTATGATGTTGGGGTGTTGCATGATTCCCTTATGTAGCACAGCCATTTGCACCTAATGCTTTCATGAAATGCACAAAGTTATCTTCTTTGTATAAGCAAATCCTATTTGTGTGCACACATTCTATTATTTATGTGAGTATAAGTCACTATCATTGGTATTTATAAATATGCAGTAACCTTCATAGGATGAATTGTTGTGGCTAGTATTGGTCAAAATTGTAATTTATTTTTAGTGGAAATTTTTAAAGAAGGATTTTGTCAAAATAACACTACAGAAAAAATAGGGAAGAGAGAGAGAAGGAATTATGTTTCTTCAGTTCTGTTTTTGGTAAAAATAATCTTTTGATAAAAAAATGTTCATTTTTTTGAAAATGGGATGCAACCAAAAAAACAAAAGTTTTATCAAAACCCAAACACTTGGAAAATATTTCTTTTTTGTTGAAAAAATGGAAAATTTGACCCACTATGAAAATTTGCATTTTTGTCAAAAAGCAAACTTTTGGTAAAAAAAAAAAACTTTTTTGCAAAGAGAGAGAGAGAGAGAGAGAGAGAGAGAGAGAGAGAGAGAGAGAGAGAGAGAGAGAGAGAAGTTCTAGTTATGGATCCTTCTCCCTTCATTATAATTCTATACAAAACATTTCACTTTGGTGGTTTCAAATAGCTACCAGAAATCTCTGCTGACTAATACTTCCTGGCTGTAGTTCCTGATGGCTTGAAAAGGGAGACACTGCTTTTGGTTCAAGCCTCTACTGATGTCATATGAAGGTTGTAAAGAAGGTTCTGTAGGTCCATCTACAAGATTTTTACCTCTTGCATAATGCTGGTGGAGGAGAGGAAAGTAGGTTAAAACAACAGTTAATGCATACATTTAGCTTCCTCCATTAGTTACAATATTCTAGCTGATGATATCATTCACGCAGGGCTTTGCTGTAGTCCTGAAAGGAAAATGACTAATGTTTCCTATTTTAACCACAGAGTGTTCTGATCATCCATTCTCTCAGTAGGCAATGTGTACCCCTGATTGCTACTGACAGGCTTCCAGGGAAAAGAGGCTTTCTGTATCCACAGTGCCCCAGTCAGATGCTATATTCATGTGGTAAAGGCGTGTAGTCTAAGGGTGAGATCATGTGAGTGGGAATCAAGACTCCTCGATTCTGTTCCCTCATCTGATACTTATGTGTGACTTTGGACAAGTCGCTTAACTTCTCTGTGCCTAAGAGTACCCATCTGCAAAATGAAGATTACAATTAATACCCACATCCCAGGGGTGTTGTGGAGTTTAATCCAATCATTTTAGGTGCCTTGAGCTCCTCAGATGAAAGGTTTCACAAAAAACCAGCTATATACTAACACAAAGAGGGTCTGTGAGAGAAGTCTTTTGTGCTTGTCTAGACTTGTTAGCCCTTAGAAGTCTCAGACCAACATTCCGAAAGATGGGGACTGAGGAAACTCTTCCAAGAGAAAATTCTCCCTCATTCCAAAAGTAGTTTCACCTCCCTTTCCACTACAGCTCTCTCCCTTCTTTCAAATACCATTCCACCTATCTGCCCTCCCTCCAGTCCATATATACTCTTGCCTACCTTACTTTAGCCATCAGCCCTGTTCTCCCCACACTCCTCATGAGGCTCTGTGTAATTCCTGCTATGAGTGTACTGCATTATGTAATACTTACATCCTTTCCTCCCCTGGCCTCCAGTGCTCTTGCAATCCAACTCCCACAATTGTTTCCCAATTTAAGGGAGAGGATGGAATCTGGCAAGAGGCTTCAGAGTACATGAGGATGCAGGAGATGGGTAAGAGGGGTAGGTGAGTTGAGTTAGGACTGTTTCTCCCAGTCAGCAGTCTCCCCCTCCCTGCCACAGTGCCCTCCAGTGGACCCTACCAAATGTGCAAGCATTAGCCAATTTCTAAGAGATAATGTAGGGTATTTTTAGTATGAAAAGAAGTAATCCTGTACACTCTGAGAAACTCATGGGGCCAGATTTTCAAAAGAGCTCAGTTCTTACTTAGGCACCTAAATAAGGGCCAGGTTTTCAAAAGTGTACGGAACCCAGCATCCCCCATTATGACATTTATTTGCCTAATTATCTTTTGAAAATTCCTGCTATAATGCCCAAAAGACAAATACCTAAGAAAAAAAATAAAGAACCTGTTTAAAATCTGTGTCACATCCAATGATCTATTCAAATCCCATATGCATCGTAAAATCCTCAGAAAGAGCCACTGATGCTTCATGAAACGTATCTTATTTAGAAATACTTCTTCACTTATATCATTTATTGTTATTTATATTTACCTGGTCTCTATCATTAGAGAAATTTGCACATACAAGATCTCTGCATCTTAAGAGGTCATCTGTGATGGCTGTTTATTTGTTATTTACCACTGCCATGTCTTAAAGTCACCATCTTCAATCTTCTTCTTCAGTTGATATTTGAGAGCTTTTGCCTGCTCACTGAACTTCATTTTCTTTTAATTGGCACTAACCTCTTGTGTCAGATCCTCTGGTTTGGTGAGTTTGCTGTCAGTGCAGTAACTAAAGGAGGACAGATATGTCATTCAAATCACCTTTCCGCTCCCTCAGTCTTGGGACCAGCTGCGGGGTTGGCTTAGCTGGTGGCATGACTAAGTAGGCTTCTCTAAGTCAAACCCCCTAGTGACAATTCTAGTAGCTGTGGATCACCAGAGCACATGGCACCCACCCCTGCAAGGAGTGGTGGCACAGAGCTGGCTATGTTAGTTTTACACCACTTAGGGATTCCCTTATGCCAGGGAAATCCCCGCCCCACTAGGGCAATCTCCAAGCCCTTTGCACCACTAAAAGATCATAAAGGGGATGAATCTAGGGCTCAGAATGTCACACACCATCTGCAGCCTAGATGCATCTCTCCATCAGATTTATATTTCCTGAAACAAAGGGGCTGCTACAAAGTGACTGTGCTACTCTTTGAAATGCTGCTGGCAAGTTGTCTTGCATGTGGGAAAGTAACAAGAGTGTTGGGAGTTTTGGGTACCACTGAAATATTTAAATATTATATATGGTGACGCCCATAATTCAACATTTTCTGTGGTGAAACACAACAGAAATGATTGCAGGATAAATGTTATTCCATATTCTGAGCCAGACTCTCGAGGTTTGTTTTATTTATATCACATGTGGCTGGGAGAAATAATTCTATGAAGCCTCATGCAGTATATTTTCTTTTTGCCGTGCCAACATATCCTAATGAAATCAATGATGGAAGACTTTTCTCAGTTACTAAAGATTTGCTTTTAACCACTCAGCACTCAAAAATCAGTAACAATTATCAATCTGCAGATACAACCTGCTGGCAACAGATGGTGTGAATAGCAAGCCAGAAGTGGCCATTTTTGATATTCAATAGATTAAGAAAACTCAGTTCTATAATCTGATCTAACATCTTGTGACCGAGGATCTCGGGTATTGATTGGCAACATCGATATTATTAAAGGTTATGTTACAGAATGAGGACTTGAACCTGTAGTTTCTTCCACAGGGCTGGATTCTGTGAGCCTCCAGAATGGGTTAAGCTTCAGCATCTTGAAGAATCAGGACCATATAGAACATCCACTAATGTAGTTACTGACTGAGTGACTGCATTATTGGGCTCTTATTTAGGGTCTGATCTTGCAGTTTACTGAGAAGCACAGCTCACAGCATTCAGATCAAAGGCACTTATATATATATATATATATATATATATATATATATATATATATATATATATATATATATATATATATATATATATATATCAGATATATATATATATATATATATATATATATATATATATATATATATATATATATATATATATATATATATATATATATATATATATATATATATATATATATATAATATATATATAAAATAAACAGTCAAAAAGAATTTTCATACATCATTTACTATGGGTAAATCTTGGGGCTTAGGAATGGGGGCCAGAAAGACTCCTTAGAGAGTATTATTTTGCAAAGTTTAAGGAACATAGAATTTTACTACTTCTCATTAGAGATGGACCAAAATCAAAACCAAAGCTCAAGCTCTCCCAAACTATAGAAAAGTTTGGGTCAGAATTTTTTTGGGTCCCTTTCTACTTCCTGTTTCTAACCCTGCTACCTAGATTTAATTACCAGAAACTGAAAAAAAATACCTCTAACTTCATACAGTTAGTGTACAGAGCCAATGAGATCCACAGTGTGTCAAGTCAGAAATATCCATCCAACCACATGTTTTTGCATTAGTAGCTTTCTTTGCAAGATATCTGGGAAGCATGCACTTACTAAGCAAATGCAGAGGACAAAGGGACCTATGATGTAGTGTACACCTGCAAATCTGTTTTTTTTTTTGTGTGCATATAAAAACATGGATGTGCAAAACAGGAGATGCAATTTTAGTGACCACATTTTTTTTTAAATGGCTTTTACCTGTATAGACACCAAACCATGGAGGGTCAGGGACTCTGCACCCATAGAACCCAATTGTGATCCAGGCCTTTCAAGCTCTGCTTCTTCCGTCCCATCAGCAATTGTTCTATCCCAGCCTACCGTGGCACCTCTGCTCCTTTACTCCTACACAAACACATACAGAAACCACTGTCCATGTTCAGGAAGTCCCCTGACATTAAAGCATGTGGGAGCTTCCAGGATGAATGACAGCAGCTAAAGAGCTCAGGCCAGAGTGCAAAGTCCAGTGCATGGCAGGAGAACATTAAAATGACATTAATTTTTCTGAATAAGGAAAACAAGTTCTCCCCTGTGGGTTTTCTCCTCAGTCCAAACCCTTGAGACGAGACCACAAAGACAGGATTTCTGGTGCTGGGAGAGAGGAAAACTATGGAAAAGTTTAGCCAGCTAGATGAATGCAACGTTAGTTTATAATGCTGCCCTGTACCACTGTAATATGGAAGATGTGATAACCAGCAAGGAAGGGGTCAATGAGGAATCATTCACTTAAATGTTTCTTAACCCTCCAGGTATTATTTTGCAAAGTTTAAGGAACATAGAATTTTACTACTTCTCATTAGAGATGGACCAAAATCAAAACCAAAGCTCAAGCTCTCCCAAACTATAGAAAAGTTTGGGTCAGAATTTTTTTGGGTCCCTTTCTACTTCCTGTTTCTAACCCTGCTACCTAGATTTAATTACCAGAAACTGAAAAAAAATACCTCTAACTTCATACAGTTAGTGTACAGAGCCAATGAGATCCACAGTGTGTCAAGTCAGAAATATCCATCCAACCACATGTTTTTGCATTAGTAGCTTTCTTTGCAAGATATCTGGGAAGCATGCACTTACTAAGCAAATGCAGAGGACAAAGGGACCTATGATGTAGTGTACACCTGCAAATCTGTTTTTTTTTTTGTGTGCATATAAAAACATGGATGTGCAAAACAGGAGATGCAATTTTAGTGACCACATTTTTTTTTAAATGGCTTTTACCTGTATAGACACCAAACCATGGAGGGTCAGGGACTCTGCACCCATAGAACCCAATTGTGATCCAGGCCTTTCAAGCTCTGCTTCTTCCGTCCCATCAGCAATTGTTCTATCCCAGCCTACCGTGGCACCTCTGCTCCTTTACTCCTACACAAACACATACAGAAACCACTGTCCATGTTCAGGAAGTCCCCTGACATTAAAGCATGTGGGAAAGCTCTTCCAGGATGAATGACAGCAGCTAAAGAGCTCAGGCCAGAGTGCAAAGTCCAGTGCATGGCAGGAGAACATTAAAATGACATTAATTTTTCTGAATAAGGGAAAACAAGTTCTCCCCTGTGGGTTTCTCCTCAGTCCAAACCCTTGAGACCACAAAGACAGGATTTCTGGTGCTGGGAGAGAGGAAAACTATGGAAAAGTTTAGCCAGCTAGATGAATGCAACGTTAGTTTATAATGCTGCCCTGTACCACTGTAATATGGAAGATGTGATAACCAGCAAGGAAGGGGTCAATGAGGAATCATTCACTTAAATGTTTCTTAACCCTCCAGAAAAAATGTCTACACCCACAAATACAGTGGGATAAATGTATAATGAGTGAGCGACTTGGGCACAGGTCAGAGAACCAGGCATCCCCCATTTCTATCCCTGGATTTGACACTGGCTGCCTTTTTAGCTTTGGGCAGCTTCCACATTGTGAACCTCAGATTCCATCCATAAAAGGGGAATGCTATTTACTTGTGTAATTGGAGTGTGAGAGGTTTAATTAGCTAATGTTTGTAAAGCACTTTGAAGATTATGATGCCTGGCTTCTTAACGTTTATTTCTGGCCTTCCCTCAGCTTTTAAAATAAAACACTAAACAGAAATGAGGAAAAAAGTAAAATGCCTGCCCATGCACTCCCCATAGCAAGTCTTGAGCCAAAGTATATCCCTATGTGTTCCACATTATAGCCTAATGTGCCAACACTATACACCATTTACATGCTATCCCAGAAGTACAGGTTTGAGGGCCTGAGAATTTTTCCAGTGTATCACAATTACAGAAACACCTGCTCTCAATAACCTGAGCTGGTCACCAGTAAAAATTCACAATGTTTAATAGCCCCCAGCATTTCCTGTTTCTAACAGAGATGAGTCTGAATCAAAACCTTGCAGCCAAATGTCCCCAAACTTGAGCAGAATTTGAAATCCAAACAAGTTCCTGTGAGCTGGAATTTATATATGACCTCTGTCTTTATTTCAGAGCTTACCAAAATGCCATGTGGGCTGATCATCCTGGGATATACACTCTTGCAATGCTCATTGGGTTTCAATGTATGTTCATCTCCTTGGATGGTCAGGCCCTTCATCGGAACAACATTGGAATTTTGGTGTGTTTGAAATCACAGGATCTGAATTTTGTGGCTTGAGTCCATCCCTGATGTCTGACCTCTGTGGTGTGAAGACTTTGTTGTTGTAACAGGGCTCTATTGAGTGTAAGTCCTGCAAGGGCCATCAAAACCTTTTTAATGAAGCTGTTTTCATTTTGACGTGGCACAACATAGTTCACAAGGACCACTACTATCAGCATGGGCAATGAAAACTACAGAAAGGATTTTTTAGTATTGGGGACATATTCGCCATCACACTTCCACTGCAAGTCTCTCTTTATCTCACTCCCTTGTGAAAGGATGGCCCCACTCTAATGAAGGTATTAATTTTGGCATCAGTCACAGCTACGTTAATGGTGGGAGGTCAGTGATACATCCACAGGGCTAACATACCCATATTCTTCCAGAAAATAGTTTCAGCGCCTGTGTAGGAAATAGTGTCCAAAATATTACCCAGCACTTGCACCACAACAAAGCAATTATCTCAAACAGGAGACCTAGTGCAGGGGCTGTAACCAGACAGTCATCAAAGTAAACTCCAAAAAGGAAACCAAAAAGTAAAAGTAAATATTGCCTGACACCACAGTTTCTGCTAGAGCTGTTTTGTTTTTGATCAATGTTTGTCATGCTTGTCTTCGTCATATTGTATCTAGAATCTATATTATTTTCGGTTGAGATCTTCAGATCCAACTAGGAGATTTACACATGCAATTCCTATTGGGAGTTGTGCATCTAAATGCCCTATGTGGTTTTGAAAAATCTCAGCTTTCATGCACTGGCAGTAGCCCCTTTTGCAAAAGGTCTGCTAAAGAATAGTAGGAAAACAAGAGAGAAACCTAATAGAATCTGTTTTCCAAATGTTGGCTGCAGAAAAGCTGCTCTAAGGGTTGATCCCGAGAGGTGTTATGCACCTCCTGGAAGTTGCCGAGCATTCTCATCTCTGATTGATTCCTGTCTCGCCAGAACTGTGCCTCTCCATGCTTATCTGCTCTTGTCTCCTATGTCCTCGCCCCCTGTCTCCTCCAGAGCTGAGGATGCTCAGCACCTCACACAACTGGGACCAGAATCATTTTCATCTCTTTTGTACAGCATATATAATACTTATCACTTATATTGCACTCTATATCTTGTAAGTTCTGGACAAACATTAACTAATTAAGGCTCACAACATTGTTGCAAATATTATCATCCCTATTTTTCAGAGGGGGAAAATCAGACATAGGGCCAAATTGAGAATTGGTATAAGAGGATGTAGCTCCACTGACTTTCACTAGGTCTGAATTTGGCTGATAGAGAAGTTAAATGACTTCTCCAAAGCCATCGAGTGAATCACTGGCAGCATCAAGATTTAAATTTCAGGTGTTCCTTCTCCCAGACCTTTGCTCTGGCCACAGGACTTTACTGCCTCTCTCTGAAATAATGTTTCCCATCTTTTCGCAGAGCAGAGAGCTTTCTTTTCCAAGCTAACATTTAAAAATGCAAAATCCAAAACTGAATAAGCCATTCAGTCTCCCACAGGGAAGATCTCCAATGCTACCGGTAAAAGAAAATGAAACATCTAACAGATCCAGGTGCTGCCCCATCTTTCCCAAGCAAAATTCTGCAAACTTAAGCGGCCAGTGCCAATAAATACCTCTCATTCTGTAATGCAGTGCTGGGCCCACAGCTGGAAACGAACACATCCTCAGAGCAAGTAATTCTGATTTGAGCTTAGCAGAGATGAAAGGCAGTAAAGCCAATCAGTGATGACTTATGAGCACCAAGGGAGGAAGTCAGTCAGCCATAAGCAATTTTTTGCTGTTTAGATGTTACTAATGAAACACTATAAAAGTGGAAACAAAGGCTGGAGAATTGGAAATCATGTCTTGTGGTGTTTGGCTGTTTTATTGTGTTTCAGGTTAGTATGAGACATTTTAAAACTTTGCTTTTATATAAAGAGAAAGGTTTTCTTTTTAAAATACTATGAGCTCAATCCTACAAGGTGCTGAGTGACTCCTGGGACATGTAGATCAACCTAACTCTAGTTTCAAATCACTGGGAGTTGAGAGTGCTCAACATTTTGTAGGATTGAGCTCAATATCTCACCCAAAATTTTGAGGCAGATTAAATGGAATAATGCTACAATAATTTAGCTGCTTTTATTGATTAGGTGCCTAATCCTGGAAGGTGTGTGGAGCATTTTCTGAATCTACTGACTTCAAAAGGAGCCAAGGGTGCTTAGCTCTTCCCAGGAAACTCTCAATACCTCCCAGGACTACTAGTCTGGGACCATGTGTAATTCCATGGGCAAGTTAATGATAGAAAGGTAAGGGAGATCTCATTTGATTCATAAAAATCTATTGAATCATAATTTCAGTGGTATCATCCTCTGTGTGTCACGCACCCCCCAGCTCCCACCATCAGGTTCTCCAGATAGTGGAAATTTTTATAATACAATTTCATTGGAAATGCATTGAGTTGGGTGTCATTTGAAAGCCTTTTCTTCCACAAACACAATGGTACCAAACACGACAAACCTAGAGATACACATTGAAGAAAATGTTTAAAAAACAACTTATTTTAATTACCCTGTAGCAAAGCAGCCTTCCCAAAGTTAAACTATGGCCCTCAAATGACAGTGCTGTGTGATCAGTTAAGGCTCAGAACTGGATTAATTCTTTTAATGTTATGAGTTACTATAAATCAAAGGAGTGCTTCCGTGGGGTTTGCTATCATCAGCAAAACAAGAAGCAGTTCAGTAGTATTGATTCTCAGCTGTGTTTATTATGCCAAAAGAGTTGAAATGAGGCACTGGGTTACAACATCAGCATCCAGCCAAAAATTACTAGAATCCATCCGCAAATGGTATGCACGTAGTTACATAACATATGTTACATGCCATAACTAACTACAATCCCAAAATAATTTATTACTAAATCCTTGTTTTTACTTTGGTCTTGATCATTTTTAGGCATCAGTGGGGAGACGAAGACTATAAGCTAGTAGTTGAATCTTTGGCAAATAAAGGACCTGGTTAACATAATGCCTCTTGGCAGCTTACACTATAGAAGCACACCTCCAAACTCTCCTTGCCCTTCAAAAATGCTACTTACATATCCTCTTTGAAAAACTTACTGATGTGTTTGAAAATGTGTTTGATGTAATTTCCCAAAGTGTACAGCACTTGTGAAAACAGTTCCACCCCTCCAGTGTACATTCTGCTTTCCATTACATATTGCATATGATTGATAAAAATTCTGTGCACAATATTTTAAAATTCTGTGAAATTCTGCACATTTTATTTGTCAATAAAGAAATGTAATAATAATAGGAGATATATCAATCTTGTAGAACTGGAAGGGACCTTGAAAGGTCATCAAGTCCAGCCCCCTGCCTTCACTAGCAGGACCAATTACTGATTTTTGCCCCAGATGCCTAAGTGGCCCCCTCAAGGATTGAACTCACAATGCTGGGTTTAGCAGGCCAATGCTCAAACCACTGAGCTATCCCTCCCTCAATGTACAGGCTCCAGCATGGCAATGGGGAGCACAGGCCATAGGCATCACGGAGGTGGGAGATCACCCCACCACATCAATACACAGACTCATCAGTGAGGTTGCACCAGAACCACCACATAGCCAGTTTTCCACACCCTTTCAAGATGTGACTCTATTGGAAGGCTGGCTGGAAAGATCCAACTATCTTACTGAACGGCATTTGATTCAACCTCCAAAGATTCTCTCTCCTCACTCTTAAGGTGCTCAGAATGGCAGAGACAATGACTGAAAAAGTCATAAATGCACTGTAGATGTTCATATGCCAAGTTTACCATTTGAAGTCCAGCCTTATGACACTTGCAAAGTTATATTGGTGACTGTTTTCCAAGAAGCAGACAAACAGAGAAAAATTGCAAATGACAAGGCGTGCATTTATACTTTCTATCCAGAGGACAAATTATCAAGCAATGGAATAGCTCCAGGATGATCACACATATTCCAGACTCCCCTCCTCTATTGGGTATGGATGGATCTTGAAGGATGGACTGATCACACCAGTGAAATACCAGGTGCTCCTGAATCAGTCCTTCAGCTAAGCAAAAGCTCATGTGCAAAGAGCAGATGCTCACCACCCTGCAAATATTTGGCCAGCATCCTGCCTTGTACGGAGATATGTGAAGTGTAGCATGGACACATGACAATGTGTCTAGTAGTTAGGGTTGCCAACTTTCTAACCGAACAACCCCCACCCCTTCTCTGAGGCCCTGCCCCACCCCCTCCATCACTCGCTGCCCCCACCACCACTCGCTGCCCCCCCGCCACCATTCACTCACTCATTTTCACCAGGCTGGGTCCCTTTTTGACCAGGTGTGGTCCTCTAGACAGCGGTGACATTGCTAGTGACTTCGATGACTTTGATGAATACATGTATATTCATATACATGTATGCCAGAATATAACATTTGAGATATTCCTACATGTGAAGATAACTTAGAATTACCAAAAATCAATGTCTTTTTCATACAAGCAATGCATCTGTGTGTTAAAGTATAATTTTAAAAAAGTTGATTTTTGAAACATCTTCTTGAATATATATCCATGTAATTGTTCTAGGTTTGTCATGTTTGGTACCATGATGTTGGTGGGAGAAAGGGTTTCAAATGATGCCCAAATCAACCCATTTCTGATTAAACTGTATTATAAAAATGTCCATCAACTGGAGGAACTAGAGCTGGGAGGTTGGGAGTGGGAAGGGGAATATACCCCCCTGCCATGCCATAGAGGCTGACATCATTGAAATTATGATTCTGCAGAGTTTTATAAAGCAAATAATACCTTGCTTTCCCTGCTGTCACTAACTTACCCATGGAATGAGATTTTACTACATTATGCTCCCTTTGCTCATATCCCAGAATCAGGCTGGGGCAGATACATATTACCTCTACATAGCAGATATATATATAAGTGTCTAATACTTCAGGGGACAGCTCCTCTGTTGTCATGTTGAGGTACGACTATTTACACAGGCTGAGGATCTGTCCCCAGGTATGTCACTTTGAGTCATGATCTTTCCCCATTGAAATAAATGAGAGTAAGCCTTTTGTTTTAGGGGAAACAGAAAAGAGGCCTTGAACTATAAGCAAGAAAATAAATCCATTAGTGATATGAGGAGCTCAGTTATTCGATTTTCTACTTAAATTCTTATAAATGTACAACCACACAGTTTTCAAAATTGAAATGGGGGGGTGTGTGTATGGCATTTTTAAGCTGCACCTCAGATTTATTCTATTGTTAGCATTTGTGTGATTTGATTTGTAAAAAGAGTAATATGAAACTGGAGAAAAATTGGACAAACACAAAAGAAAGCTTTAAGAAAGTCAAAAAGGGGATAACATATATAATACTCTGCCAGAAAAAGTCTCTTGATATGATTGATGTGCCCCCGTCTAGTCGCAATTAGCACTATGCTCTATAATGCCGATAGGAATCCAGACACAGTAAATCATAAATAATAAGAAATCTGTTTTTTATTTTGGATGCTTGAAGCAGTTTCTTAATTTTCTCTAACATGCTACTGCAAAAAGCCTACTGGGTCTTCATACATCTTTCTTCAGCAGGATTTGGTTGCATATTTACATGATGCAATTTACTGAAACTGAATTAGGCTGAATGATTCTGTAATGCACCCTTAACATCAACTTTTCTAGTTGATTACAAATGAGAAAAATATCTCAAATGTTATATTCTGGCATTATTTTATTGCGTGTGCAGGGGTAGTACAGCAGTAGCTTCAATTCTAAGCATTGACCCTGGTAAGAAATTACCTCAATTGCAGAATACAAAAACAAAGATAGTGTCTAACCTGCACCCACAAAATTTGAGCATGAGCCTGTTGCACACACAAAACCCGCATTTGCATTTATAACATGTCCGATTGCTCACATAAGTACCTGTTTGCGACACAAACATGAAAGAACATTGGGTTCATGGGATAAACACGTGGGTATATTGGGTATAGCACAAGCATATTTTGCAAGTTCTGTTCGGCCCATAGAATAGAAATTTACGAATCCAGATAAAGGCTGGGAAAACAACATCCGAATGTGAGGGCTTGTCTATATAGAGACTTTGTGCACAGCAAACTAGTGTGTTAATCTACAGCTCACTAGAGTGCAGCACACTCACTGGCTTTGTGGACCCCCATACCATACACTAAAAGTTTCATAATCTATTTTGACATACTTCTGTTGGTTCATGGCAAGCTAACGTGCTGTAGATTCACACCTCAGTTTGACGTGCACTAAGCCTCCACATAGACAAGATAGAAGTAAAACACCTGAAGATTTTGTGCCTGATCCAACTTGCCTTCTGCACCCTGTATAAATCGATGGCCCACATCACCATAATATGAATCTCCCTGTGTAGACAAGCCCAGAATGTTCTAATGGAAATTCTGCTTGTGAAATTAATTTCTTATTTTTGTTTCCAATAAAATATTTATCTGTTCTTGTTTATACTGGTGCTGAACTCATTGGGAGTGGAGAGGTTTAAATGAGAGCAGAACGTGGCTTTGGATGTACTGTAATGTCAGTGGAATAGCATCTTGTCTATTGAGATTACAAGCCTCCCAGGGTATGTCTACACTGCAATTACATATCCGCAGCTGGGCTAGGCCAGCTGACTTAGGCGCATGGGGCTCAGAATAAGGGCGTGTTTAATTGTAGTGTGGACGTTTGAGCTTGGGCTGGAGCCCAGGTTCTTGGGCCATGTGAGATGGGAGGGTCCCAGAACTCAGGCTCCAGCCCGATCACAGCTACACTGCAATTAAACAACCCCTTAGCCCAGGCCCTGCAAGCCAGACTCAGCTGGCATGGGCCAGCTGTTGGGTTTTTAATTGTAGTGTAGACATTCCCTCAGAGTGACTGTCTCTGTGTGAATGTAGAGTGCCTAGCACTAGAGCCCCAATGTGACCTCGGGCCTCTAGCCACTTCTATAATAATAATAATAATAGTCCATTATCGCTATCATGTCAAGATACTATGTTGTCAATGGACTAGATAGTGGTTTCTTGTTGCTGCATAAATACTGAGGCAAACATTGGGAAGTTTATTTTGAAATCAAAAGATTTAATTGGTCCTGTGGCAACATTCTACTACAATGATTATTTCTGTCATAATGAACGACTGGTGTAGATTTAAACTTTCCATTTGATGTTGTGAAATAAAGAAACTGATATACACTGTGAACTGCTGCACTTTGATTAGTTTTGTTAGATGACAAACTGGTTGGATGTTAGATTCTATCACAGAGTCCCTTATGCATAAAAGTCCAGGGTTTTTTGTTTTTGAGGGTTTTGTTTTATTCTTGACAGGGTACTGGACTGGGGCTCAGGAAACCTGGATTCTATTCCCAGCTCTGCCTCTAACCTGCTATGTGACCCATCATAAGTACCTCAGTTTTCTCCATATGTAAAATGGAAATAATGATATTTACCATCCTTTGTAAAGTGCTTTGAGGGTGATGTTATTATTAATAATAATAGTAGTATTAAGAATGAGCCAATTCCTAGCTGTCAAAAAGTTTACATTTGTAACTTTTATCAGTGAAAAATGGTCAGCCACTCAACAATCTGGTTCTTTGGCACAGATTCCATTTGCTAGAATAAGGAATAGACCAACAGTATATCTTAAGAAATATATGGTTGGAAACATTGCTTTTATGTTTTCCATATTTTGTTATTTTTGCCTCAAATCACAGTTCAGTTCAATGTGATCTGACAGGGCTGAGGTAGTGAACCCCCCTCCCCACTCCTCCAAAGCAGTGTTTATTATGGAAACCCACAAATTTAACCTAACTTAGAGCAGTTCTTCCAGCAGTGATATAATTACAGTAGATATTGTTGCAATAAACCAGATGTTCCTGTATTGGAATGAAAGCATTTTCCCCCCGCATTTCATTTGTTACATTGCCTCTTTTCAAGTCTCACATCAACTGTTCAGAAAACTCTTTCTTGGTTGAGTTTAGTTTACAGATTCTTGCAACATGAGCTCTGATAGTTTAAAAGAGTGTAAAACTGTCATATTTTGAGTTTTCATTGCTTTCGCTGAAAAGCAAAACAAAAATCTCTTTTCAATTTCACTATTTTTTGCCATGAGTGAAAGGCAATTTTTGTCAATAAAGATACTTCCTGATTGACAAAAAGGATACGTTGAGATGTATATATTACCTTTTTGCTTGAATTATTGCATTGCCATCTTATTCCAAAATCTTAGATTCCATATAGAAGTTAAAATCCTGCCCACTGAAGTCAGTGGATGTTTTGCTATTGATTTCAGGTTTAAGAAAATTAAGTTCTTATGAAATATAGGCAGCTTTGTAGAATGGAATCCTCTGTTTTACCCACATATCCCAACATCAACTCCACCAGAATTCCTCAACCATGCTCTGAAGTGACTATATTTAGTGGAGGGTAGCTCAGTCTCCATGACCAAGCAATCTTTGGCCTGTCTACTGACGCAGTTATGGTGCTGGTTTGTGATATAGACAGTTGCCCCTTAGGATCTGGATTGATACAACCAATTTATTTCATATATTCTAAGCTACTCAATAGACTATTTAGCAGTTAATACCCTGGGAAATGTCACAGTTATAACATTTGTTGTTAACAGGGCCAGCTCTACCATTTTTGCCACCCCAAGCAAAAAAAAAAAGGCACCTGTACTGTGCCACCCCAAGAATGGACGGAATGCCGCCCCTTAGCATGTGCCGGCCCAGGCACATGCTTCCTCCGCTGGTGCCTGGAGCCGGCCCTGGTTGTTAAACATAAATTAGCATCAATGTAGACAAGAACTGTCATGTTTAAAATCCTGTCAGAATGTTAACTTGAAGTAATTAGCCCAGGATCATCTAATATAATTTTAAACATAAAAATATTTAAAGACAATTAACACAATGTTAGTTAACATTTGTTATAACACAACATCATTTTCCAGTCTAGACTAGCCCTAGTGGCTAAGGCTCTTTTTGTCTGCACTGAAACTGGCCATATTTGAACCAGTGACTCAGAAAAGAAAGTTATAGACTCATAGACTTTAAGGTCAGAAGGGACCATTATGAACTTCTAGTCTGACCTCCTGCACAACGCAGGCCACAGAATCTCACCCACCCACTCCTGTAACAAACCCCTGACCTATGTCTGAGCTACTGAAGTCCTCACATCATGGTTTAAAGACTTCAAGGTGCAGAGAATCCTCCAGCAAGTGACCCGTGCCCCATGCTGCAGAGGAAGGCGAAAACCCCCAAGGCCTCTGCCAATCTGCCCTGGAGGAAAATTCCTTCCCGACCCCAAATATGGCGATCAGCTAAACTCTGAGCATGTGGGCAAGACTCATCAGCCAGAAACCCAGGAAAGAATTCTCTGTAGTAACTCAGATCCCACCCTATCTAATGTTCCACAACAGGCCATTTGGCATATTTACCGCTAATAGTCAAAGATCAATTAATTGCCAAAATTAGGCTAACCCATCATACTATCCATTCCATAAACTTATCAAGCTTAGTCTTGAAGCCAGATATGTCTTTTGCCTCCACTGCTCCCCTTGGAAGGCTATTCCAGAACTTCACTCCTGTGATGGTTAGAAACCTTCGTCTAATTTTAAGTCTAAACTTCTTGATGGCCAGTTTATATCCATTTGTTCTTGTGGCCACATTGGTACTGAGCTTAAATAATTCCTCTCAGAGGTATTTATTCCTCTGATATATTTATAGAGAGCAATCATATCTCCCCTCAGCCTTCTTTTGATTAGGCTAAACAAGCCAAGCTCTTTCAGTCATCTTTCATAAGACAGGTTTTCCATTCCTCAGATCATCCTACTAGCCCTTCTCTGTACCTGTTCCAGTTCGAATTCATCCTTCTTAAACATGGGAGACCAGAACTGCACACAGTATTCCAGATGAGGTCTCACCAGTGCCTTGTATAACAGTACTAACACCTCCTTATCTCTACTGGAAATACCTCGCCTGATGCATCCCAAGACCGCATTAGCTTTTTTCATAGCTATATCACATTGGCGGCTCATAGTCATCCTGTGATCAACCAATACTCCAAGATGCTTCTACTCCTCTGTTACTTCCAAGTGATGCATCCCCAGTTTATAACAAAAATTCTTGTTATTAATCCCTAAATGCATGACCTTACACTTTTCACTATTAAATTTCATCCTATTACTATTACTCCAGTTTACAAGGTCATCCAGATCTTCCTGTAGGATATCCCGGTTGTTGCATGCACTCCTACCTCCTGAGCTTTTTGATCTACTTTCACAGAAGTAGTATGTGAAAATTGCTAATAGGACTAATGGGTATGAAAAGTCAAAGAGAATGTTCAATGTATTGCTTTATTATATCTAACATGCCATAAAATAGTACGATAAAGAAACATAAAAGAAACTGAAAAGCTTGTTTACTTGCTATATGTGTTCCCATAAAAATACAGAATGGCAATAACAAAATATCTTATCAAATATCTGAGCACTTTTTAGCAGTCTCCTAAAACCTTTATAGCATTCACGGTTTTATGTAATATCATTTTTTCAACTTGCTAGCATTAGTCTACCAGGCTGACCTAATCTGTAGTGTAACTGTCATGAAATCAGCGGATTTACACCAGGAATTAATTTACCCCAACTAAATGGCCAGCTAAATTTATACTTTGTAAAATGTAAATGTTTCCCATCAAGGAGATTTTACATGACTTTGAAACTTCATGTAGTTTTTCACTGATGTGGTAGAGGATGTAGACATTGTTGGCCTGATTTTATATAAATCTTTGAAAATGGTCCATGAAATATTTGAGGAAACCCAAGAGGCACCCACACATTTGGAAGGAGATTATAAGACAGCACTATTATGCAGCCACAGTCAGCTCCCCACTTGAAAAAGGAACTGTATCCATTTCACATTTTTGCCTTCCTAATGAGAATATGTTAGAGTTAAAATAAATAAATAAATAAATAAAATTCATGTTCATGTTCATGAAGCCTTGACATCCTTTCCATCACAGGGTTGGGAGGCCCCTATGTTTCCTCCTATGGCCATGTTATGCCTTTTGAATATTTCCACCACCCACACTTAGTTCTTTCTAAACTTTCCTCACCCACTCATCATTACTGCTGTGCAAAATCTCCATTACAAAACCCCACACCAGAGACCCACCTTTATAGCTTTGTTATAAACATTAGGTGCTGATGCGGTTGATTGAAATGCTTGCAAATTACTTTTTGAGGGATCCTCCTGACCCAATTTCAGGCAAAACTGAGCCCAACTCCAACTCCAAATGAATATGGATTGATTGATGGTTAGTACAGCAACTTTTTTGAAATTCATTGACAGAGTTTCATGTCTCACTTTGCTTCACTGAGTTATAAACTCTTATATTCTGGGAAATCAAAGAAAATATTTGCATAAACCCTGAAGAGAGAATAATAATAATAATAATAATAATTTCCAAAATGTGCTAGGTGCTTTTCAGACATGGCCCCTGCCCCTGCCCTGCCGAATCTAAATAAATAAATAGATAGATAAATAAATTAAGGTCTGAGTTTCTCTCAACTCTTTAACGTGTTTCTTTCCCAAAACATAACTGTGCCATACATCTGCTGACAACATTCATTTGTTTAGCATTTTATGCTTCATCTGCCTCTTAGATTAGATCTTGACTCCTGCAAGCAATGGGGCAAAGCAAACTGTTGCCTTGAGTTTTAAAGGACTGCAAGATTATGCCATTTGTCTGTATAAATGAAAACAGAGATGGGCCCAAGCCACAAAATTCAGATCCAGATCTGGATTTAATATACCCCACGTTTTGGTAGTATTCAGATCTGGGGTTTTGGTTTGGTCCATTATAAAGATAGGGACCATTTGCGATATTTGGGTCTGGATCCAAGTTTGGATTTTGAATCTCCAGAGAGTTAGATCTGAGGTTTTGGTTCAGGCCCATCTCTAAATAAAAATAATATAAACCATACTATATGGATCTCATCTTGCTTCCATTCAAGTCAATGGCCATTGACTGTAGTGGGAACAGGATCAGGCCCTACGTGAGACTCAATCCACGCATTCACTTTTCAGAACTATTGGACAATTTCCTCTGACTAAGTATAGTGACTGAAGATGTAGACAAGTGTACAATGAGGAAAGTAGTTCAATGAGTTTTAGACAGAAATCCATTTAAAAGGCGTATGTCCTCTTTGCCAGCTGGGATCGTGCAGTTAGTCCCTTTTGCTAACTTTAATTCCAAAAGGAAGTTCAAACTATTTAATGTTTGAGTACCAAACCCACATCTCTTAAGGTCTAAATTATATTACTAACAAAAAGAACATTATAATCTCCAATTTATAACATGCAAAGCTCCTTTTAATCATCAAAACAATCTTATTATTGTTTCACAATAGTGAATGAGTTGCTGCAAACGATTGTAGACAGTGCACAAGATCATGGTTGTTGAACATAAGCCCCTAGATTTCTGCTAATTGACCAAATATGAAGTTAGCCAAATTTCCGGGGATTTTTTTAGTATATTTGATCATTTTATTATCTTGGGATGAATTAAACTATTTTTGAAATGCTGGAATATGTATATTTATCCAAATATCATGAAAAAGACAGTGGACATGGCTGGAGGTAACTGCTGTAAATCCCAGGTGTCTGAACTAATATCAGTTACACCATTGTAAGTCCTAAGTTATTCCACTGAAAACAGAATTTAGTTAAATTACTCTAGATTGCCTTCAGTGGGGTCATTCTGGGTTTAAAGCCCTATTAACTAAACTACTGATGGAAGATGAGGACAAAATCTCCAAGAGAAATATTAATTAAGATATGAGGTGGAAAACATTAATTAAAAACCTATAGATTAATCATGGCATTCTGTGGAGGAGTGAGTGGCATAACTGGAGTATAAGCAGTCTGCAGTTGCTAACGTTAGAACCCTAAAATGGATTTATAACTAACAACCTTTAATCACCACATCCATTTTTTCTTTCACTTGTTGAAAAATTACATTCTCCCTTTGCACGGGGCCTGATTTTGTGACGTTTAGAGCATCCTCAACTCACATTGACATCAGCACCTTGCATGATTATACCCAGAGAGACATAAAATGAGCACTTGTAAGGTCTGATATGTGTGGACTGCTATGAATTAGGAAACAATTATTTTTAAACAAATGATGTGAGAATGGAAAAGTGCTGACCCTGCTGTATTGGGTTTATTTCAATAACAGCAAAGAGTTGTGCCAATGATAGTGCTGTACTAAAGGATCAGCTGGCATTGCCACTGTAAAATCTGATTTTCTGGGTTTAGTATCTCACTCATTTCAAATCATATTGAGCTAAAATTTAGTGAAAAAATTGTTTACCAGGATGCATTCTGAAGTTGTTGAAATTAAGGGCTCTCTTCCTCTCTCTTTAAATTATAAAGAACAAGACAGAATTTGGGTTTGGTTTTACAAGCTTTTTTGCCAAACCTTACACCACAAATAGTTTCATTTTAAATCCGTGGATAATCAAATGGCCTGTTGTAAAAGACAAAATATCTGCTTTAAAGGGATCAGCACAGTACAGAGAGTAGTTTGTTTCCATAAGAGCTTCTGTTACAAAGCAAGGTTTGTTACAAACCTCATAAAAAACACGATGACTCAAAACACCTTTAGATAAGAGAATTAATAACTTACAAATGCATTTAACACTAGAGGATGGATTCTACTTCCATTGAAGTCAACTGTAAAATTCCCATTGATTCCAAACGGAGAAGGATTTGTTCCCAGGAAGTTTAATACAAATATATCTATTTTTCTGTCAAGGAATAAATGATTGGGAGTCATATGGCACTTAACAGTACCTTGATGCCCACACACCATGTGTCCACTGAATGTGACAGACCCCATATTGTCACAAGGAACTTGCTTCTCTACATATGGCACTCTACATTAAATGGTACAGGGAATAAATGCAATATATCTCTTTTCCTGTGCATCAATAAGGGACTCCCATTACTATAGTTCAAGTCTTGTCTAAGTAAAGGATCTGTAGTTGTTAATTAATTGTTTAAACATTTCAGAAGCACGGTAGCACTTCTGTGTTAAGGGTGAGTTCAGTTTATCATTTAAAACAGGACTTCAACTTCTTTGATTTGGCTGTATGTGGAACACAGTGTATCTTCACCAAATTTACATTACATTATCTGCGAGTAAAGACTGAATTATCTGGGAAATTTCCAATAATTCTGTTACTTGGTTTATGAGTTGCAATTGATTTAAAAATCAATCATTAAGAATTTCCTGGGTCTGACCTTCTTTAGATTCCTTTTATAAACAAACAGCCAGTTTGTTACTTTTCAGAGTTTGCATATAGTTAAATAGTTAGATGCTGTCGAACATACATTTGAAGAATGTCGTTGGTAATTCAGCAAATGTATTACTGATTTTTGTTTTGTATCTTTCTCATTATATTCACAAATGTCCCTTACTGAAAATGGCCACCATTTCACATAGCTTTCCATGAGACTGAAGATACACTCAGAAAAGATGGTCATTACTTCAGCATGTATGTGGGGGGTGGGAGTGCAAAGGATCCCTTCATAAAACTAGTCACTGTTTCTTGCTGCTGAGAGCTCTGATTTAAAGTTAGGCTGCCCCTAGTAAAGATGTGGCTCTTTTGTTGCCAATGGGACTGAAGACAGAAGCTCCATTTAGAGAAGATGACTATCCCTAATGCTCTATGGGAAGGAAACTAAGGGCTTGTCTATACTATTGCTTAAGTCGATGTAACTTACATTGCACAGGGGTGTGAAAAAGCCACCCCCTTGAGCGATGCAAGTTATATCGACTTAAAGCAGTGTCTATGCTGCGATATGTCAGCAGGAGACACACTACTGCCGACATAGCTTCTGACTCTTGTTGAGGTGGAGTAATTATGCCCACTCAAGAGTGGTCTCCAATTGGCATGGCGCGTCTTCAGCAGATACGCTCCAACAGCGCAGCTGTATTTGTGCAGCTACACCAATGTAGCGCAGTAGTGTAGACTAGCCCTAAGAGAAGACTGTCTTTCACAAACTTTGGCTCAGTTGAGAAACAACAACTGGCATTCCCAGGTTTCAGAAGCTGTGAACTCCACAGCTGAGGTTTTTCCGACCTATGCTGAAGCCCTTCAGCAAAATCTTAATTATGACCTTATGCTTCCCCCACAAACACATAACATACCACCCATATGTCAAGCTGGAACATGCTAATGTTACTGAAGATATAATTAAGGTTTTGTGTTATGCTGTGAGAGGCATTGTGTGTAGCGTGTTTGCTTACCCGCTGGAGGCAGAAGCAAGTTCCTTGTGACAATATGGGGTCTGTCACATTCAGTGGACACATGGTGTGTGGGCATCAAGGTACTGTTAAGAAGTGGCATTTACTTGCTTTTTAGGGTTTACGTTGAGGAGATTATCACACATAACCAGATTTAATTTATTTTAATGAAGGTGTTGTTTATGGAATAAATATCAAGGTCAGTAAGATAAACTTCAGAACAAATCACCAAGTACAATTAAAAGGAATAATGCCATTCATTTTATCCAACCATTCTCATTATCTGAAACTTGGCCTCTGTAACTTTAAGCCTTATCACATGCAGATAGTACTTTCATGAACTACTCTAACATTTACTGCTTCTCAAAGTTACTTTCGGCCAGATCCACAAAGGCACTTAGGCATTGCAATGTTGAGCATCATGGCACTTCACTTTTAGGTCCTAGAGAATCACAGAAACGCCACTATGATCCATGGGGACTGAGTTAGGAATCTAGGCTCCCTATAGAAAAGCCAGTGCACTAGGCAGGGAGCTGCCTAAGCTAGCCAGTGGAAGACACCAACCAGAAGGGAGCATGGTAAACCACACCCCTCTCTCTGAGATAGGCACTAAAATTCAGCCTGCAGGAAGGTGTCTATATCTGCTTAGCAATTCATGAACAGGAATCCACCACCTGGGTCAGGCAGCTTAGGCACCTTAGGTATTTCTTGAGGAACTATTTAAGTATTTATCCAGAGTGGAACAGTCATTAGGCCAGAGATAGTGAGAGAGAGTGGGAATGACTCTGTAATCCTGAGGTTAGGGCACCCACCTGGCAGGTGGGAGACCCCCAGTCCACCCTGTTCCAATCAGTCATTATTCATCCACAGTGGAACAGCTTCAACAGGAGAGACCGAGGGGAGCCCCACATCAGAATATTCCATCGCTCAGGGGTTAGAGCACATTCCTGAGAGATGGGAGACCCTGTCCAAATCTTTTCTTGGCATCTGGCTAAGAGGGGGGAATTGAACCTGGGTAAGTACTCTAACCACTGGGCTAAAAGTTATATAATAGGCATCACTTCCTTCTCCTGCTAGATTTTGAATGGGACCCAATCTGGTAGGTGAACTCAGTGGGACTTAGGTGTGGAAGTCTGGGGTGTAAATGCCTAAGTACCTTTATGGATCTGGGCCTTCCTATTTATCTACATTCTGCAATACTGTAGGATAAACACCACTACTCAAAAAAAAAAAAGAAACTAAAAGGTCCTTGGGAAAAAGTTCCAAGAGTTAATTACCCTCTCTGTTAAAAATTTACACTGAAGTTGTCTAGTTTCAACTTCCAGCCATTGCATTGTGTTATACCTTTCTCTGCTAGAATGAAGAACTCATTATCAAACATTTGTTCCCAGTGCAGGTACTTATAAATTGCAATCAAGTCATGTCTTAATCGTCTCTTCTCCAAGCTAAATAAATTGAACCCCTAAGTCTATCACTATAAAGCATGTTTTCTAACTTTTAATCATTCTTATTGCTCTTGTCTGAAACTTCTGGAATTTATCAACTTCCTTCTTGAATTATGGACACCAGAACCAGACATAGTATTCCAGCAGTGGTTGCACCATTGCTAAATACACAGGCAATATAACTGCTCTACTCCTACTCAATATTCCTCTGTTTATGCATCCAAAGATCCCATTAGTCCTTTTTGTCACAGCATCACACCAGGAGATCATGTTCAGCTGATTATCTACCATGACCCCCAAATCTTTCTCAGAGTCACTGCTTGCCAGGATAGAGTCCACCGTCCTGTTAGTATGGCCTACATTCTTTGTTCCTCGATATACACATTTACATTTAGTCATGTTAAAATACATATTGTTTGTTTGTGCCTCGCTTACCAGGCAAAGCAGATCATTCTGTATCAGCGACCTGTATTCTTCATTATTTATCACTCCCCCAATTTTTGAGTAATTTGCAAACTTTATCAATTATAGGTTTGTATTTTCTTCCAAATTAAAAAATATTAAATAGCTTAGGGCCAAGAACCAATCCTTGTGGCACCCAACTAAAAACACACCTGCTAGATGATGATTCCTTATTTATAATTACATTTTGAGACCTATCAGTTAGCCAGAGTTTAATTCATTTAATATGTGCCATGTTAATTTTATATCATTCTAGTTTTTTAATCAAAATATTGTGCAGTACCAAGTCAAAGAACTTACAGAAGTCTAAGTATATCACATCAACGCTATTACTTTTGTCAACTAAACATCAAATCTCATATTAAAAAAATCACATTTGTTTGACAGGATCTATTTTCCATAACTCATGTTGATTGGCATTAAATAAATTACTGTCTTTTAACTCTTTATTAACTGAGTTCCATATCAGCCACTCCATTATCTTGCCTGGGATTGATGTCACACTGCCTGACCTATAATTACCAGGGTCATCCTTTATATCCTTTTTATATATTGGCACTACATTAGCTTTCTTTCCTAGCATTCCAAGACTTATTGCAAATCAACATTAACGGTCCAGCAAGCTCCTCAGACAGCTCTTTTAAAACTCTTAAACTGATTACTTCTTATCCTACCTTCAGAGGACATGGAAAACAATTGATAACCTTCTCTATATAACAGCCCTTAGCATATTTGAAGACTATCAGGTTCTGCCCATCTTTTCTTCTCAAGCCTAAACATACCCTTTTTTTTTTAACCTTTCCACAAATCTCAGGTTTTCTAACCCTTTTATCATTTTTGTTGCTCTTTTCGCTTCAATTTGCCCACATCTTTCCTAAGATGCGGTACCCAAATCAGGACACAGTACTCCAGCTGAGGTCTGACCAGTGCCGAGTAGAGCAGAACAATTACTTCTCATGTCTTAGGCCTGGTCTACACTGGGGGGGGTGTCGAACTAAGGTACGCGACTTCAGCTACGTGAATAGCGTAGCTGAAGTTGAACTACCTTAGTTCGACTGACTTACCCGTCCTGACGCCGCGGGATCGAAGTCCGCGGCTCCCCTGTCGACTCCGCCACCGCCGTTCACGGTGGTGGAGTTCCGGAGTCGACTGAAGCGCGTCCAGAGTTCGAACTATCGCGTCTAGATTAGACGCGATAGTTCGAACTCCGAGAAGTCGAACTCTCCGCGTCGACCCGGCGGGTAAGTATGGACCTACCCTTAGATACAACACTCCTGTTAACACAGCCCAGAATATTAGACTTTTTTTGCAACTTTTTTGATGATGAAATCCTAAGGGAAATTAGAGAGGCTATCAAAATTAAGAACCCAATAATAGTGGGGGATTTCAATTATCCCCATATTGACTGGGAACATTTAACTTCAGGACGAAATGCAGAGATAAAATTTCTCGATACTTTAAATGACTGCTTCATGGAGCAGCTGGTACGGGAACCCACAAGGGGAGAGGCAACTCTAGATTTAATCCTGAGTGGAGCGCAGGAGCTGGTCCAAGAGTTAACTATAGCAGGACCGCTTGGAAATAGTGACCATAATACAATGGCATTCAACATCCCTGTGGTGGGAAGAACACCTCAACAGCCCAACACTGTGGCATTTAATTTCAAAAGGGGGAACTATACAAAAATGAGGGGGTTAGTTAAACAAAAGTTAAAAGGTACAGCGACTAGAGTGAAACCCCTGCAAGTTGCATGGGCCCTTTTTAAAGACACCATAATAGAGGCCCAACTTCAATGTATACCCCAAATTAAGAAAAACAGTAAAAGAACTAAAAAAGAGCCACCGTGGCTTAACAACCATGTAAAAGAAGCAGTGAGAGATAAAAAGACTTCCTTTAAATAGTGGAAGTCAAATCCTAATGAGGCAAATAGAAAGGAGCACAAACACTGCCAACTTAAGTGCAAGAGTGTAATAAGAAAAGCCAAAGAGGAGTTTGAAGAACGGCTAGCCAAAAACTCCAAAGGTAATAACAAAAAGTTTTTTAAGTACATCAGAAGCAGGAAGCCTGCTAAACAACCAGTGGGGCCCCTTGATGATCAAAATACAAAAGGAGCGCTTAAAGACGATAAAGTCATTGCGGAGAAACTAAATGGATTCTTTGCTTCAGTCTTCACGGCTGAGGATGTTAGGGAGATTCTCAAACCTGAGCCGGCTTTTGTAGGTGACAAATCTGAGGAACTGTCACAGATTGAAGTGTCACTAGAGGAGGTTTTGGAATTAATTGATAAACTCAACATTAACAAGTCACCGGGACCAGATGGCATTCACCCAAGAGTTCTGAAAGAACTCAAATGTGAAGTTGCGGAACTATTCACTAAGTTTTGTAACCTGTCCTTTAAATCAGCTTCGGTACCCAATGACTGGAAGTTAGCTAATGTAACGCCAATATTTTAAAAGAGCTCTAGGGGTGATCTCGGCAATTACAGACCAGTAAGTCTAATGCCGGTACCGGGCAAATTAGTCGAAACAATAGTTAAGAATAAAATTGTCAGACACATAGAAAAACAAACTGTTGAGCAATAGTCAACATGGTTTCTGTAAAGGGAAATCATGTCTTACTAATCTATTAGAGTTCTTTGAAGGGGTCAACAAACATGTGGCCAAGGGGGATCCGGTAGACATAGTGTACTTCGATTTCCAGAAAGCCTTTGACAAGGTCCCTCACCAAAGGCTCTTACGTAAATTAAGCTGTCATGGGATAAAAGGGAAGGTCCTTTCATGGATTGAGAACTGGTTAAAAGACAGGGAACAAAGGGTAGGAATTAATGGTCAATTCTCAGAATGGAGAGGGGTAACTAGTGGTGTTCCCCAAGGGTCAGTCCTAGGACCAATCCTATTCAATTTATTCATAAATGATCTGGAGAAAGGGATAAACAGTGAGGTGGCAAAGTTTGCAGATGATACTAAACTACTCAAGATAGTTAAGACCAAAGCAGATTGTGAAGAACTTCAAAAAGATCTCACAAAACTAAGTGATTGGGCAACAAAATGGCAAATGAAATTTAATGTGGATAAATGTAAAGTAATGCACATTGGAAAGAATAACCCCAACTATATATACAATATGATGGGGGCTAATTTAGCTACAACGAGTCAGGAAAAAGATCTTGGAGTCATCGTGGATAATTCTCTGAAGATGTCCACGCAGTATGCAGAGGCGGTCAAAAAAGCAAACAGGATGTTAGGAATCATTAAAAAGGGGATAGAGAATAAGACTGAGAATATATTATTGCCTTTATATAAATCCATGGTATGCCCACATCTCGAATACTGTGTACAGATGTGGTCTCCTCACCTCAAAAAAGATATTGTAGCACTAGAAAAGGTTCAGAAAAGGGCAACTAAAATGATTAGGGGTTTGGAGAGGGTCCCATACGAGGAAAGATTAAAGAGGCTAGGACTCTTCAGCTTGGAAAAGAGGAGACTAAGGGGGGATTTGATAGAGGTATATAAAATCATGAGTGATGTTGAGAAAGTGGATAAGGAAAAGTTATTTACTTATTCCCATAATACAAGAACTAGGGGTCACCAAATGAAATTAATAGGCAGCAGGTTTAAAACAAATAAAAGGAAGTTCTTCACGCAGTGCACAGTCAACTTGTGGAACTCCTTACCTGAGGAGGTTGTGAAGGCTAGGACTATAACAATGTTTAAAAGGGAACTGGATAAATTCATGGTGGCTAAGTCCATAAATGGTTATTAGATAGGATGGGTAAGAATGGTGTCCCTAGCCTCTGTTCATCAGAGGATGGAGATGGATGGCAGGAGAGAGATAACTTGATCATTGCCTGTTAGGTTCACTTCCTCTGGGGCACCTGGCATTGGCCACTGTCGGTAGACAGATACTGGGCTAGATGGACCTTTGGTCTGACCCGGTACAGCCGTTCTTATGTTCTTATGTTAACTGCGTCACATCTCAGCTCACATTCAATTTGTGATTCACTATAACCTCACATTTTTTCTGCAGTATTTCTGCCCAGTTAGTTATTCCCCATTTTGTATTTGTGTGTTTGAGTTTTTCTTTCTAAATGTAGCACTTTGTACTTGTCTTTATTGAACTTCATCTTGTTTATTTCAGAGCAATTCTTTTTTTGAAGAAGCTCTAATATACACTGTATGCAATTCCCATTCATTATTATTATGATTAATCATCAGTAAGTAAGTTTTCAAGCAGAAACTAGAGTAGTTTATAGTCCTATGGTAAAAGATGAGAAATTGTTCAGAACATGGATAGATGCAACATGTAGTCTAATTATGTGTCAAAACTTTTGTTTTTTTCCCATGACTATGAAGGTATCTGCCTGGTGGGTCTTGTCCATATGCTCAGGATCTAACTGATGGCCATATTTGGGGTTGGAAAGGAATTTTCCCCCATGTCAGACTGGTATATACCCTGGGTGGGTTTTTCCTTCTTCTGCAGCATGGGGCATGGGTCACTTGCAGGCTTAAACTAGTGTAAATGGTGAATTCTCTGTAACTTGAAGTCTTTAAGCCATCATTTGAGAACTTCATTAACTCAGCCAGATGTTAGGGTTACAGAAGTGGGTGGGTAAAGATCTGAAATGTGTAGGAGGTCAAACTAGATGATCACCATGGTCCTTTCTGACCTTACAAAAACCTATGAGGTTATAAGGTGTGCCAACACTACTCTGTTCTGAGAAATTGACCCGATTAGGAATAATAACACTTATAGAACTTACCAGAGGATCTCAAAGTCCTTTCAAAAAGTGTGCCATGTTTTCCATTCTGGTTTTCAGTGATAATGCAGTAAAAAAAATATTTCTCTCCTCATTAGGTGGTCCTTCATTCAGACTATGTAAACCAAAGCCATTTCTCATGTCTGGACAGAACAGAGATATTTAAGAAATTCATATAATTCAAATCAGATGTAAAAATTTGAGGTACATTATCTGAAATGGTTAGAGGGTCTACAGTGTGGTCCTTTTACAATCAATATAATTCATGGTTTCATACTTATATGTAAATGTAAGAATGTAATTCAGAATAATCTACCCATGTGAAAGTCACTGCATTACTTATATGGGTACCCAAACACTTACCACATTATCACTTGGCTCTGCTTAAGGTTATACTGCATTGTACTTGGGAAAAGGGTAAAAACTTCTTATTATGGCTATATTGTACATGTAACACACCAGTATATTTAAGAGAATAAGATTAAGCAGATTAAGAGAACAAATATAAATCATGTGGTTTATGGCCAAAGATTATCATAATGCTGTTTCTGAGGCAGAACTGTTGTTTACCCAATTCTTACCTTGACCATTAATTACAGTACTGCTTTAATTAAGTAATCCCTATAGAAAACGTGATGGTATGTGGAGAGGGGAGAAATGCAAAAATCTAGATTACCGGCTTATTTATTAAATGAGATAACCTGATAGAGATAACCTCTTTAGTAGCACCAGATCTTCTGCTTTCCTTCTGCCTATGTTCTCTGTCCTCTGTACTCCAGTATCTCTCCCATAGCAATGCAGCCCTATTTTACATTATAGGTCCACTGAAAAATATTGAAGATCACTAATATCAATAAACCCTTCTTTAACTCAACCACTTGTAAACTTCTTGTATTGACTGTCATTACATTCTAGTAATTCTGTTAATATCTAAATGACAGTCATTAATTTCCAGTAATTAAGTCATGACTACAATTAATTTTAATTACTTCCAATAAATGTTCAATTAATGTCTATTATCTGCATTTGATTTCCATTGATTCCAACAAGTTACTGTTGATCTTTATTGCCACCATAACAAAACCAGGTTTACCATAAGCTTCACTGGGTCTCCATTCACACCAATGGAAAGCTACACAGACCAATTGACTTCTCATTCAAATAGATGACATTTATTATGGATCAGTAGTGAGCAGTGTTACTCTGAGGTTTCAGTGTAAATCAATGGCTACTAAACAACCCAAATAGCTGCAGCTGAAGTTGATTGGAGAACATTAAACTTTACCAGCCATCTTCTGCTCTTCTAGGATTTCCATTTCCAGTTAGACAGAAAATGTTCCGAAGTTTTCACAAGCCATACATGAAAATTGAAAGAGCCATTATAGTCCACATGGCTGAAGGGAGCACAAAGTGCCAGCATAAAAAATGCAAGGGGAAAAAAATCACCTAGGTGAAGGTTAGTGGGTTTATTTTATCCACGCTGGCTTGCCCATCCATTATGTAAATAGAGTCTTGATGACCAAAAGCTGAGGAGAGCATCTTCAAGGTAGAATGCCAACACCTTAAACTCCACCTACAGACCTACAAGCCACTAGTGCAGATCACAAACGTATCAGTTTAATATACTTGCAGTGCGACACTTCACTTTACAAGTGAGTCACAGCTAGAGCTGGTCTGAAGTTTTCCAATGAATGGCTCTGCTGTCAGAAAACATCAGTTCATCAAAAGTGAAGGTTTGTGTAAAGATGTTGATTTTGACAAGTTAGTTTTGAAAGAAAAATTGGAAAAAAAAGTGTTTTGAAAGGTAGAAATTTTTCAACATTTCTGAATTTTCCGTTTCAAAGTTACATTTTGTTACAATTTTTTAAAATATAATACAAAAACACTGAAAAGTCCAAAATTGGAAAGAAATATTTCAACTTTGTCAAAACAGAATGTTTCAATCAACCCCAAATTATTTTTTCAGAGTTTATTTTCGCGTGGCATTTCTACAATCTATTTTCAGAGTGGAAAAAAATTCAAACTTGCAGAATTCTCTGAGTAATGAAAAATCCAGTTTTTACCCAGATCTAGTCACAGTACTCTGTGCTAGCTTCAGTTTCTGAATGGATTTAAAGTATAGTTATAGCCCAAAGTAGAGTTCTTTACAATAATTCAGTCTTGAAGTGATAAAGGCATGAATTGTGGTAATGAAGTCTGCCTCAGAAAGAAAAGGTTGCAATGCTTTAGCCAAATGTAAATGGTAACAAGCTGCCTTGGCTAGTGCTGAATGATGAACATACATTAATAGCTGGGAATCTAATCTAACCCCTAAGCATACAAAATATTACATACAGAAAAACTACACTGAAAGAATGTTATTGAGGTTGCCAAGTCAAGCACTCCAAAGTTAGGAAAAGTCAAATTTATAGCTGCCTGTACAACCCTAATTCTGCCCCATTGTGCATCCAGTTTGCACTGAATGAAGCGGGGTGCTGTGAGGAAAACAGTATATGATCAGGCAATTAGAGACTGTACCATAATGCCAGTATTAAGGGTGCACAGACAATTGTCAGTCTGGATTTTCCTAACTTTCTTTTAATGTAGGATTTGGAGGGGGAGGTGTTTGGTTGGTTTGTTTTGTTGGTGGTGGTGGGTTTTGTTGATGAAATATCATAGGACTTTTTTAAAGGAAAAAATAGAAAACAAATACTATTATGTACAATTGTAATAACCCTCTCCCCCCCATTATGCAGAAGCATCATTAGGGCTTGATCCTTCAGCATTACAAGACAGACTACTACCACTTGAGCTACCGGACTAGCTACACTAGCTGGTAAATTGAAAAGGCTGTTATTCCAGAGAGGGAGAGGAGCCATGTGCACCATGTGCTGGGTCTGGCACATGTTGGAGAAAGCCTATTCTCTCTCTCCTCGATCAGGAATTGCAGGACCTTCTGCCTCTATATGGTGCCCCCAAGTGGGGATATGTGCTTTTGTGTCATGCAATGACCACCACCACCACCACTACCCCATGCTGCTCAGCTGATCAGGTAGATCCCAGGCAGTCCCAGTACAACATGTGGTGGTGGTGGTACTACTGCTACTTTGGCAGATATGTGGGCCTGGCTTTTTAGAATGTTCAGCTGCCATTTGGGCAGATTGCCAACCTTTTCCTAAGCAACTCAGGTCAAAGAAGGGAAACGGTGCTTTCTAACAGTTTATAACTCTGCCAAATCAGAACCAATGTTCATAGGGCAAGGGAAAGGCATATCTCTAGCTGCTGCCAAATTTGAAAGGACTGCTGCAAACAAAGGAAGTGTTAGAGCTTCCAAAAAAAGTATGTTCATGTTTTTATAATAGAAAGTGTTAGAGAACCCAAATATAGAGGTTACTACCAACTCTGGCTATAATATACAAATTATAGGCCAGATTCTTATACCCTTACTCACATTGAGTAGTATCATGAATAATCTCTTTGAAGTCAATCAGATACAGCTCAGTCTAAATGTATCTATAAATAAGATCCCAAATACGAATTATTTGCCCTTACATATAAATCAATCTGCGCATATGAGGGATGGTTGGTTGAGTGGTATAGGTAAAATGACCGATGCTGAGAAAGGAAAATATAACCCTTTCAAATCAGTCTAATCCCACTACACTTCCCTTGTGAAAAAGCCCAAGAAAATAGATGACTCTTCCTTAGTCTTGCAAAGGCAACAAATCTGGTCTCTGGGATCAGAGTTGAAGTTTTGTCATGGAAAATGCCCTGCTACCCTTTTGATAAATTAAGGGGTGTTGGCTTAAGTGCTTCCGTTTACCAAAAAAGTAGTGGTATCACAGATGGTCTGTCAGGTGGCTAGGACCTAAAATGAAGGTCAAAGACAACATTATATGTTTCACCCTGAAATGAAATGGCTGCCAGAACAGACTGCGGCTTTGTCATCACTGCCAAAAAAGGTATGTTTTTTTACCACAGATTAATCAATGTATGTTAGCTAAAGCAAACAAGGCACTTTAATCTTACTGCCATGTAAGTAGGCAACATCAGCACTATGCCCTTGCCCATGGATCTCCCCACCTACTTTATCTCATGGCAAAACTACAGTGTTGTGTCTTCACTAAGTTTTTATAGAAAAAAACACCTTTTTTGCAGTGAAGACATTGCTTAAGAAGCACAGGTGTGATATTCTCTTTACATGGACCACTACTTAGAAAGGCCTTGTCTTTACTGCTAAAAAGGTTCATTTTTTACTGCTGGATAACTAACACACATGAGGTATAGGGGGTAAAAACATGAGTGAAGGCAAGGCACTTGAATCTCAACGCAAAGTAAACTAGGTGGGATCAACCTCAGGCAAGGAAATAGTGATGACCTTGCTTAGTTTACCTTGCAGTAGAATTAAAATACCTTGTCTTTGCTTTGTTTTTACAGCAGGATAGCTCACATGCATTAGTAACCCAGAGGTAAGAGAAACCACACTCTTTTTATCAGTGAAGACCAGGATTTAGGCCTGGTCTCTATTTAAAACTTAGGTCACCATAGTTACAGTGCTCAGGGGTGTGAAAAATCCACCGCCCGGAGTACAGTAGAGATGCCAACCTAATTCATGGTGTACATAGCATTTGGACAATGGAAGAATGCTTTCATTGACTTACCTACCATTGCTCTAGGGGTATGTCTACACTACGAAATTACTCCGATTTTACAGAAGTCAATTTTTGGGAACAGATTGTGTAAAGTCAAGTGCATGCGTCCACACTAAGCACATTAATTCGGCGGTGTGCATCCATAGTACCGTGGCAAGCGTCAACTTTCGGAGCAGAGCACTGTGGTAGCTATCCCACAGTTCCCGCAGTCCTCGCTGCCCATTGGAATTCTGGGTTGAGCTCCCAATGCCTGATGGGGCCAAAAATTTGTCGCGGGTGATTCTGGATAATGTCGTCAGTCAACCTCCCCTCCGTGAAAGCAACGGCAGACAATCATTTCATGCCCTTTTCCCTGGATTGCCCGAGCAGACGCCATAGCACGGCAAACATGGAGCCCATTCAACCTTTTTTCACTGTCACCGTATGTCTACTGGATGCTGCTGACAGACACAGTACTCCAGTGCTACACAGCAGCAGCTCCTTGCCTTTGCAAGTTAGCAAAGACGGTTACCAGTCATACTGTACCATCTGCTGCTGTCATGGGTGCTCCTGGCCGGCCTCCGTGAGGTCGGTTGGGGGTGCCTAGACACGCATGGGAATGACTCCCCAGGTCATTCTCTTCTTTAAGTTTTGTCTAATGGAGATTCAGTGCTGCCTAGAATATCAGGCAAACCCACTAAAGAACTACAGATACAAGCGGCCGCTCCAGGTCAGAGCCCCAGACATCCCGCAGAAATGATGAGCTGCATGCCATTCTGGGTGCCCGTACAACAACCCCACCCATTGTTTCCCTTCTCCTGTACCCCTCCCAGGCTACCTTGGCAGTTATCCCTCCATTTGTGTGAGGAAGTAATAAAGAATGCATGAATTTGAAACAACACTGACTTTATTGCCTCTGCAAGCAGAGATCAAAGGGGGGAGGGGAGGGCGGTTGGCTTACAGGGAAGTAGAGTGAACCACCATTCTGCACTTGTTCAGCCTATAGTTGGATTGCTCCTTACTACTGTCCAGGCTTCATGAGCCATCGGAGCAAGGGATGGGCTGGGGCAGGTGTTTTGGCATTCCATCTTTGGAAGGGAGTTCTGATAGCAGGGATTCATCTCCCCATACAGCGATCAGATCCAGTACCTCCCATATGGTCCAGGCTGGAGCTCTTTTTTTATTCTGGGACTGCATGGTCACAGTGCTGATGAGCTCTGCATGGTTACCTGTGTTGATCAGCTCTCCACACTGGGCAAACAGGAAATGAAATGTAAAAGTTCGCGGGGCTTTTCCTATCTACCTGGTGGGTGCATCTGAGTTCAGATTGCTGTCCAGAGCGGTCACAATGGTGCACTGTGGGATAGCTCCCAGAGGCCAATACCGTCGAATTGTGTCCACACTAACCCTAATTCGAACCAGCAATGTCAATTTCAGTGCTACTCCCCTCATCAGGGAGGAGTACAGAAATCGATCTTAAGAGCCCTTTATGTCAACAAAAATGGCTTCATTGTGTGGACAGGTGCAGGGTTAATTTGATTTAATGCTGCTAAATTTGACCTAAACTCATAGTGTAGATCAGGCCTAAGAGGTGGAGTTCTTACAGAAATAGAAGAAACTTTCCATTGCTGTAATCCACCTCTGTGCTACGGGGTAACAGTGGAATAGCATGGCCTAAACAGGAAGCTGCATTCTGCTCAAATTTAAATTCTCAATAGCCCCAAGATTAGAGTAACAGTAACAAGGTTTACATCTGAAAGAAAAGAGTCACTCTTCAAGTCAAGCCCAGATGCTCTTGGCAAAAGCAAAGAGAACTGAACATCCAGGAACAGCTAAGAATCTAATGCAACCCCCATGGTGCAAACCTGAATAGCAAGAAGCACACACCCTCAGCTAAGGAGCTGATATTGTTGAGAGCTGCACAAGAACAAGAAGCTTTATTGGTCCAACAAAACCTATCTACTGGCACCTTATCTACTAACTATTTACATATATACAGACGTCTCTTGTAACAGATACAATCTCTGCAATTCTTTCTGATTGCTTCCCAGTCCTATCAACATTACCTCATTCTTGTCTGGGCTGAACCTGAGCCAGCTAGCCCTTACTCAAGCTCCAGTTTCCACCATGCACATGTAAGGCACACTGCTCAGTCAATCATTCAGACAAGACTGGAGACATAGAGCTTGGTGTCATCATCATACCAAAGGCCTCATAGCTATCACCTGCTCACTTGCCCTTCTAATACATCTTATGCACATTTAGCAGGAGGGGTGACACTCTCTGGTACCTCAAAGGACTGAGCTCTTGGGGCAGGCTAACAAATTGCCTAGTACTACCCACTAAGAGCTTTCAGAAAGAAAGGAATAGTGCCACTGCTAAGCAATGCCGTCTGACCCCAGCTACAAATTGCAAGTAGGACAGCAATATTTCCTTCAGATCCTATACTGTGGTGAGAAAGCAAAGTAGGCAGAGCTCATCTTATTTCTAATTCTTGGATAATCAACTTGGCTGCCTCTTATTTCATGGATATGCTATGGCATCAGCTTCTCGTGCTCCTAGGATGAAAGCACTTCCTTAGAGACATGGGTCCCTTGCTGGATCTCCTTTAGAGAGTCTGTGGAGGGGCAGGATTCACAGTGTCCCACAAAAGTCACCTCAGCTGGGACAGGAGTGAAAGCACCTATCTCTCATCCCATAACTTTACCCAGGACAAGGGAAGATGACTCTCCTCACATTAAGGCAGTGTGCTGAGGAGTTTATAGACACACACAGTGAAAAAGGGCACAAAAGTGTCAGGCTCCAATGGAAACTAAATATTCACAATGATGGCACTATCATCATCTAGCCCCAACTTGGTGACGCAGCTCTCATTTATGACTCTGACCCTGCACCACAGCATTTGTTATGAGGCCTGCTTCTCCACATTATTTCTAAAGAAAGGGCAAGAGAGGACCAGATGTGAACCCACCAGCATGTTGCTGACCACTATGATAGCAGTAGGAAGAGCTGTTACCAGGAATGTCCATAATTTTAATCGCGTCCAAAGATTTCTCCACACCCAGCCTCGATATGATCAATGACGCTCTTTGGAGTAACAAAAAGAAAAGCAAAATTCTACATGGCTAGAGATAGGTCCAAGAGAAGCAATGAAATGGTTCATCCATCTGTAGAGTCTTACAGTAAGAATATTGTAGACTTGATGTGTAGCCTGACAATGACATAAGATGAAAAAAGACTTTTAGTAATGTTCATGGCTGCTGCTAGCTTCCATTTTGTTACACTATAATCCAGGATTTTCTGGTAGGACACACATATCTTGCGCAGATACTCTTGTGACTGAAATATATACCTTTCTAACAGGTAAAGATTCTGAGTCTATGGAAGGGATCAATTCTTTATTCCCTGGGGCCAAACCAGATGATAACTCATGTTGTTCCAGCTCCCAGCTTCTTAACAGTTTCCTCATTTCCTTTGGATCTTCAGATTGCCTCTCTCTATAATCTTCCAGCTCTCAAATGCCTCAAGTTCCTTGCAGGTCTAGCCTCCTTCACTTCCTGAACACTGCAGCTCTTCAAGGCCCCGAAACCTGGATGCTTTGACCCCGAGTATACAAAGGAAGAGGTACTCTGCTAGCGACTGTGACTGGCTTCTGAGAAGATTTCTATTCCTCTTCTCAGCTCATGCTGTGTTTCTGTCACACTCAAATTGCCAAGGAAATGTTGCCCCCAAGCAGATCTTTTCACAAGACATACAAGAGTATTACAAGTCAGGTAAATTACCCCACTGCACAATAAACTTGAAATGTGGCTTACTGACATAACACAAAATAGTCCATCATGTTGCACTGAGTATTTCCCAACTATTGGTGGAGGTACACATTCCAGTACTGGCACTTCAGACTTGTCATTGGTATTCTAGGCTCCTCCTTTTTACCTCAAATAATGACCCTCTGTGCACAATGCCCTGCTTCTCATTCGATTTTTGCACACTCCAACATGCACTGGAGCATGGGCTGCTATAAACTTACCGTGAGACAAAGGTTTGGCGCAGTGGGATTAATGTACATAAATGAATGGGAGATTGCAAGCCCTGGATGGTGCTGTTAAAATCTTAGTCTGGTGAATTGGTCTTGCAGATGGCCAAAAAGATTGGGAACCAATGTTTTAATAATAAAATGAAATAAAAATAACTGTTTTCTATCTGCAAATTAAAAAGTGAGCTGCTGTTCTTTTCTCCATTTTGCAGCTAGGGTAACTAAGGCATGGAAACATGGGTGGCACGTGAACCCCCCTTCTACCTTCTAAGCCCTGCCCTGCCCCCGCCCCTTCTGCCCAAGGCCCTGCCCCCACTCCACCTCCTGTTCTTGCTCGCTGGGGCCAGAGGCGCCCCAAGCCCTGCACTGTGGCCGGAGGAGCCCTGGCCTGCCCACCCACTCAAGCCACCCCGGCCTGCCTGCCTGGAGGAGCCCTGAGCCCCACTGTGGCCTGGCCCAGGGGTCATGGCAGGAAGCATTAGCAGAGGTTTGGGGAGGCTTAGCCTCCCCCAGCCTCCATTACGCTCCGCCCATGAGTGGAAAGGTCTGGTGACTTGCCCAAAGTTGGACATTTCATTGGCAGAGTTGAGAATAAAACTCCCTCAGTAACTTCCCAAATTCCTAACAAAAGGGGTGTCCCATGAGATATGTAAATGTTTTGCCTATTTCATGTAGACCAGGAAAATCAAGACCAAAGTCCAAGAAAAAAAATTACATGTCAAAACATCAGCTCAGACAGAAGGCTCCAGCTGTTTGAAACTCCACTAACCCACAATGATTACTTCTAATACGAGGCCACATCTTGATCCAGCATTATCAAGGAGCTTGTAACCATATTTCTCAATTATTTTAGTTGTTTCATGAGAAAATACATTTTCAGAAACAGGAAGACAGTGTATTTGATATTACTTTCATTGGCTTTCAAAGAAACCACCTTCAAAAGCATTTAATAACTGGCTGCTCAGGGTTAATTAATATTTCACATACCAAATAGAAAAAGGATTGCCAAACTAAAATCTAAATTATGTCCTTGTTGTGTGGCTTGACTTGTGCTTTTCTGATTGACCATTTCACCGTTTTGTGATTGACACAAATGATAACAGTTGAAAAAAAATTATGCTTGTTAGACCAAAACCATGTCTGGAATTTTACAAAGTTACAGTAGTTGATCTAACTGACATTTTGTAGTTTAGAGGGTATCTTTAAAGAGCTAATTAAGTGGGAAAGTGTTCCAAAATTTGCCAAGATTAAAAAAAAATCCTAGAAATGCTAAATCAGATCAATTTTGATATACTTTCTGCTTGTGGTGAAGTTTTTTTTTCATATTTAGCATTCTGAATGCATCTATTCCAGTAACAACAATACCAATACGGTTTCTAAATTAAACACAGAAAGGCTATATTTTACTTGACTCTACTCTTTCAGGAAATGCATATTTCCTTGCACTCCCACAAAATCTCATACAGCCTCTTCATTCACAGAGCTCATCGTCTGATGCCACCATGCAAACTTTCTTCCGCTCTCCCAAAAAGTGCTTTTCTGTCCCTTTCTGGGACCCTCCACACAAAGGGCAAGAAAAACACAGACTTGTTTTCAAGGTTTGTGTTTGCCTGCAATGAGTAATTGTGATTAGCCCACCATAAGTCCCTTCCTCATCATCAGAGCTTCCATTCCCCCAATTTTCATCCTCTCCTTCTTATAAGATTTGTGTGAGAAATCTAATTGTATGCCCTTTATCTCAAGCCCAGGATAAAGTACCTTGCAGGAAACCGTTGGAATTTGCAACTGAACTTTAATTGTTACTTTAATTTCTTGGTATTCCAAGGGATGGATAAACTATTTTCACCTGGGGGATTTTAAAGCACAAGTTTTGTTGACTTTCAACAGGACGTGTACTCCTAAATCTCTTAGAAGATTTTGAAAACCTCCCCTATAATTATATAACCCTGTCATTTCTTATTTTTATTTTTTTCATTGTAGTGGCCACCATGTACCACCCAGAGCTACATGGGAGCAGGTGAATGGTATCCACGTAGGTACAGATTAACTTGAGAGCTATGAAAGGAAAATCACGGAAAACATTTTGCTGGACATGCAGAGAGACTTGGACTGAATGGTCTCAATTGGGGAGGTGTAAATCAGGACCACTTACATAAGACAGAACAGGTTCATGCAGCAGGACAAGGAACTTATCCTGGACTATTCCCGGAATGAGAGGGAAATGACACTGTAGGACACAACTGCAAAAATGACTGTTTAATAAGTACCTAAGAGCTCCAAAAAAAAAAAAGATAACAGAGGAGCTCAGATCCATGAGGGATGGGCATGGTAAGAGAAGAGAAGAGTTGTCCCAACAACTGGCTCCTGCACCACTTGCCCAATATAAAACCATTATTCAAGATTCTAATACCAACTAGACTGCCCCCTACCAGCTGTCTGGTAGACTCATTCTCAAGGCTTTCCACCCCTTTGCCTGATAGAGGGAAAGACAACTGGAATCCATAAGACAAACATTTTATTTCCCTGTGAAATGCAATCCCTAATGACCTTATTTTTATAAATATGTTACACTGATTTGATATTGCAGCTGGACTGCATATTTGTGTTTGTATAATCAAATACATTATGGAGAAAAATGTTGTTGTGTAAGGAGTACATCAATCATACTGTTCTTTAATATTAATGCAACAACAAATCACTCCTCCATAAACTCACCATTACAAATTATTATGAAACCATAGGGAAAAATAAATGTTTACCAGCAACAAAAGTACAAGCCCACCACTAAGGCACAAAAAGGCACTACATAGCATTGTTCCTAATTATTATTGCCTCAATACAGACATAACTCTAGACCGGGGTAGGCAACCTATGGCACGTGTGCCGAAGGCGGCACGCAAGCTGATTTTCAGTGGCACTCTCAGTGCCCGGGTCCTGGCCACCGGTCCAGAGGGCTCTGCATTTTAATTTAACATTAAATGAAGCTTCTTAAACATTTTAAAAACCTTATTTACTTTACATACAACAATAGTTTAGTTATATATTATAGACTTATAGAAAGAGACCTTCTAAAAATGTTAAAATGTATTATTGGCATATGAAACCTTAAATTAGAGTGAATAAATGAAGACACGGCACACCACTTCTGAAAGGTTGCCAACCCCTGCTCTAGACTATAAAATCCTTCACTGTACAAATTGAATGAGCATAACAATTAAGAAAGCTCATATTTAATACTTATTTTAAGAGAAAGGAGAAATCCCCCATCTACATAGCAAGAAATAACTCCATATTTTAAAACAATTGTAACATTTAGTTTCCCTGATGTGAACGATGCAAACCAAATTGCACACCATTAGTTTGAAGGTGTGTGCCCAGAGTATTTATAAGTGGGCAGCACACTGATCACAGGCTCTGGTAATATTGGGAACAGCCTCAGCCGCAACAGTTTGTGTGTTCATCTGTGTATATATTACTGCAAGTCATGTTGCCTCTTTATTGCACTGTGTGTTGAAGACCTTGCCTTTGCTTTTACATACATTATGTAAAGTGCAACAGACAGGTATTATAATAATGCCTTCTTCACCCTTTTCCCTTTCATTCCCTTTGTCCCCCATTTTTTCCTTTTCACACTTTGCCACAGAAGTTGGGGGGTGGGTGTGTAAGAGGAGGAAACAGAGAAAGGGGATAAAAAGGAAAAATGATAAACTGAACAAATAAAAACAACAAATTAAAAAGTTTTCATTTTCCAGATTCATTTTAAAAACTGAATTTTAATAGATTTTTGCAAAATTTTCTTATTTAGAAACCATTAGGAAAGGGATAGATAAGACAGAAAATATCATGCCACTGTATAAATCCATGGTACATCCACACCTTGACTACTGTGTAGTTCTTGTCACCCCATCTCAAAAAAGATATATTAGAATTGGAAAAGGTACCGAGAAGGGCAATAAAAATGATTTGGGGTATAGAATAACTTCTGTATGAGGAGAGATTTAAAAAACGGGGCTTTTCAGCTTGGAAAAGAGATGACTAAGAGGGGATGTGGTAGAGGTCTATAAAATCATGAATGGAGTGGAAAAAGTGAATAAAGAAGTGTTATTTATTCCTTCACATTACACAAGAACCAGGGGTCACCCAATAAAATTAATAGACAGCAGATTTAAAACAAACAAAAGGAAGTACACACAATGTATAGTCAACCTGTGGAATTTATTGCCAGGGGATGTTCTGAAAGCCAAAACTATAACGGGGGTCAAAAAAAGAATAAGTTCATGGAGAATAGATCCATCAATAGCTATCAGCCAAGATGGTCAGGGATGCAGCCCCATGTTGTGGGTGTCCCTCACCTCTGACTGCCAGAAGCTGGGAATGGGTTACAGGGGATGGATCACTTGATGATTGCCTGTTCTGTTCATTCTCTCTGAAGCACCTGGCATTGGCCATTGTCAGACAGGATACTAGGCTAGAATGACCATTGGTCTGACCCACTATGACCGTTGTTATGTTCTAAGAAAAAAGGCTGTTGTGGGCACATAGGTTCCTTCAATAGCTCCTGCACAGTTTAGAAATTTAAATGCTCAAATCCCTCAACGGACTTTTTCACATTAGCCACATTGATCACATGCCTTTGAAATACTATCTTTTCTCATGTTCATCTCCAAAGCAACAGTACCCAACACAGACTGGCACCCATTTGACTGATAACTATCTGATGTTGTCAGTTTCTACAGGGCAATCACTGCTCTCTTTCCCACAACAATTAGAGCTCTCAGCCCAATGATAGATGCTATAAAGTCAAGGATAGTTTACCAAATGGCTGCAAAAGGTTTCCTTTCCTTCCTATGAAGCCACAGCTGCTCAATCAGGTTTCAAGGACAGCTCATCAGTCTGAGGTCTGGACCAAAAGTGGATCTCCAGAAAATGCAGGTCACTTTCAGGTACTGAATGGATCTGTCTTGGGTAGGATGTGTAACCATTGCTGCAATAACTTTGTGAATTACTGGTGTCCAGCTCTGTGCAGGTAGGTCTGGAACATCCTCCTCCACTTGGCCATAGCAAATGCAGATGCCTCTCGACTATTTTTCCAAAGCTGAAATTAAAATACTTCTTGCTGAGCAAGTAGTGAGAGCTGTTCATTCTGGCTTCCATTTTGAGATGACAATTTGGGAATTGCACTAGTTCCAGGGACGTAAAGGACTGTCTTTTCGGAATTGTGGGAGTTTGACCTGATCTCCCAGAAGTCCTTTCACAATTTCCCACAAGCTACTGCTTCAGAGAACTGTTCTGGGATCTGTAGGATAAGTTCACAGTAGGCAATGAAACTCTTTTGGAGGCAACATAATTTAATGGATCAAGCACTGGTTTACAGTTCAGTAAATCTGGATTCTAGTCCCAGCTCTACTGCTGGGTGGGTGATCTAGGGCCAGTTTCTCTTCCTCAGTGTCCCCATCTGTAAAATGAGGATAATGATACTTACACCCTTAAGAAATTGCTTTGGGGCCTACTAAAGAAGAGGGCTATGGAAGACCTTAATATTATTATTACAGTATTACCTACTACCACTGGGCAATTCCTTATGGAACTATCTATGTTAGCCCCTTCAAGTTATGGTACACCTATATGCCATACTGCAGTACTTGAGTTTCAGGGGGCATAGATCAGAATTTACAGGCTTTAGTAGGGTGAGCTCCACAGAGGCAGGATGTAGAACTGTCTGCATGTGCCCTTGCAAAATAAGAATACAAACTTCTGGGTGGAGTTATTTCAGATCACCTACTTTCTCTGCTCCTTGTTTTTCTGGACAGAGGGGCGTAAGAGAGAGAGAGAGAGAGAGAGAGGGAAAGGTGGGATGGCAGGATAAGAGCAAGAAGAGGTTGGGACCAGTTTAGAGCAGCAAGGGAGACCCAGAGGGATAAATACTGCAATAAAGGGAAGAGTGGGATGAAAGTGTCCCAGTTTGTCATTATGAAACAGGATGGAGAGGAAAGAGGGCAACCCTTTTTCTTCCTGCTTCATGCCAACCTCCCATAACTCCCAACAAAATACTTCCCTGTGGCAACCTCCATTCCCTTCCAATCACAGCGTCCCAGTTTTTACATTGAAAATCTGATCAAGCAGCTAATGAGGATTTGAGGATATTGCTACCTGCAGCCCCATCATTTCCCAACTGCCACTGCACCAATTGCCAACGGCACCAATTTACTGACTGCCACTGCATTACACTCAAGACCATTGTAGCTGAAAACATTTTTATCTAGACCTTCTGCTATCACAGAAAAAGTATCTAAGTAGAACTGCAAAATAAGTGTGGTCCCACCGAGTAACTGCAAAATTGTCTACATGACATGTTAGCCCCATATATTAAATGATGACTGGGCTAAGTGTGGTAAAGTAAATACCTGACTAGCGGGTCTGGGAGAATGCCTGAATAGTGGGCGTAAATTTTATCTTGAACAATATCCCTTGAACAATTGTTGACACTTAGCTAGTTGTATTTCACTTGTAACATTTCAACATTTGCCAAAGAGATTTTTTTTTTGCACTATATTCAGATGTCTGGGGTGTTATTATCACTCTACCCACAAGCCTCAGTCCAGTAATAACCCTGCTCCTGGCAAAATCCAGTCTTTTCTCGTCTCTCAGCCTCTGCTCATCCCTGTAATATCATTTAATTAATCCACAGTTAACTGAGACTTCTTCCATGAATCAATGCTTTCCTTTCAATCTTGTTAAAGATTTTCATTTTTGTAAATTTATAGTGTGTTGTCGAGAATTAACTAACAACTCCCCTCTCATTATCAGATAAGTGAAGAATGGACTTGATGAAGCAAAAAAAGAAAGAAAGAAAGAAAAAAGATCCCCTTCACGAAGAACCGCCAGGCTTAAGGAAGGCTTTCTATCTGCTGCCTACATCCATTTACTTGAGACTTTGCAAACCAAAATGGCATATTTGGCATCTTGAAGCCTATGGACCAGATCCTCATCTGGTGTAAACTGGTACAGATCTGTTGAAAACAGTGGAGCCACACTGTCCTTACTCCAGCTAAGGATCTGGCCCTACCTTCTTTCTACACTATTGATTAGACAGCAGTAGTTCGTAAACTTCCACTGGGAGAATAAAGCAGAGGAACTTTCAGAGATGTGTAGGCTTGTGAATCTTTTTAATATAGGTTTTATACACATTTTCAACAGGTCAAATCCTAAAATCTCAATTCAGTTCTTACTCAGCCTTACTCAGGGAAAACTCCCATTGAAGATGGCTATATAAATACGACCCACACTCTCATGTGTGACAATGTTTGGCATATCTTTAACTAACAGCTGTGAGTTAATCAAGTTTTTAACTGAACAGGATTGAAAGGACAACTGTCATTAGCAAAATAAAACAGCCTTAACATTTTCTACATGTCAAAGCTTTCTAATTGTGTCTGACTTGTAAAAACAAAAGCATATGGACGTGTTAGAAGACAAAGTATTGATAAACTTACCTGTTTACTTTCCTAAACACCTTGACGGGAAATTCATTGTTTATTTACTGAAGATAAATACAAGGCATAACACATTTTAAGACAATTTATTGAAATGATCTAGTGCATAATAAGAACTGTACACTGTGTATACCAGGCCCAATCCAAAATCCCAGGTTCAAACATCCTTAACTTTAGGTTCAGATCTAATCCTAATATATACACTGTACAGGTGTTTTATTTGAAACCATTTATTTCACCTTCATGCTGTTACATTTCTGGTCTAAACTTTCAGAAAATTGCATGCACAAAATTGATTGTGCCGTCACTGTGATTGTCTGCACCAATTAGGCATGCAAATCTGCAAGCAGATTTTGCAAGTTTTCAAGAATGTAGACCTTTATCATTTATGTATAAACCTTTGTTCAGAACAGTCAGATATTTGATATTTTACTTATTTAAAATCCACGTGTAAATCTATATAAACTGCATAACAGCTTCACAAACAGAAAAGATAGTCTTCTTGTTAAGGCATGAGAATGGGAGAGCTGGTTTCTATTCTCAGTCCTGCCACAGACTTCCTGCATGACCTTGGGCAAGTCATGAACTGTAAGCTATCTAACAGCAAACTGACCCACATGTGCAGTGGAGATAGTAATCCCTACCTGGCAGGGCTGTTGTGAAATTTAATTCATTAGTATAATATGTGAAGGAGCTTGAGATAAGCAGATGAAAGGTACTATCTAAGTACAAAGTGTTATTAATAGTATTATACATACTTGCACACTCCCGACTCCATTTAAAGAGCAGCAGAGTCATGAAAAGTAACAATACAAACAAGGTCATTCAGAAATGGTGAGTGAAACGTAACCCACACAAACAGACACAGCAAAGGACATGCATGATGTCCCCAGAATAGTTGTAGTACCCGAGTAGGAGAGGGCAAAAGAGTAATTAACCTTTATTGCTCTATTTCATAGATTTTAGGGCTTGTCTTCTTTACAAAGTACTGTCACACATACATGTCAGCATATTTGTGAAGATCTATGTTAGCTAACCTGAGGATGACCACAACCATACAGTCAATGTAGGCCAGGATGGTTCATGGTCAGCATCGCGTCAACCAGTCATGACTATGCTGAGTGTGATTTGTTCTGTTCTACACTGACCACAAAGTTGTGGTCGGCATGGTGCCATCTCACTTGATTTACACAACTGCGCTTAAGTACTGTAAAATGTTATCACATAAGCCAGCTCTTACTCTTTTTCGTCTCATCAAGCCACAACTCAGACAGTGTGTATTAGTGAATAGTATGAGAAGTGTGGTTTTTTACCCACGAAAGCTTATGCACAAATAAATCTGTTAGTCTTTAAGGTGCCACCGGACTCCTTGTTGTTAGTGTGATGCACTGGCATCCAGAAACCTAGGTTCTATTTCTGGCTCTGCCACTGGCCTATTGAGTGACCTTGGGCGAGTTACATCCCCTCTCTGTGCCTCAGTTTTCCCATCTGTAATATAAGGATAAAGGTACTGGTCTCCTTTGTAAAGTGCTTGGACATCTATGAATGAAGAGTGCTCTATAACAGCTAGTAGTTTTTGTTGTTTCAGTTGCCTCCCTTTTTAAATAAAATGGAGTCAGACTTATGCTCTCTTTACTAAATTTTAGGGGCATGGTCTCATGTGGGCCATATCAATCTGAACACATTATGCGAGAATATATGTTCCTTTTCATAATGACCTTATTCTGCATCTAGACTATATGTGGAACTCACACTGACATCTATAGAAATATTGAGTATGGATTGATTACAGTATTTGGCCCAACTTTAAGATGGAATCTGGTAAAGTGCTCAGCTGTAATAAAATATTAAGCATTGGGGCCATATTTATTAGCAAAGTCATTCCTAGTGCTAAACAAGCCTTTGAAAAATCCTAATGACTTTTATTTCTTTATAGCTCAAAAACATTGTATGCACACACAACTTTTTATTTCAGAGCTGAGTTCTATTCAGAGGGAAATTTCAGCATAAGAACATTAACAAAAAGTAGAGGCTGATGATGGAAATACTGACTCTTTTAACTTTAAGGATCTCTGTACAAAAGGAAAATGTTTTGATAATTTGCAGCAGTGCACACCCCTAATATATGTGCACTCCCCCTATGTAAAGCAGAGTTTAAAGCATGCGGTTTAATCTAGTGAATTACCAAAGGAAACCACATTGCTGTAAAACTCTAGGTGTTTGCACCAGTTCAGCTACCTTGGGGTAGTTACACTTGTGCAAATTTCTCAAATGTAGACAGGTCCTCAGACATAGAGTTAAGTGTAACCCCCAGGTTCCTTAATAACACTCGCAGACTTCAAATGATCTAGTTCATTATGTCTCAAACTGGACAAACTATTTGCAGCAAACAGTTTATTCAACTAATCTAGTCCCCTTTTCTGTTTGCCAATTATTCACAGGCTTGATTTTTTAATAGTTTGCATGCTATTCAAAGTTATTCCATGAATGGCTTAAGCACACCTATCTAACCCTATGAACTGTACTCCACATCTATTGCTTAGAGTAGTCACTATTCATACTTCACTGTCCAGGGCAATTACAGATCGTAACACTGGGCCTAAGTAGCAGGGCTGGGCACTGGCGAGATATCCAGTGAGGTCTCTTGTAGGTAAGTCTTCTACTTCAGGCAGCACAGCACAGAGGCTACTTGCTTGGGGTGTTCCCTTATGTACCTCTACCACCTCTGGTCAGATGAGGAAGGACTGGATCTGTACAGCAGTGTGCTCCTTCTGGGTCACCATACTAACCACGGGCACCAGGTATCATAGGCTGGGAGAGGTTAAGCCTTCCCAAACAGCCAGGCATGGCCCCGCCCATGATCCATCCCCAGGCCCACTTCTGCCAGTTCCCCTGTCCCTGTGGCGTGGCCCCGGTTCAGGCTGTAGCTAGCGCTGGTGCTGGGGCCGCAACACAGGGACAAAACTCTCAGATCATGCTTAGCCTCAAAGGAAATGGGGAAAGTAGCCTAGAACCCTGCAGGACCCTACTAGAATCACACCCATTCGATGATGATTCCCCATTTACAATTACATTTTGAAATCTATCAGCTAGTTTTTAATCCATTTAAAGCAGGGATCTCAAACTCAAATCACCACGAGGGCCACATGAGGACTAGTACATTGGCCCGAGGGCCGCATCATTGAAACCTTTTCATAGAACGATACAAAAGTATAGTCAAAAATGAAAAAAATTAAGAGTAATATAGTATTCTATTAAAAGTCAATGTATTAACTTTTTAAAAACTTTAATGCAAAAAGTCAGTGCTAAGTTTGACAGTCATTTCATTTTTGGCCACTTAGCTGGCAGCATTTTGCATCAACCAGAGCATCAATATTAGGTTTGATATCCTGAGACAAAACCAATCTCAGTGTTGCTTGCAAATTGTACCACATTCCATACAAAAAACTACACTAAGAAAATGTTAAGACTGCACAGTTAAGCACATGTGCCAAAATTAGGGTTCCACACACAACTTTTTCTCTGACCCTTTGAGACTATGTGTTATCATGTAACCTTCTAATTACAGGGTCATGTACTGTTTCTCATATAATATATACCTTTTTTCTACACCCTTGAATTGTATAGCATCTTACAGTGATTTTTCTACTGACTTTTATTGCGTTGTCGCAGTAGCCCAATATATGCTTACTAGCAAAGGACTTGCCACTTAGCCACTCAAGTTTATAGTAAGTATGAGTGAGGGTGGGCAAATGTGTGTTGTGATGGGAAGCTGCATTGATTTGTGCCTGGGTTGTGTTGTGCTGGGAGATTTTGGTTGATTTATGTTGGTGGCAAATAAGGGGTGTGTGCTGGGGTGAGGGGCTATCTGTATTTGGACTTGCTGGTTGTGTTGTTGTGTAGGCGGTTGTGCTGATATGTGAGGTTGCAGCTAGGCACAAAGGTGTGGCAGTCGGGCCAAGTAATCCAAAATCTGTGAAGTCTCCCTCATACAACCAATGAAACTGTAGCATGCATATTAGCTATTGAGTAAGGGTGGTGATTGGTTGAATTATCTCTGCTATCACAATTGTCTAGTACTCTTGGCACAGCACAGATACACATCTTTCAAGTCAAAATAGCTGAGAAGTTCAAAATTGGTTGGTAAAAGACTACAAAACCCCCACTCCACCCCTTCCATGAGGCACTGCCCATGACCCGCCTCTTCCCACCCCTTCCCCGTTCCCCTCCAACCCCTTCCTCAAAGTCCCCACCCCAACTCCGCCCCGTCCCTACCCCTATTCCAATCCCTTTCCCAAATCCCTGCCCCGGTCCCACTTCTTCTCTGCCTTCTCCCCGGAGTGCACCACGTCCCAGCTCCTCACCCCTCCCTCCTGGAAAGTCCTGTTTGGCGGTGGGAAGCATTGGGAGGTAAGCAGAAGAGTGGGATCACTGCGCGCTGGGGGGATGAGGTGGGGGGATGATGGCTGAGGGAAACTTGGCTGCTGGTGGGTGCACCCAAGGAGTCGGCACCTATGGCAGGCCACCGGAAATAATTCTGTGGGCCATGTGTTTGAGACCCCTGATTTAAAGTGTTCAATGTTGATTTTGTATCTTTCCAGTATCTTAATCAAAATGTAATGTGGTACCAGGTCAAATGTCTGCTTACAGAACAGAGGCCTAAGCATATTACATTATTACTATTACTTTTATCAACTGAAGTTGTAATCTCATCCAAAAATGGTATCAAGTTCTCAAGTGCACTTCACAGGGACCCTCCTCAATTGCAGAAGAGAGGGCTGGATTTGCTCTTTTGTACTATGTAATTAGTCACCTAGGTCACATGGTATTGCTTTTGTTGCTTGATCATAGTACAGAAAAATCCTGAATATAAATGCCTGTTCAGCAGAGTGAATGGAAGGATCAATATCCCTTTCTATGTCTTGTAGTTATTTTTTTTTATTACACTTGCTGAAACATGACTTCAAGCAATTGAGACAATAGACATGTACTGCCTGTGGCAGATAAAAAAAATTTGATCTGTGGGCCCAATTCTGAACAAGCATGCAAAGGCCAGATGAAACAACTGTACTTGCTGGAAACTGAGTTTCAACACAGCAAGGCTGAGGGAAGGAATTCTGAGCCAAAATCAGTGATGATGCTGTGATAGTCCCCTGTGCAATTGTCCGCTGTGACCTCTCCCTCCCATGTGGGATTGGCCTATGTGAATCCATGATGTGCCCAAACACACTGGCTATGTCCTGGTTTTTGGTGACTCACTTCCCCTTCCCACTCCTCCTCCCTCTTCAGAGACTCATCTTGGAATTTATGCAGGCCATGGGGGAGGTGTGGAGCTCCCTCATACAGATTCTCTGCAGATTTGTTCTCCAGAACAGCAGAAATGCACAGAACCCACTCTGGCCTTGTGTGGCCAGGCAGATAAGGGTCGCCAACAGTCCCTTATTACAAGGGATGTCCCTTATTTTTGTATCTCTGTACAACAAGATCGGGAGTTGAGTGCTGCTAAAAGCAGCAAGAAATACCCCTGACGAATGTAGGTGAGTACTGCTTGTTATATAATTAAAATAATAATTAATAATATCGGGAGGAGGGCTGGGGTGGGAGTGCTAAAAAAACAGTCCCTTATTTTTGAACTACAATGTTGGCAACCTTACGCAGGACATTTCAAGATTTGCCCCATTTCAATTTGGTTTTGAGTAGAATTCCTTCAAGAATTATGCAAGTTTTAACATAGAGTTCAAAGGGAGCAAGTGCAGACCTTTCAATTGCAAGTTTCTTGGGGCAAAAACCTGTCTTTAAATTTTCTGTAATGTGCCATGCACACCTATGGTTCTGCAGAGCTAAGAAAAATAATACCAGAACAAAGTTATGAATATAGAAACTTAGGATAATAGTTCCAATGTGAAATCCAGCTTCCTTGGATGGGTGGGCACACATTTTGAACTTTGACAGGTAATATCATAGGTAGAAGAATCAAAGCTAGAGAGGAGAATATTGTCTACTCCCTTCCTCAGTCTCAAATACATTACCTAAAGGTTCCCAACCTACATGGCTCTTAAAATAATTTGTTTTTGGTTGAGTCAATGTCTTTTATGTATTTTTTGCTAGTCATCTGTCAGCTGAAAAACTTACTGCTTGTCCCGTAACACATACCTCCTTAATTTTTCCCTCCTCCTTATTTATAATAAAATAGATGTAATAACTAGTATCCATTAACAGTTAAATAGCATCTTTAATTCAAGATCTCAATGTGCCTTAAAAGGTAGGTATTAGTATCCATCTTTCATCTGGGGAAATTGAGACAGGGAGAGATTTAGTGACTTGTTCAAGGTCACAGAACAAGCCAGCAGCAGAGTCAGGAATAGAAGTCAGGTACCCTGCTTTCCAGTCTCATGCTCTGCCCATTAGTTGACATTCCCAGTCCATTATCTTTGTAATTGTATTATTTAACTTTGTAAAAAAAAATGTTTGATACAGGGATGAAGTTGCTATACAAGATGCCATACAAATGAAAGCTGTGTTTGCATTGTGCTATTTATCTTTAAAAGGATGTATTTAAGAAGACGTGAAGAGCTTAGTAAAACCTTTCCTCCGGTTGCCAGTTCACATCCTGGAAATGATACTCTGATAAATGTCAGTGCTTGTATGTCTCCAGTCAAAAGATCAGACGGGGTCACTGAAAAGCTGAAGAATGTGATTTAAATGGCAAAAATCTTTCCCCATTTATATGAAAAATAGAACTAGGGAAGATTTTCTTCCTGTATCCTATGATTAAGCTTTTAAACCTTACTGGGGAGCAGCAGGCAGTTGTTAACATCTCTAAAGACTGGTCTGTTTATGTATAATGCAAAAATAGTATTTAGAGTGTTCGCCCAACCTGTGTAGGAAGGGGCTGTTCACTTTAATGAGGGCAAGGCCTAGCTACAAAGAAGTGATAATGGGAGATGCCATTGACAACAGGGATACATGAAGAAGCCACAAAGATTCCTCCTTTTGTCTCCAGACAGATCACAAGAACAAGGATTCTTTCACATATAGAAAGAGACAATTGCTAAGTACTTGAGGAAGTTCTCTGTGCTGAAGTCTGGCTAGGGGTGAACTCAGAATCTTTGTGTTCATGCAAAAAAAAAGCCTCACATATATAGGCATCATCATAATTATAGAATTAAGCAAAAATTCACTCCACTATTCACTCCCAAAATCTGTCCTGCAAACTTTCTGCAGAAGCTAACTGACAAATTGTTGCCTTTTTAGTTCAAGCCTATAAAACATCTATATTTTTTCTCCTCTCCAATTAGATAATCTTTATTTTTTATTCATCTCAGGTCTAGCTGTGTCACTTTGACCTCTTTGTGAGGCCTGGGTAAATCCTGAAGATTCTGGGCCACAATTCTTAAGAAGGAAACTTCAAGTTCTTTCCGCTTCACTTCCCCTTCACATGTCTGAGGCAGTTAACGTTGCTGCCCCATAGTCTGTGTGGCAGGAGCTGTGTGCTAGCTGTGGCACCTATTGTCTGCATTTTTCCTCTCGTTAGTCTCCTTGACCTTTTATTGTCTTACTCCTGCAGTGTCAGGTCAGACTTAGTGTAGGTCTCCCTTCACCAAGGACCCCTTTCCTTTCGTGGATCACTAAACAGGACAATTGCTCTATCCATCTTTTCAGGGCCTATTGTGGAGCCCCCCCTGAGCTGAGAAAGGTTTGATTCACTGGGAAACCATTTTGGTCAAAGAGAAGCCTGACTATGTGTCCTTTTAGGAACTCTGTCTTAATCACTGACTTTTTTATCTGGGATATGAAGAGGATTCAGGAGATCAAAAGGTTTGGGAGTACATGGGTTTGACCACATTTTTCCTGGAAATAATGGGAAACCTCCACTGAAAAATGAGCTCTGTTACAATGGACAAATAAGAAGGAAAGCCACATAGTGTTCCCAAAGCATTCTGAATCATCAGACCTTCAATAGGTTCCATAGAGAGGGGGGAAAAATAAACAGAAAATGTAAATGGCATGTAATAATTAATGGACCTAAAGAAACAGACTCATTTGTTTTGCGCATAATTGAAAACTTAAAAAAAAAAGTCAAAGGAAATCAATACAGCAGATGAAGAAGTCCAAAGACTGGAAGTTCAGTTTAGCTGACCATGCACTGGACACATATGTGGTCACTTGGAATTTGTTGCTATAAGAATTGCCCATCACTTTCAAAAGTGAAAAGATTTCTGTTTCAGCTTTAGTCCAAAGGATTCCTCAGGGATATGAAAAGGTATTTAAAATGGGCTAAATCATTGTATTATAACTATTCAATTCTTTGACAGCCTTGGCAGTGTCGCTGGATGCACGATGAACCCCAAACAGAGTTCTCTGCAATGTACTACATGCTTCTGGCTATAAAAGTTCTGGAGAAACTTGGTAAATTTCAAACTTTTACAATCACTAGATACCATGAAAAATCACAATCACAAAACTATTATTGGTTCTTTTTTCACACATTCTGAGCACCCACATTTCCCACATAGGCGACTTCTTTAAATATGAATGTAGGTCCCTCACTTTAGGCCCCCATGTCCAGAAAGGCTTTGGTATTAGGTGCTTAACAAACAAGTAAGGATACCAAAGTCCCTATTCCCAGCAGCTGACAGTCGCTATAGAGCCATTTTTATCTTCTGATGACTCCAAGCATTTTCTTGTTAATGAACTCCGGATCTCTCTCTATTACTTGGTTAGTCTTCCCTACCCCTTGCTTACCCAGGGCTTTTTTTTTTCTGAAGAATTCCCTTTTTTTTCATATGTTTTTATTAATGAAGGCCCTGCTTTTAAAAAGCATCCCGATTTAGACAAACACTTAAGCATGTGTTTTACTTTTAGCATGTGTTTAAATCCCTTTGAGGTCAATGTGACTTAAGCAAATGCTCAGAGGTAAGCACGTTTAAGTGCTTTCCTGTGTTAGGGACTGATGCCAAGCCCAGTAAAAGTGATGACACCTCTTGCTTTGACTTCAATGGGCTTTGAATGAGGACTAGAATCAAGAGCTATCTTCAAGCAATGGCAAAGTCATGTTCCCAGTCTTGAAGGGCACAAAGTGCCACCATCTTGATCCCTGAAAAATTCTGACAGAAATCTGTGCTTGTGGAATTTTAGCAGGTAGTTGGGAGAGATTATGGACAGAATGAGAAAATTCCTAGAACTAATATCTTTGAACCTTGATATTTCCTCATTGAACTACAGAGAGATCTTTTTGATATTTTTCACTAAGAATAACATACAGAATTTTTCATTCTTTATAGGGGTGACAGGACAATAATATCTATTGTGACTTTTGTGACGCCCCAATTTCTCTATTAGTTCAAGTAGTAGAGCCCATTGACAGTGTTTTGTTACTGTTTTCAGATCAAGTGGTTCTGGATCCTACCAGTCCTGGAGGCACTGCAATACCAGGTCAATGCATGGGGTGGACAGAGCAAGTGCCTATTCCATCCCCCTGTTTCAAAAATCAATTTAATATACAGTCCTCAAATAAAGGACATATCCGATATTAAACTGATAAGAACAGATACTAGATAATGTTTTCACCTCTCTTAGCCAGAAGGCTGAGAAATTGATCTTAGCTCGCATTTGCATCTGAAAGGAAGAGAAAAAGTGATCCAGGCATTTCCAATTGTCCCTGGAATGCAGAAACACCTGCTTGAATTCTTCACTCATAGAGTCCTCAGTCCTGCCCCTTAATGGCGTTAAATGTCAATTTACTATGAAGGGTTGCAAAATATATGGGGGAAATGTAGCCAAAGAAAAAATAGGCATATCCACAGGTCTATTGGGACTGATATCACTGCAGACTCAGAACTCCTGGAGTGAGCAGGAGGGGTGTGGGTGGGGGGGGGAAGGGGTGCTATAGAAATATGTTCAGTTATGTCTTGGGAATCCCTTTGGAAGATAGGGAGCAAGATCTCATGTAATCCAGCTCTTCTGGCTGCTGAGAGTTCTGCATCTTTGCTGCTTGCTTGATAAAGAGAATTATGCTGAGCTGGTTTAAGGGCCTGGTCCTGAAAGGTTCTGAGGACCCACAATTGCCACTGGTTTCAGCTGATGTTCCATCTATATTTTGTAACATATACTCCATCTGCCACAGTGACAAAAAATGTCTGCTTCTTTATTTACTGGCCAAAGAACTCATCTACCTCCCTTCATTTCAAAAGACATTTCTCCTTATTTAACAGCTATCTGGAGGACTTTTTAAAAATATGGAATGGCTCTCGAAGCTCCTTGAGGATTTTCAGTGTCAGAGATCACAGAAATATAGTAATCTGCACTGTGAGGAACTGTATGAGAAAATTAAAGGCAATAAAAAGCTTACAGTAGGCACTGCATGATATTGGCTTAGAAGTATGAATTTGAAATACTATATTAGTCCTATATTAATGTAGTGTATATTTGAGAATTTCCTTGTTAGTCCTGCATTCCTTTGAACACCCCAAATTCCCATTGAAATTAATAGGAGTTTGGAGTGTGAAAAGAATACAGATCGGGCTATTAAACAGGAAAATGTCAGACATACATATTTAGCCTAACTCCCCCAGCCTTGTGTAAATGCATTATATAGGATCTTTACATGAACAGTTGTAGCAATAGACCGGGGGCTTTTTAGGACAAAGATAACGTCTTTCCATATGTCTGAACGGTGCCTTGTAGACTGTGGGCACTTCAGGAATACAAATAGTATCAATTAATTAATTAATTTGCACGGTGCCCAGAAATTTGCTAGGTTCCCTACAGAGTAAATTAGAACAAGACATGGTCTCAGTCCTGAAAAGCTTGTGATGTAATTTTAAATGTGGCACCATGTGAGAATGGCATCCAGTAGTCAGGGGCGGCTCTAGCAATTGCGCCGCCTCAAGCAGGGCGGCACGCCGTGGGGGGCGCTCTCGCGGTCGCCAGTCCCACGGCTCCGGTGGACCTCCTGCAGATGTGCCTGCGGAGGGTCCGCTGCTCCTGCGGCTCCGGTGGAGCATCCGCAGGCATGCCTGCGGGAGGTCCACCAGAGCCGCCTGCCGCCCACCCGGCAGCATGCCGCCCCAAGCGCGCGCTTGGCACGCTGGGGTCTAGAGCCGGCCCTGCCAGTAGTGGAGGATGGTGTAAGGAAAGATAGGAGTTATGGTAATAAGATACTTCAATATAATAATAATAATAATAATGTGTACATCACAATGAAGCACACAGTATATATAGTAATATAGAATGCTACATAGAATAGGAGGCCCTGTAATGCCTGCTTTCATTAAAGTTGCAAAACAAACCTGCTCAAACCATGCTTAAAAAATCCCAAAATATGCACTGTTTCAGCGAATATTTTCCATCCTGGGGCCCTATTCTTCAATGAAATTTGCTAACATAGACCCCTGTGTCCAAGGGGAGCTAATGAGATTCTACATGGGATTCTAGCAGATCCCAGAACAGGAGTCTCTGGCCAAAGGTGAACTTTTTCAAAAAGCTGGAGGAAAATACCAGCCATTTTCTAGTTCTGTGAGAGTGAGGGGAAAAAAATTGAAAATTCACAGTCAAAAACATTATAATCACTTTTAGACAGGTTTTAGCAAACAACAACTGCAAAAGACTGAAGTTTTAAATTTGAAATTTTGCATCAGTATAGTTCAGCTTCTAACTGAGGAATAGTGAGTTGAATCAGTTTAAGTGGGAGCTATACTGAGCCCTAACTGTATTTGTTGGGTCTAAGAACTCTAACTCATTGCAGAGGTAGAAAAGAGGGGGGGTGGGAAGGGGCGAGGGAGGGCAATGCAGCATAAAGTTTTCCTGATAAAGTCAGAAATTTCCAATGACCAATACTGCTCCCACAATATTAATTCTGTCATGTTGCACACTCAATTTTAACTGAGCCTTGCTGCAAGTATGCATGTTTTCTAGTCTTCTGTCCTAGGTTCAGTGTAAACTTTAATATATTATTCTTTGTGATATAATTTATACAATAAAATGTAAAATGTACAGGATGTGAAACAGAGCTGAGTTATTACTCCCATTTATTACTGTTATTTGCTAACTGTTCACAGTGTGCTCACCCTGTAACTTTCTAATTTCCTGACTATTCCATATTTGACCTTGTAGACTTCAGTGGTCTTTGGATAAGGCCTTTAGTAAGCATCCAAGGTCTCTGAAAAAAGGTCCTTCCCTTTCTAATATATTGTCTCACTTGTTGACTAGCATGGCCTACTGCCAGTGTTATGAGAGTTTGCAATGCAAGCCCCCTGTTAATCTGTGATGGGCCAAACTCAAATGGTTTAGAGATTCAGTCTGGTTTTGATGAGATGGCACATTAAAATATACATACTTGTTATTACGGCACTTGGTGTAGCTACATTTGTCATGGGGAAACCTCCCCACCCTCTATGGTAGCAGCACGCTTTGTTGGAAAGGTTGGCAGCTCTACAAGGTCTTCTTTGAGTCAGGCTCCACTCCCTCAGCCCCAATGGCACATCCATCATATTTGGTTTTCCTTTCCAAAATATTTTTGACAAAGGTCACTTCCTGGTTTCACATGACTCTATGCTTTGTGAATTTATACTTGTACTGGCTGTGGGCCACATCCTCAGCTGGTGTAAATCTGCATAGTTCCATTGCCTTCAGTTGAGCCACACTGAGTTACACTAGCTGAGGATCTGACCCAGGAACTTCAAAAACAAGGGGGAATCGTTTTTGGTAGAGTGAAATAAGGTTAATGAGTTTCAAAAAACTGTATATTTTAACTGGAAAAACTAATGAAAAATCCCACCTCTATAGTGAGATGTGTCATTTTACAGAAATTAAGCTCTATGCTTTGCCATAATGAGATGGTTCTGAATGAACCATAGCAGCCTTTAAGCTGCTGATACATTTACAGGCTTTAGAAAATGATGTAGAGCAAAAAGAACCAAGAGTGCTGACTTCATCTGATACAACGGGGATCAAATGATGTCACCTTCAATAATCCTATTGAAGTACTCTCCTCTACATTCCAGTTTCTTTATATAATTGACCACCCTGAGCACCTTTTGGAAAAGTCTGTTCAAAGTTTATTCAAGACAGCATTTTGGTTAGATTTATAGTATTTTTCACTTGTTGGCCAAAAATGACATAATGGGTTTCGATATGCAGCTTTTAATATGGTGACACTGCCTTTAATTTAGCATAAGTGATTATATATGTTTGACTGTCAGATCACTGCATGTAGCTTTTGTGGCTGGGGGCTTGTTTTATCATAGAATTCTGCAGGACCTCTTCCAAACCAGAACTCCCATGTGTATAATTATATTGTATTTTCATTATATAAACTTAAAGGCTGAAAACATATGAAATGATTACGGGAATGTTCGTTCTCTACAACATCACCACTTACTTACAAGTTTATAACATAAACCAAGTGCTGTCATTAATGCATAGATAGAATAGGTATCCTTGTGATCCACAACATTGTAAGTCTGGAAGCTCCTTCAAAAGTGTTTCATCTGGGGTATTAGAGAGACAAGGTGGGTGAGGTAATATATTTTATTAGATCAACTTCTGTTGGTGAAAGAGACAAGCTTCTGAGCTACACAGAGTTCTTCTTCATCTAGGGTACAGAATATTTGCAGGGATCTGAAAAATGGGCTCATTTAAATTGTGCTCTTTCATCATATACGATGATCAATGTCCAGGCATGAAATATATATCAACATTTTTCCTGGATGATACATGTTACATGAAAGTAAGATGTCAAATAGAGCCTGCATCTGTCCAGCTAATAGGACCTTGGCAAACAAGTCAGAAATATTTTTAACAGAAGTTTTTTTTCACAGTGATATTTCCAGAAATTATATTACAGAGCTATTAGGGATTTGTTAGAGACCATATTCACCCTGTGGTACACAGTTTTAGCAAACCTACTTTGGTGCCTTATTCTGAAGTTCTCACATCGGCTCAGATCCTCAGCTGGTGCAAATCAGAATAACTCCATTGACTTCCGTGGATCTACCTTGATGTATACCCACTGAAGATCCAGTCCACTGGCTTCAAAGAGGTTGTCAGGAAGTAATTGAGATCATAACTTGGCCCAATACACATTAAGGTCTGGAGATCTGTAATACAATATCCTTTAAGAAAGAGGCTAAGTGATGTTTAATAGTAATTTAAATGTTAAACATATATATATTTAAATAATAACAGCATGGTAAAATTAACGGTGGATGTTACCTCTATGATGTAAGAAGGTGGCAACTGAATGAAAGCAATATGAATTCACCACTTAGCAGACTGACTATGCCTCCATGTATGTAAGCTGTTGCAAAGACCACATCAGCAATCAAGAGTGTTTGGTAATCGTGTGCAGAGATGCCATTCCCACCACACCACTCCTGCTGTTCTAATGCTTCATCACCATTTCATGGTGTTCTTACACTTTTTTCAATTTAAACGAGCTGTATTTCACTTCAGAAACTCAGATCAGCCATCAGTCAACTCTTTAAAAACCATATTCATAGATTTTAAGGGACACTTATGTGTCTAGGTTCTTATGTGGAACCATGGTATCTAAGCACTTCACAATAATTCAGTTAGTCCTCATGACACCATAGTCAAGTATTTTCTTCATTTTACAAATAGGAAACTGAAGTACAGCATAGATTAAATTATTTATCCATGTTACAGTAAACATGTGTGGTAGAGCCAGATATTGAACCCAAGACTTCTGAGTCCTAAACTAATGCCCTAGCCACTAGACGGTCCTTTTGACTATCTTCTTTGACTGTCCTTAGATTTGACTGTCCTTAGACAGGTCATAGATTTCACTCAGGAATTCATCTCTCTCTCTCTCTCTCCTTCTCTCTCTTTCTACGTGTGTATATATATATCCACAGACCAAGTCCACCATCAAAATAATCCAGGACCATCAGGAAAATGGAGTAAAAAAAAAGTAGATACTATTATATGAATTATCTAAGATAATCATTAAATCTTTCAAGGAGACACTACACAAGAGGGTAGTAAACAAAATCATCAGGCTAAGGCTGGCAATTTAAACCCACTGATTTACAAGTTTAAACAATTCTGACTGCACTGGTTGCGAGAATAGGTCAAGGAATAATAGCAATAACTCGCCTTATCATGATGTGTAGTGTTTGCGTGAATCTATTGTATTCTGTAAACCAATGACAAACAAAAGCTCATGAGGTGTGATTCTTCTCTCCCTCCTACTGCTGTAAATTGGGGTGAGTGTGTGGAAGTCAATGAGGTTACACTGGTGTAAATCTGATACAGATGAGAGGAGAATCAGATCTATGATCTGCAAAATGGGCTTAATTATGAACAGTTTATATAATTTAAATAAGTTAAAAATCACAATAAATGAGCTACACTATCTAAGTTTCTTAGTCACGTAAACTTAGCACTTCTTAGTCATCAAGGAAATCATTGAAGACTGTTTTTCAGACTCAATGTGGCAAATTCCTGCACAGCATTCTGAAAGTCCCAAGCCTGAGTCACTTCAAACTCAAATGCTCTTCATCAGAGTGACTTTAGGAGCTGATGAATCATTGTTGAGCACTCTGTATGTTTTCATAATCTTCACTTTAAGGAAAGTCCATTCAACATCTAAGCTAACAACCACTGGATAAGGGATCAGATGGAATGCAGTTTCTACATTTGGAAACACAGTGTGATGAATCTGTTCCTTAAGTGTGTTTATGTTTGAGGGAGTTTGTATGTATGCTATCTCCTCAATGGCATGTTAAACTCCACCCTCTGAGGAGAGGAGAGCAGGAGATCAGAGAAAAAATAAATAAAGAGTCCAAAGAGTAGAGAATGGCTTGAGAGATGGATGTCTGCAGAGTGAATGGATTTACATATTTTAAATGTGCAAGTTAACTTTGCAAGTTACCAAGTTTTAGTACAGTTGATGAGGGGCATGGATCTGCTTGTGACAGCAAAATAATGCAATATGCATCACAGTATCATTACCATCAATCAAATCTGTCTGCCTGGTGGGCATTGAGATGGTGAACCCTTTTGAGCAATATGTCTGCAGGGTGTCTAGCATGGTTTTCTGAGTTATTATTTTTATTATTGTTGTTTATTTATTTACTTATCATCTATCCTTCTATCCTCATTTCCAAAGTGCCTGTCACTGGTGTATGCAGGCACTGATGCTGATGCAATGATAGATTTGGCCTTTCCACATTGTCAGCAATAATACCTGCTACAGGTAAAGAGTCTGCACATGGACCCCAATTCAGCAAGGTACTTTAGCATATGCCTAATTTTAATAATGTGAAAACTTTAGATTAGGCACATGCCTTGGAGTATTTTGCTGAATCAGGGCTTAAAACTCCATTACTCAGAAGCTTTGTGAAGTCTCCATTTCCTATTGTACAGTGGTCTAGAGATGGATTAACTCATTTAAAGAAAATTTAAGAATCATCCTCAATTATCCCCCCAAACTCACACTGAACAATACCAAAAAGTGAGTTGTTGTTGTTATTTTCTTTTTACTTATGCATGTTCTGCACTTCCTGATTTTGGCAGGAATATTTCAGCATTAGTTATTATTGTGATATTTGATATTTCCATTCAGATCAGAAAGAGGAAATACAGGGAGGGGGAGGGGAGCTGTGGGGGAGGGTTGGTAGAGGAAGAAAAGCTATTCTCATGAGACTTTTAATACAAACTTCTAGATAAAATAGGTGCAAATACACCTGGAGAATATCTGAACAGAGCCATGAAAGGCCCCATCATTTTACAGTACAAGGCCTTAAGTGAATCTGCATATACTGAACACTATGTGGTTTCTTGCATCATTCAGCACAGCTGATGCTGACAGACAACTCTTAGCTGCTGAACAAACTGAATAAATCAAAGGGATAGGAGTCAACAGCTAACTTCCCTTCATGATTCAGTGATATACGAAAGATACTGACTATATAGCTTTGCAACACATTATTATGGCTTTGTGAATTTGAGACATACAGTATGCTCTGTCACGTGTTGGTTGTCATCAATCCAAGATTTTAATTCTGAACTTTTCCAAGAAACCAGTAGCAATATTTTCTAGACCTGGCCAGCTATAATGCTTGGCCAGAGCTATGGGAATGAAATGTCAAAGCAGTCTGTCTATGATTGAGAATGCTTTCATGCGTCTCCACCTGCTGGTTGGCATTTCACTAATTGCAGTAGCCCATAGAGATGACAGCATACTTTCTGAAGTAAAGAATTTTCATGGAAAGCTTAGTTCTGCCTTATTAGAAGATGAGTAAATAAGCTTGATATGAGGGATTTTTTTCTAACACATCAAGGAGAGAATCTTCCGACAATACAAATAATAAGTAGAAAACTACTGGAATTCTCAAGTCAAGCCTTAGAACTTTTGATGCCACAAATGCAGCACCTCCTGTGGGATAATGAGCAATCAGAGAAATTTCAAGAAGGAGTTTAACTAACAGCATGAATGTTTTAGGGTTTCACTTCACTACAAATAATAGGTGCCAAGAAAGTTACATGCTCTCTCACCAACACAAGTAGGCAGGGAGATTATTATTATATAGAATGTACAAGCACAGGCAGTGAGAGGCCCAAAACTTAGCTTCTGTCTGGTCAGCAAAATGCAGGCAGGCAGCTGTTTCGGATTGAAGGGAACATAAATGATTAATGACTTCTATGCTTTAGAGAAATGAGCCCACAGGACATGTTTCTTCTAACTTGCTGTCCCAAATGACCATTTCTTTCTAGTACCCCTGTGACTGTCTTTGGAGATGCTCAGTGTTCTGTCTTGAACTTCCCTTTGGAAACCGACTGGATCAGATCTGGAGCCACACGTATACCAGCTGAGAATTTGGCCCACTGTTTGTATAGACCTTCAATTAATGCAGACCCCTGAGCACAACATTTTATGTTACATGAACTCTGTACTGTATCAATGTTAGTACATCTAGTCAGGGGCGGCTCTAGAAATCGGGCTGCCCCAAGCAGCGCGGAGCGCTGCGCCGCCCTTCCCCGGTCCCGCGGCGGGTCCCCTCTTCCCGCGGCTCCGGTTGAGCTCCTGCCGGCATGCCTGCGGCAGGTCCACCGGAGCCCGGGACGAGCGGACCTGCCGCAGTTATGCCTGCGGGAGCTCAACCGGAGCCGCGGGAAGACGGGACCCGCCGCAGTCATGCCTGCGGCAGGTCCGCCCGTCCCGGGCTCCGGTGGACCTCCCGCAGGCATGCCGGCGGGAGCTCCACCGGAGCCAAATGCCGCCCCCCCGGGAAACGGCCGCCCCAAGCTCCTGCTTGGCGCGCTGGTGTCTAGAGCCGCCCCTGCATCTAGTGCTCAGATACTACTGTGATGAGTACAGTACAAAAATCGATATGGATTAGAATCTGTGTTGTCTTTCTGTCCTCTTTTTTTTCAGGCTGAGTTATACAATCTGAAAAACAGGGACTGTGCTCAGGAACAGAAACAATACAAGGAAAAAATCCTCCCCTCTTAGCCCTGGTCTACACTGGGGGAGGGGGAATCAATCTAAGTTATGCAACTTCAGCTACGTGAATAACATAACTGAAGTCGACATACTTAGATCGACTTATTGTGGTGTCTTCATCACGGTGAAGTCGACTGCTGCCGCTCCCCCATCAACTCTGCCTGTGCCTCTCATGGCACTGGAGTACAGGAGTCGATGGGAGAGGGCTTGGGGGTCGATTTATCATGTCTATCCAGTGGGTAGTGTAGACATACCCTTAGTAATGTCAAAGATCAGCACTGATGATTGCTACCTTGCAGTGATATGCATTTTCTGTAATAGCTTTTTGTTGTCCTACCCAAACTGCTAAATCTACCATCTGTATTTGATGTGTAATTTCATTTACTTTGCTGGCTTTTCTGTGGTCAGTTGCTGAGAGCAGAAAGTGGGAGAGGCAAAAAGGAGAGTGGGGAAGAAAAAGGGCAACATGGAGAAAATAAAAATAAAGGCTGTACATAATGCAGAAAATAATGTATACTAAATTGTTAGTATTTTTAATACAACTTTTTTGTTTTGTTACAATAGTATTAATCAAGGTGGGTCAAATTCTACTCTGAGTTGATTTAACTATTATTTTGGATTTATGTTTATAAAAATGAGAACAGAATTTGAGAACTCGGTTACCCACATCCTCTATAATGTGCACAACATTGACAAACATTACAAAATGAATGCTTACTACACCAGAGTATTCACCTTCCCTGGAATGTCTGTAATATGCCCTATTGTTAAAATGGAAAATAATGTGAACAATGTGGCAATTACAGCAAATGGTCCCCTGCACATCCTTTTTAGCTTAATAAACACTTTTATTTCATATTTATGCAGTTAGCACTACTGGCAGTGACATAGTCAATTACTGTTAGCACTAGCGATCTAACTAAATTGGCCAGCTACGTGAATTCTAAACCAAAAAGATAGCTAAGATAATTTAGAAGGTGTATGAGTTTAATACCTCCTGGATGTTTCTAATACCTTGGCTAATACTTAGCTGTACTAAAATACTGACTTAGAGAGAGTTCTCATAAGACACAGCAGGTTTGGAAGATGATATTTCCTTGTCTACAAGTATATCACTATGAAATCTTCAAGTCATCTTTTCAACACAGGAAGTTATCTGTTACCTGGTACAACAATGTGCTCCTGAACAAAATTAATCTGATTTCTGATGATATTTAAGAACTAGCCACATGAAGAATTATTTTAACTAAGCCTATATTAAATATCTGAATATTTTTGTATAAACTGATGCAAACTAAGCGTAACTTTTGTATGTTTGAACTTGATGTTTTATTTTTTTCGTATGTCACTTATGCCCATTCTAGGAGTAAAGGTCAGTTCAAAGCAAGTGTGTTTCTCTTTCTATATATATTTATATGTCTGCCTTAGATCCTCAAAGCAGACAAACCAGTGTTGACATTGTTCAAAGTTCAGAGTACAAAACTGGGATATATACCTAAACACACCTATACAATTTTTCACACAATACTGCACTTGAAAGGATAAATTTAGCTCTTAGTTCAATTCATATTGCTGAGAGCAGAATTTGGTCCAGTAAGCCTGATTCTCCTCTAATTTAGATTATTTTTAAAACTAGTGTAAGTCCAATGGAAGTAGTATAAATCAACTTCTGGGTAGCTGCACCATTTTACATCAGCTGATGATCTGGCCTATTTTTGTCAGTGGAGTTACTCCAGATTTACAGAAGTATAAATGAAAGGAGAATTTAGCTCACTGTCTTTAAGTCTGCTAGTCTTTGTGTAAATGGATACAAGTCAAGATAAATCATGTTTAGTAAAATGATCCTCATAAATGATACAGTTTGAAAATTGAGCTGCAATTTTAATAAGTTCTCAAATGTATTAATACCTTTTTCTGGTGTACAGTCTTCAGATGACAGGAAACTACTTCCTTAACATTTCCAATTTACATCCCAAAAAATCTACACTCCTGCTTTCTAACAGCTTTTATTTCCACTAAGTTAACCTTCAGAAAGTACATAGGCAAAGAAAAAGGGAACATCCATTGCAAATGGAGCCAGGTCCTGAGTCTGTAATAAAGTCTATGCAGGCAGACCTTCCACTCACATGGAGTCTCAGTCGGTCAATAGGGTTCTGCACAGAGATAAGATTCGTGTAGATCTGACTGCAGAATCACTCTCCTTAATCAATGTGGCCCATTTTAATATCTATATCTGACATGGCAAATGGGAGAAAGAGGCATTTGAATGTGTATACAGTCATTAGGGCTTGTCTGCACAAAAAAATGTTGTATGGCTTTAATTATAGTGGTATAGTTAAAGCAATACACCCTTCCCCACCACTCCTCAGTCCATGGATACAGCTTTATACTAGTATTGCTATTCCCAAATGGGAAAGGGAATAATTCAGACTGGTATAATGCATATTTATAACCAATATAACTAGGCTTGTACTGGAATAACCACTTTGGTAAAAAATCAGTCCCCTAACCAAAATAATTATACCAATACAAAAGCTATGCATAGCTCAGGGTTTATTCTACATCCTATCTTTTATTTATTTGCACAAATGAAAACTTTTACAAAAATTGAATTGCCTACTGTCCATACTACCCTGTGCTGTGATGCAGCTTGATCACAATTTCGCATGGCAGACTGGGATGGGAAACATGCAGGAAACTACCAGATGTTGCAGGGGTTAGTGGACCAGCTGGTAGAAATCTTCCCTCTGAGGGCCTGATCCAAGGCCCATTCAAGTCACTAGCACAGTGAGATCCATTTCATAGGAGGCAAGAGATCTCAGTTCTCTTCCTACCTGTGCCGTTTGTGTGTTGTGTGACCTAGGGCAAGTTACTTCACCTCTGTTTCTCTGCCACCTTTTATCTGTCTTATCTATTTAGATTGAAAATTATGTGTGGCAGGTAAGTGAGTGTACAGTGCCTAGCACAATGATTCTATGATCTTGATTGGGGCTTCTAGCTGCTACAGTAATACAAATAAAAAATAATAATCAATGGAAAGGCTTCAGTTGACTTTAATGCATGCTGGATCAGGCTTTGAATCTGTAGAGAACTTATTCCCAATAGTCTATCTATTGGAGAAGTACATCAAATACATGCTGGTATCTTGCTTGTACCAAAAAAAATTACATTTTTTTCTAAACTGATCTAACACTGCAGAGCATGAGGCAGCCGAATATTTTGGCGATATCTAATAATTAAAAATAATAATCCAAAAGACCTAATTCCCACCCTCAGCCCCTCCTGAGGATGTGTGTAACTCTTATTGTCTTCAAGAAAAGTTATTTGTGTTTTGCAGAGGGAGAAACAGGCCTCAAAATCACGTTACCAATGTTAGGTTCAGAGGAAACACTAATTAGTGCTTTTGTTTTAGCAACAAAATAAATTATTGGTTCTAACTCCTATTCTTGCTCCTGGGTAAAATAGCAAACTGCTACCATGGAAAATAAAATGTAGTTCCTCAGGCCTGTATTACAATGGATCAAGGCCATGGGAAATCCGTTGCCTAAAGGGCACTTCAGATGTATGTGATGAATGGTACACTGGCCTGATGGTGACCATATTTAATCATGTGGAAATCAGTGACAACTGAGTAGAAAAATCAGAACAACATATCATTTCTCCACAGGGAAAAAAACCAACAAGCAGCCCGATGATTATCCAATATTCCAATATTAACTTGGATCTAACTCAGAAAAATTAATAGGCCAAATTATAGTCATTTATACCTGTGCAAGGCATCTACCTGTGCAAAGTGGTTGCAAAGGAAACATTAATGAGTGGATATGTAAATGACTATTCAAGGAGCAGGCACTCATATAAAGTTAGATTGTGTCCTTATCTCACTTGGCCAAACAGAATAAAGGGAAGAAGTTTCCCAGTTTCCCTTGTTCTGAGTCCACCTGCGAGTAGGTGAGCAGAGAAGGGATAGGGAGAAGTGAAAAGTGGGCACAGCCTTTCAAGCACAAGAAGAGAAATAAAATGCACTCTATAAGTATAAATGCTGAGGTAACTGACTTCTGCACTGAAGTAAGGAAGAACCATGGAAGGAATTGTGGCTCTCTGAGTCATAGTTCCTTCTTGGAGCTTCTCCTAGATTAGTGCAGTAGTACCATTCGTTAGGGCTGAAATTAAGGCTTAAGATAGCCCATGCACTGGAAGAAGAAGAAGAAGCGGATAAATAAATAGATACATACACCTCTACCCTGATATAACGCTGTCCTCGGGAGCCAAAAAATCTTACCGAGTTATAGGTGAAACCGCGTTATATCGAACTTGCTTTGATCCACCGGAGTGTGCAGCCCCGCCCCCCTGGAGCACTGCTTTACCACATTATATCCAAATTTGTGTTATATCGGGTCGTGTTATATCGGGGTAGAGGTGTACATACATACATACAAGACAGTGGAGAATCATGCCCAATATCTCTACATTCCAGATCTATATATAACCGAACAAGTAAAAATCTGTTTTTGGAAACAGTACAACAATTTGTTCCCTACCCCCTTTCAACATCATACTCAGAAGAAACGGAGCCAGTTCTCTCTAACCAATATACTGTATGTGGAATCACATTAAACACATTCTGATCTACAGCCAGAAAATGAAGAATTCCCGACTGCCACACCTAGAGACCATTGAGTAGTTTATATTTGCACTTTGAAATACAGCACTTGTTTAAAATCATACAATGTATCCTTGGGAAAAAAACAGCAACAAGTTACAACATAGAAGTTCTGTTAGATTAGAAGGCCAGAATAAATAAGATCCAATGAGTTGTGGGATGACTAGAGGTATACTATAAGATCTCATCTTAAAAAATAACATGAAGGTGATACATTGCAGATGAAACATTAATGAAAAAAACAACAACATGCCAAGCTTCTAATTTGAGAAGTTATTTCAAATAAAATAGGCTTGGGCATGCTGAATGTAAGAACTTTGATATGGAAACATAGGCGCCGACTCTGTGGGTGCTCCGGGGCTGGAGCACCCACGGGGAAAAATTAGCAGCCAGCGGCACTCAAGCTCTCCTCTCCTCTTCCTTCTTCTTACCCTCTGAGCATGCAGCGTCCCCGCTCCCTTCCTGCTTCCCCCCGCCCCCCCCTCCACACCTAACAGCTGTTTAGCGGCACTTAGGACTTTCTGGGAGGGAGGGGGAGGACCAGGGACTCAGCGCGCTCGGGGAGGAGGTGGAGAAGTGGCGGGGAAGGGGCAGGGACTTGGGAGAAGGGGTGTAATGGGGGTGGGAAGAGGGTGGGGACTTTGGGGAAGGAGTGGAATGGGGGCAGGGTGAGGGCGGTGCAGTGGCAGGAAGACGCGGGGCAGGAGCGGTGGGGGGGGGGGAGTTGAGCACCCACCAGGCAGAGGGGAAGTCAGTGCTTCTGTATGGAAATACAATTATAGTTAGTGAGATTAGTTGGAAATATATTTATGGACAGTTTATATGTTGAGCTGAATCATCTCATGGAGAAAAGTGAATAAGGATTAGGAGGAAAATATACAAACTGTTAAAAAGAGTTTTGTTCAAATATCCTTTGCACTTATATTCTTGCCAGATTTTCTAATCCTCAACGGAGATTTTTTAAAATAAAGTCAGTGTTTTGTTATGAAAATTTACCTCAAATTATTCCAAAAAGTTTTAAAAAGTAAGGCCAAGATTTTTAAAAGTGACTAGTGATTTTGGGTGCACCCATTTTTGGATGGCCAACAAAATACCTTAAAGGAACCTGATTTTCACAAGGTGATGAGCTGCCCACAGTCTGAAAATCAGACTCAGGGCTTAAATTCTCAGAGACTATTTCCCTGAGCCCCCCATGAGTCCTCCCATTTAGGGCTCCAGGTGCCAGCTGCAGGGGAGCGGGTGCCAGGGCTTAACCCCAGGATGGAGGGTGCTGGAGCTTTAGCCCTGTGGGGGAGGGGGAGAGAGACATGGTGGGGCTTGGGGTTTCAGCCCTGCAGGATGCATCAAGGCTTGGAGCTTCAGCCCCTTGGGGAGCACTGAGACCTGGGGCTTCAGCCCAGTGGGGCACACTGGGGTTCAGGGCTTCGGCCCCATGGGAAGCACCAGGGCTCCCGCAGGTTTGAAAATATTTACCAGAGCTCTGCTCCGGATGACTCCAACAGAATTTAAATCCTGATCAGGCTCCTTTAAGTGTCTCAAGTTGACACCCAAAAGCTGAGGCAACCCAAATGACTAGTCACTTTGGAAAATCTTGGCCTAAGATCCTGACTAAAGAGAGCTTCATTCATAACAATAAAATCAACATTCATAAGAGCACTGTCTTGAAAACAGTAGGCCAAATTATGCTCTTGATTACATCATATTACTTCAATGGTTTACACGCAGAATTTGGCCTGTGATTGTTACCTTCAATGCATTTTCTTCTTATCCACAGAAGTCTCCCATTACATTATTGCCAATGGGCATTTAAGTCATTATTGTACACTACATGTGAGTTACAAGTGCAAGTGCTATGGAAATTAAACTCCTTGACCTGTTCACATATTTTTCTCTTTGAAGTCAGTTTGAATAGACATCTTTGACTGGAACATAGTTTCAGTCTTAGATTTGCAAGCTGGCATGCCAGCCACAACATCGCATGAAAACTCCTTAGAGCTCTTTGTTGGTCTTTCTGAATTACAGTGAGGTAAAATATCCACAATCACATTTTCACTATGTTCAGATGAAATGTATTTTGAGAAACAGAAAAAGAGTGACAACATTCCCTGTTAATACCGGGGGATACAAAGTACAGCACTTAGTATATAATCAGAGCCGGTTTCAACATTCCCATGGAAAATATGTTTCACTCAATTTTCTCCCACCTCCCCTTTTTTTCAACCAGCTCTATATTTGCACACAGCAGGCCAAATTCACTATTAGCATAAATGTGTGCAACATGTTGCACACACACACACACATACACACACACACACACTCAATGATATAGGGATCAGGCATCTACGTCTCATTAGTGTTTCTGAAGGTCTTCTCCATTTTTTGGAAAACCATTAGCTGAGTTATCACATTTTTCTAACATAGAGGACTCTGTGCTTTCAGCCAGGAGACTTCCTAAGAGTGGGAAAAACTGATTATTAGAATCTAAGCCATATGTTATCCGCTAATCTGCATCGCCATGTCATTTCACAATATAGCTCTTAAAGCTGCCAGAATTCAGGTGAATAGTTCTTCCAGAATTGCAAAATAAGTACTTAGCCAGATTATACACCCACTTTATTTAAAGAAAGATTTTGTTTCAGCCAAGAGACTACTTGGGAGAAGTTATTATTTTGTTCCTTGATCAGTTATTTGTGGAATTGCATGGCTAGTCAAATAGCTTTCAATGTGAGAAAGAGTCAGAAAATTATGTTATGGCTAAAATCCAGTAAAATGGCACGGATATTGAATTGGTCTCACTTGAAGAATTCAATATCTACTCTAGGACTGATACACATTAATATTTTGCCGTTAACATTGTGGCAAAGCAATAACAAAATTATTGTTATGAAGCAACTGCTAGTCACTTCATAGTTAAGGTTGAATTAACAATAGATTGTATTTCAAGTGAAATTTAAAATCTCCCCAAAATCCATATATATAGTCAGATTGGCTTAAAAACTAGCATACCATTTCAGGGCTTGGGGTGGAATTTGTGGTGCAAATTTAAGATCATTTGGTCAAGGGGTCCCAAGGTATAGCCCCCTCACCAACACCTTCAACTTTGTTATAACTTTTTTGTTCAAAGAGAAGGTAAAATCTTTGAGCAATATCCACATTTAATTTATATCATTGGATTGCCTCTGCTAAGATCTAGGATGGAATCCTGGCCCCATTAAAGCCAGCTGGACTTTTGTCATTGACTTCAATGGTGACAGGTTTCACCCCAGTGTCCAATACAAAAACAAGCAATGCAGACACATATATAAAAAGTTATTACATTTCTTTTTTGTTCTGTGGAGTGTTGTACCAGATCACTTCACAAAATACCAGCACTGCACAGGCTCTTGGATAGAAATGGTGGAGAAAAAGAAAGAGAGAATCACATTAACTGTGCATTTTCAGGCGTATGTAGTGTTGTTGTAGCCTTGTTGGTCCCAGAAGAAGAGCTGAAAAGCTTGTATCTCTCACCAACAGAAGTTGGTCCAACAAAAGATATTATCCCACCCACTTTGTCTCTCTCCTTTCCTGGTTTGTAATTTGACTTTTTTCTTGTAATAGTAGCATTCATTGGGGGATGTCTTATCTTAACATTTCTTTGCTTTCTAATGTTTGAGTTGGTCCCAAATTCTGATTTGTTTATATTAATCTGTTTGCCTCTTAAATGCATGAATGTAGTTGGTGTAACTGAATGACTAATGTTTTATTATCACCAGGATGGGTGGATTTGTTACCTTTTTGTATTATAGTTTTCATTTTACTAATTGCAAGTGCAGTACAGTTTCTGATCTCCTAGAAGGATAGAATAACAAAGTCCATTTATAACAGATTTATCTTTAGAATATATTTGATCCCCCATCTGCCTGTGTTAGAAGCCTTTTGAGGGCATTGCAACAGATAGCTTAGGATGTTGGTAGATCTGCAGGCCAGTAGGTCTGTGGGCTCTGGCCCATATTATACCACACCGAGTTGCCAAGCTTGTATGGCTTTGAGTTTATTTCATGTTAAGAACAGAAAGCCATAATTTTGATGTCTTTCAAATAATACTTGCCCTGCCAATCTTGCAAATGCATAATATATGGAGGAGTCTTTTCCGAAGATTTATTGAGATGTCCAACAAGTTTATAAAGATGCATAGTTTAGATCTTTGCATTCAGAGATCTCAAAGCACTTTACATAGGAGAATAAGTAATGTTAATTTCATTTTATAATTAGAAAAACAGAGAAACTTGATCAAGGTTACACAGTAGGCCAGTGTCCAAGCCAACGGCTGCACTTCCAATCTAGAGCCCTAGCCACTGGACCACAATGCCTCCTATAAAACATGACACTCACCTTTACTCTCCCCAGCTCCTGGGCTGGTTGTTTGTCAGGGAAGTCCTCAGCATAACCAAGAGCAGCCTGAAGGCTGAAAGCTGCCAATGACCCATATGCTGAAGAAGGCAGGGAGAGAAGGAATGTGGAAACTCCTGTAAACAACTCTGACACTGGAAGATCCCACAACATAAATGTAATTCTCCTGTGGCAAAATAAGTTGGCTTTAAGACCTGATGTGTGGCCACCACAAACTGAGAATTCATGGACAGAAGGATACAACAAGGAACAGAATCCCTGCCCTGTAGATTTTACAATCTAGGTGCATGAGTGGGTATAATACAATACAAATTAGCTGGGAAGGTCTCATCATGGAAAATGTAATTTGGCGCGAAGCCATGGTAACTGAAATGCTTCCCAGGAAAGTAGCATTTTAGGGTATCTTTGTAGGAGGAGACAAGGTGGCAATTGTAACATACAATTAATCCAGTGTGTAGGCTATTGCTGGAGCTAAGGGAGCCTGTTGTTTCCCTGGCAGTGAAAGTTTTGAAGTGATCTATACACAGTCTATTTTTCCAAACACCTCTGTTCTTGAATATGCTTAGCCTTAGAGCTGAAGAAAGGTTTGCATGGAACTCTTAAATCACCTGAAAGTAGTCAGTCAATTGTAGGCACTCAGGACATTCATTGCATGATTGAGGCCCTTATCTATTGTTTTTTAAATGACATTTGTTATTATTGAAAAGTCACATGTTTAATATGGGTTGGGTGGATAGGACACACAGTATTATCAATAGTCAGGGGACCTCTAAATCCAACACATGCCTTTGTCTTCAAGAAAGGGCAAAAAGCATAAGGGATGGGAGAGGGATAGCTCAGTGGTTTGAGCATTGGCCTGCTAAACCCAGGGGTTGTGAGTTCAATCCTTGAGGAAGCCACTTAGGGATCTGGGGAAAAAATTGGTCCTGCTAGTGAAGGCAGGGGGCTGGACTCAATGACCTTTCAAGGTCCCTTCCAGTTCTAGGAGATTGGTATATCTCCAATTACTTTTTTTTAAAGAATTAATGTAATGTAAAAATGATCAGATCCCAGATTTTTTAATACATGAGAAGACTTTCAAAGAAAGAGACATTTGTGCTACAGTAAACAGGAAGGGGCCTTATCTGGGACTCTGCTGATCTATGTTCAATCCTTGGCTCTGCCACAGAATTCCTGGGTGATTTGGGGCAAATTACATAAATTCTTCTGTGTCTCTGTTACCTATCTGTAAAATGGAGATAATAAGTAATACTTCCTTTCTCTCAGCCTTTCTTTGACCTATTTAGAAATGAGCACATCTGGGCAAGAGCTGTCTCTTACTGTGTGTATGTACTGTGCCCAACACAGCTGGCCCCCCAGTCTCAGCTGGAGCCACTGTATTACAAAGAATACGTAATAGTTAATATATAATGATTTAATTAATAACAACACTCTCAATAAAAATCAATGGACAGATATTAATCTGGTGTAAATCAGCTTAACTTCACTGACTGACCCATTGTTTCTAAACTTTAGTGCCTGTGAAAATATCATCAGTTCACAAGGAGGCTGTCAACGTAGGTGACATTTTCTATTTCTTACTGTGCATCGAGGAGCAGAGATTCCTTGGCACCTAGAATTTAACTGACCAGTATTTCTCCTTCAAATCTATATTTTTTAACATACACTAGACCAAAATGTATGAAACTGCATGGTCAGATCAAGATACCTTTTACTCTTATTGAAACTGAACTTTTTAGAATCAGTGAAGATGTAGATGGATGTAATACAACTGAATGGCTTCAGGAAGGGTCCTCTAACTATGAGGGACATGTTGGCCAAAAGCTGAATCACTCTCTTAGCTCCCCATTTCCCTCACTTATCTCACACTGTCAAAGAAATTACAAGTGGGCCTTCCTAGAGAAAATGATACCATGAAGACAGTGACATATTTATTGCAAACACTTCTATAGGGCCTGATTCTGCTCCCATTGAACTCCAAGGGAATCTTTCCCTTGATTTCAAAGGACATTGGATCTAGACTTTAGGGCACAGTCAGCTAAGCTGCTGAGCACCTCCTGTGAAGTTCTGAGTACCCTTAGCCCTCACAGTTGTCACTTTACAGGACATACTCAGCAACTCACAGTTCTGAGCCCTGATTGTACTTAGACCCTTTTCAGCTTAGTTCAGAAGGGTCACCAAGGTGTTTAATCACCAGACAATGCTAAATACTAACACTGTTTTCCACAATGCTGTCAACTAGGCAGAAAGAATATCAAAGCTCATCTGAGAGGGTAGATCATTGTAATATTTAACTGAAAGTAAATTATGTGTTCCCCGGCAACTTCCCAATTTGGTGTTGCATCAAAGTTATATATTTTTTATAGAATTTGATGCATTTTTCCTCTCCAAAAGCACTCAGCAACCTAAAGGCACAAAGAGACATCAGAAGTCTTTCATGCAGATATTCAGAGTAAATGAAACCTTTTTTCAGTGTGGTTGCCTTTGTAATAACAGTCTTCTTATTTGTTGGATACTTATGTAACATAAGATGAAAAGGCATTTTATAGCCTTCTGGCAAGGGGACTGAAAATTAACAGCATACCTGTGGCTGCCCCAAGCCAGGGAGGGAGTCATTTTCAGGCCATGGGAAAACTCCAGCTTTGCATCCTTCATTCCTACTTACTTACTGGTTTTCAATATTTCCATAGACCTATTTTTCATAAGACATCATGCTAATAAATAATAACAATAACAATAATAATAATAATAATAATAAGTAATGGGTTTTGATGAAAGAACAGGAGAGCAAACTGGTAACTGATTACTACAATCCATTAATGTTTTCCCTAAGAATTCTTAGAGTTTTGTTTTATATTTTCATGCCTTGTCATGCTTTCAAACCACTTACAGTCAATTGATCTTTCTATGCAAATGCTTTTAACTGAGACTGATTACCTCTGGCAGTGTAAACAAAAAGATGTGCTACACGCCCAAACATATGTAATCTTCTTCCTCCCTGTGTTACTATAGGCCATATCCTGCCGTCAATCCACATGCAGAGCTCCCAGTGAAGTCAAAGGGAGTTTTGCAAAATGATTGATGGCAGTGGATATGGTCCTTAATACAAAATCCCTATTAATATGCAAAAGAAAAGGCACAAAAGGATAAATGATTTGAATTCTGCTCTTATCTGCACTGGTTTCACAGCAGTGTAACTCCACTGATTTAAATATTTACTCCTTGGATCCAGTGACTATGATGGGCTTTGGATCTGGCCTTTAAATCAATGTGAGTGAAATCAGATTTAACCCCAGTGTGCTTGACCACAGTCAAGCTCTCCCAAAAGAACATAAACATAAGAAAGGCCATACTGGGTCAGGCCAAAGGTCCATCCAGCCCAGTATCCTGTCTACCAATAGTGGACAATGCCAGGTGCCCCAGAGGGAGTGAACCTAACAGGCAACGATCAAGTGATCTCTCTCCTGCCATCTATCTCCACCCTCTGACAAACAGAGACTAGGGACACCATTCCTTACCCATCCTGGCTAAGAGCCATTAATAGACTTAACCTCCATGAATTTATCTAGTTCTCTTTTAAACCCTGTTATAGTCCTAGCCTTCACAACCTCCTCAGGCAAGGAGTTCCACAAGTTGATTGTGCACTGTATGAAGAACTTTCTTTTATTTGTTTTAAACCTGCTGCCCATTAATTTCATTTGATGGCCTCTAGTTCTTATAGTATGGGAACAAGTAAATAATTTTTCCTTATTCACTTTCTCCACACCACTCATAATTTTATATACCTCTACCATATCCCCCCTTAGTCTCCTCTTTTCCAAGCTGAAAAGTCCTAGTCTTTTTAATCTCTCCTCATATGGGACCCATTCCAAACTCCATCATTTTAGTTGCCCTTCTCTGAATCTTTCCTAATGCCAGTATATCTTTTTTGAGATGAGGAGACCACATCTGTACGCAGTATTCAAGATGTGGACGTACCATGGATTTATATAAGGGCAATAAGATATTCTCTGACTTATTCTCTATCCCTTTTTGAATGATTCCTAACATCCTGTTTGCTTTTTTGACTGCCGCTGCACACTGCATGGACGTCTTCAGAGAACTATCCGTGATGACTCCAAGTTCTCTTTCCTGATTAGTTGTAGCTAAATTAGCCTCCATCATATTGTATATATAGTTGGGATTATTTTTCCAAGGTGCATTACTTTAGATTTATCCACATTAAATTTCATTTGCCATTTTGTTTCTAAATCACTTTGTTTTGTGAGATCTTTATGAAGTTCTTCACAGTCTGCTTTGGTCTTAACTATCTTGAGCAGTTTAGTATCATCTGCAAACTTTGCCACCTCACTGTTTACCCCTTTCTCCAGATCATTTATGAATAAATTGAATAGGATTGGTCCTAGGACTGACCCTTGGGGAACACCACTAGTTGCCCCCTCCATTCTGAGAATTTACCATTTATTCCTACCCTTTGTTCCCTGTCTTTTAACCAATTCTCAGTCCATGAAAGGATCTTCCCTTTTATCCCATGACAACTTAATTTATGTAAGAGCCTTTGGTGAGAGACCTTGTCAAAGGCTTTCTGGAAATCAAAGTATCCTATATCCACTGGATCCCTCTTGTCCACATGTTTGTTGACCCCTTCAAAGAACTCTAATAGATTAGTAAAACACGATTTCCCTTTAACAGAATCCATGTTGACTTTTGCCCAACAATTTATGTTCTTCTATGTGTCTGACAATTTTATTCTTTACTATTGTTTCAACTAATTTGCCCAGTACTGATGTTAGACTTACTGGTCTGTAATTGCCGGGATCACCCCTAGAGCTCTTTTAAAATATTGGCGTTACATTAGCTAACTTCCAGTCATTGGGTACCGAAGCCGATTTAAAGGACAGGTTACAAACCTTAGTTAATAGTTCCGCAACTTCACATTTGAGTTCTTTCAGAACTCTTGGGTGAATGCCATCTGGTCCCGGTGACTTGTTAATGTTGAGTTTATCAATTAATTCCAAAACCTCCTCTAGTGACACTTCAATCTGTGACAATTCCTCAGATTTGTCACCTACAAGGGACGGCTCAGGTTTGGGAATTTTCCTAACATCCTCAGCCCTGAAGACTGAAGCAAAGAATTCATTTAGTTTCTCCACAATTACTTTATCATCTTTAAGCGCTCCTTTTGTATCTCGATCATCCAGGGGCCCCACTGATTGTTTAGCAGGCTTCCTGCTTCTGATGTACTTAAAAAACATTTTGTTATTACCTTTGGAGTTTTTGGCTAGCTGTTCTTCAAACTCCTTTTTGGCTTTTCTTATTACATTTTTACACTTAATTTGGCAGTGTTTATGCGCCTTTCCATTTACCTCACTAGGATTTGACTTCCACCTTTTAAAAGATGCCTTTTTAACTCTCACTGCCTCCTTTAAATGGTTGTTAAGACACAGTGGCTCTTTTTTAGTTCTTTTACTGTGTTTTTTAATTTGGGGTATACATTTAAGTTGGGCCTCTATTATGGTGTCTTTGAAAAGTGTCCATACAGCTTGCAGGGATTTCACTCTAGTCACTGTACCTTTTAATTTCTGTTTAACTAACCTTCTCATTTTTGCATAGTTCCCCTTTCTGAAATTAAATGTCACAGTGTTGGGCTGTTGAGGTGTTCTTCCCACCACAGCAATGTTAAATGTTATTATATTATGGTCACTATTTCCAAGTGATCCTGTTATAGTTACCTCTTGTACCAGACCCTGCGCTCCACTCAGGACTAAATTGAGAATTGCCTCTCCCCTTGTGGGTTCCTGTAGCAGCTGCTCCAAGAAGCAGTTATTTAAAGAATTGAGAAATTTTGTCTCTGCATTTCATCCTGAGGTGACATATACCCAGTCAATATGGGGATAATTGAAATCCCCCACTATTACTGAGTTTTTAATTTTGATAGCATCTCTAATCTCCCTTAGCATTTCATCGTCACTATCACTATCTTGGTCAGGTGGTCGATAATAGATCCCTACTGTTATATTCTTAAAAGAGCATGGAATTACTATCCATAGAGATTCTATGGAACATGTGGATTCATTTAAGATTTTTACTTCATTTGATTCTACATTTTCTTTCACATATAGTGCCAATATAGTTAAGGTTGTAAAATCATTTCTGCATTTGCTAATTATGCACAGAATATTACTCTTGCTTTGACTATTTATCTCCCACGCCCCCTGTCCAGTTCAAATCTGGATTGCCTTGATATTCTGTTGTAATATCTGATATAGTGAAAATCAATTTGAAAGCTATTTTAAATGATAATGTTCTTACAGCTTATTTGTATATTACTTTTCTTCTGGAAAGATCCCTTAAAGAAGCCCACTTAGGGCCAGATTATGCCATTCTCATTCACATTCAGTGTCAGGGTGGCACAGTCTAGCCCTTTAAACTGCATGCAGGGCATTCCTTCATGCACTATGAAATAAACCACTAAGATTAAGGCTTAAGCAGGCTAAATGTTTATTTGTGCACATCAGCACTAAACACCTGAAGTGGTGAATACAGTATCCAGTAGAATCTATGCAGTGAAATGTAAATATCCCAGTTAGAATTCTGCCAGGGCAAACACCCCCCACTTTTTACAGAAAGGTCTCATGAGCTCTTTAATGACCCCAGCTGACCAAGACCTCAGCTTCATGGCTCAAAGAAATATGCAACTAATTGGTGTATTGCATCTTTTAGGGATCAGGCTTGCCATTGTAATACTCCCCTGCTACTTCAGCCTTCAGCCTGTTTGAACTTCTTCTCACAGTCGTAACAATTACATGGGACACTAGAGATGGCAATGATATTAGATCAGAAAGTGACTCATCATTGAGCTAGCTCTGCCAAAGAAGATAAATACAATTCAGTTGTGGTTAATCTATTTTTGTTTGCGTTCTCAGTTCATTTAAGACAATGACTATATTGCAATCCATATCACATTAGCATTAAGTATATTTAGTTACAGTGAACGTACTTTGCCTGGTAATGTGAACGCTGTCGAATACAATGGGTTTATTTATCTGTCAATATTATGTCACAGTGGACACAGCATATATCAGTTCCCTGTGAAGTACAATGTTCAGTCTAATATTTTGTTGCTGCCTTTTGAGGAACTGAGTGAGGTTGAGGGGATGGCATCATCCTGCGTAACACCAATTAGGCAGCCAGACACCCCATCTTTCTTATTGTAGGTATTTCTAGGGTGACTGTCATCTTAGGGTCTTGTCTAACCAATATGGCTATACCAGCAAGCCCTCCGAGGGTAGGCACACTTTATAGCAACAAAAAATATGTTTCAGCTAACATATCTTACACCAGTTCCCTGAGAGTCATAAGCTATACCACCAAAAGCACTTTTATTCTGACATAAGTGCATATACACAAGGGATTATACCAGGACAGCTATGTCCTTCTTTCACCTCCGTGATTTAAATTTTCTCATCTTTGAGGGATGATACTTCACTGGATTAGCTCCCTAGAATTCTCTCCCCACTTGATCTCCCACATTCCAGGAAATGCTCAGCACCTTGCAGGTTCTGGTCCTTAAAGAATCTGACCCTTCTATATATCTTTGATTTTTATTTATTTTCACTGATTTTCTAAACTTGCGTTAAGTGCTTTGAAATGTTTCCCCTTTGAAAAAGGATATTTATGGAAAATTTTAATTTTAATAATAAAGAAAATGTTTTGAAATGAGGGACGGGAGGAAATTTAGGTTCTGATTATCCAGAGTAAAACATTGCTAACTTGTACAAATGGCTGGCAGACTCACTGCAAACGGCTGAACTTTGCAAACTACCAAATAAGCAAAGATAAACAATAAAAAGCAGGGGAGAGGCAACATAAAATGTTCATCTATTTGACAAGTATAGTTTAGTTGTAATGAGTTCAGTTAATAAACTGGATAGTAGATGTCTCATATTGTATTGTCACATATTTTGTAAAAAGTAATAAAGTATTAACATAATGATGTACAAGATCTCACTACAGTACCCAGCTATTAAGTCTTTTCTGAGAAGTAGAGTGAGACCACTGATTTTTCTGTGCCAGTTAAAAGCTGTGCAGATTAGCAAAGTTCTATTTTATGTATAACAGGTGGTAAAATAAAGAGGAGCAAATTTAGATCTTCCATTCCTTATTAAAAATGACTACAATATTTTGCAGGAAGAACCCAAACCCTCATATTAACAATGGTGTTACAAGGCTTAGAACAACCGCTATAGAAGGCTGTTGGATATTTTTTGATAAAGGGTACTAAAATACAATCACTGATGCTATCATGTTGGGCTCCCATTTCAGTGCTGGTAAGTGTTTTGCTGGCTTTTCACTGATAGTTGGAAATTTTCACAAAGCCTATTAGTTAAACATGGCATGTCAAAAAATGTTGTTAATTATGAGGTGGGAAAGCATGCAAAAATGTTTAACTGAGTCCAGTACACTATTCTGTGTCTATAATCTCTCTTTACTGATGTGGTTTGGTGTGGGAACACTAGTTCATCACAGTATGAGCAATAGCTCATTCCTTCTTTCTAGAGCTGATGGTTCTCTCTCCCCCTGATTTACCCACAGAGGTAATCAAGACTAATACTGCAAGGGAAGAGAGGAGAATAGCAGAAGGTAGAATTTCCATTCTCACCCTCCCTCTACCTCCCAACGAACAAAGCTGCACAATTGGCCAGGTGCATTTTGAGATTCTGGAAGTTTATTTTCTTCCTCTAAAGTTATTGGCAGGGCTAGTGGAAAAAATTTAAAAAAATCTGGCACCCCACAGCAAAGCTACTTGGTTCAGCTCAATGTTTGCAAAGCCCAAAGGTCTTTTATGCCAGGCCAGCTAGAAGGTGGATCTCAGTCTTCTGCAAGGAGGAGGAACAGGTAATGTTTCCAGAACTGAGCCAGGAATTTCTGGAAGAGTTTAGAGGATTAATGACTGGAGTTTCCTTGTTAAATAGTAAAATGGGGAGCTGGGATGTTCCTTATTCAGGCTTGCAAAAAATAAAAGACATCCTGATTCCTTTTGAAGTTCACTCTCCCTGCAAGAAGCAACACCTACTGCACATCACATTAGCATTTCAACATGGCCTCAATGGGGTGGTTTGACAGCATTGTGTGAGCCATATGCTTACTAGTTATTGCCAGAGAAAAGATGTCAAACGTAATGGATCAGATATGGTATGACAAATCCTATGCCCTATTCTTCCTCCCACTCCCAACTTCTTTTTGCTTGGTCTATAGAGCACAATTTCTACTGCAGCAGGAAAGTCGTCAAAAGTGAATTCCCCTGAGGCTCCATCAAGGTGCTCCATGGATTGACCAGCAAGTGTGCAGTGAAAGTAAAGTGCTTCGAACACTAATCCTCCTCCTCCACCCTCTTTACCTGGGGACCAAGTATATCATCTCAGTAATGAACTCAGCCTAATCTTACAAAACACTGAGGCCCAGCTCTACTAAGGTATTTAGGTTCCTAACTTGAAATCAGTGGAAGATAGGATCCTAAATATCTTTGTGGATCAGGGCCTCGGTGCCTTCCGAAGGTGGCTGAGACTCAGCTTTTTAAAGATATTTAGGCATTGTTCCACTCAGCTTTGCAAGGCCCAAATTACATAGACAGCTAAATTTTGTTTTCAGAAATGTCATAGGCACTTAGAAGCCTAAGTTTCATTGAACTAGACTTATTGACTTTCAATGATACTTAGGCTCTTAAATGCCCTACACAGAATTAGTTGAATTTTGACCGTTAAAGTATCCTACACGCCTAAGTTTTTGCCAATGGGGCATGTGCACAGACACTCCAGTCTAGGCATCTGGGTTCCTATCTCATGCCTAAGCTCCAATGGGAAACTCAGACTCACCTATGGGGCCCAATGCAGTAGGTGTTCTCAGAGCATATCTAAGCCCACATAAAACAGCCAAGTAGGAGAAAGTGATGCTCCCTCTTATACCTTTTAGCCTAGTGGATAAAAAACTCACCCAAGATGTGGCTGACCTGCCTGATGTGGAGCATGGATATGAATTTGGATCTTCTCCTCTAAGCAGCATGCACTAACCATTTGGTTATGGGGTATTATGAGACAGGTTTACAAGTTATAAGAGGGTGGTGGAGACATCACTACCTACAGGTGAGGGGTCATGACTGAGAAAAACCCAACTGGGGATAGGCACCTCCCCCCAGCCTAGATTTAGACTTACTACCTTTGAGGGGACAGATCTTAGGCCACACCCCTCCCATTGGCATTTCCTTCCAGCTAGTTTAGGTGGCTTCCCACTCAGTGAGTTGGCTTTTGTGAATCCCATTATTAGGTGCCGGTCTCTCCCTATGCATTATATAGGGAGCCTAGGTGCCTAACTCAGTACTGTGGATTCCACTGTGTGAAAAGGTGCCTAAAAATCAGGTGTTGCAATGCTCAGTGTCACAATTCCTAAGTCCCTTTGTGATTCTAGCCCCTAGGACCTGATCTTGATCTCAACCATCAAAAGAAACCACTGAAGTCAATGGGGTAAAAATGGTTCAAAATCAGACTCAAATCCATTAACTCAGTGGATCTGTTAGAATCCTTTATCCTGCCAGGGTCAACTAAATTTCTTGTCCCTCTGAGGAACATACATTGAGTCCTAGACAGTTTTCTGTCTCTCAAATCAAGGTCCTCCCTTTTCCCTGTGAATACTGATAATCCCAAGGCACTTTTCACAAGAGACAAAATTTACCTCAGTGGCTTCTGACAACATTTTCTTCCCATGTTGCACTGCGTGCAGGTTAGTTGCCACCGTATTCCCCAGAGGTGGCTGCTTTTTAGTGGTGCTGAATTTGATTAGTTTGTAAAGTGCTTTGGGATCACACAAGATGAAAAGTACTAAATAACTGTAAAATTCTCTTAGTGCTGTACATCAGTGGTTAGCATCAGCCATTTTCTGCAGAAGGAAACCTCTCTGATGCGTGTGCAGGTTCCTGTAGGGTTGAATGAAAGTTAAAATAGGAAGCCAAGGCAAGGGAAGGTAACATTGAGAAATAAACTAAATCAAACCATATTTTCATGTACACTTTCACTTTTCATAAAAATGTTTCAGATGGTGGAAAAGCCAGTTCACAAGAATATGACCTTAAATTCCCTTTTTGGGGTTGTATTGATTACAGTAACAGGAAATCAATGCAGGACCCTTCGCATTTAACACAGAGTGGAAGGAAAGGACCTACACCGGTATAAGTATTATTTATCATATATTGGCAGAGCCAAACAAGAGAGATACAAAGAGAGAAAAACCAAAGTCCCTGGTCTTTGAAGCTTATAATCCTACTTAAAGGGTAATATAATCAAACTGGTTGTTTAATCATAAACTTTTTATCATTACTGACTGATAAAGTTTCCCACTCAAGGCACCAGTTGCCAATTCACATGCATTATCAACCTTATTCTGTCAATTAGATTCACCAGGCATGATTCTCTTCCCATTTACCCAAGTTTAAATCTGGTGTAGCTTCACTGGAATCAATGGAGTCAATATGGGAGAAGAATCAGGCCCATGTCCTTGCCCTGGATCCCACTCTGAAACTCAGTGGCCCAAGTCCCCAAAGATACTTAGTCACCTAAATCACAGAGTGAAGTACTCGGGTTTAGATGCCTCTATCTAGGCTTCTGGTTGCCAATTTCCTGCCTAAGCCCCAGATCAATTCACAAACCAGGGAAGACAGGTGTTTGGCTGCCTAAATCGCATGCAGAGCCCGATCTGGTAGGCATGCTCAGAGGATACCTACAGGTCCATTCAATATCTAGCTGGAGGAGGAGAAAAGAGGTGCCCATCTTATAACTTTGATCCCAATGGTTATAGCATTTGCCTAGGATGTGGGATACCCAGGTTCAACACCCTCCTTTCTGCCAGAGAGGAAGAAGAGATTTGAAGAGAGGTCTTCCACCTCCTAAATGGGTGCTCTGACCACTGAACCATGGGATAGTCTAATGTGGGGTGCCCTCAATCTCTCCAGCTGGAGCTGTTACACTTTGGAAAAATAATGAAAGAACGATTGGAGCAGGGTTGTGGACGCTGGGTCTTCCACCTCCATGTAGGAGCCCTAACAACTGGACTACAGAGTCATTCTCACTCACTCTTTGGCCCAAGGACTGTTTAAGTATTTATCCACAATTGAAAAGACACTAAGTCAGATCACCCATATCCAGACAAATGTTCTGACCTCTGATCCCTGGGCTAAATGTGGTAAGGTGGGCACCACCAGCACTATCTCCTCTTCTGGTGGCCGTTTTTTGTGGCGAGAGGGAGTAGCCGAACTCACTCCCTCAAGAAGCAGTTTAGGCACCTAAGCCATCTGACTCCAGGTGACTAGTCCCCATTCATGGATCTCTAAGCAGGCACCTCCCTGCAAACCAGGTTTAGACTTCTATCTCTGTCAGAGGGGCGGGGCTTAGCACACACACCCGTCACTAGCGTCTCCCATTGTCTAGTTTAGGCATTTCCCTGTATAGTGTGCTGGCTTTTGTGGATCACATTCTTAGGTGCCTATCTCTGCCTATTCATTGTATAGGGAGCCCAGGTGCCTAACTCAGGCTTTGTGGATCACAGTGGTGTTCCTTTGATTTTCTAGGTGCCTAAAAGTTAGGCGCCATGACACTCAGTACTGTAATGCCTAAGTCCATTTGTGGATCCCACCCAGCTACCACAATGATAAACAAGTACATTACAAATACTTAAATAGATGGATTTGAACCGAAGTTCCTATTGGGTTACCTGAACAGAGTATATTTTTGCCTGGCACCATGCAATGATCTGTGTGGTTAATCAAGTGACTTGAAGGATTGAAATATTTAATCACCGAGAGGAGGGCATAAACTGTATCTGTGGTATCACCTACTAGCAGTTGCTTCATACAGCACCATGAAAGACAGCCATGAAGAAGGGGCATATCCCATCCTGCTGTGTAGTGCAGTGGCAGTTACTATAATTGGAGGAAAATAGAAAGATTATAAAAAAAGAGGAGGTCAGTTTTCCATCACAACCAAGGATGACGTGAGCAAGAGTTTAGGTATTCAAATACCTGTGAGAGAAAATGAGTAGACTTCTTCAATCCCTTCCTACTGGATTCCTGGCTTCATTGCAACAGAACAGAGCAAAGCTAAGCCAGTCTGTATATGAACATGAACAAAGCCAAAGCAAGAACTTACATCATACTTTGGAGCAAATAAAGCCTAGGGGGGGAAATACCTCTAGCTTAAAGTATATGCTGATGTAAGAGAGAACAATGTTTCAGGGTCCCTTTGTAATAAACTCCCACGCTGTAGCCTTAAACCTTAATGGTCTGTGAAAGTTATTATTGGATGTTTTTAGCATTAAATTTCATTCTGACGGGACTTTATGATGTGTATTACAGAAGAATACTGTTAACCTAATCATTTTAATACCGAATCTTTGTAATATAATAGCTTCAAACATTTTGAGCAAGGCACAACTTGAATTTTCATAAACACAGATGTAAAAAACTTTTTAGTAATGTTATTTTCCTGTTTCTCCCCCAACCCCATTAGTTAGAATGGCTAAAATCTGGGTCATCACCATTCTACAAGCTGCAAGCAAAAAGCTATTTGGGTTCTTAGGGACTGATCCTGAAAACCTTTACTCCCTTGCGGAGCCTTTATACACTAGAAGTCCCATGGACTGCAATGGGACTACTCATGTGAGTAAACGGAGGGTGAGGGGGATGGTTTGCAAAGTCAGGCCCTTAGATTGTAAATTCTAAGTTGTTTTTATCTCCTCTTTGACTCTTACATCCAATATTTTAATATAAAATTTTATAAGAAATCCCCAAGAAAGAACAAAGTGAAGAATGACTTGAGCTCATTTATTAAGAATATTACTATGGGTTGACAGTTTCTGCCCTTTTATTCACAGGTGTGAAGGGCCCACAGTCAATGGAACCAGTATAGTTCTGCTGCTAAGTGGGAAAATGGACAGGAATTGGTGCAAACTGTAAAGGACAAAAGGTGCAACATAGTATAGCAGCTTCCTCTTACTTTAACTACGTCTGTTCCTATCACTTTGATAAGTCGTTTATCTTGTTCTCCATAATGATAGCCAGAGTGCTTATCACAATTAACACAGCAGCACTTATAATAGACTAGGTTGGACAACCCTTCCGCACCTTAGTGAATGCTGAGTCACAGGAGTAATCCCACTGAAGTCAATGTAAGACCCCAATTCTGCAACAGAAAACACAGGAGCAGACTCTTGTGACTGTATGGAGACCCCATGACTTCAAAGGGGCTCTGTGCAGGTGCAAAGGTCCACCCACATGGCTCTCTTTGCACCATCAGACCCAAGGGCTCACCACAGTGTGTAAAGGTTGCACAATCTTGCCTGTTCTAAGTGCTGTGTGAGCTGTGATAGGCACCCTCACTATCACATGCAGAACAAGATAAACAATTTATCGAAGTGATAGGAACAGACCATCAAAGCAAGAGCAAGGCACTGTAGTATAACACTGAACATTAAGTCACTGATGCAATAATTATCCAGACAATTAATGTATTTAGAGGTGGATTTATTTCCAAACATTTGCTTATTTTTCTCTCTTTTAAAAAAACACTGCTGAGATAAAAATCACGTCTAAAACACATTTCCTTACTCCTGCTACTAATAACAGATTTAATTATTAAAACTGAAAGTGAAATTTAAAGATCAACTTTTTAAACTGTTTCTGCTGCTTGTTTACTTTTTCCATTCCCCCCCCAGTTTAGACAGTGAAACTGGCCTGATTACGGCCAGTTTTGCTTTCTGTTTATAGAAAGTAATGCTGCTGTGTTGGGTTTCCAATGCTGTGCATGAATGTTTTAATTCATTGAAATTATATAAGAAAAGAAAAAAATCATAATAGGTTTTGTAAACACACACACAGGCACAGACAACATATACTTAAAAAAACTGATTTTGAGGCTTAAAATATTCAAAAGGGATCCTTTATGTCTGAAACAGGAGCTGGTTCTTTCAAACTATCCCGGGCTATAGCAGTGACCTTGACAATCAGATAACCCATAGTCTACAAGAGCTGAAATATGTCATCAAGACTGTATTTTTCTGTCTGATGTTCCTTGGCTCAGTTGCTCCACCCCGACTCATTGTTCACCCACATAAAACATACTAGACTATACAGTCAGAACCAAAGCCAATAAGAACAGAGGTGGGTTCATGTTAGAATCATGGGTAAACAAGAATATGCATCAAAGGCTGGATTTTTGCTGAGTGATAATTATCTGGTGTGTACAATACATTAGAAGTAATGGAAACTTTCATTCCAGAGAGAAAAACATGTATCTTTGTTTAGGGCCTTATTGTGAAACCATGACAGACAGTAAAGTGCTGAGATATCACAGTGATTAACAGATCTTCCCCTTCCACAGAAACCATGCAGGAAAGGATATTGGAGGCACAAAACTGCATGAAGGGCCCTTCACAGAGTTTTCCCCAAATCTTTCCACTGGGAGAGGGGAAGATCTGCCACCACTACAACCTTCATAATGGACAATGATTCCACTGACATATCCCAGCCAAGTTCCACACATTCCCAGGGTCTGCTCAGAGCCCAGTGTATCCTCAGCAAAGCACAGCCTTTGTGAAAGGGCCACATGTCTTCATATCAGCTCCCCTGAGCCGCACTCAAGTCCTCATGGATTTGCTCCTGAAAAATCAGCCAGTTTACCACATTACAGTTTCTAGAAGAATTCCCCAGCTTTGCCCTTTCTCCAGATGGCCACCATTTCCAGAATCTGACCCCTTTGAAATCATTGACTTGTGCAGAACACCTTCCACAGTCTTGAGGGATGAGAGGCTGATGTTTTGAAGACCATGCTCCTTCACATTTCCTTAGCTACAGGCCAAATTTTGCTGGCATTCGCTCCTCCTCCACATGTCTGTGTACAGCTGAGAAGATGAGGTAGCCCATCACAAGCTGAAAGAAACAAGTATATTCTACTCTCAACATAAAAATTGTTCCTTTCCTAACAGATTGCACTGTCATTGGTTTTTAATACATGATGAGTCCTTCCAACTTGTATTTTTTAAGTTCTTTTATTTAGGTCAAGGTAAATGCTTGTCTGACTTGCACGTGTAAATATCACTCAGACTTAGGAGCCCAAGTTGATCTACATTTAGGTCCTAATTCAACAAGATGCTTAAGCACATGAGTATTCTAACTTTAAACATGTGAGTAGTCCCATTCTTAATCATTTAGAATCCAGGCCCATTTCTTCCAGTGAGAATCACTGTGTTATGTTTTTGAGTCACATGTTAGAGTTGGAGAAAAAACAGAAAAAATATTCTCAATATTTCTTGTGAAAAACTTTTCCTGTTTTTCCATTGACATTTTGTTTCCACTCAAAGTCCCCCACTAGTTCTGGTGTATATGCAAGGCTTAAACTTGACAAAGCTTGGTTGAACTGCAATTTGGATGTAGCAAAAAAAAAAAATTAGACCTCTGAAGAGGTTCTGAGGAGGGTCAGAAGTCTTCTCCAAAATCTGTAGCAGACAACCCTGAGTAAATGAGAAGCAAAAACTTGGTCATCCTGCAGTTATCCATCAGAATATTTTTCTGTAAGTCTCCTGGTCTTTTCAAGACATGGTACTATTCACAGTGAAGCCAAGCACGCATGCAAGGGATACAGACTTGTGCACTGGCATGGATTTTCTAAGTATTTCTGGTTTGAAATAAATATTATGGGTTTATCTTGGTTTGTTTTCAGATTTTTAAACTTGTGGGTTTGGCAATGGTACCATTTTCCAGCTGAGAATCTCTGTCAGTTGCTCCACTAGGTCCATCCATGGCTAGCCTCTAAGCAGGCTGATGCACTCATGACTGAAAAATTCAGACCAGTCCAGCTTGGTTTCCACTCTGAATCTGTTGTCTAGTATTAAAAACACTTCCTACCCCCATCGAATGAAATAATTGCATTATGAATGGATTTAAAGAAGCTGACGGAGCCCTACAATTTTGCGAAGAACTGAAATCCCATCATGGGGCAGCTAAAGGCCCAGCATTTATTTAAGATCTCGTAAGCCCTAAGCTGGGAATCAAAGAATGTAAATGGACAGGAGAAGTTAGAAATCCCATTTGTGTGGCAACCCTATTTCTGAATTTACTTGCTTTTGTGAAGTCAGGAGTTCAGTGCGGATATATTGGCAGCTACTTTTTATTTTATCTGATCATAATTCCATCTGTGAGCTCCATGCACAAATATTTTGTACTTTGGAACCAAAGTATTCTTTGATGCAGCTGTTAATCAACATTGACATTCTAACTTTATTTCAAGTTGTAGAAATACTCTCACTTGCTGTATCTGTCTATCATTAGTCCCAGTGAAAAATAGGAAGCATGCTGAAGGCAGACTCCTTTTTTCAACTAGATATTTCCACAGTTTAAGGTTGTAAATCTGAGCAATTTAGTACACAATGTGAATGCACATGAAAATTACTTAACAAAAGAAATTTAATTAAGTTAAATAGGAAGCTATTATCATACCTTGCATTCTCCTCTCTAACAACTAGAGCTCAATGGGCAATTGATCAAGTAAGAACTCTTGATACAGAGAAAACAACCCATCTGCTAACCCAGTGCTGGAAAACTGCAGGTATCCCCCAAACACAGCAAAAGTAAACAATTTAATCCTAAAGATGGAGCTAAAATAATACACAGTATCCCTAGGATGTGATACTATGAACTTATTTTTAATTAATATGTAGACACAGAACCAAGGAAGAAGCCACCAGTTAACAAAAGGAAAGTTTAAATATTTCTAAAGTCTGCCTGGTGACTATACTTCATCTTTCAAGGTTTCAAACTGACCTACAGAAACCTATGGACCAGATTTTCCACTGCTTTGCACATTGTATAGTTGTTTACACCTGCGTCAACTGGATATAAAATTATACCAAATCAAAATGGTAGTACTTACTTGGCATGTACATAAAGGTGCCCACACAGAGATGGTGCAAAGCCATGGAGTTTTTGGTTGACATTAGTCACTGGTGTTGTAAGTTATGGATCCAATTCTGCTCCTTTTATTGTTGATTGTAAAACTCCCATTAATGTCATGCATTTCTTCTTTGCCAATAACAAAATTTTCATTTACTTTATTGGGAGCCCTAAGGTGACTATTTAGAAAGAAGAAAGGGGTTTTTTTGACAGGTGTTTCAGAGGTCAGGTGAAAATGGTATGATTTTCCAGTGTCCTTGGATATGAGTATTTAGCCACAACCCTTTAAAGAAAACATCCTGAGAAATATTATCTTCTGTGATTTACAATATCCAACCACACTGCTTGTAATGGAGCTGCATTGGTGTAAAGCCACAAATGAATTCTGCATTTACCAGCTTTTCTTTCTTTCTTTCTTTCTTTGGTTTTATATAGTAAAGTTGTAATAGAATGTTACATGATATATGAACAGTATGTTACAGGTTAAGAGAAGATTAATTCTTGCTCTTGTTTTGGTTATCTGTCATATTCTTTCAAATTAGTATGTTCAAATGTCAGTGTTCAAGAGGTTACTCAAACCAATCAAGTAGGTTTCAAATAATGGAACACCAACCTTAGTGAACAACAACAACCAACCTTAGTGAAGTTAATAGAAAGGAGCATTAAATGTGGCAGGTCAAATGCAAGATGAAACTCAGTGAGACTGAGAGGGAATTTGGAGAGCAAATAGTCAAAGACATAAAAACAAACAAGAAATTCTTTAAATACATAGGGTTCAGGAAGCCTGCCAGAGAATTAGTGGGTCCACCAGACTACCAAGGGCAGATGGTGTGATTAAAGAATGTAAGGACATTGCAGAGAAGCCAAGGCCCTGATTTTCAGAAGTACTGAGCCTTCTCAGCTGCCACTGACTGGACTGGAGTTGTAGGTGCTGAGCACCTCTGAAAATCTGACCTTAAATTAATGCCTTGCATCACTCTTCACCATAAGAGTGCTAGGGAGTTACCTACAGCAGATATGCCATTTTCAGGTAATAAAGATGAGATATTGTCAGATTCTAAGGTGTCAAAAGAGCAGGTACAGAAATAAAGGGGCAACAAATCCCAAGCCCAGATGCTATACACCCAAAGATTCTCTCGAAGAATGATTGGTTGAGCTGCTGACAAAAATATGCCATGTCTCATTTGTTTTTAGTCCCAGAAAGTCTGGAGATAAAAGTCTTTAAAGTCATGCCATTGTTATGTTTAGAAAAGTGTTTTTGGTCACCTGTTGATTTCTGTTTAGCTAACTACTTCTGAATCTTGTACATCTGCACAGGGGCAGATCCATCATTAAAGTCAATAGAGATATGTCAGTTTACTCCAGCTGAGGATCTGGTCCATGATTACTAATGCAGTTGGCTTTACAAGCAAAAGGATACAATAAATAATCCCAGTAAAATATTTTTAAAATCTCTAAAATGTTGCTAAAACAGCTTTTCTGTAAGATATGTGACATATACTTAATATATGATGATATGTTGTGGGATAAAGAATTTACCCGCACACAATTGGAATGACCTGCATCATTCACTCCTGGCTGTGAAATTATGAGTCACAGCCAACCTAACTTAATTCCAATAACACCTTGATTCCCTACCACACCATCAGGTATTCTGCATACAGGTCGTGCTCCATTCTGTTCAGAGTGAAGTCAATGGCAAAACTCTTGCTGACTTTGATGGGAGCAGAATCAGACCCTAACATGAAAAACTGAACATCTCCCTTCAATTTCTTTGTTATAAAAGCAATTAAAGAGCAAATCATCAATATCTAGTTCAACAAAAAAATCAAATTTGACTTTACTATATGGTTTTTTAATCATCCTGTTATATTACACAGAAAAAATTGTACACTTCTGAGGGGGGAAATTTGTTACCTCTAAATTGTGCTGTGTGATTGTGTTTAAATGTATTAGCTTGGCTAATATGTGTTTTTACATAGCTCACAAATCGAGGTCATCTACATTTGCCATTGCCATGCATGCTGGGACAGCTTTAGGCCGATTCAACCAATTCCCTTGAATTGGGCCCCGCCCCTAAGAGGGCCCCGCACCCAAGCCCCAGTACGGTGTACCGGCAAGAGCTGGTGCGCTGTACTGGAGTGGCCCGGCTTCCCCAGGGAGCAATTTAAAGGGCCTGGGGCTCCCAGAAGGGGCTGGAGCCCCAGGCCCTTTAAATTGCCATCAGAGCCCCACTGCTGGAGCCCTGGGGTAGGGCTGTGGGACTCTCAGGGCTATTTAAGAAGTCCGGGGCTCCCATTGCTTCTACTGTCCCAGCCCTTTAAGTAGCCGCTGGAGCCCCGCCGCTTCCCCAGGGCTCCCATGGCTATTTAAAGGGCTGGGGTGGTGGAAGCAGGGGAGCCCCGGGCCCTTTAAATAGCCCCCCAAGCCCGGGGCTGCTTCTGCTACCCCGGTGGAGGAGGGAGGAGGAGGAGGGGGCACTCACTGTACAAGGTGGGCTGTCCCCCTGTACCCGCACCCCCTGCCCGCAGCCAGCCACTGCTGCACCCCCTACCTCCACCAGCCCTGCACCCCCTGCCCTGTCTCCAGCCAACCCCTGCCACACCCCTCTGCCTGAAGCCAGCCAGTCCCACACTCCTCTGTCTCCAGCCCTGCCAACCCCTGTCGCACCCCCCTGCGGCCCTGTCTGAAGCCAGCCAGCCCACCCCACACGCCCCCTGTCTCCAGCCAGCCCCGCACCCCTTGCCCTGCCTGCAGCCAGCCCCATATCTGCTGGTGCCCTGCAGTTCCCAGGGCAGTAACCCTGCACACCTGCTTCAATGAGGGGGGCAGGGAGCAGCTGGAACCCACACATGTGCACACCCTGGGGTGACCAGACAGCAAGTGTGAAAAATTGGGATGGGGTGGGGGGTAATAGGATCCTATATAAGAAAAAGACCCCAAAATTGAGACTGTCCCTATAAAATCTGGACATCTGGTCACCCTAGCATACCCCCATGGAGTGGCGGGGACCCGCACATGTGAAACGGAGCTCATTTCTAGATCAGGCCCATCTTTTTAAAAAAGAACTTTAGGTAGGATTAACATACATCCGTATTTTCCCGGACATGTCAGGCTTTTTGGTTCTTAAATCGCCATCCGGGAAAATACGGACGTATGGTAACCCTATTGGTACAAAAAATACTTACTGTGGCACATCCCTTAAATCAGAACTTTTTATAGGGAACTGGTTGCTAAGAAATGAAAGGCTTTTTTTTTTTTTTACATGTTTTTTTTTTTTAAGTCATCCCTGCCGGGGCCCTGCCGAAAATGTTCAAATTGGGCCCCGCACTTCCTATAGCCAGCCCTGCATGCATGTGTTATCAAAATAGACTGGTAATAAAGGATTTTCAGTAACCCACACATTGCAATGCACAAGCTAGAATTGTAGTCTATATTTTAAAACAAATTTCAATGAAATAAAAGGTTTTCTACTTTTCTTTTGCTCACGGATTTTTAGGAAATATCTCACGGAAAGTCATATCTTATCTATAAACGTTGAAGAGGGTTGTTTATATTTATTAATTATTAATTATTATTATTATTATTATTAAGAGGCCACCATCTTAGTTTTGTTAGACACTGTGCAAACATTACACAGTGAAAGAAGTGTGTCTCCCTTGGTTGTTGCTTTTCCCATCTCCATTGGCGTTTCTCATGGTTCTGTTCTTGGTCTCCCTGCTCTTCTCCAGATATCCCATGTCCAGTATGCAGATGATTCCAGATCTATCTGACATCTTTATATCTGCTCAGTTTCACATCTGCCACTGTCTCTCTGGCTTTCTTTCCTGGATGTCATTACCACCACTCAGTTTTGGCGTTGCGAAAGCACAAGACCATCCCCAAGCACTGCCTTCTCCAGCATGACAGAAAATGGACTGTCTACCACATCTCCTGAGCTCACAACTTTGGTATCATACTTGTCTTCTTTCTCTACTTACCTCCAGTTTACAGGCTTTTGGTAAAGTCTAGCAATTGTTCCTCTACAACATCGTCAAAATGTATCCCTTCCTCTTGATTCCTACTACCAAAGCCCTTCTCCACAATTTGGTGATATAAACCTAGAGTATTTTAATTTCCTACTCTCTGACCTATTCTTACCACAGTCCCTCAAATTGTTTAAAATGCTGTTACTAAAAATTACCTTCCTTTCTTGCTGACCTTACTATGTAATTTCCCTGCTAAAATCCCTTTCCCAATGTTGCAATTTCTTGAAACTACTCATCCTCCCCCTAAAGGCCCTATACAGCTCTGCTAGATCCTCAGCTCTCATTTTTCTCAAAACTCTACTATGCAAACCCAGCTCCTTTACATGCTGGCTTTGTACTCCTACAAGCACTCCACTCTTTTCCCATGCTATTCACTGTACATAGACTAACATCCCTGACCCAGTACCTTGCGAGTTCTGTCTCTTCCTTCAGAACCTTCCTCAAGATTCACTTCAGTTGTGACACCTACAAGAAGTCATCCAACTAATAAGAGTTTGACTATGTATTAGTTCAAGATAGCTAATTTTATTTTAAAGACTCTTTGGAGCCATTAGGAACCATTAAATTTTTATATAACATCTCACCTATGTAATTGCATGATGCTAGCCCACATAAAATAACCCAGGTAATCATGTAATCCTAATCTATGTAATCACATGATCTTGACATAGAAGTCATAGTAATGTAGGACTTGAAGGGACCTTGATAGGTCATCTAGTCCAGTCCCCTGCACTGAGGCCGGACTAAGTATGCATGGTACAAATATTTAATAATGGGCCCTTCAGTCGCAAAGAAAATTATAACATGATCCAATGACTGGAAGGTGAAGCAAGACAAATTCAGACTGGAAATACAGTGTAAATTTTTAACGGTAAGTAATTAATCGTAATTAACCACTGGAACAATTTACCAAAGATTGTGGTGGATTCTCCATCACTGACAATTTTGAAATCAAGATTGGATGTTCTTCTGAAATATATGATCTAGGAATTATTTTGAGGAAGCTTTGTGGCCTTTGTTATAGATCAAACAGACTAGATGATCACTATGGTCCCTTCAGGCCTTGGAATCTATGAAACTAGATATGCATATTCATGAAGTGGGGAAAAAACAAGCATTCATCCTATTATTTAGACCATCCCTGACAGGTGTTTGTCTAACCTGTTCTTAATAATTTCAGTGATGGAGATTCCACAACCTTCTGAGGTAACTTCTTGCAGTGCTTAACTACCCTTACAGTTAGAAAGTTTTTCCTAATGTTCAACTTAAATATCCCTTGCTATAATTTAAGCCCATTACTTCTTGTCCTGTCGAGACAATTTATCACCCTCCTCTTTATACAAACTTTTTATGTACTTGAAGCCTGTTATCATGTCCCCTTCAGTCTTCTCTTCTCCAGACTAAACAAATCAATTTTTTTCAATCTTTCCTCATAGATTTCCTCATATGTTTTGTAGAGCTTTAATCAATTTTGTTGCTCTCATCTGGATTTCTCCAATTTGTCCACATCTTTCCTGAAGAAAGACACAGAATTCCAGTTGAGGCATCATCAGTGTTGAGTAGAATGGAAGAACCACTTTTCCTGTCTTGCTTACAGCACTCCTGCTAATATATCCCAGAATTATGTTTGGTTTTTTGTTTTTTGTTTTTGTTTGCAACAGTATAATATTATTTGACTCGGATTTAGTTTATGATCCACTATGACCTCCAGATCTTTTTCTGCAGTCCTTCCTAGGCAGTCATTTCCCATTTTGTATTTGTGCAATTGATTATTCCTTCCTAAGTGAAGCACTTTGCATTTGTCCTTACTGAATTTAATCCTATTTATTTCAGACCATTTCTCTGGTTTGTCAGAATGTATCTATGTGATCTTAGTCCATGTAATCACATGATCCTTGCCAATGTAATTGTATGATTCTGTTTGTATTACCCGTTTCTTCCCTCTGTCCTTCCTCCTTTTTCTATATCTTATTTCATATAGGTTCTGATCCTGCAAACTGATCTGCATGAGCTGGTGCAGAGCCCCATTGACTTCAAGGGTCTTTTTGAATGGATTAGTTTGCAAGACTGGGGGCATTGATTGTATGATCTTCAGGGCAGGGACTGTCTCTTACTATGTGTTTGTACAGCACATCCCACCAGGGCCGGCTCTAGGTTTTTTGCTGCCCCAAGCAAAAAATTTGCCAATCCAAGCTCAGGTGGGGCTAGGGCTCACAGGCAGTGCTGGAAGCGGAGGGAGTGATATCACCTTCTCCCAGTGCCTGCAAGGGCTTTACCCCCTCTCCCACCCGGCCGCACAGAGAAGTCCCGATATAAGGGGTGACACAAGGCAGCGCAGCAGCCAGTGCGCAGATGAGGCGGCACAGCCCCGGCTCCCCAGCAGGACTCTCCTTCTCCTCCCCAGGTAGCGGCTGGGCCCTGGCAGCTCAGCATCCCGGGGCTGGGGCTTCCCCCTCCCGCTGCGGCTGGGGGTGTGGCACCTTTGCCCCATCTAAGTGGTGCAGCTCCGAGAGCGCAACTGCCCCCCTAAAAAAGGATGATCAGAATGTCACCCCTGGAAATGTGCCGCCCCAAAAACGTGCTTGCTTTGCTGGTGCCTAGAGCTGGTCCTGCATACCACAATGGGACCCCAACATTGAGAGGGTTTTCATGTGCTCCTATAAAGTAATATAATATAATTAGAAATAGCACTGAGTTAAATAAGGAAAATAGTGGAAAACAGACAGAACAAGCCTAAGTCCTCAAGCTAATTTAAAGAAAATACTCATGTTGGTTAAATATTGTAATTCTGAAAAATGTGAAGATACATTGTTCAGTTTTCTAAAATATGTTGTCTGTGATGTGACCCTCTTATTCCTGAGTCAGACATCAGTGCATAGGTCTGTTATTTCACTGTTCATTTCTGTGATATTTATATAAATGTGGTTAGCTCTTCATTTGTGATTTGAATTTCTCACTTCTAACAATACAACTTTCAATAAATGTATATGTTTTTCAGGTGTAAATCATTGACACTGCTACATCAATTGTTGTGCTGCAAAAAGCAAACCCTCTACTTATATAAAACTTTGTTCAGAGTTAACAAAGCTTCCAAAATAAATAAAACCTGCAAACAGTAAATCATGTGGCTAAGAAGATGCTGTATACTTTTCACGTTTAATGTGTCCGCCTCTTAGAAAGATTACGACATACGGTGGTGATAAGAGAAACCATGTGGGCTTGTTAACTTAGGCACAGGCAGGAATGTGAAGAATGTGCAGCGCTTCCATTTAATGATCAGAAGACAGAAGCCTCAATTAAAGCGATAGCATACTATATTTCCCCAGCCTTGGCTTCAATGCAGAACTCACCAAAAAATAAAAAACTTAGCTAGCGGGCTATGGTTTGTTTCTTTTTTTGGGGGGGGGGGGGGGAGGGAGAGGATGTAACATATTTTGGATTTTGGACAGTATCATGGGATACTAGAGATTGATCATTACGACCATTTTTTATTTTATTTTTAAAGAGTTTGTTAAAAACTAAACGAAGAAAGTAAAAGGTTACTTATTTTATACCAAAATATTCAGCGGCACTGCACAAACATGCAGAATCTATTAAATATGCAGTTACAAACTGTCGCCTTTTATTTGTCATTACAATACCTAAGGTTACAGATTTTCATACAATAACAATTATTTGCATTATCCTGTCCTCTTTGGATGCATCCTCTTTCATGAGAGTACAATGTAACCAGTGGCCCACATGTAAGGGGGAAACTGTTTTTGAGGCAAAACATAATCCAGTATTTATTACTTGAGACCTCCAGAATATGGAAGCGTGTGCAACCACTTTGCCCACGTTGTGTAACAGGAACACAGTTCAGAGAACTGCCAGCCCTCTGAGTTTTTATATTCGGCAATTATCCCATTGCCCAGGAGAAGGGAATGATCTTTATATCATTAGAAACTGGCTTGCGGGATCACCCTCCCCCCCCCCAAAAAAAACAAAAACAAAAACAAAAAACACCTCTTCGATTCCGCACGATAGTTAAATAAATGAGCCTCTTACTGTAGGAAAAAAAGCAGCAGACTAAGGCGGCGAATATTTCGCACATTAAACATCCAAATCTCTTCAAACTCCTTAGATAAGTGATAGAAATGCTCATCGCTAGGAACACAATGCAATTCAACATCAAGGGCAAGACACAGCAAGCCCTTAGAAAACATGCATGTGTGTGCTGGAGGAAGAGGGGCGAGATCAGGGGGACATATACTGCTACGCCAGGCAGTCTGGAGGTTAGATGTCTAAGACAAAAATCTCTTGCCTTCATGGGCTTTTTAAGGTACCTTTGTCTAAAAATAAAAAAATAAAAAAAATTAAAAAAATTAAAAGTACTTTGAGAGAAGAAGTCGGAACATGGAAAATGTTATTATCTAAATAGCAACAATAACAGTGTCTGGGCAATCCTGGAACACACAAATCTCTCGCACTATATGGTTTATTGGTTACTGATCTGATCTAAAAAGTGCCCAGCGCCCCTTCCCCAAAGCCTGCTTCCTGTTAATCATTATATATATATATATATATATATATATATATATATATATATATATATATATATATATATATATATATATGGAAAGTAGAACTAATTTAAGGTTGTGACTCAACCCAGGAAAGTGACTGGCTGAGGAGCAAAGCCAGCACATTGCTGCTGCGTGAGACTGCTTGTGCTCATTCAGCTCGGCGAGTAGCCCACTGAGGAGTTTGAGGGTGTGTGGGATCCCTGCTTGCTGCTGCCCCTGGTGTTATGGGACAAACCGCGCATGGGACTTTTCCTGCACAGGAGAACGTCAAAGGCAAACGTGTGATTATAGAAAAGGCCCGTTCGACCCATTAGTGCTGCTCTAGCCCGGGCCTGGTGGACCTGGGTCACTACCGGGACTCCCACCTTGCACCGCTACCCCCAATCCAGGGCCTTCCTGGGATGTATTGTATCTATTTGTACTAGGCCCTTGCTAAAGCCGTTTGGTGCCCAAGACCTCGTGTGACTATGATCCAAAAGAAACAGGCAGCTTTGCTTTTAAACACACTCCAACGACCTTCCCACACCACCTCTCCACGCACTCTCGCTCTGTCTTTTAAACCATGGGACGCGTGCGTAGCTTGAGAGATGGACAGGGCAGATTGCTTTGGGCATTGGTGGAAACTGCCAGGAGAATATAAGCCTAGGAACAAGACGTGCTGCGAAAGGCAACACGCGAGACAGAATTGGGGGTGGTTGGGACTCGCCGCATGTTTTAGACAAACTTCAGAAATCTGCGATGTGAAAAAGGAGACTGAGCGTGGAGGAAGAAGCTTTTTCTTTCTTTTTTTTTTCAATGAGAGATTGAAAAAGTTTAACAATGGAAAACATTGACTGAGGCGGGGGAAAAAAAGAAACCTTTAAAGTTGCCGATCAGGTATCTGGCTCAAGGTGAGATTCCACCTACACATGTGGGAAGTGGTTTGTTTAATTTATGGCATTCTTACAAACAAAAGAAGGCTGGTTCCCTCCGTCTGGGATCGAGTAAAAAGTGCACACTTAGGAGAGACAGCAATGAACAGCACTAGTCATGTACATGTGGGTAACTTAACCCAAAGGGATGTTTTAACAGAGGTATAAAACTACCCCCTATCTGAGCAATTTCTAAGTCCTTCCTGCATTTGAATAATAAAGGGACAGGCACGAATACGCAATCTGTTCCGAAAATGTTGCAACGCTTTTTTTTTTTCTGAAGGGAATTAAACTGCATTCTGAATGCTTCTTTGCAACACCGCTAAATCTGCTGCAGATCACCTGTGTTAGAACAAAGTGAGCTTTTAAACATCAGACCTGAAGCTCTACAATGAGCTCAGAATTCTCTCTGCTCGGCGTTAGGATGCGATTTCTAAAGTGTGCACAAATAAATAATTTAATTCCTTTGATGATTCTGCTTTGATGTTTGAGAATTATTTCTGTAAAAGAGCAGTAGTCACTGGTTATCAGTGACAGCAGTAGTGGTGTGAACCTCTGCATGTAAAGTGTCATAAAACTTTTCCTCCCTCAATCTAAGTTTTTCACGGTTTTCTGTAGCTCTTGCACTTTTGAGCAGTCCCCTTTGTCTTGTCAGAGAGAAATCAACCAAGTTCCTAGTTCAGATCTGCCTGATCCGCCTGGTAACAGATCTATTCCCCTATTGGCTTATGCTAATTCCAGTTTCCTCTTGTATTTCAGCCCATTTTAGGGGCGGGGGTTCCCTCCAGGAATTAGAGCCAATTTTGTTTTAAGTGGGCGATCTCGTTCATGCAATAATTTGCCACACGCAGCAGAAGCCAGTCTGTGCAGCAGTCTCAGCTGGAGGGTGGTGTTGGAAGGGGGGCTCCGGAAAAGCTGTAGCTGATACCACTCCGCCTCATAAATCAAGGGCTCTTGCCACACCGACGTGGATTTTTATGAATGAAAAAAAAAAAAAAACTTTGCTCGCATCGTGAAAAGCAAGGGGACCAAAAAAAAAAAAAAAAAAAGCAAATGCATCAGGAAAGCAATGATTCTATAAAGCAAATATAGTGGGGGGGAGGGAAGGAGAATAAGTGCAGCTGATCACTGATGAAGATTTATTAGCAAAAGCGACCAAGAAACAAACAGACAAAAACTAATGTGATCATGATGGGGGAGGGGAGGAGAAAAGATGCCCGGTAGGTCTCCAAATTGTAATGCCTTAGAAAATGTCACTAATGCTTGAAAGGAACAAATCAGGTATTAGAAAAAAAACCTTTGAGGTGGAGGAGGGATTTAAGTATTTGTGAAACAAAATGTAACTCTAAACTTGGCCATGGTGGATGGACTAATAGTTTATTTAATTTAAAGGGGTGAGTGTATTACTTGTTTAATAAAAATTGAAATGTATTTGCTACTTTTCAATAACAAATAAGAAATGTAATTTATATAAGTTGAAGTTTCTTCCCATGTTAAAAAAAATCCCATAAGTTGTTCTGGGCAGGACCTTATAAGTTCACATAGGTAGACAGTGCCTAGTACAATAGGGGCTAAGATCCTGATTGGGGCCTTTAGATAAGACAAAGAAAAGACAAATGTCAGATGTGAAAATCACCTATCATATATAGACTATACATAAATAAAACTGTAGCCATATGTCTTTTGATCTGTAGCAATATGTCCAATATATCTTATCTGTGTGTGGGAGAGGGACACAGAATTATACCATGTCCTATACATATGTTTGGCACCCATGCAGTCTAATCCAGTTGGTGATGCTTTGCTAAGCACTGTAGAAGAGTAGGTATTATTATTTTATTATTACTTTATTATGCATTTTTATTAAGATGTGCCCACACTAGGCAGGTGGAGAACCATTTCAGCAAGCAGGAGACAAAAGTGGACCCCCACATCTACAATCCCCCCAAAACAGTCAAGAGACGCAATGGAATCCTGGCTCCTCTGAAGTCAATGAGAGTTTTGCCATTGACTTGGATGGGGCTAGGATTTCACTCATAGCATTCACCCATATGCAAGAAGCAGCCAAATCCCTTCAGTCCCAAATGCCTGCTCAGCTTTCTTTTCTGAAAATGTTTCAGGTTAAAGGGAAGAACTTTAACAAGTGTTTAATAAAAAAAACCTGAAAGGGTTTCATAGGTATAAAATAGGCTAACTTTGTTGGGAAACTAACATCACCCATGCTGGGAACACATTACAAAATAATTCAACAGCGGAAAGGCTGCGCTAACTTAAATGAGCTTTGGCTCAGGCCCTTGGTAACCCCAGTGAATATCAGCACCATCCTCTAGGTATTAACTGTGCTAGAAGAAATGCTGGCCACCATTTTGCTGCACTGCTGGGATTTTTCTGGGTGGTTGTGTGTGTAGTGGGGGTGGGGTGTTGATACCTGATCTATTGCCTGTTTAGGGTTAACTGCTTTCTGAGCTATCACCATGTTCCTCCCCACCCCGTTTGCAGGATAAAAGCTTAAAGTTTTTTTTTTTAAACAAATATTGTAGGGGGAACTTAATTCCTTTCAAATTCAGGGATGTAGCAAAAATCTATGCTGAGGGGGGGGGAATACAAGGAATGGAAAGGGGAAAGGACATTATTTATTTTTAAATAATACTAGTTTCATTTAGAGCTGGGCAATAATAATAATAATTAATATGGTCCTGCTGCCCTCCCCCACTAAAATAATAATAAATAAGTTTCCCTGTATTTATATCCATGCCTGACTGTGTGTGGCCTAGTCCCATTCATCATTTAGCTCCCACTGCAGAACTCTCTCCATTTTGCAAAATTATGCATGATACACTGAAGAGACAATTTGGGTTTCCCCCACCTCTCTGCTTCCCTTGAAGAAAGCAAGCCCTTGTCTCATTTGCATTAAACCCCTGCTTCTGTATAAGGGGAAGGACTTAAAGCCTATGGGATGGCTTTAGGGCTCTGCCCCTTGCTTTTGGCTTCTCTCTCACTCTCTTTCTCATTCTCTCTTGTGCTTTGATCTCTGCTTAACAACAGTAACGTCACAGGGACTATACAGGAGAGTTTTGTTGGAAGTTAGAAAGTTTTGCAGCCTCCAGAGGGCTGTAGCGGCAGTAGCAGCAAGCAGCATCCAAGGGACTCCTGGAAGGGAAAGAGAGAGAGAGAGAGAGAGAGAGAGAGAGACTGACTCAGTCCTTTAGAAACTGACTTTAGAAGAAGGAGACAGACATGGAACATCAGCTGCTGTGTTGTGAAGTGGAAACCATCAGAAGAGCCTATCTAGATGCCAACCTACTAAATGACAGGGTTCTGCAGACAATGCTGAAGGCAGAGGAGACCTGCTCGCCCTCTGTATCCTACTTCAAGTGCGTGCAGAAGGAAATCTTGCCATATATGAGGAAAATAGTTGCCACTTGGATGCTGGAGGTTTGTATGTTTCAGAGATTTCTTTGCAAGCTTCTGCATTAATGAATAAACCCTGAATGACTCCCCCATTCCAGCCCCAGCTCTCCCCCCCCCAAAAAAAACCCTCTCTCCTTAAGTACAGGACATATTGCTACCGATATATATTGACAGTCAAGCGTGTGATGGCTTTATCCCCTTATCTTTTATTTACTTATTAACAATGAGGTGTCTTCAATAGAGGGAAAGCAAATCCCACACCCCCATCTCTAAAGAAAATAAATTCTGGGGGTCTCCCTTGAACCTTTTAGAATGAACTCAGTGCCAGAGAAAACAAAGTTTGAAAGCCTCACTTGGAAAAAGCCCCCTTAAGAGTCCTTCTCTGGGATCCCAGATGAGCACAGCAACTTCCCAGGCACCCCGACGCCCCACTCTTGTCTTAGGGCTGCAGTTAAACCTTGCCAGTTATTTTATTGGGATTTTATTTTAAATTAATATCCATGTACACGTATGCAAGTGCTGCCCGTGCCAGTATTATGCGCCATCTTTGTTCTTTTATTGCAAAGCAAAAGTGTTTATTAATAATTAGAAAATTAGCAAGTCCCCAGGAGCAAGCCAAGGAGGGCAGGGGGTGCTCCAGAAACGGGGGTCCCTGCTGGGGCTCTGGACAGGAGGCTCAGCTGCTGGGCTCTGTCATTTCTTGGGGAAATGCAGGGTGAAAGTTTCTTTGTTCAGAGCAGAGAGCGAGCTGTGGTCACCCCTCAAAGACATGCTTGTGCTGCAGAAACTTTCAGCAAGGTCGCATGGCAAAATCCAGTTCAAATGCCCCACTCCCCCGGCAGGACATGTTTCAGGGCATTCCCAGCAGAAGCTAGGGAGCCGGGGCTACATTTTCATGCCTTTTCCGAAGCCCTGGGCGCCTGCGATCTATTTTTAATTAATTTTTGAAAGCGCAGCACGTTGCCCTTGCTCTACGAAATGTCGCACGTTGCTTTTCTGAAGAGGGTGAGGGGGACCTTGTGAGTTTGCTTTCGGGGTATCTCCCTGGACACCCCCAGGTGTCTCATCAGCACGGGGATCAGTAAAGGACCCCCGCCGGGTCATTTTCAGCCCTTTTTGGAGCTTCGGCTGATTTTTTAAATATTTTTAAATATTTTTTGAAAAGATGACGTCTGGGGAAATGGGGCTGGTACTGCTGCTGCTGCTCCGGACGCCACCTTTGTGTCTCGAGCAAAGCAGAGAATCGGCAGCACCCAGGCAAATAAGAACAAAAACCTGGGATCCCAGCTCTGTCCCCACATCATTTTGCAATTTATTTGCCTTTTTTAAAGGGGCTGCCGATCTGAGAGAATCCAGATTTCCCCTTTTTGCCAAAGCTCGGCTGGGGATTTCTAACGCCACATTTCCCTACTTTCTCCGTTTGCGACTTTCTCTTTCAGTTTCTTTTAAGTCTTTTCTCTACTCTTTTGGGGGAAATTTATTTCTCCCCCGTCCCCCCCATACTCTGCCTTGCCCTTCAAGCTTTGGTTGGGGGGAGGAGGCATGACTAGATTTAATAGTTGCTACAATTACCATTCGTTTCAACGAGCTCTCTCCTTTTCCAGGTTTGCGAGGAGCAGAAATGTGAAGAGGAAGTTTTCCCCTTGGCTATGAATTATTTGGACAGATTTTTGTCGTTTGAACCCCTCAAGAAAAACCGATTGCAACTTCTGGGAGCTACCTGCATGTTTGTGGCTTCAAAAATGAAGGAAACTATTCCTCTAACCGCAGAAAAACTGTGCATTTACACCGATAACTCCATTAGACCCGACGAATTACTGGTAATTTCATGTTTACTTCATCTGGAAAAAAGCAAGATCAGGAGAGAGGAAAATAAATAAAAATCAACCCCGACAGAGAAAATCGCAAGGCTCCTTCTCCAGATCTGCCCAGTGTGGCCCCCTACTTCACCCTGAATAATTATGCGTAATTCACCCCGTAGAATTATTGCTCGTTCACCTCCAGCTCCCAGGCTAACTCCATTACTGCACATGGGAGCAACAGATGTAACTTCCACGGCTATCTCAGAGTGTGGATCTGCCCCCCTTCCCCACCCCCTCAGCTCCAGTAAGATGGCATGAAGGGGTTCCACGTGCTTCTTAGCCAGCGAAAGTTGGGCTTGTGAAAACTCTCAGCGATTGCAGACTAAATGATACAGTAGATTATTCGAATGAAAACCCCCCTAATATTCTCATTATTACCTCACCCTAAGAGAAAGTACAGTACAACGGGTAAAAAGTGGGTGGCTGGCGCCCTCTTGCGTTCCTAATGTGCAGTTCAGCAACTTGACCGGTTAATGGAGTGCTTTATTTCAGGGCTGCTGGGTGAGGATAGTCTTGCAGTAGTTTCATGCATAAAGGCAACCTCACCTTGGTACGCTCCTGCTAGTAATCCTCCTTAACAGCATCACAGCACCACTGGTGAGGAAGTGTAGTATTTTAATCATCAGTCTCTCAATCATGCAGAAGTCAGTGCATCAAAAAAGATGCCAGTGCATTAAGATTCCAGAATACAGTACAAACAGATGAAATTCACCTTAACTACTTCAGAAGCAATTGCTGCATTTCAAAGCTGTTTATAAGCAGAGCTTCTAACTGTTTTCCTTCTTTTTCCCCTTTCCTCCTTTTTGTCTTTGTAGCAAATGGAGCTGTTTCTGGTGAATAAGCTGAAATGGAATCTGGCAGCAATGACCCCTCATGATTTCATTGAACATTTCCTTACTAAAATGCCTGTTGCTGAGGACACCAAGCAAATCATCCGTAAACATGCCCAGACTTTTGTGGCTTTGTGCGCTACAGGTATGCCCTGCACACTAAAATGGCGTGTTCCCCTAACCCAACATGCACACCCACCCTTATTCCCAATTCCTAAGACTTCCCGTAGAGTTACCATACATCAAGGTCACAGAACTCAGTGCAGATAATTTAAGCACTGAGTGTTGTCCCTGTTGTTTGCAGAAGGTGGATTACTTTGCAGAAGGTAAGTTTCTGAGAAGATGCCTCTCTCCTGAGTTTAACATAAAGTAAATATATAAAACTCTTCTTGGAAAGTGATTAAATAAACCTATAGCTTATAACTAGATCCTTCTTCAGTGTATATCTAGACCTATGCAGGCCTGCCAAAGAATCTCTGGCCTGGAGGCAGATTCCCTCATTGTGAATTCATTTTAAGGCAGTTTTGAAAGTCGTTAGGAGGAAGAATTTGCATGTGGTTAGTTCTGTATATGGGTGCGTTTCACTGGCATGTTTAAAATCTCCCTCATTCAAATTTCCCCTTTTCCCATGCTGGTAGATGGTGGATTACAGAAGGGGCACATGGCGTGGACGCTTTTCTGGCACAGAGCTGAGTCTGCTGTCCACACCCAGCTGGCCACGTGCTTTGCTGGAGGCATGTGCAGGGGCGGACTGCAGAGGAGCCAGAGACACTGACTGTTCCCCGGGCCAGGTTTCCAGAGGCCTGATCTTTGGTTTCAAGGGCACTGTGTGTGTGTTTGTGCTAATTCCTGGAAACCCCACGTGCACAAATGGTGTGCAGACGTGCATGTATTTTATCCATTGAATCATAATAAGAATAAGATGGGGTTCAAGAGATCAGAAGAGCAACACTGCCTTTATGATCTCCTCCAGATACCACTGTTCTCATGGGCTGGCAGGACAAAGGTGGTTTTTAAAGGATTGATCTGTTTTTCTTAAAATCCACTTCACGTGATTCCCTTCAGTGTGGCACGAGAAACCCAAATGTGGCAAAAGAATAAGGAATCAAAGGCAGCCAAAGCAAATGTTCCTTTGAAGGGAAGCCTGTAGCATCACATAAAGATGAATGTCAAGGATCGTGTTGACACTAAGAAAAACTCACTGGAAATGAGTAATATTGCCTTTATGAATATGAATATTTTCTTAGCCAATAATAGTTAAGTGAAAGGAGGGGTCATGCCTGCATGACACTGAGTCATTCAGTCTGAAGAAAAGGTCTGTTAGTTGGATCTGGACTCCTTGTTGTTTTTGTGGATACAGACTAACACGGCTACCCCTCTTATCTCGCTGTACTTGAAAGTTTAGGGTGTATTTAAAGCCAAAGAGCAAATTAATCTGTGATGTAAATTAGTGTTCAGTGGTGTTACACAAGGGATGGATTTGGTCAAAAGATCCAAGAAAAATAATAAGCATTAAAAAAATAAAAATAATGTATTGATCTCACATAGTGACTCCCACTGAAGTGTCTGGCCTGGAGATACAGCCATAGAATCTCTGAAGATAAATATATACATTATTGGTAGGTTTCAGCCTTGCCTTTATCGTAGGCCTAAGTACAGAATGGCAGGCAGCTCACACGTTTGATTGACTCAGTGCATGTCTCCTAATATGTGAGTACTAGAACCTCTCCAAACAGCTTTTAAAGGATTTGAAACATTTGTGGAAAATCAAATGTTTTCTCCTAGCCAGAGATTCAAGCAGAACAATGTGATTGCAGTGAATTCTAATGTGTGATTGCTTGGTCTGAAGCTACCTAAGTTGTTAGTTGTATCTGGTGTTTCTTTATAGCTATCCAGTCTCCCCTTTGGATATGGGGATGTTTAATCTAGGTGGTTGTGCTGGCAGTGATAGTGATGAAAACAAGAGTAGTTCAAAGGTTGAAGCCTTGCTAGGAGTCCAGTACTTTGATCTACTGTCAGTGTTGTTATGGTTCTTTTAGAAAGCACATCCAGAGTCTATATTTAACACTATGTGCCTCACCGCATGGGTAGCTGGAAAATGGATCAGCGAATGTGACCCATGTTCAGAGAATTTTACTTAGCTTTTAAAATTAGCATGGAGGTCATCAAGATTATGGGACTTATTCAGTACTCCATTGAAGTCACTGGGAATGTTACCTGAGTAAGGAGTGTTGAACAGAGATGTTTGAGCAGCTTTGGATTTTTATTTCATTTTTGGATGCCAAGATTTTTTTGTCTCTCTTTTGATGACTCCCTTGTTGGCTAGTGATGCCCAGACAAGATGAAAAACATGTGGCGTCAGCAGCATCTGACCTTCACTTTTTGATGTGTGATATTTTTTTCTGGCCAGCCCTAATCTAGGTGGATTGCAAACCTGTTGTACTTCCCTGAATACCTTGTGGGCCTGATCCAGAGCCCATGGAAGCCACTGGGAAATTGACTCCAGTGGCCTTTGGGTCAGGCCTTGTGTGAGCACTACTTGAAATACAAGGTGAAGGCAGGTGAAGTGTTCGAAGATGTGTATGTGTATTTGCTCCTGATAGAAAACATTACATAGAAAGGTGATGTTGAGTGGAATTCCCTTTATGCTCCCTCCTCAATTGTCTGCCTAATAGAAGGGGATTTGTTGTGTTTTTTAAATATATTTTCACCAAAGGATGCCTTCTTGCTGAGCTAGGTTAGAGAAGGAAAGAAAAAATTACCAGGGGTTGTTTGAAGTTAACACATAATTGATCTTAACGAATGGGGCTTTGGCGTTGCCAAGCAAGGCAGGGAGAACTCAAAAGGAAACAGGCCTTTTTTGGGGCCAAGTTAAGACTGGAGTTAAGGAAAAACTCCAGCTCTATACAAGCAAAACAATGAAAAGGAACAAATATTGGGAGCTTCAGCGTTTCATTGTGGCCCTCTGGTTATCTAAACATACCAGGCCCTTTTATGTTATTATTATTGTTCTTCTCTCCTCTCTTTCCTCCTCCCTGGTGGAGAGAGAGAAAAAAGACTTCCCTTTGAAACAACTTTGCTACAATTCTTCTATTCTCTAGCCTTTATAAAATTGGGAGACTCAAGGTATGTGACCAGTTGGAACCTGTTGCATCTTGCAGCAAGTGATTTATGTTCACAGTTTTGATTTGCCTCAATGAAAAGATTTTCATTCATAGCCCCCAGCTCTCCAGACGGATGGAATTGCTGCTCCATTTAAAAAGGAAAAGGGGTGACTCGCCTTGTTAGGAATTTTTTTTTAAAGCGCTGCAGCGCCTAGATGCCTGCTTTGTCCTCCCTTCAGGGTGGCTGGCATTCTTCTCTCTCCTCCCCCTCCCCCCTCTCTCTCTCTCTTTCTCTCTCCCCCTCTCTCTCTCTCATTCTCCCTCTCTCTCTTTTTAACAACGCTGAAGTTGTTTATTCTTTTTGGATGAAGTCTCAGATAGGCTACTGGGGATGTGTGCTTCAATTGATGGGGCCCCCTTCCCCATTGTGGCTGTGTCAGGTCTAATTCATCTCACCGAAGCCCCCTTGTTCCTGAGCGCTCAATAGCGCAAGATGAGGCGATGGAGGCTGACAATGATGCCACACTCTTCACTTGGGGGCATCCAATTACAGGCCAGAGGGGCCCCCTGATTAATATGCTGAAATTAGTGGCCTCTGCCACAAATAATTCCTTGTTGAGTTGCAACAAAAAGACTGTCCATGCTGCTTGTCTGGAATGGTTATGGGGACAGACACAAACTGGTCATTTAAACTTCATTATTACTTTTCCACCTTGGACATACTAAGGGTGTGACTGTGAATTCATGTTCTTCTTTATTGCCCCCTTTAAAAGAAAAAAGCAAATAGGAATCCCAAACTTGCTACTGTCTGAATGGACTCATTAAACTTACACAATTTTGGCCATTTTTGGGGATGATAATTATGCAGAAACTAATAAACACTGGAGCTAATTCACTGTGACTGTGTATGTATATACAACTAAATTTTGATGTATCAAATCTTCAGACCTGTTTAAACCAACAGAAGCCTCTCATTTTTAAGTATACCTAAGAAAACACACTAGTGATTTGTTTGAGTGAATGGATCAAATACTATCTCTGGGATGCATTTATTGGCAATGATCAAACTGAATCTATTTAGATATCTTTGGGGAAAGAGTTGGGGAGAGGTAGGGAAGGGAAGAGGTAAGTTAGACCTATTTCAGATATGTCAAGATGTGACATGAGTTTAGATACAGATTGGCTTTTAGCTGGCAACATAGCACATAAAAAGCCTTCCATACTTAATCACATCAATTTAATTTTGAAGGCACTTTCAATTTCATAGAGCTCTGGGCAAATTTCCCTTTGGAAGGTGGGTATGGGATAGGTCGGGGTACAGATGGAGTGGCAGAGATATAAACCCCAAAATGTACCTATAATACCTACAACAATAGGTGATTATATACAGAGAGAGAATCCTGATGCATAGTTAATAGTTAATTAAAGCCTTTACACAAAAGATATTAAATCATAAAGGAGATGAATGATTTAATATTTAAACTGTTTCGTAGAGCTCAATCTCCCTCCCCTCCTGCTTAAGTTTTTCATGCCTTTGATTTAATTCAAGGGTTTGACAGATGGTTTATATTTATATAGCGAGGGAGACGTTGTACATTTAATAATAGGTGAAGGAACGTATCTCAAGTTATTGTATATAAGGTATCGTTTCCCTTTTCTCCCCTAAAAAGTTAGACATTTACTAGTACCACATTTCTTTTCCTCCTAATACTTGGTCTAGGGTGCACTTTGCCATGAATCAAAAATCAAACACATTCCTGTATAGCAGAAAGAGCATTAAAATGTGGATTATTCCACATTATTTGCCCTTATTAAAAAAAAGGGGCGGGGGAGGGATAACATTCTAATGGCAGAGATAGGCCCCTCAAGGAATCATGGGAGTGGCTTTGTAGAGAGACCTACAGCAATGCAGTCTGGAAGGGGGCCCAGCCTCTTGTCAGCATGGTGTCACATCAGAATGTAACTGATTGTCCGCCAATTCTTGGGACCCCCGTCACTTAGTTATGCCACATTTACATTAAATCCCTGTTGCCAGGATGGATGGCAGCAACTGACGAGAGACTAGGTTGAGACAAAGCATTTTTAAGATGAAACCTTAATTTAAATATGGAATATTCACCTACTGACAGGTTTAAGCAGTCTCAATCCCTTTTGTTTTTGCTTTTGTTTTATATTAAAGTTATACATTTCTCTCTTTCTAACATAATTTTAAAGGTTTATGTTTTAAATGGTATATGATTCAGAGACTGCTTACATCACATAATGCACCTGATCTTGCAAATGCTTTAAAATGTGAATAACTTTACTTGTGTGAGTAATCCTATTTATTTAAATGGGACTACTCACAGGAGTAAAGTATATTTATAAGTGTTTGCAGGATTAGGGCCCTAATATCCTAAAAATCCCTCAAAGGAATTATTAGCCTTTCAGGCCTTTCTCTAAAAAGTGTTTCTCACTCAGGTAAAGTTATTCATGTGCATAAGTGCTTGTGGGATTGGGCCCTATAATTGCCTATATTGTTAAATTACATTAGGAGGAATCTTTGTTTACATTCCTACAGTCTCTTAAGACTTATTATCTGGCAATCATATCTAACTCTTAGATGTAACACAAGCAAGCTCATCCTAAAGAAATCAATTCTCTTTCCCCCACCCCCCTTCTCTCTTTAAACAGATGTTAAGTTTATTTCAAACCCACCTTCCATGATCGCAGCTGGGAGTGTGGTAGCAGCTGTGCAAGGCCTTCACCTGGGAAACACTAACACTTTCCTCTCCTATCAATGTCTCACACATTTCCTATCACAAGTTATCAAATGTGACCCGGTAAGTGATTCTTTCAGTCTCTCTATCTTAGAGTTTTTTGAGTGCCTCACTGTAGTATATGATTTGACAGTAAACGCTGATCAAAGTACAAGTTGGCTGTGGTTTTTCAAATGTATTCTCTTTTGTTCTTCCCAGTGACAATTAGTCATCGTTATATACATTAAAAATCAGAGATTACGGTACTGCAGTTCATTGATATGAATACCATGACCAGTTCTAATGTTGTTAAGACAGACATATCAACAAAGCAAAGAAAACTCTTAAATTGATTTAGGACAATTGCTGAGGCTGTATTCGGTTTGCAGGTTATTAAACCAGCAGCCTATGTAGAACAAAAACCTTCAAAATAAGACAAGGAAATAGTTACTAAGATTGCAATAAATAGACTTCATGGTATCTCTGACCTTATCTTTGACCACTCCTGAGACCCTTTATTGTGCCAAGTGGTGTGAAATGCCTTTTTTAAGGGGGTTCTAATTATCTAATTTAGTTTATTACGTGCTAGACCTGCACAGTAGCTGGTATTGAATTCCCTTTTGGAACAAATGTTTGTCCCACGACTTTCTGACAAGGTAGATGGTCCTCACAGGACTCTCATTTTGCCCTGCAGCTTCCAGGAGATGCACATCAGTAACTAGTGAGCAATAAACCTTTCATGAGTGAATGGGCCAGGAAGGGAGCCTACAAGGAAGACCTAAAGTCAATGATCCATGTCATAATGGTGTGTGAAGTTGGGGCAGAGTTTAGCTTTGTTTTGTAACAATGTGGAAGACCAATAAATAGATGCTTTAAAAAGGTTCTTGTGAGGTCTCCAAGCTCTGGACAATGACTCAAATAAAGACAATCCTGTGGTTTGCAATAGAATCTTTGAGATGCTGTAAAACCCTTCATTTTATGTATTCATAAACTGAAGGTATATAATTATTCTAACAACCAAACAACTCACACCCAAGTTAATATAAGGGGCAATGATATGTAGAATTTTAAAGATTGTTAGCAAATCGTGAAAGCATTGTAATGATTAGTTCCCATATAAGGGAATATTTTTGTGATATTTGATAGATTTAGGTGATGCCAACACAGACAAATACTTCACTGCTGCTTATTATCTGCCTATCCTAACTAGTTCAAGATACTATACCACACAGTTCAGCAAATTATTTTTGCTCTAAGTATTACTTGAAGCAGAATTTAGTAGTACTGATTCAGTGCTGAAACGTTAAATGCTCTTAAGTTCTACAGATGCTTTAAGTATCCCACTGCTGAAGTGGTATGTACCTGTAATACTCTGGCTTCTTTGTTAGGACCATGCAGGTGCTTAAGTGTATACCTGAACTCTATCCAATTCAAGAAATTTGAATCAGGAACTTAGGAAGAAGCAAGCGACCTGCTATCAGCACCGATAGTGAATGTCTGATTTAAAAGAAAATACTATTTATAATTTTTTGATCTATAGCCTGAATTAGATTGTATCACGTGGCAGAACTCTGTATCATGTAGAACTACAACATGTCCTTACATGACTTGACTTGGTCAATGTCAGAGCTCTTTGAAACAGGAAAGTACTTTTAATTAGAAGTAAAAGCACTTTGGACACTGAGTTTTATTATTCATAAATAGTCTGCAAGGCCACAGTCTGTATGAACTGAACTTAAAAGGAAGATCTTTAAGGTGAGTGGGAGGGAAACTTTTTGGATAATTATGTTTATGTCTTAAAATAACAATAACTAGACATTAAGATTTTTACATAGTTTTCTAGCTAAAATAAGAAATATCATAAAGTTATATGTAATTTTTTTAAGGACCCTCAAAAAGGAAAGATCACCTAAATCTTTGTTGTTTCTTTCTTTGTCTTCTCTATTAACATGATTTCTGTTCCCATGTTTATAATAAAGGTGAAATATCCTCTGCTAATAATTATTCTGTGAATTAGACAATTACTTGATTGTCTACAAAGAGAGATCTCTGGCCTTAGAGCTTACTACACATTTTTTATGAAACAAATTAACTTAACTGATGGATCAAACACTAATCCTGATCTTGAAAGTTTTCTTAATAACTTTGTTTGGGTGGCTGATCCACAAGTGATAGCACATATTGCCATACATTTAATATCATGTGGATTCGGTTGTTTTGAAGTATTTATTAGACTGATGCATTTTGACAAAATGGTTAACACTTTTCCTGATTGTTTGCTAGCTGGAGCAGATGGTCTGTTGGATTTCAGTTTTCATACTGATAATTTTTACCTTAGTCTCAAGCAAGTTGAGTCTAAAGTAAAATGAATATCACCTGACTGAAATTCTTTTATGGTTCATGTTTATGTTGGTAGGAGTCCAGTTTCCCATTTTGCCTTTGATCAGTGGTAATTAGAAGTCAGATAATCACAATTATAAGTCTTGGGCTGTCTTCCATCATTCTGTTCCTGACCCCATCATCCAAATGGTCTGAATTTTGCCTGACATTCATTTCCAGGCCAGAAATTTGCTAAACTAGATTAGATTGGGTTTCCATGCTGTCTGTTAATACACTGGAATTTGCTTCTCTTGCCTGCCCACACCAGAGATGCCTTCAAACGTGTCTTTTATTCTTAATGAACCAGGCAATAACAAAGGATTTCCAAATAGATTTTGTTGTTGTTTGTTTCCTTTAGATCTGACCTTAAGTCTTATGCTGTACTGAATTTCAATCTGATCATGTCCACTGTGTATGTTAAATAAAGGTATTTGACCACATCAGTAAGCTAGTAGGCCTTTTTTTTTTTTTTTTCACTGAGAAGCTTAATTAATCCAGGAAGGGCTTATGACCTTGAACAAACTGTGGGCATTGAAAATTTGGGTAGTGAAGCAGAAAAGTTGTTGGGAGAAGTTATCAGACTAACACACAAGTTTTGTATTTGCTCCCAGTATTCAGAAGATGTGAGTAGAATGGAAAAACAAAATAAGTGTAACACTGGGCATCAGTAATGTTATGCTAGTGATGAAAATGTACACAGTAAGTTTTTTTTGTATGTAGCATTTTTGAGAAATGTAATATCCTTGCAGAGAAGCTGTTCATTTAATATCAATGTGAAAAAATAATTTGAACAAAAGCATAAAACATTTCAAACATCACGTTGTTCATTAAATTGCAATTTAGCAGACAGCCTGTTTACAGTAAGCTGTAAAGACTGTTTGTTATTTAACAACATACAATCCGAACTCAATCCACTCCTGCAGTCTCAGAGTGAAGATTTTTATCAATACCCAAAAGGAAAAGAATAATCATTTATAGAAACCCCTCCTGAACTGTTTACAAAACATATTCATTGCTTGTTCAATTTTATGAGTAAAACTAGTTCACATTTCAGTTTTCAGAGTCAAACATGTATGTGAGAGTGTTTCCAAAAAAACAGAGCCAGTGTTGGAATTGCTCTGAAACAACTGTACATTGGCTTTCAGTGAGAAACTTGCCACCTAGTTATGGCTGAGTCAACCTGAAAGTGCCTGAACTTTTTGGAAGCGAAAAAACCCCGTGTTTACTTATTATTTCTATATATCTATTTATGTGTGTCATGGCATGCGTGCTATCAGGAGTTAAAATGGGTGTCCTGTGGGATCTGAAGTCAGAAATCATCTGTCATATCTTGGGGAGTCTTGTTAGAGATCTCACTGGGAAGGCCAGAGGTATGTAGGAGTCAAAGGCATGATGACTTTAGGATATGAGGCGTTTCTTTTTGTCATTTAAAATACTGTGTGTCTCTGTCAAGAGGAAATATTACACTAGGGTTTAAACCAGAAAAGGTCATAGGTTATGTGTTTTCAGTGAGCTGTAACTGATGGTCTGATCTGCTTAGAGGTAGGATTAACCTCCCCCTCTCTCAGAAAGGACTTGCAGAGAATTGTTTGCTTGGGTTTCTAATCTTATTTTACCCCAAATGCCATGTGCCCTTATTGGTGGCAGAGAAGGTTCTTGTGGTAGTGGAATCAGTGAAAAGCTGGTAGATCACACAAGAAGCTTCTGAATGAAGGCAGAATTGAAACTGGGAGATAAAGAAAACAGCAGGCAGGTCACCCTCTCAGGAAAACAACATTCATTCTCAGTCATGCACATCCTAACACTTTTGACAGCAATTTATCATGGAAGACTGGGTTCACCGCAAGGGCTAACACATGTCATAGGTTAAATCAGAAAAGGCAATACTAAAAGAAAACTTCAAAGTCCTTAATACACAAAGTTAAATATGTTGAGAAAAGCTTATGATGTTCGTTATAAATATATGAGTAAACAATGTGCTGGAGGAATTTTGGCAATATGGTGTGTGATTGTTTTGCTTGTTTAAGGCACTCCAGGTCTATGCCCGTGCAATGGGTGTGCATGGCACTAAAGAATATCTAGTCCTGCATTTGCAGGAAGATAGACTGGATGTTCAAACAGTTCTTTTCCATCTCTAATTTCTGTGATTTTGTGAATAAATAGATTTTGGATGCTTGATGTGCCGATTCCTAACTGTACACTTAGATGCCCGGGGGCGGTTCTTTTACCCATATGAAGTTTGAACCTGTGAGGTGCTTCGTGGTCTTAATTCCCATTGAAGTCAACGGGAGTGGAGACTGTTCAGCACCTTCCTGGAGACATGAGACGCTCAGCACTTAGCAAGATCAAGCTCATATTGAGCCATGAGTCAGAGAGATTTTGTCTCACTCTTAGTTGGTCTCTCTGTCTGTGACGGTGAGTGCAGTGGCAAGCTAAAAGGTTGGCAACACTTTCTAAATCGTTGCCATGAGGTTACTGGCTGTTTGATGGTAGGTTGTGAAAGACCTGCATTCAGCAGAAAGGCATCCATTTTGGTCTTTTGGAATGCTGCATTTTTTGTTTAGACATTTGCAGAGTTAGTAATCAATTAGCTAACGTGATCAGGCCACTGCTGAATATAATCAGAATATTAGTTATTAATACTTTGTGTTTATAGAGCACCTTTCATCTGAAAAGCTCTTCTTAAAATTTTTTTAGCCATTCCTTAGCTAGGAAGCCATTGTTTATGAAATGGCCTATATCACTTCTATTGGATTGTAGTACCAAGGCATTTCTGTTGTAAAGATCAAAATTACATAGCACCACAGTCTTGGGCCTAATTCTTGATCTCACTCCAGTTTTATGCTCAGTAACTGCATTGACTGCAAGATAGTAACTCCTGATTCACACTGCTATGAGATCAGAATGAGGCTATTAGAATTTTTCCAGAAACACGGTGCATGAAACTCTCATACTAATGAAAGATGCCCAATTGACAGCCTTGGAGACAGAGCCCTCTACAGAACACTTATAGTACAGGCAGAAGTATCATAAGCTTCAACACATTGTCTCACCAATGTGACTTTAGGGATGGAGGCACCATTACCAGTGGTGACATTATAGTTTAGTCTCCATGGCCCATTCAGTCATTGGCTTCTTGCTGAGACTGACAACATTGGGCCAGTTAAGGTTAGCTGTGGTAGCAATTTGTTGAGATGCACACTTATCCCACTGGGAGATGAACTGAGACTACACTCTCATTTGACATAATCCTCTGAATACCAGATGGCAAAAACCTGTAGCCCAACCCCTTGAGTTATCCAGTCTTCATCTCTCTCTCTTTCCTCCCCCCCATGGTGATACACTTTTATTTGCCTTCAACAAAAATAGTATTAGGCACATGGTTTTATATATTTTCTAAAGGTTTATGTTCCCCCTCCCCTTTAATCTTCTCTAGGATTGTTTACGAGCTTGCCAAGAACAGATTGAATCCCTCCTCGAATCCAGTCTACGCCAGGCACAGCAACACAACATATCTTCAGAAACAAAGACTGTTGAGGATGAAGCAGACCTTTCCTGCACACCCACCGATGTGCGAGACGTGAACATTTAAGAGGACTTCTACAAATCGGTTTGTTTGGCAATGAGAGCAGACAAAGAAAGGGCATCTGAGAAGGAATCAGCATCAGGATCTCTCCCCCAGAAATCCTTTTCTCCAGGACATTTTTATACAAGAAGGGAAAGCTTCACTCTTGTTATTTTTTTCCTTGCTCTTTCTCCCTTCCATCTGTGACTTCAAACAAACAAAAAATACCCCAAAACTGTCTTAAAAAAAAAAAAGAAAAATAATATTTGCATGACCCCAAGGGGTTTGTGCTACAAAAAATAGAGGATTTTATACAATAATAATCAACTAGTTTTATGTTAAAGTGTTCTTGTCTGTATGTTGTAAAAATAGACATTAACACACAAAATGTCTCCAGGGGAGGTATTAGATTTGATTTCTTACATATAAAACAAACAAAACCAACCAACGAACCATTTTTAAAGTAGAAGAGGGTTTTTTTAAATAGAAAATGACATATTCTTTTTGTTTTTTTCCTATAAAAAGCATAGCTTTAACGCAGTTCTAGGCTTTTCTGTATCTTGCTTGCTTATGCATTTAGTCACTTTATAATTCATCTGTAAATGTTTATTTTATTTTCTTAGGTTTTTATCCTCTTCACCTTATAAATGGTTAACGTAACCCATAAGTTAGTGTATTTTAGTATACTGCATTATTATATGTTAATCTTTTGTACCTGTGGATTGCCTGTGCATAAGGCTTTTGTAGGGTTCCAGCTTAGCATTGTCGGGGAAGGGCCAACATACTACTCATACGATACTCTATTATAAAGAGAAACCGAAATATTGACATAATATATTATATTTTTGTAATCTTCATATTTTTGTAGTTACCTGTGTATAAAATGCTGGTCTGACCCAACAGATATTCAGCCTCATTATGGTCAGGTTCAATCCACAGCCTAGTCTTTTTTTTTTTTTTTTTTTTTTAAATATTCTAAAACCATTCCATTCAAAGCACTTTCAGTCCATTAGATATAGGAAATACGTTCTTTTATTGTGGAAATTTTTTTTTAAATGGAATGGTTTGGAAATATATAAGTGCTTGTGCGCAAACTTTGAATTGCAAAGCAAGTGCATTTAACTATGGTGTTAGAGGAAAGGTGATTTTTTTTCAAAGGTTGTGTTTCAGTGAGAGAAATTGCATTCACAAATTGCCAGGATATCTTCCTATCCTTTTCTATAGAAAAGTTGAAGTTTAGAAATCCTTTGATGCCAACTCATGTTTGTAAATTAGGGGCCTTAAAGGTTCACTTATAGGACACATAGTTTAAGGATTGTCTCTAGATGTTTTACAACTGAAGGTTTTTAAACACTAAAATATATAATTTATAGTTAAGGCAAAAAGAATATTTATTGCAGAGGATGTTCATAAGGCCAGTATGATTTGTAAAATAACGCAATCGCCCCTTGATTTAAAAAAAAAAAATCTTTCTACCCTTGATGTTGCAGTTTTAACACAGCTTATTAAAGAAAAAAAAAGACACTCTTTTCAAAAACAGTGTATTTGGCCCCTTCTTAGACATTTCCAAAAACTATCTAACCATGAGAAACGCCATAGTTAAAAAAGAATAGATTTGGTGTACTTGAAAGGAGTTCTTATTCCAATATATCCCCCAGTTGTTTTTTTTTATTTAGCTACAAATAGAAAATTTGCACATCTTGGCTATGTATCTTTTTATTATTATTTTAGAAAGTAGCTGAAGGGACGTGGACATAGCTGTTGAAGTTGATGCTCGAGGAGAATGTGATGGTGAAATGTATGTGAGAAAACTGCCGCTAAGGTGTTGATTGTAAAAAAAATTTAAAAAAGAAAAGAAAGGAAAAAAGAAAAAAAAGGAGTGGATGCTCCATTTTTATTGAGCTGCTATGGATAAATTCCCAGCATGGTTTGAAAAAAAAATTAACATTGCTTTCTGTATCTTTGTCATTGTGTTTTGCTGCTATTTTATTGATCAGTTTTTTTTGTTTTTGTTTTTTGTTGTTATACAATGTCATATACTGCCATGTTATAGGTTTTAATTTTCTCATAGAAAATTATATTATTGACATCATTTTTTGTAGATTTTTTATGTGATCAATTTTTACTTAATGTGATTATTACTGCTCTATTCCAAAAAGGTTCCTGTTTCACAATACCTCATACTTCAGTTAACCATGTTTAGACCAGGTTTTAATGTTCGTACACAGTGCCTCATAGTTCTACTGCAAACTGAAATGCATTGAACATTATTCTGAATGGGTCTCGCGATTCGCAACTAGGTTGCATTAATTTAAAAACGACAGACATTTCAGAAGATCAAGTAATGTCAGTTTTTTGTTATGCGTTTTATAAAGCTGGATTCTTTGTCTGATCTGGGGTTTATTATCATAGTAGTTTTAAGATGTGTTATTAGCCACATTGATATATGAAAGGTGCATTATAATATAACTCTTATATGCCACTTGGTGTTGTTTCCCATCAGCTGGGACTCATCATTTGGTGTGATAGGTTATCTTCTGGAACTCTAAGTATTTTGTGTGTTTAATCTGTTATAATATACTAGGGGTTTTTGTTTTGTTTTTTGTTAATTATAGCATAATGCTAATTTAAAAAAGCCTGTAAATCTCATAAATAAGCCAGCTAACAGAGTTGTATGCTGAAGAATAATCTAGCTGTTGCCTGTATGCTGCTAAACCAAAACAGAATTAGAACTCATTTTGAGGGCAAATGCAGTTAAGATCCTACATAGTGTATCAATAAAGCATTGCAATGCTACTAGCAGTCGCAGGACCCAGGAGGACTGGATACATTCTGTCCAAATTTCAGGAACATTTCTTACTGCTTACCTCATGAACACTTCTGTTTGTGGCATCTCTGTGTCTCTGAACCAAACATGATTATTGCATTAGTGGTTGTTGGTTATATGTGTTACACTGAGTGGCAGTGCATACTGCAAATTTCTTTAAATATGTATGTACTCAAAGGCCAAATCCTGATAAACAGGTTCATGTGCCAACAGAGATGCTTTATTTGTCACATTATTATAACAATCTATAGTAAGCAAGCAATTCAGATTTGTACATTTTTTTATATTGTACTTATTGGCATCACTGGTCTGAAATGCACATTTTCACCAACAGACCTGTAACAGACAAGTTTCCAGCAAAAGAACTAAAGTCTAGAAATAAAATTTGTAAAACTCAATGCCTGTGTGCTGTGTTTTTTATTAGCTTCATGAATGTAAATTTGCAGTTTAACAGCACACAGAAGTTTTTAATCAACTGGAATCTGATGTAGTGGGCAAACCATGTGGCATATTCTTGTGTTGACACTCCATGCTTTAAAGTTTGCAGTGTTTAAATAATTCATTCTTCAACATCTCTAGGAAGTGACAGGTATTTTGGCAATGGGTCAGTCAGCACAAATTCATAGAGATGTATGTATTAAATGTCACCCTTTTTTTTCCCCTGGCTTAAAGATTTTCTTTTATGCCTCTGTCTCAACTAACCAGCTGTTTGGTAGATATTTTCAATAATAAGTAAAATAAATTGGGATTTTGATGCTACAAAATTATTTCTAGCTTTTAAGTTTACCAGAGTAATGGAAATGTCCCCTTTAGATAATGATTAGTGTGTTTCCAAGACAGTAGTGTTAGATTTTTATTTCCCACCTGCCTCCATTGTGTATTACTACTGTTAGTTCAAATAAAGTAGTAGGGTATAAAAAGTAAAAATACATATTTTTGTTTGCAGAGCTTAACACTAGTAAAGGGCAATATACAAAATAGGAAAAGAATTGAACTAGGCTTGAAAAAATAACACTGGTAAATATGTGCTGGATCATTTAGCAAGTTAAGTGTGTGTGTGTACATCCAATGTATTGTTTATATATATATGAATACCAAACTAAAATTAGGTTGAATTATATATGATCATTTCCCAATCTGAAGTCCTAAAGGAGAGTTCTTTTTATCTGTGTTTTGAAAATTGGGGAAGTTATTTCTCACTTTAAAAAAATAAATAAATAAATAATTGGAGATATACCAATCTCCTAGAACTGGAAGGGACCTCAAAAGGTCATTGAGTCCAGCCCTCTGCTTTCATTAGCAGGACCAATTTTTGCCTCAGATCCCTAAGTGGCCTCCTCAAGGATTGAACTCACAACCCTGGGTTTAGCAGGCTAGTGCTCAAACCACTGAGCTATCCCTCCCCTCTAGCTACATCTCTCAAAGGATCCACACTAAAAGCAGATGTACATTTTCCCCCATCCCATCATGAAAACTTCTAGAGCCCGACTCATAAGTTTCCTGGGCAACTGGCATCAGTGCCAATTAGACTTCATAGCACACTACAGGTTTCATGCAATAACTACACCAAAACTTTTAAGAGGTGTAAGAAAGTTGTCATCTAATCTGGTAACCTGTTGCAAAATGATTTGGTCACACTGCAGTTACCCAATGCACAGGTATCCCCATCACAAAAATTGTTACAAGTGTCACTAGTTGGTTCCCTTACTGGCTCCCCTTACAGAGGAGAGACTGAATTATGTGGTCTACACTGGCACTTTCCTCTAGAAAGGGTCCCTCCTTAAAAGGATTAAGGCATGCTGATGGGTTGGTGGGGGGTATATTTGCATGATGGAAGAAGAGAAGACCTAAGCTAAATTCAGAATGAGTTTAAATAGGTCTGAAGGAATCTAAACTAATGGTCAAACCTATTATTTTTCACAGGATTTTTTTTATCCTAACTTAATTTACACCACTTACATTCTCACTACTTAGAAAGTAAGATACTAAGTACATCTTAGACTCCCTTACACTCATCAGCAAGTGGGTGTAAATGGATCTAGGTGTCTAGCTGAGTGGGAAGGAGTTAATTTATAGCACCTTCTATATTGAATCTGAATTTGGTTTAATATCTGTCAATCTACACTTAAATGCACAGACACTATTAAAAAGCACCTATTGTTAAACAGCAACTATCAAAGTTAAACATTTTTAAAACTGCAGGACCAGATAACTTGCACCCAAGAGTATTAAAAGAATTGGCCCAGGAGCTCTCCAAACCATTAATGTTGGTTTTTAACAGATCTTGGAACACCAGGGAAGTTCCAGAGGACAGGAAAAAAAACTCATGCCACAAAAGGAGTAAAAGGAGTAAATGAGTAACTATAGGCTGATTAGTCTGACATCAAACCCTGGCAAAATCATGGCAAGGAAGGTCTGGGATACAATGAGTAAAGAATGAAAGGACTGCAGTGTAATTAATGCCAATCACTGGTTTATGGAAAGTAGGTTTTGTCAGACAAACGTGTCATTTTTTTAATTAGATCACAAGACTGGTTGATAAAGCTGACCGTGTTGACATAATATACTTAGATTCTTGTAAAGCATTTGACCTAGTCACCAATGACATTTTGATAAAAATAAATCAATGTAACACATATTAAAGGATTAAAAAAAACAAATAGGCTTGATGCAGGAATTACTGGGTGAGGTTCTTGGGCCTGTCCTGTATGGGAGGTCAGATAAGATGATCATAATGATCCCTTCTGCCTTTAAAATCTATTGAATCTATGAACTCTCCCCATGAAAACCTAGGCTCAAATCGTTGGCCCTATTAAGGTCATTTTACATTGGCAGTGGCACTGACTGTACTGACTGTAAAGCTGTACTCATTGTAAAGATGTGTCTCCCCTGGTGCTGGGAATGTGTCCGAGTGGGATGATGAGGTGCTCCATTGATCCATGATCAGGAAATGACCACAGGGGACTGTTCTACCCAGCACAAGTCAGAGCAGCCCAGTGACTGTTCTAGGTTGTGTCGAAAGCCAGTTCAATCTTTAGGTTGAGTTCAATGGGAGCAGGATCGGGTACCATTGTCACGACCCATGCTTCTCATACCCAGGTCTGCAGAGTTCCTGGGGGTCATCATACTACAACCTTCCTTGCTGGCATCAGCTAGAACTGGGACTCCTTGAAACCCAGCTTAGATAGGAGACTCCACCTTGGGGCCCTGATTGGTGGAACACCGATGTTCATGACTCGCCTGCTCTCCCTACTTAAACCAGAAGAAGGAACATGAAGTCTGTAAAACTGGACTCACCATGCTTTGGACTGCTAACCCAGTGCAACTTGCTCTTGTCTCTTGGTTCTGATCTCCATGTTCCTGGGATCAGACTCGTGGTCCCTGGTCTCTTTCTTGCCTCCTAATCCTGACCATCCTGGTTTCTTGACCTGGCCTGATTCCTGGTATCTGTCTCTTGGTTCCTAATCTCAGCTCTTAACTCTCTGGTTCTGAATTCTGACTGTCTTACAGACCTTGCACTAAGCACTAGACCTGGCCATATATGTCCCAGTCCTGACAGTTTGTATGGACCATATAGTAATCCCCAAGAGGGTGGGCACAGTGTGAGAGGTATGGAACCAGCAGCCCAACTACTGCCGCCCACCTCCAGGCAGATAACCAAGTCATGCAGCATACTTCTGAGGGTATGTCTACACTACAAGACTATTTCGAATCAACTTAAGTCGAATTTGTGGAATCGACGTTATGAAGTCGAATTTGTGTATCCACACTAAATACACTAATTCGACTGTGTGAGTCCACAGTAACGGGGCCAGCGTCGACTTTGGAAGCGGTGCACTGTGGGAAGCTATCCCACAGTTCCCGCACTCCCCGCTGCCCATTGGAATTCTGGGATTTCCCCCCAATGCATGCTGGGGGAAAAAATGTGTCGAGGGTGGATTTGGGTAACTGTCATCATTGAACCGTCAATCACGCCCTCCCTCTCTCCCTCCCTCCCCGAAAGCGCCTGCGGGCAATCTGTTCGTGCACTTTTCTGCTCAGTGACAGCGCGGGCGCCACAGCACTGCGAGCACGGAGCCCGCTGCAGTTATGGCCGTTGTCAACTCCTTGCACCTTATCGTCCACCTCTTCCACAGTCAGATGCTGAGAAATAGGGCTACTTTTCAATGGTGCTGCGAGCACTGGTGGACCATGGGGGACGTTTTACAAACATCAACGTCGGGTGGCCAGGCAAAGTTCATGACGCGCGTGTTTTCAGGAACTCTGCTCTGTTTAGACGCCTGCAGGAAGGTAGTTTCTTCCCGGACCACAAAATAACTCTTGGGGATGTGCAGATGCCTACAGTGATCCTCGGGGACCCAGCCTACCCGCTAATGCCCTGGCTCGTGAAGCCCTATGCAGGCGCCTTGCACAGCGACAAGGAACTCTTCAAGTACCAGCGAGCAGCGAGCAGCGTGACCTGTGACTGTTCAGTTTCTTTACAGAGAAGCTGAACCTGCCCCTGTTTCTTTACCAAGTTACTGTTGACTAGCATCTGCAGTTACATACCCCGTCCACCCCGCTTCCCCCACTTCCAACACACGTTTAAAAATAAAATACATGTTCCACTGTAACTTTACAAAGGTTTCTTTATTGATGACTTTGCATTAAATGGTTGAAACTGGGACGCAGACTGTGCTGGGTAGGGTGTGCGGTGATGTAAAGACCACCTCTAAACTCGAGGAATGACAGGCTCCTGCTCCCAGAGCGGTCTGCAGTGCCGGACTGGTTGTTTCAACGGAGCCTGCCATCCCTCCTTTTTGGGACTCTGTGTGCGGGGGCTATGTGGCCTTGTGGCGGGGGAGGATGGATACAGATTCCTCTGCTGCGTGGCTCTGTGGTCCAGGACAGGGACCGTTGCATGAGATCTGTAACCACCCTCCCCCGCTACAAAGTCACGTACCCCCCGACCCACACAGTGGGTCAAACCACCTCCCATACCGACCAGGGTGCCTACTGACTGTACTGTGTGTGTGACCTGCTGCTGATCCTGCCCCCATCTCTGTACCCTGCTAAAGGTGACTGTCCTATGCAATACCCTACCCCCTTCCCCACCCACCCCTTCAAATGCAGCGTTGTGTAAAAAAGCATGATGGAAACAGTAATTAACAGCAAAGTATTTTTAATAATTAACCAGACAGTCAGGGGATGGGATTGGGGCTAGGGTGAGTCAGGAAGGGAAGGAATTCTCAAAAATTAGGGTATGAGAGCTTTTGGGTACTTGAGCACTCTGCTGGGGTGCAGTGACAGTTTTCACGGCCCCTGGCGCCACTCCTTCTGGTTACTTTGGGTGACGGGAGGTATGGGACTTTGTGGCGGGGGAGGGCGGTTGCAGATACACTGCGGGGGGGCTCTGTCCTCCTGGCTGCGGTCCTGCAGAACATCCACAAGGCGCCGGAGTGTGTCCGTTTGCTCCCTCATTAGTCCAAGCAGCGTTTGAGTCGCCTGCTTGTCTTCCTCACGCCACCTCTCCTCCCGTTCGCTGTGTGAGCGCTGGTACAGAGAGACGGTCTCCCTCCACTGGCTCTGCTGGTCCGCCTCGGCTCGGGAGCACCCCATAACTTCAGCGATCATCTCGTCCAGTGTCTTTCTCTTTTGCCGCCTAATCTTTGCCAGCCTCTGTGAGGGGGATGCTGTGGCAGGTCTGGAGACAGTCGAAGCTGTGTGATGGGAAAAAGGTAGTGAATTCCTTGCAAAGATACATTTTTCCGAACAATGAACACAGTCTAGTCTGTGTCTGTGAACAACACCATGCACAGCACCTATCTCGTCTGCACTCCTGCAGCAGGCAATCCTGAAAGCATAAACTCTGCCCCTGTTCCACCCCATCGCAGTGTCCCCTGACCCTTGCACTTCTGGGTTGAGATCCCAGTGCCTGATGGTGCAAATTTCATTGTCGCGGGTGGTTCTGGGTAAATGTAGTCAGTCATTCCTTTCTCCGGGAAAGCAACGCCAGACAATCATTTCGAGCCCGTTTTCCCTGGATTGCCCTGGCATACGCCACAGCGTGGCAACCATGGAGCCTGTTTTGCCTTTTGTCACTGTCACCATATGTGTACTAGATGCCGCGGACAGAGGCGATTCAGCAGTGCTACACAGCAGCATTCATTTGCTTTTGCATGACAGCAGAGATGGTTATCAGCCATATTGCACCATCAACCACGCCAATGTAAATTGGCAAGGTGATGACGGGTAGATGTCCTATTGCACTACACCTTCTGCTGCTGTCATAGGTGCCCCTGGCCGAGATCAGCCGGGGGCGCAAAAGACAAAACTGGGAATGACTCCCTGAGTCAATCCCTCCTTTATGGTATCTAAAAATAGAAACAGTCCCGCCTAGAATATGGGGCAACTGTACTAGGGTTGCAGTGTATCAGAGAACTACAGAGCACAGCCGCTCTGTGTCAGATCCTGCAGGAATGACAAACTGCGTGCCATTCACAGGGGGTGCCCCTGCAACAACCCTACCTGTTGCTTCCCTCCTCCTCCAGCCTTCCTGGGCTACCGTTGTAGTGTCCCCCCATTTGTATGCTGAAGTAATAAGGAATGCAGGAATAAGAAACAGTGACTTGTTAGGGAAATGAAATGAGGGTAAGGCAGCCTCCAGCTGCTATGGTAGTCCAGGCAGTACAGAATCTTTTCTTTACACATGAAGGGCGGGGGCTGATGGAGCTCAGCCCCCTGTTGCTATGATGAAGACGGTTAGCAGGCCGTCTACTTATGGGCTGATGACGAGGACAGGTAGCAGTCCTATTGCACTACACCATCTATCGCAAGGCTGATGATGAGGATGGGTACCAGTCATTTTGCACCATCAGTCACCCATGAGGCGGGGGAAGGGGGGGCGAGGATGCTACCGTAGCGTGCCGCAGCATCGCATCTACCAGCAGCATTCAGTACACATAGGGTAACATTTACAAGAGTCAAGAGACGATTTCTTTCCCTTTTCCTTCTGGGGGTGGGGGGTGGCTGTACATTGACGAGCTATGCCCTGAACCACCGCGGACATTGTGTTTGACCCTAGAAGCATTTGGAGCTCAGCCAAGAATGCAAATGATTTTCGGACACAGCGGGAACTGTGGGATAGCTTGCGTCCTCATTCCCCCCCGCCCCCATGAGCGTCCATTTGATTCTTTGGCTTTCCGTTACGCTTGTCACGCAGCAGCGTGCCGACTCTCTGCTACGCCGTCTGTCCGGAGATTTTTTAAAAATACTTTGGACCAGGCGTAACATTACGGTAATTTTCCTAATTAGATGCAGGAGTCGCAGAGCGAGATCGCCCTGAGGAGGGTCACTGAAGGAGATAGAGAGCGCATGCTGCGTGAAAGCCAGCACAAACCAGGGGCCTATGCAGCCGTGCTCGGGGAGGCAATGCTCCCTGAGTACCTCATGAAAGCCTGGCGTGGAAAGGTGTGCTACCATGGAGCACCCAATAAGGCAGCTCTCCCCAGGAACCTCCTGCGGATGCTTTTCGATTACCTCCAGGAGAGCTTCGTGGAGATCTCCCAGGAGGATTTCTGTTCTATCCCCATATATATAGAGACCTCCTTTACACATAGTTCAGATTCCTGTTCCATTAATAATAAAAGTTTACATGTTTAAAGCACTTACCGACTGCTCCTTCCCCTGATTCAGGGTCCGGGTTAACGGCCGGGGAGGGTTGGTAGGGGCTCTCCGTGAGGGTGCTGAAGAGATCCTGGCTGTCGGGGAAACCAGCATTGTAAGCGCTGTCGCCTGCCTCATCCTCCACAAACCCTTCCTTATCTTCCCCGTCCGCGAACATCGCCGAGGAACTGGCCGTCGACACTGTCCCATCGTCAGAATCCACAGTCACTGGTGGGGCAGTGGTGGCAGGCTCCGTAGTGTCCGTTTGCCGCTTTGATTTTTTGGTAGCCTTGTCTGGGGTCCTTGATTTTCACGCGGCGCTGCGTTGCATCCCGCCTGTATCCTCTGTCTCTCATGGCTTTGGAGACCTTCCCGTAGGTCTTTGCATTCCGTTTTTTGGAGCGCAGATCTGAAAGCACAGACTCCTCACTCCACACACCGATCAGATCCAAGACTTCCCGGTCAGTCTATGCTGGGTCCCTCTTTCTATTCAGAGATTACATGAACTCCTCTGCTGGAGAACTCTGCATTGCTGCCGGTGCTGCTGAGCTCACCCCGATGTCCAACCACGAAATGAGATTCTAACTGTCCAGACAGGAAAAGGAATTCAAATTTTCCCGGGACTTTTCCTGTGTGGCTGGTCAGAGCATCCAAGCTCGGACTGCTGTCCAGAGCGTCAACAGAGTGGTGCAGTGTGGGATAGCTCCCGGAGCTACTAAGTTCGATTTGCATCCACACCTAGCCTAATTCGACATAGCCATGTCGAATTTAGCGCTACTCCCCTCGTCGGGGAGGAGTACAGAATTCGAACTAAAGAGCCCTCTATGTCGAATTAAATGGCTTCCTGGTGTGGACGGGTGCGCAGTTAATTCGAATTAACGCTGCTAAATTCGAATTAAAGTCCTAGTGTATACCAGGCCTGAGGGTCGGCTGTTGAGGGATCAAGTAAGCCAACACTGCTTTGGACCCAGGCTACTGTGCCCTATCCTGAACAGGGGCCTGTGATACCTCTTTCAGAACAATTCAGTGGGAATTGCCAGCAGTTCTGGAGCTTCATGAACCAATTCCACCTTCAGTTCTTGTTGCAACCCCCGATCCAAGCCTCTGACTCAGCCCAGGCAGGCTTGGTAATCAGCTGACAGGGCAGACATTGGACTAGGCCTCCCCCTTGCTGGAAAGTAACAGCTCAGTGGTCTCAAATTAGAATGCCTTCCTCCAACCTATATCAGCAATCTCTGGAGACCCGCATCATGCATGTCTGGCTGAGGCTGCTCTAAGCAAATTCTGTCAGGGGCAGGGTACTGTTGCTTCCTACACCGCATTTTCTGCCATCTCATGGTGAACACAGGGTGGAATAAGGCAGTGCACCAGTACCAATTCTGGTGGGGTGTGTGGGAAGAGATCAAAGATGAACTGGCCCACATGGAGACACACCTGGATCAGGACACCTTCATTGATCTCATCATCCACATAGATAATTAGGGGGATGGAGGGAGGGAGAGGGTCCCTAAAACCAACCTGTCCACATACTGTTACCTTGACACAGGTTCCATTCACTGAATCAATACAGCTGGATCTGACTCATTGACAGATCACTCCTTAAGAAAAGGAACAATGCCTTTGGCATCAGCTATGCTTCCATTGCAGTGAACTTGGATACACTATTTCTATCTTTCATACATGAGCCCCAAGGAACTTGGGAAATGAGTTGTCTCCAGTTCAGTGAGGGGAACTGGGTTGGGCTCTGTAAGAAAAGAATTCCCTCGCACTTCAGTCCAGCCTGGGATATGCAAGGAGCTGCATTTGGGGGCTTCCCACTTGCAGGTGCCTATCCAGCTGTGCATCCCCAGGGAGCCTGAACAGATTCCCATCCAACGGGCCTTCATCGATTCAGGAGTGGCCAACAATTTCATAGATGCAGTGGCATCTTGGGGCCTGCAGATTTCTTTGCAATGCAAGGCCACTCCAGAACTAACGGAAACTATTGATGGGGCATCTCTGTCTTCATGTCCAGTAATCAAGGATACAGTTCTCCTGGAAGCTGTTATCCAGGGGCACCAAGAAACATTGTGATTCGGCATGATTCGATCCATGCACAGCACTTCCCTCTGATTCGTGGAATCTGCTGGCTGACCCTTCATAATCCCCTAATTCACTGGCAAAAACAGGAGGTCAGTTTCCCTTCAGAATTCTGTCAGCAGTATTGTCAGGAACAAACTAACATTGCCCCAGAACCTGGACCCCAGAGGGCTCAGGCAGAGATGATCACTCAGGCAAGGACACCTGCTGAACCTACATTGGAATAAATATCTCACCTATGTTGATGTATTAAATAACCCTTAAATATCTCACCTAAGTTGATGTATTTAAAAAGAAGAACACAGAAAACCTCCCTCTGTGCTGATACCACAACTGTGCTGTAGAATTGCAGCTGGGAATGCACTGGGGTGGATTTATGCCATGTTGAAACCCAAGCTGGCTATACTACATGAATGCCTCCAGCAGAACCTGGCCAGAGGGTTCATCTACAAGTCAACCTCACCAACTGGAAAAAAGATGGCAGTCTCTGACTCTGTGTCAACTACCAAGCCTTAAGCCAGATAATGATCAGGAACTGGTATCCACTACCCCTGATTCTGGAATTATTGGACCAAATAGGAGCCACATGTATATTCAACAAGCTGGACCTTTGGGAAGCCTACAACCTCATACACAGCAAAGCTGGGGATGAATGGAAGACCACCTTCTATACCTGCTGTGGCCACTTTGAACATTTAGTCATGCCTTTTGGGCTGAAAAATGCCTTGGCAATCTTTCAAACATTTTATTTACTTTGTGTTAGGAGACATATTGGATCAGTATGTGGTGATCTATATGGAGAATACATTGGTCTTTTCAGACAACCCTCACCAGCATACTATTTATATCCGAACTGTCTGGAGCGGCTACATGATCTCTAGCCAAGCTCAAGAAGTGTGTGTTCGTATGAAAGTCTCTGCCAAAAGACAGAATTTTGCTTTTTTCCAAAAAGCAGAGTATTGTAATGAGTTTTTTATTCTTTATATTTCTCTAAATCTCCTTACAGAAGCAGAACATTAAATCATAGTGCATGGAACTGGTTTGTAGATTAACCTTAAGTACCTAGGAACGTTAAGTAAAGTACATTTCTTTGTTAAAGATTCCTGAATAAATGAAATAGAAAATGGTGTCCCCAATTTATCCACCAAACAGGTTCACCATAGACAACAACATTGCAAACTTCTCTACCAATATGTAGGCTACTTCACTGAACATTTTTTGCTTCCCTCCCATTTTTGCCCAGCAAGAACCAGCCTTTTTATGGTAGATGCAATTTTCCTCTGAAGCTCATGATATTTGAAAAAGCTTTCCTTTCTTATTGATTCTGTGTTCAAATCTCACCCCCCAAAAATGCTCTTATTCTTTAATCTTTAACTCTTGATTTCTCTCTTTTTCAATTATTATTTCTCTAACAGTATTATTTTATTCTTGTAAAGCATGTTGTTGTAATATAGTTTGTACAAAAGACCTTATACAAAATAAAAATGTATTATACAGATATCATGGGCCAGATCCTCAGCTGATAAAAATGGTCATATTTCCATCAACTATAACTACTGAGGATCTGGCCCAGCACTTCAATTTATATAACCTGGTGTCTTTTATCCTCATGCCCCGACCCATTTCTGCCCTCACACCAAATCCTAAATTCCACTCATGCTCTATTCTCCATGCTACTCAGCTGTTCTAAATAGGTAGTACCAGAAAAATGTATTAAGACAATACAGATTCCTGATGAGTTTGACCCAAATTGAAGTCTCACAGACCACATCACACTGGAGGTTTCATTCAGGTAGCAAATACACAGCAAATGTAACTTCAGATTATTTTAAAAGTGGCACCATTGTCTATTCACATAGATCAGTTATTTGCATTGGACAATGAAGAATCCAGTTTTCCATTTTATTTTAAGTTTTAAAAAACTGGCAACTGTTTACCATGAATGAGTTGTGGTTTGTTTGGTTTCTTGTAAAGCAGGTAAAATAGGTCTCAAAAAATTCAGTGTGTCCGCACATATATTGTAAAAAATGCCAGTTAGAGAACAATGTAGGCATGTGTTTTTAAACTACCATTCGTGCAGTCTGGTCAGGACTGTGTGACACAGTATACAGTGTTTTGTCATCCAAGGAATGTCTTTGATCAAGAGTTTATGCAAGAAGGAAAAAAAAAAGCCATGAAAACCTAATCCGTTCCCACAGTCCAGTAAACGTGAGCTGGACAAACACTGGACAATAGCAGTAAAGCTTGCTGCTAGAACAATAGCTGCAACTAAAAAAATTAAAGGGCTGCTGACTCACAGTTCCTACATTCAAGAAAGATTCTATGCAATGTTGATTATTCCCTGGGATCCTGAAGATTAAATTTTCATTATATATAGTATTTAAATAAAGCAGTAAGATATGCTGGTATTGATCCTGTTTGGTACAAAGCCTAGATGGGGACCGTGTATAGGCATAATTTAATCTTTTTCTACCTAAACATTTTGCTAAATATGTGCAACCTAATTTGAAATTATGTTACAAACAATAATTGTCACTTTGATTATCCCAATGTCAAACTGTACAGTAAGCCACTGTCTTAGTTGCAGAGCAAATTCTCTATGAATGAAGTGGTACTTTCTACCTTTTCAAGACAAAAGCTACATGCTGCTTCTATAAAGTACCCAGAAATCTTGTCAACTTAATTTTGAAATGCCAAAGTGTGTGTACATGCTAGCAACCATATTTGTTAATTGCATGAGTACATGAAAGCCACAGAACATTTTAAAACAAACTTTGTATCATGCATTTTTAGAATCAATATATAATTAGTATGGCCTAATTTTCACCTTTCACACATTTCAGCTAAGAATGTGATTCCAAGTACTACCTGTTAATGAAAAACTTCCAAAATCTGTGTCTTTACTTCACACTTTTTTAGTCATGTCTCAGAGGAGCTTGGTGAGTTCTCCCCCCTTCCCACACTGTTGTATAGTGTGCTATGCATCAATTGATTGAACCTCATGCTTCAAGGTTTAAACCAATCTCCAACTATTAGCGATCAGGATGAGATCGAATGTTGGGAGCAGATTACTTCACATCTGTGTACCACAAGGTTCTTACACTTTCATCTGGAATGTCTGGTACTGGCCACTGTCAGAGACAGCATATAGACTAGATGGACTAGTCTGCTCCAGTTTGGCAATTCCTATGTGCCCACATATTTTTAACTATACTGTAATTCTAAACAGTATTTATAGAACAAACATCAGCATCACACCAAAATTATCAATGTAATCATGGTGGAAATTGTTTTGGGAGTAGTCACAATGATAAGGAGTCCCAACCCAGTACTGATAACCATCATCTTCATCTCCAGAAAACGCTGTTCATTCAAATCTCCACCATTCCCTTTTAAGTACACTTCAATATGTAAGAATTAAAACAACTAGTCAAAAATTTCAACAGGACATCTAAAATAACTGCACTACAGTACTGTATTATATTTTGGGAAAGAACCTGGAAAAATAACTACTACACCTCTGCCCCAATATGACATGACCGAATATAACACGAATTTGAATATAATGCGGTAAAGCAGTGCTCCGGGGGGGGGTGGGGCTACGCACTCTGGCGGATCAAAGCAAGTTCAATATAACACAGTTTAACCTATAACGCGGTAAGATTTTTTGGTTCCCGAGGACAGCGTTATATTGGGGTAGAGGTGTATTAAATCACAATTTTGAAGTACTGTATATAATAAAAGGTTTAGATTTAATTATTTCTTGTGTCACAAGGCCAGTATTAGATCCTGACATTAGTAGCGTAACTTTTATAAATATAAATTGAATTTAATACTCTTTTTTGATATGCCTAAGTGTGGAGTCTGATATTATTTAAGTTTACCTTAAACTGCACACTGGAAAGTAAATTCCACATTTCGCGTGGCAAATTCAGATGCACACATTTGGCATTTAATTCAGATGCACACAGAACAAAAGGTGTCAAGTATCAGAGGGGTAGCCGTGTTAGTCTGGATCTGTAAAAGCAACAAAGAATCCTGTGGCACCTTATAGACTAACAGATGTTTTGCAGCATGAGCTTTCGTGGGTGAATACCCACTTCTTCGGATGCAAGAAGAAGTGGGTATTCACCCACGAAAGCTCATGCTGCAAAACGTCTGTTAGTCTATAAGGTGCCACAGGATTCTTTGTTGCTTTTACAGAACAAAAGGTGTTGACAGTAGAATTTATGGATCTAAAATTTCAAAAACCTTGCAAATTCTGATCAATCTAATCTCTTTCTTAGGTGTAAGTCATATCCTTTAAAGGGTATCAGTTTTTTCCTAAAGCACTTTGGAACATTAGGGTGTGAGTGGATTTATTATTGATTTATCTCCATTTGTTCCAAAGGTGGACAGTGTATTTACAGATGAACTGTAAATAAGTACAAATACACTATAAGTCTCTAAAGAAAATATATTTTAGTGCTTTAGAATGAGGATTCAAAAGTATAGCAGTCTTGATCTATTGTTTATAGAAACAAAGTTCAATAATTGTATTTCATAAGACCGTATAAATGTGCCCAATATATCTAGAAATAAAGTAATCAAATAATGATTATTTTTCTAGACATTCTACACAAGTGGTTCCCAATATGCTTGTTTATTCACCCAAAATACCCACAACAAACCCAGATATTTTAAACCAGAAGTCTTAATTTTCTTCTTCCAATAAAATGAAGTAATTCCAAAGAGCTAGGGATGTTAGCTGACCAAGTTTCTTTTGCACAAGTTCCATGGATTTTCTTACTAGAATTTACTGCCCCTTGAGTTTTTATTTACTAGTAGTAATTTAATTTCAAAAGACCATGAGATAGAAAGCAGTATGATTGAACTGGCATTCTAAATTTTACTTACAAACCCAAAAGTAAGTTAGCATGATAATGCCAAGAGTTGTTAGCTTGTTTCCGATAAGACTGATTGGATCTGGACCAGCCTGGCCACTACTACTGTGATGCCCAGGAAACAGGAAGGAGGAAGCAGCTTGCAGGGCTGGCCTTACCATGAGACGAACTGAGGCAGCTGCCTCATGTGCCAGACTTGGGAGGGCGGGGGGGGGGGGGGGGCGCCACTAGGACCCAGAGTGTAGAAAATTGTGTCTGCTGCTGGTGCATATGTATTCTCTCTGCTCTAGATGCACAGAGATGGTGGAGTGCTGTGCTGGAGGAAGGAGGGCACAAGAGATGTAACAGGCAGGCAGGATAAAAGGTGAGAGGGAATAACAGAAAGCAGCAGGAGCTGCAGGGAGAGAGAAGAGGGGGCTTCTTATGTACCTCTCTAGCACCTCCAGGAGCCTGCACTGATGAACACCAGCTTCTCAGGGAGCTTCCGGTTTCCTGCTGCTTCTCTGAACCCACTTGAGGAGAACAGGCAGTCAACTGAAGTAGTAGGAGCCACTTAGGCCCTTAAGACACTGATATCTTCCCTCACTCAGGCCCTGCTACTGCCTGCTTATTTGTCCCCTTCAACTGAATGTTGAGAGCCACTATAGCTGGCACAGAACAGCAGTCATGAGTAAAAGAAGAAAACACCCCTCTGGGGCAGCAAAAATGTTCAGGGTGAGCCTTCCAGCCCCAATGAGGATGTAAGTGGTGAGGAGATGCCTGATCTTCCAGTTAGTCAGAGTGCAGGTGACTGGGCAGCTACTGCAGCATCCATATCTCCATCTCAAATGGATGTAACCATGCACATTCCTGAAGAAAAGTGTAGATCAGAGAAGAGTGTGGTGGAGGTGCAAGAAACAACCGCTGCTGAGTTTAGTTCCTTAAGTCTAGATGATCAGGGACTGTGGACCCACTTGAGCAGTAGCCTGAGGGACTTCCTTGTACCGCATGGGCCACAGCAAGTGAAAAACTTCATGTTCCCCAAAGACAATGAAAATAGAAGTTTCCATCCAACACATTATTGGTGTGAAATCCCCAATGGTGACAAAGTGGAGAGGCCATGGCTTATGTACTCAAAAACCCAGAATGCTGTATACTGTTTTTGTTGCAAACTCTTCCAGTCTAATGTTCCAGCCACATTGGGTTCTACAGGAACAAAGGACTGGAAAAATCTGGCTAGAAATCTGGCATGCCATGAGAAGACAGCAAATCACCAGATAGCATTCCATAGGTGGAAGGAGCTTGAGATGAGACTAAGGTTAAAGGCCACCATAGATGATCAGCATCAAGAGAAAACTGCATCAGAATCTCTTTACTGGCAAAATGTTCTGAAAAGGCTCATTGCCATTGTGAAAATGCTTGCTACCCAAAACCTAGCACTGCGTGGCACTTCAGACCAGCTGTATATGCCAAACAATGGAAACATCCTTAAAATTGTGGAGCTGATGGCTGAGTTTGATGCTGTACTCCAGGAGCATCTAAGAAGAGTCACCACCCAAGAAATGTACATACACCACTACCTTGGAAAAACAATTCAAAATGAGATCATACAGTTACTGGCAACAAAAGTCAAACAGAAGATTGTGGTAGATCTGAAGTCAGCAAGATATTACTCTGTTATTCTGGACTGCACACCTGACATTAGCCATATGGAACAAATGACTTTAATGGTGCGTTTTGTAACAATAGAACCTAGTGAAAATGTCCCTGCAATGGTGACTGTCAGAGAGCATTTTCTAGAATTTATTGACACTGATGATACTACAGGAGTTGGTATGACAAATGTGCTTCTTAAAAAGCTGGAAGATACGGGAATTGCTATAGCTGACATCAGAGGTCAGGGCTACAATAATGGTGCCAACATGAGAGGAAAGAATAGAGAAGTGCAGACACAGATCCGAGAGTTAAACCCTCGAGCATTTTTTGTCCCATGCAGTTCTCATTTATTGAACTTGGTGGTCTGTGATGCAGCATCAGCTTCTAGTTTGAATTTGTTAATGTAATTCAGAGCATCTACGTATTTTTCTCTGCATCAATTCATCAATGGCAAATTTTGAAGCAACATCTGGGAACATCCTCTCTGACACTGAAACCACTGAGTGCCACATGATAGGAAAGTTTAGTAGAGGCAATAAAGCCTATCAAGCACCAAATTGGGAAGACAGATGATGCCATAGTTGCCATTATGGAGGATAATGCTATGACAGGAACTGTTTGTGGGAGAACATGGCAGAGGAAAATGGAATCACCAGAAACATACATAACTTCAAATTTCCATGTGGCATGACATACTGTTTGAAATAAATGTTGTAAACAAGAGACTCCAAGGTGTTGATCTTGATATATCTGGAGCAATGGAACAACTGGACAAAAAAAGTCATACCTACAGTCTTACCAATCAGATGAGAGATTTCAAAACATTCTGAAGAGTGCACAGACGTTGGCAGAGGAACTTCACACTGAAGCTATTTTCCCACCCATTCAAGAATACAAGAGTCACTGAAGAAGAAGACATTTTGATTACAAGGCACGGGATAAGATCCCAAACAACAATTCAAAGTTGAATTCTTTAATCAGGTGCTAGATTGTGCAATACAATCAGTTGAAGAAAGTTTCATGCAGCTCAAGGAACACAGCAGTATATTTGGGATGTTGTACGATATTCCAAAACTCCTCATTATACCTGACGAAGGCCTACACCAGCAATGCAGGGCACTAGAGACAGTGTTGACAAATGATGACATGCACAGTACTGATGCAAGTTATTTAGGTGATGAACTGAAAGCCCTTTCAAGATACATTTCAGCAGGATCAACTCCAAAGGCTGTTCTGGAGTATATGTGCACAAATAAGATGACCACCGTCTTTCCAAATGCTTTTGTTGCTCTGTGTATACTTCTAATACTTCCTGTAACAGTTGCCAGTGGACAACGCAGCTTCTCCAAGCTGAAGTTAATAAAAACACATCTACACTCCACAGTGACATAGGAGAGGCTGGATCGACGGCCGCAGCTCCCCCGTCGACTTTGCTTCCTCCTCTCGCATTGCTGGAGTTCAGCAGTTGATGGGAGAGCGATCGGGGATCGATTTATCGCATCTACACTACACGCGATAAATTGATCCGCGATAGATCGATTGGTACCTGCCGACGTACCCTAAGGGAGCTCCTCCTTCCCCCTGGCTGTTTTGTGTAGTATGAGGTGGCATCTGATTGGGCCCCACACACAACTTAAGTGGTCAGTGCCCATCTTCCCCTGGTTTGTGAATCGCAAGCAGCCTGGACTTAGATGCCAAACTGACAGAGGGGTGGGGCTTAGTACCCTTCTCAGCATCATCTTCTATTGGCTAACTTAGGCAGCTCATCTGAGATGGTGGCTTTGTAGATCCCATTCTAAGGAACCTCTCTCTCCCATTTGTTGTATAGGGAGCCTAGGTACCTATCTCAGGCTTTGTGGATCACAGTATTCCTGTGATTTTCTAACCTAAATCCCCTTTGTGGATCCAGGGCAAAGATCCCAAAGAGCAAGACACATCTTGAAAAACATGAGTTCCAAGGGTCCAGCATTCCTTGCTATTTATCTCTGCAAATACCATGGTGCACAGGAACAGTAAGTTGACTTTTCCTTTTTTTTTCATACCACCAAAAAGAACTGGTTTCTGGATTTTTCATTGTGAACATAATACAGGGATTGCAACCAACCACATTTTAGAGCAGTCAAAATTAGTCACACAGCAAATGGTCTGCATCCTTTCATTCTTGAAGTCAACATGTAACAAACATGTAACAAACCTTTTGATTTGATTCCTGAAAGAAAATTGATTCACAGATGCAGTTTAAAATATTTTTTTTTACTGATTTTGCAGATCTCATTGAAGTGGATATGAAGTTGAGATTTTATTTTCTCAAGAGTGATATTTTCCTTTCTCCCCAGTTAGTTTTGATAATTTAATTTGTTTCTAATGCAGTGCTTCTGAAACTGTAGGTCAGGACCCCAAAGTGGGTCATGACCCTATTTTAATGGGGTTGACAGGACTGGCTTAGACTTGCTGGGGCTCAGGCTTCATCCCGAGCCCCAAAACCCTGGGCAGCGGGGCTCAGGTTATATAGCCCCTGGCTTGGGCTTTGACTCATTCCCCACCTGGGGCAGTGGGGCTCAGGCTTGGCCCCCCAACCCAGAGCACTGGGACTCAGGTGGACTCAGGTTTCAGTCCCCGCTCCTGGGGTCATGTGGCAATTTTTGTCAGCAGGGAGTCATGGGGTAATGAAGTTTCAGAACCTCTGCTCTAATGTATATTAAAAGCTGAATAAATATAAGGTTAAAATTAAGCATTTTTCATGAGTTTGCTCGTCACAACTGGATGTGGTTGCCAAAAGGCTGTTAGAAACTAAATAAAGACTAACTAACTAACTAAACTGCTTGTCACAGGGTTTACTACTCATTGCTGACACACCTCCTTGTGGCTTATTTAGAGATTTGCTCCCAACCAGTCTGACACCCCTTTCTTTTGCCTCTAGCCCCTGGTCTCCCTCGGTCTTTTTGGAGTCAAGTTACATCCTCTCTAGGACTCAAGTTGCTCCCTCCTTGTGGCATGGCCCTCTGGCCAGCTCACTATAGTTCTCCCCTTCCGGGACATCAAAGTTTCTCTGGACAAATAGTCTTAGGCAGTCTTCTAATCCACTGCCCTGACTGTGCCATTTCCACAGTGGCTGGTAGGGGAACGAACACAAGCCCACCCTCTACTCCAGAGTCCCTATGCCCCAACAACCAGTCTACACACTCACACCCTGTCACTGCTTCCCTGGGCTCCTTTCTTTCTTCTCTAGCTCTGCCAACCCTCCACCCTGCTTACCAGTGGAGCTTCCTCTGCTCCCTGTGACTATCCCCTCCACCCCAAAAGTTTTTGCCAGAATCTGTATTCCCAAGCCAAATCCCAGGGTTTACCCCCCACCAGAACCATTCTTTGTCTCTTGCCAAATCTCCTCTAGGGAGAGGTTGCAGTGTTCCTTTCCACCAGCCTCTCCTGCTCACCTTGCTGGCTTAATACAAGTTTAGCCTGCCCCTACCCAGCTGGGCTTCATCCTCAATTAGTCTTTATCAGTCCTTGGCTCTCCTCCAGCAGCCTATCACATGCTAAATTGACCCTTTTTACCTACTCAGAGCTTGTGTGGGGTAGTCACCCCATAACACTGTTTTATAGACCATTCTAGGATGGTATTTTGCTTCCAAAATTTGTCAGTGAAAGATGCTGCAGGGCAACCAACCAAATACCCATACAAAAAGCTTTTAATAATGTTAATTGCTGAACATGTTTAACATGCAGACCCCTTTTATTGATATTAACTGATCATCAATGTATTGTATGATAGCGCTTTCAATGTTTTCCATTGATCTGAAAAAATATTTGTTTTGAAACATTTACTTACATTCATAAACAAGATTAGACATACAATTCTGATAGGTTATAGTTATCTATTTTAGGATATTTTTCATTATTTTTATGCATTAATTAAATCAATCCAAGCTGTAGCAGTATAAATACTTTAAGAAAACTATTTCAAAAGAAAAACTATTTTACACCATAATCAAAAATATTTAAAGATGAGTCACATGTATACATTTTATATAATCTCAATTTCAGCAGTGTGAAGATATATTTGTAATTTCTTGCAAGTTTTACTTTTAGGTCTTATTTTTGAGTCGATGTAATATCTTCTTCCAGTAGGTGGCTCTAAAGCAGTTACTTTATATATATGATTTGTTGAAATGCTTCGCTATGTAAACAGATATTCAAACATGTCAAAATATGATCGTTATTACACGAAGCCTCTGTTTAGAGGCATGTGTGTCAAAAAAAGGTAAAGATTTGGTATATCACTTTTAGAATTCACCTTCTAAAATTGTAGTGCAATTTCCCCTCTTCATCTCTCAAATGTGAAAGCAGGATGAACACACACGTTAAAAGGAATGTTGTAATCCTCTTTATTTACTTTGTGTATTATGATGAATTTTGGTACAGTTGTATGTAGAAAAATTAATTAAAAAATGAACAAAGGAATGTTGCTCACTGACTTATAAATGAAGCAGCTCCACAGATATACATACACTACACTGTAGTGAAATTCTTTCTAGAAGTGATCACATTATATTCTATTTGTGAAAAGTTACATAAATATCCTAGCACCAAAATACAGAATATCTTTTGAACAAAATAATTTGTTTCTCTTAAACTAACATAGTTGAATATTTACTTACATATTCTGCCAGCATCCATTTTCTGAATGAAACTGAAAAATACATTTTCCATCTTGGTAACAATTTACCACTCAATTATTGCAGTATTTTTGGTCCCATGATGTGAGAGACACAAAGTGGGTGAAGAGGCCCAGTAAAAGATATTACCTCAAACACCTCACCATTAGTTAGTTATTCTAAGTGGTAGATCTCAATCTTTTTTCTTTCTTTATTTTAAATATTTTCAGCACTTTCAGCTGACAGTATATTTTTTCTGCACTGGATCAGACATCAGGTGTCAGAGCTCATGGAAATAATACAGAAAATCAACAACAGAGCAGCAATATGCTGTTTTGAGAACCATGTCTGTAATACACCTCCTCTTCACTGTTATCCCATCCTCTGTTTCATCCTTTCACCATCAAAAATAACATAGCTCTTTATTGTAAGCTCCTCAAGACAAGGAAAATATCTACCTATTTGTGTAAATATACATATTGTGTAAATTCGTAGTGATCAATACATGTTTTGAAATATCCATCCTTTGGATAATAAACAAAGGAGAAACATCATAAAACAAACCATCATAGAAGCAACTGATTTTTCCCATAGAAATTAAAGACAAACTATCAATATGGGATTAGTGTTGCATGAATATGGAGGTTTTGCATGTTTGTTTTTTAAACAGGACATACACTGACTTTGCAATGAACAAATAAAACTGAGACACAGCAAACATTAAAGGGTGCCTTTCCACTACTGCTTAACTCTTCTACCCTCCTTTTTGTAAAATAAAAACCTGTTTATATTCTGACTTTATCTGCCTTTATTATTATTATAATCAGTCCCCCAGATATCTGTTCCTTAACCGTTCTTCTTTGTTCATATATGTTTATCTTCATCTGTTATGCTCAAAAAGTAAGTGCAGATCTTTCAGGATTGATTCTAAATTCAGATTGAATATTTAGCAATGAGCAAACCTAAAAAAAAAAAATGAACACATAGGTGTTTTAAAATGTGTGTATTTCAGGTAAATTTGTAACAAGATACCCTCCCCATTTCTACTCTTTTCTCCTCTCCCTTCCACAGCTCTCTCTCAAGTCAGTATTAAATGGCTTTTTAGCCTTTTTCCTTTAGGATGAGTTTATTGCATTTGCTATGGACTGGAGAATTCACTTTATTTTGCACCCCCGTGCTAAGTTAAATAAACATTACATTTGTAACTGGTACAAGTAGCCCAGAAAGATTACATAAAAATAATTACTCTGAACTGCATAATTGCAGCTTTATATTACTGCCAATTTAGACTGCAGTCTTTCTGGAAATTGCTATTACCTTCTAAGATGACAACTAAATACTACAAACCTGTTTAAATTTTCCTCTGATTTTTTCCAAATCTTCATGAAGTTTGTCATAAGTGGGGTCTTCATAAGGGTATTTCTGAATCATTCCTATTAATGATTCCAGGGCCTTTATTTTTTTACTGCAAAAAATGAAACATTTTCTTATGGAGGTTCTGTTCAGCAGAAATAAGATTGTTTCAGTTGCCACATGAAGACAACGCTGAGTATTTAATATTAAAGTGTTACACTTCAAAATACATGACCAATCCTGCCACTGTTTTCTCACACAATGTTCCCCATTTCGGTCAATGAGACTACCAATGTCAATCATATGCTGTATCAGTTTTTCAATACACACACTGTGTGTACTATGTGTTACACCATTTGTAAATATCCTGACAAAGATTTTTCCTTAGACTCATTAGAAAATATAGTATTAGGAAATATTTATAACATGTTTCCAGACCAGTGGCTGGAGGGAACTATGAAAATGCAACGTATTATTAAGCAGATTGCCAAAATTTCAAAGTTGTGTATGTGTGGTGGTGGCTCTTTAAGGTACCTTTACCACAACCTGACACTAGAAAATGTATAATGACCTATGGATATACTGTAACTCCTCACTTAAAGTCATCCTGGTTAACATTGTTTCGTTGTTACTTTGCTGATCAATTAGGGGACATGCTGGTTTAAAGTTGTGCAATGCTCCCTTCTAACCTAGTTTGGCAGCCGCCTGCTTTGTCCACTGCTTGCAGGAAGAGCAGCCTGTTGCAGCTAGCTGGTGGGGGCTTGGAACCAGGGTGGACCAGCAGCCCTCCTATCAGCTCCCCGCTAAGTTCCCTGTGCAGCAGCTGCCCAGCAGGCTACCAATGGCAGCTATCCCTCCCCTCACTGCCATGTGCTGCTCCTGCCCTCTGCCTTGGAGCTGTTCCCAAGCCTCCTACTTGCTGTGCAGGGGAGGGGGGAGAAGGGCGGGGGCTAATGTCAGGCTGTCCCCTTCCCCCCTGCTCCTACATCCTGCTTACCCCTTCTTCTCCATATAGAGCAGGGTGGGGACACAGATGGAGAGAGACAGAGAGAGCCTGGGGCAGCAGCTGCTGGTCTCAACTTCCTGATCCACTTAAAAAGACAATGGAGTGGGTCAGCTTACTTAAAGGGGCAGTGTGCATTTCTCTCTCTCTCCCACACACAAGGTGCGTGTCTGTCTCTGTCTGCTATGCTGTCTCCCCTCCCTCATGTTTGTGCTGCCTTGTGTGAGAGGCTACATTAACAACCTGTTAACCCTTGAGGGCTCAGCCCATGCTAGTTCATCATTTAGTACAGGGGTTCTCAAATTGGGGTCGGGAGCCCTCAGGGGGTCATGAGGTTATTACATGGGGGGGTCACAAGTTGTCAGCCTCCACCCCAAACCCTGCTTTGCCTCCAGGATTTATAATGGTGGTAAATATATAAAAAGGTATTTTTAATTTATGGAGGGGGTTACACTCAGAGGCTTGCTATGTGAAAGGGGTCACCAGTACAAAAGTTTGAGAACTACTGATTTAGCAGCAAGGCATTCCCTGGGAAATATCCCACCCTCTAACTTCTTCACCTCAACCAAGCTTCACAATCATCATAGCTGTGAACAGAATTGTTTCTTTAAAACATATAGAGTGTGTGTGTGTGTGTGTGTATATATATATATATATATTTTTTTTTTTTTGTCTGGCAAAAATTTTTTCCCTGGAACCTAACCCCCCTCCCATCCCCCTTTACATTAATTCTTATGGGGAAATTGGATTCGCTTAACATCATTTCACTTAAAGTCGCATTTTTCAGGAACATAACTACAACATTAAGTGAGGAGTTACTGTACACATGGCAGAGTTTAAAAAAATCTACTTCCCACTTGGCAGGATAGGCACTAAGAAATTCAGACTCTTGTATCAAAAAGATTTTGCAAAGCATACTTGTGTTGCAGTAAGGAAAAAATAAAAGTAATTAAGGCATTCTCCAGGTAGGGCAAGAAGAGATTGCAGGCATTTTGGCACTACTTCTGGATCATTCATGAAATAGTACTGATGCCCTTACATCTCACTGGCTTGAGAAAATGATTCCTGACAGCTAAAGATCGCATCTAAAATGGAAACGGGAGCCTGTAGTCACCATTATTACTGACACTGTGTTCTAAAACACTCAAAAGTGCAATAGAGTTGTGGCATTCACATTAGACTAACATGCACTGCGTATGTCAGGTGAACAAGACAGCTGCAATTGGGCATCTGCGCAAACCAAAACTAATTAGGAGAAGCTGATCAGGGTTTTAGGTTGACTGGGTTTGTATCCACTTCAAATGTTCTGGTATTGAAAGAAATATTACTCAGCATCTTTTTATAAATTTTATTAAAATACTTAAAAAATATCACCAAAGCTAAGCTACTATTACTATTAAACTACACCATCAAATTAAGAAAATAAATTAGTCACAAGACAGTAATGGAATTAAATAACCAAATTAATACTAAATTCTTAAAACCCAAGGAGGTGTCTAAAGTAGCAGCTGTCTGTTTGGTTATGAGTCTCACCTAAAGAATTTTACTAAATTCAACCATTGATGTTATAGATTTGATTACGTATTTTAATACTGAAACTAAATAATCATCTAATGTCTGGACCACAGCCTCAGAGCAAGTTATAAAGTTTCCATCCCAGATTTCAATTCTGATGTGGCGTCTAACCCTTTCCTCCTCTCTTCCCCCTCACCGCCCACCAAGGATCTAATAAGAGACTTTAACAGGACAATCTTGATCAGCAGATGTTAAACAACTCTTATTTACCAGAAATTATAGATGACACTCTCAAGTCTCTTAGGACTTTTAGATGGGCACAGAACACACTTTAATTAATAATTTTTTGAGACAATATATAAGGCTGTTTAAACCTGGGGAACTTTTCTTTCAGGCACCTTCGCTGTGTGGACTTTATGGGTGCTCTCATACAAATGTGAATGCACAGCCACACATTTACTTCCACACCCAGAAAATAAAAAGCTAGGGTGTCTCCCAACAAATAAAAATAAAAAACAAACAAAAAAGATAGATAAGAAAGGGGATGCACACTTTTCAGCTCTTAGTCTTCTTCTCTCTTCTAAAATAGGATCTGGAACCGCAGTAAAGGAGATGGTGATGTTTTGCTGGCACAAAGCTTCTCACTAAAGGGGCTTCTTCCAGTGCAAGGAGAGACTGGTCAAAGGCTGGAGCAGCCTGGTTGTTGATGTTGTGACTTCCTCTCCCCAAGGTGATCAGTCTGGGAGATTCTGGAAGATCAGTCCTTCTGGAGATGGCTTGTTGACCTGAAAGCTTCTCAGACTTCCATTTCATAGAATATTAGGGTTGGAAGAGACCTCAGGAGGTAATCTAGTCCAATCCCCTACCCAAAGCAGGACCAACACCAACTAAAACATCCCAGCCAGGGCTTTGACAAGCTGGGCCTTAAAAACCTCTACAGATAGAGATTCCCCCACCTCCCTAGGTAACCCATTCCAGTGCTTCACCACCCTGCTAGTGAAATAGTGTTTCCTAATATCCAACCTAGACCTCCCCCACTGCAACTTGAGACCATTTCTTCTTGTTCTGTCATCTGCCAGCACTGAGAACAGCCTAGCTTCATCCTCTTTAGAACCCCCCCTTCAGGTAGTTGAAGGCTGCTATCAAATCCCCTCTCACTCTTCTCTTCTGCAGACTAAATAACCCCAGTCCCCATAGCCTCTCCTCGTAAGTCATGTGCCCCAGCCCCCTAATCGTTTTTGTTGCCCTCCAATCATTTTGACTGTATTGGTTTAGAAACTTTGCTTTGCTCTGCCTTGCAATGCCTTTCCAGACAAATCAGGTGCAAGACTTAACTTGAAACTTGGCCCAATCAGGTTCAAATTAGGTCACCCTTAGCAAGCATCACTTTGGAAAAGTCCTATTAAAAAATATTCTGTGTTTCGTATTACGGAGAGAGACCATTCTTCCCAACCCCTCCTCTCCCCAAAATAAATATAAACAATCCAAATACATGAGACCACTTTAGAGGAAGCTAGCATGGTCTTATCTGAGAGCAAGGTCTTAAGATGACATTATGTCACCAGTTTACAAAAAGTTCAATATAAAAATCTTTTTAAAAACAGCACCATTAAAACAGCCAATTTAGCAAACATTTAGCAAAATTACAAATAAGTTCAAACTTATGATCACTTTCAACATCTCCATTTCTTCAACCAGGCAATTTCAATACCCTCCTGTTCTGAAACTGGAATATAGCTCAAACAACTTTATCTTCTGGAATCTTCATCTTGACAGAGAAAAGTTACTTTAAACCTTATCAAGAGAAAACCCATTTGAAATATTATACTTTAAGTTCTATATGAGGTCTGTATTTCCACATAAGCTATTCCCCTCATACACACTTAAGGTAAAAATCAGTTATGATCACAGCTGATACCTAATTTAGTGTCAGCCCTGATCAAGAATTATACCTAGTATTTAAACAAATGTTGAATGTTACAGTTTACTGAGCTAACTGGGTAACACAGGATGGATGGTGGAAAATCCATATTCCTGTTGTGTTCACTTCATTAGCTGTCTACATGAATGTGAACTGAATTTAAAATTATCTCTAAGAGCTGGTCTACACCAAAAACTTACAACAATATAGCTATGCCAGCTTAACCCCAGATGTAGACTATGTTAGATCAAAAGAAGAATTTTTCTGTCAACCTACCTACTGCCTCTCAGAGAGATGGAGAACCCCTCCAGTCGCTGTAATGAGTGTCCAAACTGGCGTTTTAAGTGTAAACATAGCCCAAGGCTCTTCATTGAGGGATTCTTAAATATCCCTTTACACCATCCCACTCTCTTAGGTCTACTCTAAAGTATAGATTTTCTGAAATACAAAAATTCTGTATTTTGGCACCTGTTGCTCCAGTACTGGAATATTCCTACCCCACCACACATACTTTATGACAAGACGACAACAGAAGTGGCTTATTTTAAAGCAAGTTTAAAAACATTTATGTTTAAGAAAGTTTTTGAAGCAACACTGATTTTATTTATGATTGTACATAGGTTTTAATTGTTTATATCTTGTATATTTATAGTGATTTGTTTTTAGTTGTATTGCAAAGTGTCTGTGATACACTGTTAGACAGGCATTACATGAATAAAATTATATACACAAGACTTGGGATAAAGACACCATATAAAATTTCTCAATACTTTAAATGACTGCTTCATGGAGCAGCTGGTACGGGAACCCACAAGGGGAGAGGCAACTCTAGATTTAATCCTGAGTGAAGCGCAGGAGCTGGTCCAAGAGTTAACTATATATAGCAGGACCGCTTGGAAATAGTGACCATAATACAATAGCATTCAACATCCCTGTGGTGGGAAGAATATCTCAACAGCCCAACACTGTGGCATCTAATTTCAAAAGGGGGAACTATGCAAAAATGAGGGGGTTAGTTAAACAGACGTTAAAAGGTACAATGACTGAAGTGAAATCCCTGCAAGCTGCATGGGCGCTTTTTAAAGACACCATAATAGAGGCCCAACTTCAATGTACACCCCAAATTAAGAAACAGTAAAAGAACTAAAAAAGAGCCATCGTGGCTTAACAACCATGTAAAAGAAGCAGTGAGAGATAAAAAGACTTCCTTTAAAAAGTGGAAGTCAAATCCTAGTGAGGCAAATAGAAAAGAGCATAAACACTGCCAACTTAAGTGCAAGAGTGTAATAAGAAAAGCCAAAGAGGAGTTTGAAGAACGGCTAGCCAAAAACTCCAAAGGTAATAACAAAATGTTTTTTAAGTACATCTGAAGCAGGAAGCCTGCTAAACAACCAGTGGGGTCCCTTGATGATCGAGATACAAAAGGAGCGCTTAAAGTCGATAAAGTCATTGCGGAGAAACTAAATGGATTCTTTGCTTCAGTCTTCATGGCTGAGGATGTTAGGGAGATTCCCAAACCTGAGCTGGCTTTTGTAGGTGACAAATCTGAGGAACTGTCACAGACTGAAGTGTCACTAGAGGAGGTTTTGGAATTAATTGATAAACTCAACATTAACAAGTCACCGGGACCAGATGGCATTCACCCAAGAGTTCTGAAAGAACTCAAATGTGAAGTTGCGGAACTATTAACTAAGGTTTGTAACCTGTCCTTTAAATCGGCTTCAGTATCCAATGACTGGAAGTTAGCTAATGTAACGCCAATATTTAAAAAGGGCTCTAGAGGTGATCCCCGCAATTACAGACCGGTGAGTCTAACATTGGTAACCAGGCAAATTAGTCGAAACAATAGTTAAGAATAAAATTGTCAGACACACAGAAAAACAAACTGTTGAGCAATAGTAAAGGGAAATCGTGTCTTACTAATTTATTAGGAGTTCTTTGAAGGGGCCAACAAACATGTGGACAAGGGGGATCCGGTGGACATAGATTTCCAGAAAGCCTTTGACAAGGTCCCTCACCAAAGGCTCTTACGTAAATTAAGCTGTCATGGCATAAAAGGGAAGGTCCTTTCATGGATTGAGAACTGGTTAAAAGATAGGGAACAAAGGGTAGGAATTAATGGTCAATTCTCAGAATGGAGAGGGGTAACTAGTGGTGTTCCCCAAGGGTCAGTCCTAGGACCAATCCTATTCAATTTATTCATAAATGATCTGGAGAAAGGGGGTAAACAGTGAGGTAGCAAAGTTTGCAGATGATACTAAACTACTCAAGATAGTTAAGACCAAAGCAGATTGTGCAGAACTTCAAAAAGATCTCACAAAACTAAGTGATTGGACAACAAAATGGCAAATGAAATTTAATGTGGATAAATGTAAAGTAATGCGCATTGGAAAGAATAACCCCAACTATACATACAATATGATGGGGGCTAATTTAGCTACAACGAGTCAGGAAAAAGATCTTGGAGTCATCGTGGATAGTTCTCTGAAGATGTCCACACAGTGTGCAGAGGCAGTCAAAAAAGCAAACAGGATGTTAGGAATCATTAAAAAGGGGATAGAAAATAAGACTGAGAATATATTATTGCCCTTATATAAATCCCTGGTACGCCCACATCTCGAATATTGTGTACAGATGTGGTCTCCTCACCTCAAAAAAGATATTCTAGCACTGGAAAAGGTTCAGAAAAGGGCAACTAAAATGATTAGGGTTTTGGAGAGGGTTCCATACGAGGAAAGATTAAAGATGCTAGGACTCTTCAGCTTAGAAAAGAGGAGACTAACGGGGGATATGATAGAGGTATATAAAATCATGAGTGATGTTGAGAAAGTGGATAAGGAAAAGTTATTTACTTATTCCCACAATACAAGAACTAGGGGTCACCAAATGAAATTAATAGGCAGCAGGTTTAAAACAAATGAAAGGAAGTTCTTCTTCATGCAGCGCACAGTCAACTTGTGGAACTCCTTACCTGAGGAGGTTGTGAAGGCCAGAACTATAACAGCGTTTAAAAGAGAACTGGATAAATTCATAGTGGTTAAGTCCATAAATGGCTATTAGCCAGGATGGGTAAGGAATGGTGTCCCTAGCCTCTGTTCGTCAGAGGATGGAAATGGATGGCAGGAGAGAGATCACTTGATCATTGCCTGTAAGGTTCACTCCCTCTGGGGCATCTGGCATTGGCCACTGTCGGTAGACAGATACTGGGCTAGATGGACCTTTGGTCTGACCCGGTACGGCCATTCATATGTTCTTATGTTATGTTCTTATAAATGGAAATTTATAAAAATCTAGCAGGCCTGTCAATCATGTCATATTAAGAGGACCTGAATATCTAAGACTGCTGGCTAAATACAACTAGATGTATAGAACTTACATGGTTCATGGATGGCACAATCAGCAGATCCAAATCATGGACCTCACCAGATTCGTCATGTACTAAAAGGAAGCCCTGGGTGGGCCAACACCACAGACTCCTTTCCTTAGAACCAAGATTTCAGCTCTGCGTTCCTCCTGTCACTGAAATTATAAATGCTGCAGAAGAACAGGCAATGGTAAACACAGGCAGGAAGGGATTCTGCCATTCCTCTGTGGCCCCACACAGATCGTAGCAGTCGCATATTGCCCCACAGCTGGGCAGAGAATTCTCCCAGTGCAAGCATGGTGTAGGAGGGCAGTACGATATCCTACTCGGACCCCCATCACAACTTCAGTGTAGGGAGTGTGCCATGGCTGAAGGAAATGGACCTAAGAGATGCTGCATAGACTCTGACCCTCAATCTTTAGCAGTAAGAACTCAGTACACTTGCAACTAGCAGTTTCATTCAAAAATAATGTCTACAGTTATATCAATAATTTATATTTTTCTCAGCACCATAGCTGTGAAGAGGGCATCCTTGAAGGTATGATACTGTCATGGTTTCTACTTTGCTTCATTTAAAAAAAAAATAACTACTCTGCCTGCAGTTGGCAAATTTGATTCTTGTAATGCCAAGAAAAAAGACAAACTATCGGTTGTTCCTCCTGTATATTTCTTAAAGAAATGCCGGCCATAGCTAGGGCACCTATAAAAATATTTTAGCCTCTCCTTAGAGAAAAGAAACTTAAATGCAGGGCAATATTAATAAATACTATTTTTTTTAAACCATACCTGGGCTTTTCTTCTGCAGATCTGTTAAGTAGACGCTGCCATGTCAATGCAAACCCAAGATAGTATCCAATCTGTGAATTTATAAGAATTCAATTTTAAAAAATCCCCTTTATCTGTATTCATTTAAACAATAAATTTTAAAAAATACATTCTAGCTAATCACTAGCACATGACAAACTAAAATAGAAACATCTTGCTATGCTACTTCTAAAATCTGTTTTGCATCAGAGTGTGCTGAACCTCTTCAATTTAAACTGCAATGGAAGGTGCGGTTTTGCAAAACACCCCACCATACTTCATCTGCATTGATCCCTCAGAAATTTGTACCTCTATTGCCACACTTCTGTTTCATAATTACAAATCCAGCTGCATGGGGGGAGAGGGCGAAATAATGGCACTGAACTTAAGACACGGGTAACATTTTCAAAAGCATACATTTTCAAACGTGATTTAGGCATTTAGGAGCCTAAGTCCCACTGACTTTCAATGATACCTAGGGTCCTAAGTGCCTAAGCCACTTGGGTGTTTTTGAAAATTTTACTCCCTATAAATAGCTGAGAGAGAAATTTGACAGGATATCTGTATCTAGCATCTTTTAAAATGGTTGAGCAAGTTCTGAGAGCTTTTGCATGGCTACAATTGTCTTGACTATCACTCTTTCGGTAGTCCTTTTTAGTCCTCCGAGGCAAGCCCATAACATGAAATCAGAAAGTTCTGCAGCCAACACTGAAAGATCAGATTCTTAGTGTAGTTAACTGTTTATTATATTGAAAGAGAAGGCTACCACTTTCAGTTCCATAACAGTCTTCATTCTAATGCCCAGTTTTCTGTCACTCAGTTTTCTGAAACCCTGATCTTCGGAACTGAATAATTCCTGAAAGTGAATTTGAGCAAAAATGGTTAAAGCTTTCTTTTAATTATGAAAAAGAGGTGGGGAATACATAGCTCACATTATAAAATAATTACTGCAATTTTTTTTTGGTAAACATTCTACACCTAACATGTTGAGAGGGAGAAAGCTGAGAATTGGGGTGGATCCTTCACTGAGTGCATGGGAGGGTAACTGTTGTTTTTTATTTGATTGAGTTATTCTTTCACAAAATGTATGTCCCAATCTTGCACAGAAATCCACCTGATCTCAATGAGACTGTGCAAGCAGATCCGGACCTTTAACTGCAGAGATAAGGTAGGCCGTACGGTAGTCTGGTTAAATTAGCATTACAGTACAAAGTGTGCTAAAAGTGAAAAACAAGTAGAAAGGGCAGTTCACTTTTTTTAAGGTATGCAGGTGGGAACCTAGATCCTGCACAGCTCCTGGGATGCACAGGAGTGGGATTCTCCTCTTCTCTATTAAGATGCATAGAATATGATGCCCAGGTGGCATCTAGCCAAACTACTCCAGATTTTGGAAGTTACATCCTCTTATTGCCAATATGTACCAGCCAGAAGAGTTTTAATGTTGACAGTAAAGCTCCTTGTTATGTTTTTATTTTTCTCTTTTTCTCGTAAAACAAACAACACAAACATATACTGAGAATGTTAAAGCTTCATGTTTAGGCACTTATGTGACAAAATACCTCCTTTAAGTGAATTTCACAGACGTTGCCTGAAATACAGAGTAGTGCATAGTAGTAAAAGACAACACATGTATATCTAGGATTGAAGGAAAAAAATGTGAAAGTGTCTTATTTGAGGAACAGGATGTTATTATGTAATTAAAGACTGCACAACACACATGCACGTACAACCTCAACTGTGGCATCTTATGAATTTCAAGTGCTTAATCAAGCAATGCCGTGTTTTCTTAATATAGGTTTTTGTATGGGATTAAATGGTAGATTCACAACAGTTTAGAAATCAGTTTTTTGTGTGTTCGTGCAATGAAGGCCATGGAGAAATACAAACAATACAAGACTTAGGTCACATGCTTTGCTCAGGCACTACTTCAGTACAACACCATCTAATCTCAGCAACACATTGATTTTTAGAAAGTTTTGACATTTACCTCGGACCCAATCTTGGCACCATGTAGTGCTCCATACCTCCTTCCCTCAATAACACCAACATGACTTCCTTCAGCATAACCTTCTTGATACCCTTCACCGTGAAATCTGTAAAGGGAAAAATAGATATGATGTTATTAGGATTAATTTTTTATATCAGCAAAGGCATAATGCAGAAATACTAGGCCATAAAAATACTGAATATTTTATTATTTTTACTGAAATATTGTCTTCGTAATTCCAACATATTTCAAAGCAATTTCAGATGGTTTATTCATGAGACAAAGTGGCGTAACAATTACACCACACTAACTGATATAAAGTGATATTAGAAAGACAATGTAGGTGAGGTAATACTTACTGGACCAACTTGTTGGTGAAAGAGGAGTTGTTTAATATATTAAAGAATACAATTTAAAGATGACAAAATTTCTGTTAGATGATCCAGCTCTGGCTCAAATGCTTTGTTTCTCTCACCAACAGAAGTAGGTCCAATAAAATATATTACCTCATCCACCTTGTCTCTCTTATATCCTGGGACTGGCATTACTACCACTACACCGCATACAGTAGTATTTTGAAATATCGGATGTCTTGGTTAAGGTAGAAAGGCTGGGGAAGGGAAAGGAAAATCTAAAGGGGAGACTCTCAGAAATTAGTGTTAAAAGAAAGCATTCAGATATGTAACATAGATGGTGGTAGCCATCTTGTCTGCAATAATGGGGGCCAAAGTTTAAATCCCAATCAGTGCAGCACGCTCTCTTTCCAGCCCACACTTGCAAAGAAACTAACATAAAATCTTAATTTCGATGATTCTTTAGCCTATTACATTAAAAAACAAACTCCCCTGCTTTGGTAAGGTAGGTGAGGAAGGGAGAGCTGCTGCTGCTGCTTTAGGTATTGAGAACGTTTCCCCCTCACCAGACCTTCAGATCACACACGCCAGGGCAACACAGTAAGACAAATCTCTTCCGTACTGCACCTTCCCAATGGGGCGAGCGCTAGGCCGAGCTTTTCACAGCTGTGCTTAACACGGTTTGCGGGGGCCCCGCAGCAGGCAGGTGGGGTCCTGGCTCGGGGCCGCCTCCAGCTTTAAACGCCAAGGGCTGCCGGCTCTCACGCACCTCCCCAGCCTCGGGCTCCGCCGCCTTTCCAGGCCTTTGTTATTGATCCACCTTGCACCGGAGCCGGCCGCAGCCCCGCGCGCAGCCCCACCTCAGCCGCGGGAGCGGCGGGGAGGGAGTCGGCGCGTGCGTGCCGGGCTCGCGGGAGCGGAGGCTGCGGCGGAACGGTACCGTAACCACACGCTACTTCCGGCCAGCTGAGGGCGGCTTCCCGTCACGGTGCGGCCCCCGCCCAGCGTACTGCGGCCGCGTCACGCGAAGGGGGCTCGCGCTCCGGCTCGGAGGGGAGGGGCGCGCGCCCGCCCGTAGCCGCAGCGGGCTAAGTTCGTTCCCTCCCCCTCCGCCAGCCCCACCTCTCCTCGGCCATCACGATGGCGTCGAACACATCCGAAGCGCCGGCAGCCGCCTCCATAGCGCCACGAATCTCCCCGAACTCCCGCCGGGCGCGCAGGCTCCGCGCAGGGCATGCTGGGAAGGGACGGCGAGCCGGAGGACTCGGGGCCGAGGCGCTTCTAGTGCGCAGGCGCGAGGCGACAAGGAAGGAGCGTCCCTCGCTGGCCTGTCCCCCTCCGCGCCGCCGAGGCTAGTGGGCGTGGCTTCCTCCCCAGGCCGCCTCGTGTCGCTCGCGCTGCCCCCCCCCGTAGGGGCCCCGAGCCCGTGGAGATCCCCGCAGCCCCACCCCTCGGGCAGAGTGTTCGCTGCTCGGGCGGTGCCCGGCGCGGCAGAAGGGGCTGGCGGCCGCTCCCATGGTTCGGGCCCCGGGCTGGGACCCGGGAGATCCGAGTCTGCAGGCTCCTGCAGTGATCGCCTCGTGCGTCCCTTCCCAGGGCTGCGGCTTGGATGTTTCAGCCCGAGCCCTCGGGCTGGTTGGTAGAGCTGTGCTAGCCGGGAGCGTCTCCCTCTGTGCATGTGCAATACCCTGGGGTCACTTGGGGCCGCTAGGCAGCGCTGTAATATAAATAAATACTAGTTATCACAACGGCTGGATCTCCCTTCGTTGCTTCTGTGCCTGCGCAAAAAGATCGGAAACACTTTAATCTTCTGAGGATTATTCTGTTGTGTGACGCATCCACCTCCTTCCCTTTACTGCACAGCCCTGGCTTTAAGGGAAAAGCGATGTGGCCACAAAACACTGTTCTGGCAATTCACATTTGATTAGATGGCCTCTTAGGGACCATTATAAGGTGGTATACCTTTAGAGCAGCCCCCCACCTCCCCCGGTGCAGAAACGGCCAGCTAATCAGGGTGCTGACAATCCCCATCCGTACTGTACCTCAGTCTTGATTGCATTTAATTGCATTTGCCATTAGTTTAAAATTTAAACTAATAGCAAATGCAATCCTTGGGAGTCAGAACACATAATCACTAATATTATAATGAACGGAGTTGGCACATAATCGTCTTGTCTATTGTGTTAATGGCTTGTATCTTTTGCTTAGGCAGGCAATATTTTATCTCTCCTGTATATTGGAAGTGAGTTTGTTTGAATTTGGCTGTTGTCACTGCAGTATTTGCATTTGACTATTGTTAGTTAATTTTTTAATTTTAAGAAATTGAGTAACAAGACAACCACATCTACTTTGACAAATGGAACTCCAATTGCTGCAAAGGCAGGAAAATGTAGCTTAGCTGACAAGAGATACAAGATGGGGGGGAAAGTGAATTAATGGCAATTGAAGTTCACCTGTTAAAGTAATCAGTGGACACTAGGTGGCACAATAAACACAGAAATATCTATCTTCACATTTCTTTTCTATTCGCTATCAGTTTTGTGGTTAACCACTAGAGGGTGCACGGGTGCTTTCCATTTATATAAATAAAAATATAAAACAGTAGCACAAATTAATGAAGAAACAAGATTAAAAAAACAAAAGCAATAAACACAACAATGATGTTCAGATTATAAAAAGGGGCCATATATCCATTGTGACATTGGTAGTTAAGCCTAGGCTGTTTTATTTATATTTTATCTACTTTTTGTTTTGTATAAACTGCATCCAGAAATTAAAAATCAACCAAAAATATTCAGATTTCCAGCTGTGGGAAATTTTTGTAATGAACCCCCAAACTAGTCATTACAAATCTGAAATTGAGTCCAGATGGGTTTAGATTAGCATTTGGTATTTTGTTGCATGTTTTTAACCAAAACTCTGATATCTTGCAATATCAGGCAATAGTTTGGTTACTATTTTGAACTGGTTGAAAAATTGCCATCACAATGAAAAAAATCAAACAAAAAATGGTCATGAACATTGTTTTCTTGTTTTTCAGCTAGGAAAGAGATGAGTTACAGACATATGGTTACATGAAAGGTCATCTAAATTTTGTGTTCTAAAGTGAAGCTGAGAGTATTTCTGAGTGAACGTGTGTTTATTTATAGTTGCCAGTTGAATATGTACAAGACTCACAGAAACCAACACTGAATAAAAGATTTATCTGAGCCCCTACAAACCACGTCTTCGTCCCTGCAGTCAGATTCACATGGGCAGATCTTCATGCCTACATGAAGCCAGCTTGAATATGACACCACCTTGGTGTAAGGATCTTCCCATGTAGATCAATTTGCAGTATTGGACCTGATTAGGGGCTCCTGGCTGCCCATTAGCACTCTCTGCTAGTCAGGCATCACATTGCCACCACTCCCTGTCTCAGTTTTCTTCCCCAGGGTGGAACTCCTTAGCTCTCCACACACTACTCTGTGGTGGAAATGACTTAACCCTTTCCAGGGTAGCAAAAGACCAAGTAAAAAGTCCCAGTAAACAAAGTTCTTCTGCCCTTTGGGGGCTTGTCTTCAACCTATCCTCTGGGCCCTGTTCCCAGCCCCTTCCTGAGCTACTTTGAGAGTCACTTTGGGTTAGAGCACAAGCTGGTTCCCTTGGCATACCATTCTCAGGGTCTTCCATCAAAACCTACCCACTACTGTCAGACTGAGTTCTCTCAGCCCTCATGCAAGGCCCAAATGTTCATTAAACGATCATCTGATTCGCCTTAATCTTGCCCCCTCAATCTGGGAGGCAGCTAATTAGTTTTGCCACAGGTGGGCTGGCTGCCCCATCTCCCCTTAATGGGGCTGGTCACCCTGTGACAGCCCTCCCCACAGAAAAACATAGCTCAGTTTTGCATAATTATATCTGTGAGTTAACTGGACAATTTCACCGTTGATCTTGCATTTTTGGCTTTTTACACTGATGTAATGCTGTGTTGAATCATGCCACTAGTGTTCTTTTAATGACCATATATAGGCTTATGCTATATCTCATTTTAGACACTAAAAATTCTATTAAAATTATTTTTAATGTATAAAGCTAGACCAAGATGTATCAGGAATGTAATATTCTTTATAACAAACTCACAGACTACTGCTTTTATCTCCTTTCAGCTTGACTACTGTAACTCCTCCTTTATGACTCTCTCAAGTTCGGTTTGCCAGAAATATGGAAGCTGCAATCCATCTCCTTGCATGAAGTTGGTAGAACCTCACATCCATTATCAGAAATCTTCATTGGCAGGCTGCCCATATTGGAGTCCAAAATAACATTTCCATCTTCTCTGTTTTCCATGGAATTACTGTCTTCCACTTCATATCTCTCTGATTTCACCTATTTCTGTTCTGCAACCCGTTCCCTTATATTTTGCAAACACAAGATTTCTTCCTGCAGGCTCCATGTGGTATTATTTTAAAGTTTCCATTACTAAGGGTAGGTCTATACTTACCGTGTGGGTCGACGCGGTGAGTTCGACTTCTTGGAGTTCGAACTATCGCGTCTAATCAAGACGCGATAGTTCGAACTCCCCACGCGCTCCGGTCGACTCCGGAACTCCACCACCGAGAACGGCAGTGGCGGAGTCGACCTTGGAGCCGCAGACTTCGTTCCCGTGGCGTCTGGACGGGTGAGTAGCCCGAACTAAGGTACTTTGACTTCAGCTACGCTATTTGCGTAGCTGAAGTCGCGTACCTTAGTTCGACTCCCCCCCCTTAGTGTAGACCAGGCCTTAGGCTCCATTTTCCCTGTCCCTTAGCTAGCTGAGATGCAGAGAGTGGTGTTAATATCACCCCTTCAGCAGAGCTACTATGGCAGTAGAATTCTATTTGTTGGTTGCCCTACACAGTGAAAATAATTCCATGCTCATAACTGATGTAAACAGAATTTGATAATAGTTGAACCTGATAGCCTATCAGGTCTCTTCCAACCCAGACTTTTGTGATGCTCCTTTTGATGATCAAGCAAAAAAAAAAATACAAAAACACTAACCAAACATCTAGCAGCTCCCATCTCAAGCTAGGTGATAATAATAAATATTGAGCAAGAACATTGAAAATTAATCTTTATCTAAAACATATTTAATATAAAGCTACTGAAAAAAATGAGAGCTGATCTGTTGGCTCTGGTGAGATCTTGTAGTTGTATTGAAAAGGAACAGAAGAATCTCTTTGAGGTAGAATCAGACATGATTAAAGACATGGAAGCATTCAGAAGAGTCTTGTACATTCTGAAATTTAAAAGATTAGGTTTCTTTAGGGCTAAATAATCCTCAGCCCCTAAGCAAATGTTTGAGGTCAGGAAAGGGGAGAAGTCAAAATAAGCCTCATCTTACCTCGCTCCCCTGTTCAAAGACTAGGGACAATTGCTGTCCCTTCACTCTGAAGCTCAGAATCTGCTCCCTCTGTATGTCCCCAAGCGTTCATAGTGTTCCAAAATGGGCAGGGAAGAGGTGGAACAATGGCACCACCCCACCAGTCAGATGAACAGGACCCCTGGAAAGTACATTGCACCACTCAAAAGAAAGGATGTACAACCTCTGGACCACAATCTCTCTCTCAGATCTGCAAGGGGTGAAGCACCCCAGCTCCTCCTCCAGTACAGGCCTTTGTATAAATCAGCCAGTCTGGCTCCTGGTCATTAAAAGAGAATCATAGCAGTGACATTATACAGGTGTACACAGTTATGAGTAAAGGAGCTCAGTCAGGGGCTGCTGTTTACTTTTTCCCATATGACAAGAGGCCACTCAAGGAAATTAAGTTAATACATTTAATATGGATAAAAGGTCATGAATTTTTACACAACAAAAATTGTACAACTCACTGTCAGAGGCAACAATTGAGCCTCCTCAATGGTTTTGATTCACAGCAGTGTTAGATATTTAAAGAATAGAAAAGAAGTTTTGTTACTCTACTCATGATTAAAATTGGAAGGTCTGTCAATCTTCATGCTCAAAGGAATAAACTAGGGTAAAGAAAAAATAGCACTCATAACTCATAAACATGTAGGAATTTAGGATCTCTGCTCTGGAGCACACTGGGCCATCTAGTCTCATTTCATTTGGCCTATGCTGCACATATCAAAGGAAGGCAAACCTTTCTTAGTATTGCACAATGTCCAGAAGAAATGTCTCCTTTGCTCCAGTATTGCATAAGATCAGAAATAAATTTTCCCTTTGGTACAATATTTCATAAACTCTGGAAGATATTTTTCCCATGCTATAGTATTGCATGATTGTCAAGGTCCATGATGCAACATAGCACCTTCCTTTGAAGTATCCAGCATAAACCACATGACGCTTGACTAGATGGATGAGTCTGTTCCAATGTGATGATATCTATATTTCTATGTGACTATCTGAGTCATAGTTGATTGTCCCTGTATTGATTATAAATGAAATAGACTTCAGCACACTTAGATAAAAAGCAATTAATTTAATCATTTACAACTGAATTATGAACTACTGCTTTTTGTAGCTGTCATGAAGCTTTCTGATATAGGTCTCATGTATGCCAGAGACAGTTTCCCAAATGTTATCTGCTCACCTCCCTTAAGATCAAAATAAGTAACAGGCTTTCCCTAAGGCATTGGTCCACTTCCTCAGCTAAGGTTCTGGCCTTTGTTTTGAATGAGGTGGGGTTGGTGTTTGTAGCTATGTCAGTATGGATTATGGATTATGATTTTGTTTTCTTGAGCCTGCAACATTAATTGTCCTAAGGCAGCACTGTTTTTTGGCATCATCTGAGACACACTGCACTGTCTCTCATATAGTCATTATTTTTGTCCTTTTTTTGTTGTGTAGTTTACCTTAAATCTAAAATAAAGTCATTTAAACTGAAAGCCTAGGGTTACTCTTTGTATAGAGAAAAGCATAACACCAGATTTCACAAGGGTTGGGGTAATGAAGGAAATTGACTTCCTATTGATGCACCATGCACAGGATACACTATTATTTTTATTATTTGTATTACTATAGCGCCTAGGAGCATAGGTGCTGACTTCCGGTGTTCCTGGAGGGGGCTTGACCCCAGCTCTGCCCCAGGCCCAGCCCACACTCCTCCCCTTCCCCCAAGTCCCCACCTCGACACTGCCACTTCCCACCCCCGCTCCAGCCCAGCCCCCAGCCCCACTCCACCCCTTTCCCTAAGCCCCCATCTCCAGAGCACCCATGGGAAGTTGGTGCCTATGCCTAGGAGATATAATGGGCTAGAACACCATTGTGCTAGGCACTGCACATACAAAGAACAAAAGATGGTCCCTGCCCCAATACTAGTGTGAGAAATACCCTAAGGCAAAGGCTTTTTATTTTTTCTGACATGGCTGAATGTTTAGTTAGTAGGCAACAGCATAATCAATGATGCAGTTAGCTATGTTCTTAAACTCTTACAAGGATATTGTCTTATATATACTAAAACTGGGTAAACTATTATGTAATGTAGCTCAACCTGAAATTTGAATGATGTCATTAATTACAGTAGTTCACCAGTTCTCCTGAGTTTATTTCATAGGAAATATTACAAAACATAAAACAATACATTAAACTTTGTTTTAAATCGATAGTATATCAGGCTGGTATAATGGACCAGATTCTGATCTCCTTTACACTGGTGGAAATCCTGAGTAACTCAGTTGACATCAATGGCTATGTCTACACTGAACACCAGTATTAGCGGCATGTAGGCTGTGTAGCTACACACTGCAGTGAAAACAAGCTACATCCACACTAAGGTGTGTAGCTACACGTCAGTGAAAGGCTCTGGTGGGGGAGGCAGCATGGAAAAGCTTCAGCAGCTCCCTGTTGCTGGACCTTTCCTGCCAGCCAGAGCCTTTCTCCGTTGCCAAAGTCTTTCACTGGGGTGAGAAAAGCCCCTAGCAGGAGGAAGTCTAGGAAAAAGCTCCAGAAGCAGGGACCTGGAAGAACATTTCCCTGCTGCCTTCCCACTGCCAGAGTCTTTCACTACATCAGGGAAAGGCTTCAGGAATGGGAGAGGCAGTAAGACACTCTATTGCTAAAAACAGCGGTATAGCCCAGGGATGCACTGCTCAGGCATGTAAAGAAGCATGTAGGATATATGCCTGGATACATACCTACAGGCTTCAGGCATGTCTTTGCTCTACTCACCTAAGCAGTGCCTCACCATCTACACTGCTATTTATACCTGCACTAGGGGGGACTAGCTGTGTATGTACGCTACACAGTGCCATAAGAAGTGTGCAGTGTAACACCTAATGTGGGTACTTTGAATTTACACTGGTATGAGTGAGGTCAGAATCAGATTCAAGAAATGACAGTCTCAGGCCCTGCTCCAGAAAAGATATGTGCATATGATCACCTTGATTAACTGTGAGCAGCTTCATTGCTTTCAATAAAAAGGTTGAACTGTTTTAGCTGAACCTTTCCAAAAAAATCCAGACTGAGGCAGATACCTGTTCTGAAAAATTTCAGTCTCAACAGTTAAAGTTTGTCAAAGTTACAAGAGGTTGAAAACAGAGTCACATAATAGAAAGTGTTTGGTATGCTTAATGCTACCAGCACCATCTACAATTATTAAATGAGCAGGAAAGAGGGAGCAATCTGATTGGCTAATGAAGTTCTAACCTGTATAATTGTGGGTCAATAACTGAAAGATGTCAGAACTACTTAGACATATCACAACAGAGAAGCACTACACAAGTTTTCTTTGCTACAAACAATTAAATAAATAAGGCAACTGTGCCCAGACAAAATGGCAATAAATAATTCACATTTTCGTATGGAACCTATCAAGTACTTTTTTGTTTGTCAGTAAATGTAGTACTCAGGACTGGCACACCATTGTCATTTGTCAGCACAAGGTTCCCCACCAATCCTCTGCCAGTGTTGACTTCGAGAGATCACCAATGGAGGCAAGAGGGTAGTTCAGGCTCCATAGCAATTCAATCATTGGCATCTTTCCAAGTCTTTCAACAAGGGTACAAATTGAGATGGTGATTTTCATGGTGTCAACGCATGTCCATTGGAGTCAATTACATTCATTTCTCGTAGTCCACCGAACATCCATAAGCTGGTAATAGTTTTGGGACACTACTGATCTGGGCTGTATTGGTTTAAAAAGAGATGTGCTTCCCCTGCCCACAGTGCCACTCTTAAAGTGTCTATTTCTTCACGGAATTCATGCTGAAGATTTCAGAAGGTGATTTAATACATCTTTTTTTAATATCTTTTCTTAATCAAGGCATGTCTCCAAATAATATTATATTATTTTTCATAATAAAGGGAGATTATTGGTACAGCCATGTTGGAAAACAAGGAGATGGTCCAGAAACTATGTATCTATCTGTATGTGTATCTTAGGGTTTTTGATAGTGCTCATCACTGTGCTAGCTAGGTGCTTGGTCTTTAGGGCAAGATCTGGACTTGATGAGTCTTTTTCTCTTTTCCTCTGATTGGGATAAAGATATCTTTTTTTATTCTCTTCCCAATTCCCCATTAATTTTACTACTCTGTAAAAGAAGAGGGTCTCATAACATGCCCTGAAAGTGGTCAGACTTTTCTAGAAAAAAAATTAAGACCTTGGAGTTAGGATTTTTAAATTTTAAATCCAGGACTGTATGTCAACAGTTGATGAAGAAAGCCTAACCCAGTTAAACATGTAGGAAATCAGCCTACTCTTATCACAAATATTGGGGATATTACTGCATTGTTGGAAAATCTTGACTAATAGTAAAGAAGCTAATAGCACATTCAAAAGTATCTATGTTGATCCATAGAAATCTAAGATATTTCTTAGATTTATGTGAATAAAAGAAATTTGATACATTTGCACGGTTTAAAGACGATCAGCGCAGTCACCTGATAGTCAAAAATCAATATAATGGAATAAAAGAGTTTGCATAAATGTCCATCAATAGTCTTGTCATAGGTAAATCAGCAACATCTTACTGTCTTATGAAATTTTATAAGACTTACAAATATTTTCTGACTGGAAATATTGTGGTAATTCTCAGAATCTCCAATTAAAAATTATAGTTCTACAGTATTTTAATTTTACAAGATTCTTCTGCATCTAATGCTGGAATGTTTTTTGGCTGGGTTTTTTTTTTGGGGGGGGTATAATAAAACATTTCTGAGTAACTCTCTGAAAGATACCAAGTGACTCAGCTTTATTTATGGTTGTCCTAAATAAATAAATAGCTGAGATTTTCAAAGCTGCTTAAGAAATTTGGGTGCTCAGTTCCCAAATGGGAATTTGATGTCCAGAAACCTTAAGCACCTTTACAAATCTCAATCTATGTAACTAATTCAAATAAATCTAGTCTTTTGGCTTGGTTCTTCTCCCCTGGAAGTAAATGACAAAATTTCCTCTGATCTCCAGGGTTGTTAGATTGATCCTATACATCAAAATTACTGAATAGTTCAAGACTACAAAATATTAGCAATATTTTTGACTATATCACTCTATTCCTTAGCTTAAAGAAGAGGTCCCAGTCTGATGGGATTTATGAAAAAAACTACACAATGGATTAAATTTATCCCTAATGCAAACAAGTGCATCTCCTGTTGACTTTGGACTCTCACTGGCTTCAAAGGGAGGTGCATTTGTTTTCATCAGGCCTGAATTTGCCCAAAGTGAAAGCAATTTTTATGAAAAAATGGATTTAGACCTTCCCACCATGCCTTCTCCCTAGAGGCACAGAACACTTGTGGCAAAGTATACAGTATCTCAAAGGACTTTGCAAATATTTGGTCTTGGTACTGTTATCTCAAACATCCATCACTCTAATATTATGGTATTCGCTTGAAAGGCATTGTTCATCCTTCATGCTTTGCAAAGACATCAGATAGAAATGTCCACTGTCTCTTCCTTTCAACAGTTTACTCATAGTTTGAACAATTGTAGCTTCTAACTGGGATTCACACTCAAACATCGGACACCAATCCTTTAAAATATTTTAGGGCTGTAAAATGTCATTATAAATCTAAGGAGAGTGCAAACAATTTACCATATTTGGCAAACTATAGTCAGCCTTTGGCTTATACAGTGCAGTTCATGATGGTTATGTTGTGTATATTCCCACCATCAACGCAAGACAATAACTGTTTAAATGTTTTGCATACCAAGTTCCTAACCTAGTCAGGTGTCTAGTAGTAAGAAAAAACATTTTCCTATCATCATTCCATTTGAGGCTGTTTTATTGTCAAATCTCATAAGGAAGCAGTCAGGCCTAGTCAATGCTTGGATGGGAAACCTCCAAGGAAAAATTAAGTGCTACAGAAAGTGGTGTTGGTGATTCAGTTTCTGGCATTCTTCTCTCTGACTTACCATGCTGTATTGCTGGTGTGAGATATAAAACCAAAACTGTCAGCACATGGATTCAGTGAGATCTCAGAATCCTTTTCACAAATGTAAGGATGTTAACCCCTGTGCTCTAGCCAAATACTATCTGAGTAATTACGTTCTGTCTACCTGAAATTCCATGTGTAGTTTAATTAGAAAAGGTATACAAAAAAAGGGGATAGAGAATAAGACTGAGAATATATTATTGCCCTTATATAAATCCATGGTACGCCCACATCTCGAATACTGTGTACAGATGTGGTCTCCTCACCTCAAAAAAGATATTCTAGCACTAGAAAAGGTTCAGAAAAGGGCAACTAAAATGATTAGGGGTTTGGAGAGGGTCCCATATAAGGAAAGATTAAAGAGGCTAGGTCTCTTCAGCTTGGAAAAGAGGAGACTAAGGGGGGATATGATAGAGGTATATAAAATCATGAGTGATGTTGAGAAAGTGGATAAGGAAAAGTTATTTACTTATTCCCATAATACAAGAACTAGGGGTCACCAAATGAAATTAATAGGCAGCAGGTTTAAAACAAATAAAAGGAAGTTCTTCTTCACGCAGCACACAGTCAACCTGTGGAACTCCTTACCTGAGGAGGTTGTGAAGTCTAGGACTATAACAGTGTTTAAAAGAGAACTGGATAAATTCATGGTGGTGAAGTCCATAAATGGCTATTAGCTAGGATGGGTAAAGAATGGTGTTCCTACCCTCTGTTCGTCAGAGGATGGAGATGGATGGCAGGAGAGAGATCACTTGATCATTGCCTGTTAGGTTCACTCCCTCTGGGGCACCTGGCATTGGCCACTGTCAGTAGACAGATACTGGGCTAGATGGACCTTTGGTCTGACCCGGTACGGCCGTTCTTATGTTCTTATGTTCAGTCAGATCTCAAGTGTTGTTTATATCCTCATTGTTGGCAGTCAAAAGTTGACCTATCTGATCCCATCAGCCACACATTTATTCTCCAAGTTACGATTCTAATCAGACTGCCTTTTATTCACAGGGTAGCCCATGAGATCTTTCCTCACATTAAATGTGCTCTTGGGTCCATTTTTTGAACCCCTCTCTGAAGAGTCACTATATTTCCTGACAATTAAGGTCAGCTTTCTAGTAGCTGTAACACTTCTCCTAAACTGTTTTGTAGGGCTGGTCAAAACTTTTTCATCGACATTTTTTTAAATTAAAAATTCGGTTTTTGACTAAACAATTTTTTTTGTGAAATATCTGCTTTTCACAGAAAATGTTGATTTTTTTTGTTGAGAAACTGAACAGTCAAACCTCAAAAAGTTTTGTGCTAAATTAAACATGAAAAACTGGATAATATCTCTCATGATGCACTATGGCCAGGAGACTCACAGGATCAACAACCATGGCTCAGCAAGTGAGGAGACCATGGGGCACCATGGAGTTGTAGTCCACCCCAGAAACTCAGTTAATAGAGGAGAATGGGGACATAAGGAACCTGAACTTCAGTTCCCATGAGCTACTGTGGGAGCTTTTTCCAAACTGAAATGTTCAGTTTTTAATTTCTTGCTGGAAAGTAAAAATTTTCTCCAGAAAAATAACCCATTTTCTACCTTGCTCTATTGTTGGGTAGTGTTGTAGTTTTTCTATAAAAGGCAGAACACTCCTCCCTAGAGGTGTCTGCATTTCACAGGTGGATGAAGTGATCTTTATATGTTAATACATAAATCCATTTGTAAAGTTTGTAGAATGGTTTGGGGGGGGGGCTTTGGATGAAAATCACTACATACATTTTATTCACTGTCATTTCATGTCTGTTTTAAGGGTACAGATGCTATAGTGCACACAGACTAGAATACCCTTTGTCCATGCTAGGAGTTTTGCCAAACGACAGCCAGAAACCAAAGTAACTGCATCTGTGCAACTCCTTTGTGCATACCTATTTGCACCTGTGCAGTTTACCCTTGCTTGAAACCAAGTGGTTCAAATCACAGCTTATACCAGCTTTGCCAGTCTACAATAAGGATTTCCAGCAGTGCAACTGCTGCAGTATGTGGCTGCTGGAAGAAAGGCAAATTATCAGGTATATAAGTCCCTAAATTGTTTATGGAAAGCTACTGCACACTTTTCAACAGTTTAGAAAGGGTTTAAGGACACTACTGCAAAATTAAAGCAAGCAGAGCTTTATAAAATGCCCCTGAATCCATGCTCATGAGCATTTTTCTTTCTTTTCCTCATAAAAGGAAACACAGAGTTTAAACTGGAGCTTCAGTAAGATGTTATGCCAGAGAACCAGAACTTGGGGCCTGACTCACTGAAGTCAATGGGAATTATGGGGATGGAGAGAGCTCAATATACCCCAGGGTCAGCACTTAGTGAACAGTCTCCTTCTTGGACTTTTTCCACAAGTACAGAATCTCCCCTCGTTTTAGAATCGTATCTGGCCTGCCTTGCTTCTGTAAACTGTGTTCATCAGATTACATTTAATTTGCAACAGAGACATTGTTGACATCCTGAAAGCAGCACTCTAATCCTGCCTGTACAGATTCCATTTCTAGCTCTGTTACTCACTGCATGAGTTTGGCCATGTTGCTTTGTTTCTCTGTGCCTCAGTTTCTTCATCTACAGCATGGGGATAATAACACCTACCTTACAAGGGTGTAGTGAAATTTAATCCAATAATGTATATAAAGCTCTTTGAAGTCTTTGAGTAAAAGGTGCCGCATAATTATTGAAACAGAGTCAGTTAGATTTTATGTTGGAGATGATTTTTTAATTACAAATTTACACACTAAATTACTGACAACATCACAGAAAATTTAAATAAAAGTTATATTTTCCTTACGATTTCATGATTACAAAACTTCACAAAATTTGTTAAAACTAAAAAAACTTCATGAGTACATAAATAGAATTTTAAGTATAAATAACAGTAACAAAATAAACAGATGTATGTATTCAATAAATTAATTATAAATATTGCATTGGTAATGAAGTGCTAGGTCAAGAAAATACTAACATTTCCAGTACAGTTTTCTGTATAGAAATACCTATTATAAATGAAACTTTGGAAATGGGTAATTTTCCTGGACCCCTTGTCTCACATTCCTTTTGTTGTTATTCTCTTGCTGGAATGCTAACATAGGAGAACAGGACTGAAAGCATCGTATATACATTATCGGCCATATACTACCAAGAATCACTCTACCACATATCAAAGGCAGTATTTGCCCAGTTCTGCAACATTGAAGTCAATGGGTGCAGGATCAGGCCTATATGGCCTTGAAAGAATTGCTGATGCTTTAAGGAAAAATATAAAAACATATTTGGAAGCAATTTGACCTAAACAACATTTATTTTCTGTCTTTTCTTTTAATTGCTATGGATATTTATATATAACAGGACCTTTATGACCTGAAAGTTAATCTGTTTCTACTGCTTGTTCCCTACCTGATGAACATAATTATGGATTCTGTACAGTCCTCAATCTATACATAGAATTCCCACTAACATTAATGAGAATTCTACCTCAGACCAAGGATAATACAGCTCCCAAAGAATTCATCAGCAAACATAGGTGAGCCCATAAAGAATCAAAGATCTGGTTTTCCAGTGTGAGCCCTTAGCAATAATCAAAGAAGGGAAGAAAATGCATAATATACAAGCAGAATTGTTTCTCAATGCAATGTTTAAAATGGAAAGTTGTCCCAGAACATCAGCAGCAGTTTTTTAAGAGATAGATTGAACCCTAGTTCACAGGGTAATGTTTGTTAGGTTTTGTAATCATGTTTTATTACAAATGTTTGTCTTTGAAAGGCTATGAAGTGAAGAGGTCATTAACCTCCCTGTGAATGAAAAGCTTTTGCTGCCTTTGCTCATATCAGCAGGAATCCGAGGTGAGCATAAGTAATAATAAGAGTGGTGAAAAATGTTAGTGATCTTATCACCCCAGCCATCAACAGACGGAAGGAATTTCTACATGTTCTGTATTTTTGTCAGAGGTGAACCAGTTAAGCAGTTGTTTAGATTATTTTTTTCTAAATGTGATGTGACAAAATGAATAGGTGGTTCTTAGGATGTAGCCTCAGAATGGTGCTACTATTTTACAAGTTTAGTATATTGCAAGAACAATGCTAGCACCATACCTTAAATGTTTACATATTCTACATATTACTACTGGAAAAGCTAAATAATAACCTGGTTCTGGTATTGTTTCTTTAAAACCATATTTAAAGTCAGGAGCATTAGTTATTTCTGAAAGCTGGGGCTCTTCACTGGAGATATTTTAGAGGTGATTCCAAAGGGGTCCATGCTGTCAGTTTCAAGAGGTGAAGAGAATAGATCTGATTCAAAAGTATGACTATAATCACCATATTCCACAAAATCCATTGACTCTACAGGCACGGTGTTGATCATAGGTAAGAAGTGAGACAATGGAAGAAAGTCTTTCCCTTTGAATTGTTGTCTTTGTTTGGCACTACTTAAAGACACAGAGACTCCATATTTCTTTGATTTATATACATTGTAGCCATCTGGGCGTATCTCCTCTTCAAAGGAGCAATCTTCTGCAGCATACCTGAGCTGAACAGTAAGGAGTGAAGACAATTACAGATATGTCTATGACACTTATCAGATATGATATAAATCTTGTATGTGCTTGACCCAACTCTCCTTGATGTGAGAGAGATTCAAGCCCTCTGTATTATACACAGAATACATAACAATCTCCGGGGGCATTAAAAAGTCAACATAGGCCTGATCCACACCGCTTTGCAGTCACTGGGAGTCTTTTCTTTATCCTCAATGATCTTTATTCCATCTATTACCACACAGCTGCTACAAACTCCCCTATTTTGATTTTAGGGGAAACTTTGGTAATCTTTGGTAGATACCTCAGTTTTATAAATTTTGATGAATGCTGATGTCTTAATTACAACCACGATAGCTAAGGGCCCAATCCAGCAGTCCTAATGCATACAAAACTCAATTAGAATCCCACGAGAGATTTGCCTGTGTAAGGGCTGCAAGGATCAGGTCTGCAGGAAGGCATTTTTATAAAAAACTGTGTTAAAATAAAGAAAATTAATGAATAAAAACAACAATAAAAAGGGCAAACTGCATGTTTTTTCTTGTCATTTTATTAAAATGTCTAAAAATGTATTAGTACAGTATCTCTTTCTCATCAGGCATTAATCTTATCAAACAGTTCTACTGTGACACCAATAAAGATTCTATATAGGATAATGTATTTTATAACCTGCCTAGCAATTTGTAGAATTCATCTTAGACATAGTTTATAATGTAGATATGGTATGTTGAGATTTTGTGTTATCTCAGACTTTTCCAGATCCTTTAAGTAATCACTATTTTCCTTACAACTCTGGTGTTATTTCTGTCTCAGTCATTCGAGGTGACTGAACTCTGGGCCAATAAAGGAGAATTGCTGGTTATGTCTAGGTCTTTGATGATAAAAAAAAGCAGTGTTCCTGAATGAACTCTCTACCTGTCAAAATATAACCCAGAGCACATTTGATTTTCTTTTTCAGTTGTAAAAAATCAAGCTTTGTCAAATACCATCAACAATGTAGAATAAACTGTTGTGTGTGCTATGGTTACCTTTTAAAAGTACTTTTAATGTTGAAGGAATAAAGCAAAACTTTTTGCTTTTCTCACAGATTAAGACTTGCACTATTTATCTCCATATAGTCTATCTCATAGAACTGTAAGGGACCTTGAAAGGTCATTGAGTCCAGTCCCCTGCCTTCACAGCAGGACCAAGTACTGTCCATGACAGATTTTGCCCCAGATCCCTAAATGACACCCTCAAGGATTGACTTCTCAACCCTGGGTTTAGCAGGCCCATGCTCAAACCACTGAGCTATCCCTCCCCCCAATCAAGCTGGACATCATACATTTTGAATGAATGTATATCAGGGCCAGCTTGTGAACACTTTACTTCCACAGGTGGCCAAATTATTCACACAAGTAGTCTCACTGAAGTTAATTGAATTACTCATGGAGTAAGGTACTAGTCAATGCCTGAGTAAAGGTATCATCTTGTAACTCACAGTAGATCCTGCTTCTGTACCTCCCGGTTCATCCCAGCACACCACCTCCCAGCTCATGCTGAGTAGTACATTTTCCCATTCATTTCAATGGAATTACCTTCAGAGTAAGGTACTAACCAAAATAAGTATCAGAGGGGTAGCCGTATTAGTCTGGTTCTGTAGAAGCAGCAAAGAATCCTGTGGCACCTTATAGACTAACAGACGTTTTGCAGCATGAGCTTTCGTGGGTGAATACCCACTTCTTCGGATGCATCCGAAGAAGTGGGTATTCACCCACGAAAGCTCATGCTGCAAAACGTCTGTTAGCTAACCAAAATAAGTAAGGGGAAGAGTACAAATTTTCCACTAGGCCCTGCAGAGGCTACTAGGATGGTGGGTCTAGGTGCAGAGGAGTCAGAAGACATTATGCATCAATTGCTTCCCTGCGTCACTCCGGAGCAGGTGGGTTAGGAGTGGCCAGCACATTTTAGCCAGTGTGGAAGTCCATAATTTGCTGTTGGCATAGGCCAGTAGTAAATGACTTCTTCTTCCATCCCTCAATATACACATACACCCACAAGGCATCTGGAGCAGAGTGGAAACAGGGAAAGGATAGTGCATCTTGGAAGACAAATTTTCTCTGTGGGCCAAATTCTGCTCACCTTACTTGTGTGAGTATTATTACTGAAGTTAATGGGACTTCTCATTAGAGTAAGACATTCAGGATTTGGTCCAGTACATATACAAGAGTTTGCATGGCTGTATGCTAATAACGGTCAAACATGTACCTATTCAGAATATTAATTAATATAATGAAGTATTGCTATAGTTCAATAAACAGTCATTCAATAAACAGTAAATTAAGGGCTGTTCTTTTTTTTTCTCAAAGATTATTACAATAATGCACAGTGCAACTACAAAGAGCCTGCTTCTGCTACCAGGGAAATCAGTGGGAAATCTCCCACTGACTTCTGTGGAAGGAGGATCCTATCTATAGTTATCAGTCACTGAGTATTTCAGTTTGGACATGCAATAAAAACTTCAAACTGACATTTTCCATACATGGTAGTTGGAGCCCAACACCAGATCACCTCCCTCACCTTTTCAGTTTATTAGACAATAAAAGCAAGGAAATTCAGACTTGAAAGGCAAATTCTGCCCTAGATACTCAAGTAACAATTTTATTCGGACTGATCCTTTTCTTGTTAAAGCTCATGGATGTTTTGCCATTGGGCCCACTTCTCCTGTTGAAATCAGTGGGAGTTTTGCTAAGGAAAGTAGGTTCAAGCCTTACATTTGCATTCTGGGGAAAATGCACCTTCCACCCATGCGACTCAGGTAGCTACAATGGAGTTACATGGCAATGAATTTGGACCTTTCTCATTAACTCATGCCTTGGAGTAGGTATTGCAGAGGTCTCACAAGAGCAGGACTGTATTTCTGACGTATCTAGCTGATATGCTGAAATACCTAGGCAAAAAGGCATGAGTTAACAACACCATGTCAGAGAATCGCTATAGTCCTCAGGCTCCCATAACCCTACAGGTGCACTGTTGATCACAAGTAAGAAGTGAGACAGTGGGAGAGAGTCCTTTCCTTTGAATTCTTGTTTCTGTTTGGCATGACTTAAAGAGATAGCAACCCCATATTTCTTTGATCTATACATATGGTAGCCATCTGGGCGTATCCCCTCTTCGAAGGAACAATCTTCTGCAGAATACCTAAGCTGAACAGTAAGAAGATAATTACTAATATGTCTGTATCATTTACATTCCAATGTAATGAACATGTTTTCATTTTATTGCAGATAAATAGTCACTTATCAAATAGGCATTATTGGGTCCTCTGTTCTATTTTAACTAAAAGTGGATAGAAAATTGTAAGAGGGAAAATGCAATAAAGAATGAAAATGGTCGATTGTCCTCCTTATTTTTATTTGTATTAGAAATTCTGGAAAGTTGCTTTCTCATTTGACACTAAACTTAAATTTCTACTAATAAACATTACAGTTTCATTAGACACTAATAGGGACAAAAAGTAATTAGAGAGTAATGACAAAAATTAAACAGCTCATAGTTCTGTCTACATTTTATCAACTCTCTATAGTAAAAGAACTCAACCATTTAATCTTACACATCATTTTAGTTTAGGAGGCTCTTAGACCTATTAAAATGAAAGCTTGCAGTAAACGCATCCTATTTATCTATTTATGTTGTCCAGTGTTATTTGTGTTATTGCCCAGTGACATCTATAAACTGCCTCGTTATACATTTCGATTTCATTGCTCCTTCGCGGAAGTCAGACCCTTAATGAACTGCTTGGTGGTGGATCGGCTTAAGTTGTTTTATCTGGACGCTTCCAGATAAAATCATAACAAGCCCTGAGAGCGCCTGCAACCATTCCCCCATTTGCTATGGACTTTCCCATGCCGATTCAGTGCCGCCCCCCTCCAGCTCAGTCTCCCTCTCCTGTAACTTACAAGTCCATGCAGCTTCCCGTCTTCTTCCATGCAGAGGTACCGGGAACTGTGGACGCCCTTGATCGCCACCGTGCGAACTGCCACAGCCCTGATTTCCAGCAGACCTATGCAGCAAAACCAAAACAAGCGTTCAGATGAGGGCGGGGGGGGGGGGGGGGGAGCCGTCTCCAAGCCACACACCCCCTCACCCCACCGCCTCTCAGGGCTAAATTTCACAGGTAATCGGAGGTGAAACTCATCCTGCTTCCTTCGCAAAAGAGCTCTTACTGTCAGGTACCCAAGCGCACGCTTTCCGATTTCCAGTGCTATGGGAGAATTCAGCCTCATAAGCTCACTAAGGGAATCCAGGGCGTGGGGCTCCATTCCTTTAGCCGAGATCCTGTTAATAAGTAAGACGGCAGCTTTCCCTTGTACTTACTGTGGGGACTCTGAATGCTGGTGCCATCCACTTTGCCATCACTGTTGATCCTGAGGAAGTAACTGAACAGACCATGTTTGCTGGCTGTGTATAGGTGCCTTAATCTAATAGGTTCCCCCCAGCCATAGTTCACATGTGGCCCTGCATCAGAGAAAGGCAGAGATCTGACGACCATTGCAAAGCAGAGTCCAAGCAGAGCCAGGGACGTGTAAGGTTTGCACAGGCTCCTCCACATCTTTTCCAGGTTATTTCAGTTGCAAGAGGGCTCCACGCACACCCCCCACACGCATACAGAGGCGCAAGTGCCACTAAAGGAAAGGCAGTGGCTTGGTGCTTTTTGAGCTAAATGCTTCGGGGTTGTAGTAAATGCAAAGCCAATCCCCCTGCCTTTTTATAGGTCTCTGTTATCAGCCCAATCGATACGGCTAATTCCAATTCCAATATAGAGACTTTCATAGAAGGAGTTAGTCAGAACAGTCACAACTCCCCCGCCCCCCAAGTATTGATTGGATGACATCATTTCACAGGGGACACCCTAGGGTGTTGTTTCTCTCCCCTCCCCTTCTCTCTTCCCTAAAAGCTTTATCCAGGAATCTCTCTCTTGTTTGGAATCTAGCATTTCTTATGCCTAGCAAGGCAGAAATGTGCATTCGGGTGTCAACACATACTGTATGAGGCTCACATACCAGTGCAAACCTATGCAACGTGGGATCGGCGCTGACAATGCAAGTACTGAAGCTAAAGTGGGAAAACAAGAAAGACAGTTTTCAGTCTGTGCGGGACAACTTCAGAGTCTGAAATGTTCTCTTGCCCACACAGAGCCCACGTTTTAGAACTGCGGGAGGGGGACAGATGTGGTTGTGTATAAATCAAAATCAATCAATCATAAATGAAGGTAACCCTAGGGACATCTTTTGTGGCCAAAGGCAGGAGTCATATACATGACAAGAACGATTTGATTAAAGATCACAATGCCCTAATTTACCCATGAAAGCTCAAATTCTTTGTTAAAATCAATCAGCTGTTTGGAAGGGATCTAATGCCCACTTTCTCCTGTATTTCCCTTTCAAAAAGAAAGTTAATGTCCTTAAAATGTTTTTTTTTCAGTATTAAAGATACAGTATTAAAGGTATTAATACTAAGCAAAACATTAAATGTTAAGAAAGCTCCCCTTTGTTTCTGACACTACAACACCTTTCCGCGTTCATATACCACTTCCCCAGATCTCCCTAGTCAGTAACAGGAGAGACTGCAGAGTAGGTGAAAAATAACCTTTATCCAATTTCCCTGGCGAACATTACGCCAGAGAAGAGACTGAGGAGGATGTGACCTTACGTTATCTCGATTAGCACCCACTTTTATAATTACTCACCCTTTGCCCCAGAGGCAGGTGCAGATGGAAGAGTATGCAAAACATCCGGAATCGAGATGAATAATAATAATAATAATAATAATAATAAAAATCTACAAAGCAAGGGTCAACTTCACAGCTCATCAGCCGCCCAGACAGGATCACCCGCAGTTACCAGCTAATCTTCCCACCTCCTGTTACATTTGACCAGGAGTGAGGTGCTGCAGATCAGGGAAATAATATTAATGTAACCGTTATTATTCCAATTTGTGGGTGGCCCAGCTCTGGATTCCATCCATACAGCAAAAGGAAGCCAAAGCAAACCGAACCAACAGGAGAAGAGAACACCCTGTGATGTTTTCCCCCGGAGGAGAAATACTAACAAAGAGATGGAAGCCCTCTCCACCTGCTTTCCCCAGAAGTACGTTGCGGCCATAGATTATCTGAGACATAACAATAGCCTTCACAATTGATAACGTCAAGCATGCAAGTAATTCATTTCACACTCACTCTCAATCAAGTAGAAGCAGGATGAGTCACTGAGGAATACTCAGCAGCATTGTAGTTGGTGGCTGCTGAACACGGGGCTCAGTTCCCATTCTTTATATTGGAAATGTTCTGAATATGCAACCTTTAATGGAGAGTGCTTGTGCGGGACAGGAAGCCAGTTTTTGACCTACGTATGGTCCATAATTAACCGCCACCTGTCAGGCAATATACAAATCACGTGCATTGGACTTTAATATCTGTACGTCATTATCTTCTTGGCCACTAGATGGAGCTTTAAACCTTAAATCTCAGTTCTCTCTCACATACTTCCCTGTTAGGGGTAAATCTGGGGGTGAAGTCTTGACTCCATGGAAGTCAATGAGAGTTTTGCCATTTCACCCATATTTTTTTAAATTCTATATTATGTTACTGAGATGGAGCTGTTTTGTATTATCCTGGTTATAAGGTTAGCAAAAGAAAATAAATAAAAATATATGTAGTAAAACTGTATTATCCCCACACCTCTCTGGGCCCCCAAATTAAAATAAATCCTCTAATATTGTGCCTTAAATGATATTTCAAAAAGCTACAGGAAATGGAGAATAAATCAGTGTGAGGCCTTGATCATCTGTGAAGGAACTCTATGCTCCACCATCAGGGGCGGCTCTAGGATTTGCAGGGCGGCACGCCGCCGGGGGCGCTCTGGCTGTCGCCGGTCCCACGGCTCCGCTGGACCTCCTGCAGACGTGCCTGAGGACGGTCCGCTGGTCCCGCGGCTCCGGTGGACCTCCCGCAGGCATGTCTGCGGGAGGTCCACTGGAGCCGCCTGCGCACTGGGGTCTGGAGCCGGCCCTGTCCACCATTCAAATCTCCACAGTGTTCTTAAAAGAGCCTCCTTCTTCCCCTATACCAAATGCCATCTCACTCTCCTCCTTTGAGTCCCTCCTGAAAATTCACTTATTTCAGCCTGAGGTTCACTACCTGTGGCACAAGCAGTTGGGTCACTATTATTACTATGTTTTCTGTGTTCTGCCTCTTTAATGACTAGGAATCTAGGCTCTGCAGAAAGCAGCTTCCATTTTGGGAAGTGGAGCAGATGCAGCATGTTACAGAGGAGACACAAACACTGTGCTCCCTCATGGAGTCCTTACGTTTGTGTTTTCTTATTTAGTTAACCTGAAAGAATAGGATTGCTCTTTGTATATGGAAAAACACCACTAATTAGCAGTAATGTTGCTTTTTTATTTTATCTGTGCTTTACTGTTTATTTGAGGGTTGGGGGGGGCATTGTTATACTTTGCTAATTTTCTTTTGTTCATGTTTATTTCACTTTTAAATAATTATAAGGGGTGTCTACAGTGTAAGATAGGTACCCCTAGGATTTTATAACCCTAACTAACAAATAAACATTTTTTCCTAACCACAAGATACATTTAAAAATACAAATAAATATAAAAGACAGACTATCCCCTCTGAAACTATACAGTGCTTGCCAACTCAAATAATGCAATATGTATATCTTTTGTTACTTTCTTACCTCCATTCCTCTGTCTGTACACTTCCACACCATCCTACAAACCCTGACTCAAGGGAATAACTTTACTCAGAAGAGAAGTCTTATTTAGTTCAATTAAACTACTTATGTGTATAAAATCATTCACGTCAATATAGTTTTGCAGGATCATGCCCTTATGCCCCCATCCTGCAAATGCTAATTTACATGCTTAATTTTACTACTGTGAATAGCTCACAGAAGTATAATTGCATAGGTGTTTGAATCATCTGGGCCTTAGATTGTATGGTTGGCTCAGCATGAATCTTGTCTTCTTATATTTGACCCAGATTTTCAAAAGTGACCAGTGATGTGGGGTGCCTCAATTTTTGGGTGCTTAACTTGAAAAGGAGCTGAACTTTCAGTGCCTGGGTACTCAGTAATTTCTAATAATCATTCATCTCCTGCAAGATATCGCCAGCTGGGCACCCAAAAACTCAGACACCCAAATCACTAGTCTCTTTTGAAAATATTGGCCTGTAAAGCACTTTACAGCACTATGGAAATAATAAATAGTAACAAGAAGTAGAAGAGGCTCATTTTCTTCTCTACTGGTTCTCCAACATTATGACATTACCACTACAAAGGCAGTTCACTGCTCAGCAACCCTGGGCCCCACAGCAGTTGTGCATGTTACTCACCCCAGCTACATGTGCATGATTCAAGGAATAGAGCACCTATCACACAAAGAGGGTACGCACTGAAATGAATTGGAGAGAGGGTTTTTCAGCCATTTGGTATGCATTTCAATAAACTGGAATGAAATAATAATAATGATACTAATTTGGCATTTTCCACCTGAGGAGCTCAAAACACTTTTCAAACATTAATGAATCGATGCTCACAACTCAGCTATGAATTCAGTAAGTATTAATATCCGCATTTAAAGATCAGGAAACTGAGACACAAAGAAGTAAAGGAATTTGCCCAAAGTCACATTCCAAGTCAGTGTTACAGCTGACTAAAAGCCATTATCATTCAACGGCTGTTAAGAGGCCTGTGTGAAATTAGTTTATTAATTATTAATTACGACTACTATTATTATTTTTATTATTATTTAGGCTGGAATTTAAGTATCCAACTCCCACTGAAATTCAGTTCCAATGGGAGCTGGGGCATTTGACTCCCTTAGCCTGGTTTGAAAATCTCGGTGATAATGTATATTGGCTAATCTGGCTCCATCAAGAGATCTTTAATGACCTGAAAATCAAAAAAAGCAATCCTACAAGAAGTAAAAATGTGGACAATTTGCTAAGGAGAAGGAGTACAAAAGAATAACACAAGCATGTAGGAACAAAATCAGAAAAGCTAAGGGTATTTCTTCACTAGTAACGTTAAAACGCTGCCGCGGTAGCGCTTTAACATGGCTGTGTAGTCGCGGCACCAGTGCTATAAAAACCCACTTTCACGAGGGGAGTAGCTCCCAGTGTACTGTCTACAGTGCCACTTTACAGCACTGAAACTTGCAGTGCTCAGGGGGCTGTTCGTTCACACCCTTGAGCGAGAAAGTTGCAGCGCTGTAAAGTGCCAGTGTAGACAAGCCATAAGGCACAAAATGAGTTATGCCTAGCAAGGACATAAAAGACAAGAAGAAGAGGTTCTTTAAATACATTAGGAGCAAGAGAAAGATAAAAGAAGGTGTAGGTTCTTTACTTAGCAGGGAAGGAGAGCTAATAACTGATGATATCAAGAAAACTGAAATGTTTAATGCCTATTTTGCTTCAGTCTTCACTACAAAAGTTAATGGTGACCAGATATGCCACATAATTAATTTTAACAAGGAGGAAACAATGCAAGCCAAAATAGGGAAAGATCAGATGAAAGACTATTTAGATAAGTTAGATATATTCAAGTCAGCTGGTCTTGATGAAATTCATCAAAGGGTACTTAAAGAACTAGCTGAAGCAATTTGGAACTGTTAGCAATTATCTTGGAGAACCCATGGAGGATGGGTGAAGTCCCAGATGACTGGAGAAGGGCAAACATAGTACCTTCATTAAAAAAGGAAATAAAAAGGATGCAGAGAATTATAGACCAGTCAGCCTAACTTCAGTACCTGGAAAGATACCAGGAACAAGCTATTAAATGATCAATTTGTAAGAATTTGCAGGATAATAGGATTATAAAGAATAGCCAGCTGAGATTTGTCAAAAAAAAAATCATGCCAAACCAAATAATTTCCTTCTTTGACAGGTTTACTGGCCTAGTGGATGGAGGGGCCTAATAGACTTGATATATCTTGATTTTAGAAAGACTTTTGACATAGTCTCACATGACACTGTCATAAGCAAAGTAGTGAAATGTGGTCTAGACTAAATTACTATAAAGTGGGTGTACAACTGGTTGACAGACTGGACTCAAAGACTAGTTATCAATGGCTTGCTGTCAAACTGGGAGGGAGTATCTAGTGGGGTCCCACAGGGATCAATTCTGGGTCCGGTACTAGTCAATATATTTATCATTGACTTGGATAATGGAGTGAAGTTTATATTTATACAATTTGCAGATGACATTGAGCTGGGAGGAAAGGATTAGAATTCAAAATGACCTTGACAAATTGGACGATTAATCTGAATTCAACAAGATATAATTCAGTAAAAACAAGTGCAAAATACTAGGCTTAGGAAAGAAAAATCAAACGAACAACTATAAAATGGGGAATCCTGGACAAAAATCACCAATGATGGAGATTCCACAACCTCCCTAGGCAATTTATTCCAGTACTTAACCACTCTGACAGGAAGTTTTTCCTAATGTCCAGCCTAAACAGCCCTTGCTGCAATTTAAGCCCTTTGCTTCTTGTCCTGTCCTCAGAGGTTACAGGAACAATTTTTCTCTCTCCTCCTTGTAACAACCTTTTATGTACTTGAAAACTATTGTCATGTCCCCTCTTGGTCTTCTCTTCTCCAGACTAAACAAACCCATTTTTTCAATCTTCTCTCATAGGTCATATTTTCTAGACCTTTAATCATTTTTGTTGCTCTTATCTGGACTTTCTCCAATTTGTCCACATCTTTCCTGAAATGTGGCACCCAGAACAGGACACAATACTTCAGTTGAGGTCTAATCAACGCAGAGTGGAGTGGAATAATTACTTCTCATTTTTTGCTTACAACACTCCTGCTAATACATCCCAGAATGATGGGGGTTTTTATTTCTTTTTTTTCCTTTTTTTTTGTGTGCAATTGTGTTACGCTGTGCACTCATATTTAGCTTGTGATCCACTATGACCCTCAGATCCCTTTCTGCAGTACTCCTTCCTAGGCAGTCATTTCACATTTTGTATGTGTGCAACTGATTGTTCCTTCTTAAGAAGTACTTTGCATTTGTCCTTATTGAATTTCATCCTATTTACTTCAGACCATTTCTCTAGTTTGTTCAGATCATTTTGAATTGTAATCCTATCCTCCAAAGCAGCTTGGTATCATCCACAAATGTTATAAGTGTACTCTCTATGTCATTATCTAAATCACTGAAGAAGATATTGAACAGTACCGGACCCAGAACGGATCCTAGCAGAATCCCACTTGATATGCCCTTCCAGTTTGACTGTGAACCACTGATAACTACTCTCTGGGAACAGATTTCCAACCAGTTTTGAATCTACCTTATAGTAGCTCCTTCTAGATTGCATTTCCCTAGTTTGTTTATGTGAAGGTCATGCAAGACAGTATCAAAAGCCTGTATCCTGCTCAGTGGTGGAACAACTTTAGACTAACTCAAAAGGAGAGTTATGTCTAGTAACTTGTGATTTATATTTCACAAATGGAAAGGAACAAAAGGTTACAGGATTTAAAAAAATAATCTTTATCTCCTTTGGCTTCCTTTGGCAACTCTGCAATAAGTTTAGGAGAGGACACACTTCTGCCGAACATGTAGTCCAGGTAAAGAAGCCTTGTCTATTGCTTACATGTTATTGTCTAACATGTCTGACCAAATATGGTTGGGCCTGATCCTCCTCAGCAGGAATTCTGTCATTAACTTCAGTGGGAACAGGATAAGGAAGATGTTACCAAGGTCACAGAAAGCCATGATGAAAATAAGGAAGGAAATGAGGGAAGGACAGAAGTGAAGCTGTAATACACAATATTATACTGCTATTCTGAAATGCTGGATGCCATAATAAATAACCATAGCAGCCCAGCACAAGTTAGAACAGCCTACAATTACTCTACCTTATTCTGGGGACTACTCTAATCCCCAGCTGCCTCCAGAATCCAGGAGGCACAAAGGTGGCATAAATTCCTTCTGGGTTGTGGATAAGCTCATAATTAGATTCCAGGGATTTTGCTTCATGTTCCAGATGATGGAACCCTAATAGGAGACACAACTGTCCTCATATAAACTCTTTCAAGATGTCACAACTGTGGGATACCCTGCTGAACTAAAACCACAAAATAGCAAGATAAAAATAAATTAAATATCAAGAGTCCCAAATGGGCAAAATATGATCAGCCTCCTCATGTACTATACATCTTTAATCCCTCTGTTATAAAATTGCTGTACTAAAAGTAGGCCAATTAATTAGAGAAAGAGATGGTACTGCAATTTGTTGTTACATCTATTTTTTTTTAAATCAATACAATTATAGAACTTATTTCAAACATCTTTGACAATTCTATTACATAATGGATTCTTAATCATTGCAGGCAGTGAACACATTCCTAAGGGAATTACTTCCCTTATGATTGACTTGATATTCCTGTGGTTAAATATTGTCTGCCATTTTTTCTATAGGCCTGATCTAAAGCCCAATGAAGTCAGTGTGAGAACTTCCATTGGATTCAAAAGCCTAACAGCATTTTTTTCATAAGGACAATAATTGTTCCATGTTTTGTTAAAGCTGAATCCTTTACTCCTTGTGCAGCCATAATGCTCTGGGAGTTATGTCTCAAAAGTCCATGGGAAGTTTGCGTACATAAAGTCATAGAATCATAGAAGATTAGGGTTGGAAGAGACCTTAACAGGTCAGCTAGTCCAATTCCCTGCTCAAATCAGGACCAACCCCAACTAAATCATCCTAGCCAGGGCTTTGTCAAGCCAGGCCTTAAAAACCTCTAAGAATGGAGATTCCTCCACCTCCCTAGGTAACCCATTTCAGTGCTTCACCACCCTCCTAGTGAAATAGTTTTTTCTAATGTCCAACCTAGACCTCCCCAACTGCAACGCCTTGTTCTGTCATCTGTCACAACTGAGAACAGCCTAGCTCCATCCTCTTTGGAACTCCCCTTCAGGTGGTTGAAGGCTGCTATCAAATCCCCTCTCACTCTTCTCTTCTGCAGACTAAATAACCCCAGTTCCCTCAGCCTCTCCTCATAAGTCATGTGTCCCAGCCCCCTAATCATTTTTATTGCCCTCCGCTGGACTCTCTCCAATTTGTCCACATTCTTTCTGTAATGGGGGGCCCAAAACTGGACGCAACACTCCAGGTGTGGCTTCACCAGTGCCAAATAGAGCGAAACAATCACTTCCCTCGATATGCTAGCAATGCTCCTACTAAATCCCAGTACTTCCTTGAAGGATCATTAATAATGCTTATGGGTTTTGCCATTTATTTCCTCAAAAGTTCAAGGGGGGGATTTTCTTTTTTTCTATACATATAAAACTGGTAAAATGAAAGGGGTAATTTTCAGCATTGAAACATTTATTAGAAAACCTAAACCCATCTCATCCCATCCAATTCTTTGCTTTTCTTTTTCTCTTGAGGGTCAATTTCTATTTACATAAATGTTGGAAAGTTTTAACTTAACCAAGTATATTGACACACCTGATTTAATAGTTATTTATACTACATTAATTCAACATTATATTTGAATACTTAGAGGCATAAAAAAGTCTAGTAGTTTAAAGCTATGGCATCCAAAGGTATTGTAATTCAGCCACATTTTGTATATATATTATTTTATATTACTCTTGTGTTTATATTGCCAAATTTATACTTTAATACATGTATGGGCAGTATGTAGCTGTGGCCACAATAATTTTGATTTTCCTGAATTATGTATATTGAAATTCTTTGCATTATTGTTTGTTTTAAACCAACCAATAAATAAATAAATAAATAAAAAAGGCTAAAGATAACTCAGTGAGCCAGATCCTCAGTTGGTTAAATCATTATAGGTCAACTGAATTGGGTGGATTTTATACCAGTTTAGGATCTGACCTGGTGAATGATCACTATTTTCAGTAAGCATGTACAGCCAGATTCTGACTGCATACCAGTGTAAATCTGGAGTAATGTCATTGCCTTCACTTTCTATCTGTCCACTCATTTATCTCCCAAGGATTCACATTCAAAATCCTGAGCAGTTTCAGACAACCTCCATTTTTAAAAGTCAATCTACCACAAAATGTTTCCTCCTAAATGCAGCATTCTTCCTCCCAAAAGATACCTTTTTGTAGACACGTAGGCCTGGTCTACACCTAAGACATAGGTGAACTTTGCTACATTGCTCAGGGCTGTGAAATATTTCACGCCCTGTGAGATGTAGTTAGGTCAACCTAACCCCCACTGTAGGCACAGTCTGTCTACCTAGCTGCTGCCATCACTGTAGCAATTGTCTATACTACAGTGCTACAGCTACAGCTGCTGTAGTTCTTGCAATGTAGACATGCCCATAGGCCAATAGGCATTACAATATTATGATATTGAAGTCCAGCATCTTGTTGTAGTAGTAGGATTTTATGTTTGTATTTTGTGTAATTTAAAATAAAAACAAATTAAAGAATAATAAGATAATAATGTAACATGTATTAAATGTATCACTGTATGATGTAACCATATCCTGCCAGCCACCCTTTTTGAATAGCAGAAAGGAATGGCCTAATGTGCCATTGGTAGAGATGAATCAGCCAGAATCTGTGTCTGGGCTGATTTCAAGGCAGTAACAGACCTTTTAGGGTCACCACTTTGCTGTAGGTTTAGTATTTTAAATAAGTAAAAGAAGCAACGATGGTTTTTCTTTTGCATTGCAACTTGATGTTCCTGTTCAAAATGTTCTGTGTAAATCAGCTCTGTTTTGTGTGTAAATGAGGAATGTGTGTGTTAAGAAATAAGTGTGAAGGCCATCACCGGACCAGATGTTCTAGGGAGGAACCAAAGACTGATGCAAAGGCACCAGGAGGCTGCAACACACCCCTATTGAAATGTCAGAAGAGGGTAAATTGATGACTCTAAAAATGAAACAGGCACCTATCAATGGGAACAAGATTGCTGCAATCAAAACCAGCATAGGATAACTCCCTAAAACACTTAATAAAAAAACAAAATAAAAAATAAAAAGGACAATTTAAAAAAACAAGCACTTGTCAAACAACAATTGATTATAGCATGATGGCGCAAAACTCATTGGTCCCAATGAAGGAAAATCACTATATAAACAGGGTGCCTTGCCCTGAAACTTTGGGTTCATCCTGCCAAGACTTCCCTGCAGCATTGTGTCATGACCTATAGAATCTGGCTCCTACCTACCCGTGATCAACCTAGTAGGCCACTAGATTGATCCAGACTCTGGACTGGTAACTATAACATTGACTGGTGGGACAGTGTGTGTGTGTGGTGTGATTGAATGTATACGCTAATTGTTGTATCTTCAATAAACGTGGTATATTGCCTTTTCGCCTGAAAAAGATCCCGTGTGCTTCTTATAAGCATAACATTGTGACCCTACATTTTTATAAACACAAGCTTTATAACAGTGGTAGGGGAGATTCCCAGCACTCATTTTTATCCTTCTACTGCTTGGGTGATTTGGGGTGAGAGGGGAGAGAAAAAATAAAACATCTCTAAAAGTGATCTAAAATAGTATTCTTATGCCATAAAAGCCATGCTATAAAGTTAGTTATCTTGAGCCCCTCTGGCATAGCACCAGTGACTGAGAGTTTCTCTTTCCAGTAGTATGAAGCTCCTGTTTTTTGTCCTCTGAGGGCATTTGGATAATAGATTTAGATAGTGTAATATTCTTAAATATAGAAAAGCTGTCACTGGCCAAATTTTGTAATAACTGTGATCCACACATTGTGGCTTGTGCCTATCCTAGTATTTTCCTACAGAAATTAAAAAAATAACCCCTCAGGATTGTAGAATAGATTGAAACGTGACCTCTGCTTTTCAAGGAAATAGTCTCCTCCCTTTTGTGTTCTGTTCCTGTGGTGTTTGCCCTAGGTATTTGACAACTGGATTTTGTTGGTAAACTTCCTTGTCAGTGAGCTTTGGGTTACGTGTGCTTTTCTAGCTTGAACTAGGGATTAATGACCCCAGACGCTGTTTACCCAACATCTTTGTGAAAAACCTGCAGCAATTTTCTAACTGTCCAGAAGTGAGGGACTCCACATTGTTGTCTGCTAAGTTGAAGGCATTTTGCTGCAGAACATTCTATGTGCTTCGCATTGTCAGTGGCTAAATAATGTTGCTTTTAAGGCCTGCCTCTACTCCCAATGGGAAAACTCTCCTTTACTTCAACAGGAGATGGGATAGGACGCTAAAAGAAGCTGCTATACTATTTAAATCTCATGCATTTTGATTCCCTTTGGTGATTCGCTCAGAAACACTAACATTAAAAGACAGAGGAACAAATGTGCTATTAGAGAGGGACCAGAGTCACAAAGTGAGAGCTGTTTCTGCATTCTGATCCAAATGTATCCGAAGTTCTGGTGGTACAGTGCCAATGTACTCAGCTTTATTAAGTTTGATTCCAGGTAACTGCTATGAGGTCATTCCTGAAGACTTCAGTAGTAGTTTTAGGTGTGGAAGGACTCCAGTATCAGGCCCCATGTTGGAACATTAGGCCAAACTTGTCCCTGGTGTAACTCCAGCGACACCAGTGGATTTATACCTGAGCTGAGTGTGGCCCATTATCTCTAACTTCTTGATGCTTGAGGTTTAAAAATGGCTTTGCTCATTAACTGGGAGAATAAGGCAGAGACTGGCAAGTGGTGATTTGAAGATATCGGGAAAGGGAAGTGGGAAAACAGAGGGGATTTAGCTTTTACTCACTTGGTGGTGAGACACTTAAAAACCCCTTCTGTGTGGGGAAGGAGGTGTCATCTGAAACCTCAGCTTGAAATCAGACCTTTCCTAGAATGGGGCTATATCTTGGGGAATGTGATTCAGTTATCACCCAGCTAAAAGACAAATGGCCGCTCCACACTGTGAAGACATGTATGAGAACACTTCTGATTTGTTGTAAATATTACACTGTAATTTATTTCAGGAATGAAATACCTCTAATTTTATTTATTAGGCTCATATCCATCTAAGTTCTGTTTCAACACAAGTCATTGGCTTGATATAGAAATTATTGGGTGAAATTCTATGGCTGGTGTTATGCAAAAGGTCAGACGAGATGCCCTTCTGGCCTTCAAAGCTATGAATCTATGAATCCCTGATTTGTCACATGCCTCAGAGACAGAAAACAACATATACAAGCATAATGTATCATCAATATGCCATCCTGAAATAAAAAAGGGGTTGAACCTGGTTCAGAAGGGCTAATTTTATAATATGTCCATAATCAAGAGACCAGGGTATTCCATAGGTGCTGGCACTAGAGGTGCTGGGGGTGCTGCAGCTAGGGTTGCCAGGCATCTGGTTTTCGATCAGAACATCCGGTCAAAAAAATACACTCCAATAAAAGTCCAGTCGGTGGTGCAGCACCGGAAGGTAGATTCCCTGCCTTCCCCCTGGCTCCACACGGCTCCCAGAAGCGGCCGGCCTGTCCAGCTCCTAGGCGTAGGGGTGGCCGGGGGCTCCACACACTGCCCCCACCCCAAACACCAGCTCTGCAGCTCTCATTGGCCAGGAACTGTGGCCAATGGGAGTTACGTGGGCAGCGCCTGCAGGCGAGGGCAGCACTCAGAGCCCCCTGGCCGCACCTGTGCCTAGGAGCCAGACATGCCGGATGTTTCTGGGAGCTGCCTGACATAAGCGCCGCCAAGAGCCCACACCCCGAACCCTCTCCCACATCCCAACCCCCTTCCCAAGCCCTGAGCCCACTCCTGCACCCAAACTCCCTTCCAGACCCCCGCTCCTGCAGCCCTACCCCCTCATCCCAATCCCCACACCAGAGCCCACACCTCTAGCTGGAGTCCTCACCCCCTGCTGCACCCCAATCCCTTGCCCCAGCCTGAAGCCTCCTCCCACACTCTGAACCAATCATTTCTGGCCCCACCCCAGAGCCCATATCCCCAGCCGGACCCCTCTCCCCCATCCTCCACCTCAACCCACTGCCCCAGCCTGGAGCCCCCTCCCACACTCTGACCCTCTCATTTCTTGCCCTACCCCACAGCCTGCACCCCCAGCTGGAGCCCTCCCACCCTCCCACGCCCCACCCCCCACCCCAGCCTGGTGAAAATGAGCAAGTGAGCGAGAGTCTGGGAGAGCTGGTGACTGAGGGAGGGGGGATGGAGTGAGCAGGGGTGGGGCCTCAGAGAAGGAGGCGGCAGGGGCAGGGCCTCAGGATAGAGGGTGGGGCAAGGGTGTTTTGTTTTCTGCAATCAGAAAGTTGGCAACCTTAGCTGCAGCACCCTTTGGCTTGAAGTGGTTTCCATTATATACAGGGTTTACTGTTTGGTTCAGTGGCTCAGCGCCCTCACTATACAAATTATTCCAGCACCCCTGGGGTATTCCATAAATTTAGGACTTCAGAAGGAAAAAATATAGACAATAGCCCTTCTGCACCTGCAAGTTCCATGTTCTGACAACTTTGGAGCTTAATCATAATAACTAAAACCAATATAATTCTTTGCATTTTCAAAGCAATGCACAAACATTAACTAATTAATCCTCACAACACCCTCTGAGATAGGGGAGTATTTTTATCACCTTTTCAAATGGAGAATCATAGAAATGTAGCGGTGAAAGGGATCTTAGAGGCCATTTAGTCTAGTCCCCTGGGCTGATGCAGGACTAGGGTATGTCTACACTACCCGCCGGATCGGTGGGTAGCCATCGGTTTATCGGGGATCAATATATCGCGTCTCATCTAGACACGATATATCGATCCCCGATCTCGCTCCTGTTGACTCCGGAACTCCACCAGGGCGAGTGGCAGTAGTGGAGTAGACAGGGGGAGCCGCGGCCATCAATCCCGTGCCGTGAGAACGGGAGGTAAGTCGAAATAAGATACTTCGACTTCAGCTACACTATTCTCGTAGCTGAAGTTCCGTATCTTATATCGACCCTGCCCCCCTAGTGTAGACCAGGCCCTAGTTACACCTAGACCATCCCTGACAGGTTCAACCTGTTCTTAAAAATCTCCAATGGTGGGAATTCCACAACCTTAGAAGCCTATTCCAGTATTTAACTAGCCTTATAGTTAGAAAGTTAGAAAGTTTTTCCTAATATCTAACCTAAAACTCCTTTGCTGCAGATTAAGCCTATTGCTTTTTCTCCTACCTTCAGAGGACATGGAGAGCAACTGACCTTTGTAAAACTAGCCTGTTCATAACAGCCCCTAACTTATTTAAAGACTGTTATCAGGTCCTTCTTCAGTCTTCTTTTCTCAAGACTAAACATGCCCAGTGTTTTAACCTTTCGTCATAGGCCAGGTTTTGTAAACCTTTTATCATTCTGTTGTTCTCCTCTGGACTCTCTCCGATTGTCCACATCTCTCCTAAAGTGTGGCACCCAGAACTGGACACACTACTCTTGCTGAGGCCTCATCAGTGCCGAGCAGAATGGGACAATTACCTCCCAGGTTTTAGATATGACACTCCTATTAATGCGCCCCAGAATGACATTAGCCATTTTCCACAGAAACTGAGACACAGTGAAATAAAGTGGCTTGCCTAAGAAAGCTGGGACTAGAATTCAGGAGTTCCTGGGTCTCAGTCCAATGCTCAGTGCATGAGATCAGGCTGCCTTACCTCAGTGGTATAAAGGAAGCCATAAAGTTATCTGAGACCCATACTTGTTGCATATTATTACTATTACACATTGCCCCTTATCATTTATATTATGTCATAATCCATTTCAGGGACAAGATAGCATTCGCGAAGAGGTTAGAGAGCTGTAAATGATTACTGAATTCTAGTAAATGTCATTGTGTCAAAAATGTCAATGTAATGCACATGTGGGAGGTCTGTATAATGATTATTCATTTACTGACATCACTTTTGGTTTTGATATTACAAGAAGGACTCTATGTCTGAAATGAGCAAGTCCTTTATGAAAAGGTCCTGAACAAATACAAGTATCAAGGGGTATTGTGATGTCAGATTTGCCAACAGTGTCATTTAGGATTTCAGTGTCATTTAGGATTTACACTGATTAGCATGTATTTCACATAGCCAGATCCTCAATGGATGGAATTCTAAGTGACTTGATTAAAGTTAATGGATCTATTCCAATTTATACCAGCTGAGGATCTGGCTTGAAAGCCAAGGAGAAAGATGTTGGAAAGAAGTTAAATATTTGAATACAAATCCTCCAAAATGTATTCAGTAAACAAAGTGAGATTCTCCTTCATCTGGATTTTACAGTATGGTGATGTCTTCCCCTCTGCTTGACAAGACAGGCACTCTCAGTCCTAATTATAATTGGCATTAAACTACATAGAGAGTTTAGAGAGAGTTTAGGTTGAAGAGGAGAGGGACAAATGTTCCTAGAAACTGTCCTTTTAGTTGAAGGTCTTTTGAGATAATTTTCCTCCTGATGGAAAGGCTACACTTCAGTTGTAGTGTAATTTCATGATTCTTGAGTAATCAGGAAACTGAATTTATGATAAGAAACTCACTCTTATGTTCCCCAGTGAAGTTTCTTAACTTGCCACATTTGGGGTTTGCTACCATGAGTCATGGCTCAGAGATGGTCGGGGTCAAGAATTGAAGGGCAAAGGTTACTGAAGCATCCTGCCAATGGCAGCTAGAGTTGACCTTTATTTGACAAAGCAGAAGTAACTAAAACAATGGTACTGAAATAGCCAGTCCATCTGAGCAGTGCATCTGGATTGATCCTAATCAGCCATAATTTCCTAATTTAAATGGTCAATTAAAAGGCCATTTGAAAGTAAGAAGAGCAGAACAGATAACAAATCGACATGGAAAAGAATGGATGGCTTTAAAAAGGTAATTCAAGTTTATTGAAGTTATACTTTTGAGCAGTGAGAAAACTGAAGAGGAGTAGATGTCTTATTCTGTTTGAAAATCATTCAAATTCATCAACTGACCTGTGTAAATATATAGATAAAAACCCAACTAATGTTTGAAAGTAAGATGAAAGGTCTTAGTTAAAAAGACAAAACAAGGAAATTCAGAATTAGGGCTGAGCCCTCCCCTCCATTTGTCAGCCTAAGTATTTCAGCACATGTGGAATGGAATGTAAGATCACCCACTGTCTGGCTATTGCTCACGTGATACGCCTTGATCTGACCTAAGAGGCAGAGAAATCTGAGTTCTCCCATTTTGTGTATTATGTGAACACAGAGATGTTCTATTTTTTTTTAAATAGCCCTATGAAAAGAAATAAAACTCCACTAAACTGAACCAAGAGTTTTAGGGCCAGATTGTCCCTGGCCCTTTGTGAATGGATGTGGGGGGACAGCACAAACAGCCCATCCCTCCAACCTCTTGCATACCCAGTACGAGGGACAGGGGCACTCCATGGACCCTTGGGTGAACAAATCAACCCAACAGGGATGAGGATGAGAACTATGGACTGCACCACACATAGACTGGTTCATGACCCTGGCTGGCTATGGAGAGGATAGTGGAGCCTGCACATTCCTTCTACACACTGAGGAGATGGTGGCAGGGTTGTGTTCTCTGACTCCTATAGTCCATATACTCTGTGACATGGAGAAAACTGACTCAGGCACTGATCTTCCAAAGAGAACAGAAGGAAAGGAGCCGTGTGCTCAGGCAGCACACCTCATTAACTTCAGTGGGTATCCACACAGCTGCAAGGGTCTGCTCATGTGGTTCTCTTTGCCAGGATCAGGGTCTCACTGAAAGCTGTATATTACTCTTTATCTTTATTGGAGGTCTCCCATGATAGAAAATGGAGATCTCCTTGACCTATGGCAGAACAACTATTGATCTCTATTATACGAGTCTTTATCAACAATAGAACACCTGTTGACAGACCATAGACTGTCCTTGATTCATGGAGGATCTCCTGACAGATGGGCCACATTCTGCCATCAGTCTGCTTTGGAAGTCCAGTCGTTGTCTATGAGAGTTGCATGCAGAGAATGACATGTTATATGGATCCAGGAAGTTGCCATGTCAGGATCAATTTAAAGACTGTTTAGTTTAGTCTATCATGCTAACTTGGATAATATCCCTGATAACTATATCTTTGCACTACAAATGCTGGAGGTGTGTTTTTTGTTTGTTTGTTTGTTTGTTTGATGAAAACTCGTTACTCTGCACTTCCATAACTACTTTTCATAGTTAAGCAGAATGTATCACTGATTTTATTATATTATTCAGGAAATAAAGGCATGCTATAAAATAAAACCAGCAAAACTGCTGTAAAAATGCAAGGTACATGAGCATTTTCTATCCCTATAAGATAGATATATTCACAACTAATTTTTCTAAAATATATATTAAAATAAAAAACAACAAACATAAGCACCCAGCAACAGTTTGGCAAATAACAGAAACAGTTATAATGTTATTAATTAACTAATGGCCTTGCATGTTTAATTTCAGTCAAATTATTTTTAGAGCTGCATTACAAACTTCTTATTCCATAAAAGTTATTTTAATGGAGAGATACAAAGACTGAAGCCTGTTTTATTGGTGATTTACGTGCTGCCAACTTAAATCCTGTTGGTTTCTTCATTTGGCAATGACAAAACTTTTTCAGTTGTCTGTGACCTGTTTTGTAGAGTTGTGGTGCATTGGGAAACAGCTGATGGTGACTGCATTTCATTGGTTGATTAATTGATTCCCTGTGTATAGTTTGTATTTCAATTTAACTTTGCAAAATACTTTTGTGATTCTTCAGAGTGAAAAGTTCCAAACAGATATAATACATTCAAAAATACTATTAATTAATAATACTAATAATCAATTAATAAAAAGAGCTAAGTCCCAGTCATGCCCTCCATGGAAATAATGCCATTTACTTTAAAGGGAGCAGGGTAAGGCACTGGTTATTAATTATTATTATTACTATTTAACATTTATATTTCTGTAGCAGTTAGAAGCATTATGCCAGGTAAGGTTCCATTCTGCTAGGCATTGTACAAGCACCTAGTAAACAATAGTGTAATATTTTACATGTTATGCTTTCTCAATGCAATCACACAAATATTAAGATTATAATTTATGCCACACCAGTCCATGTAAATTTAAAACTAGAAGTCTTTTCTCATATATTCCACACATGAGCATATGTGTCTGTGACTTAAGTAATGTCCTTTTTCTCACTCAGATCAGTGAACTTCATTGTAAATAGTATTGGTTTGGGGAGATCGTATGCACTTATCTGAATGAAATGAAAGGGAAGCACAGTTCTTGGCTCCAGTTTTCTCTCACTCCATTGTCATTCAACAAAATGGACCAAAGAGAAAAGCGATCAATCCATAAACTCATGAAGCCTCAGTCTCCAGCTGTCATCAGCTTTGAGCTCTCTCCACTGATCTTATCTGCTGCAGAGTGATTGAAAGTAATTTGTTTTGGTTGAAAGTAATTTGTTTTGGAGAGTAATTAGATTATCTCTTGGGGGGCTTCCTACCTGGTGACCCAGAGCTTCTCCATGGCTTGCTGCTCATTAACATCAATTACCATAGAGATCTTCTTCAAAGGAAGGAAGGCTTGTACTGCCCAGGGTAGGGAACCCATTAAGAAATATGCTTCTCATTCCCGTTAGGAGATAATAAACCTTCTGAAGTTAAACAATTATTTGTGGGTCAGACTTATATGATCCCACTGGGGCTTAAGCCTTTTGTTTTTCATCCAATGTAAAATGATTAGTAATTAGGAAATTAGATGGATTTTTCTATGGGTCTCCAGTGATGCTGCTGCAAAGTATATTAACATGAATATAATAGGAGGAATCTAAGCCTTACATGATATTTGTATGGCTATGGATGTTTATGAATAGTGCCAAAGCAGCAGTATTATGGGCCTGTAGTCTGGCTGGTCTGAAGTAATACAGGACACATCCTCCACACTTTCAGGGATATTAGAGCCAGGAGCACCATTAATCCCTCTAGGGGAAAGTGCACAGAGGATCAGGGAAGTACCTGTCCCAGTAGGCAACATTCTGTTCCCCAGATAATCAATATGGTTGTAAATGTGACTCAGTATTATTAAGGTCCAAAATACGGGCAACATTTGAAGCTGTTTTGTTTTTTTAAACCATGTGAGGCCAGCCTAAATGAGTCATTTGCTAAATGTGACATTTGCTGACTCAGATTACATCATGAGCTTTTCCAAATAAACATGGAAAATAACTGCATAAAGATCTGTTTGTTGGAGCAGGCCTTGTTTCTCAGACACTGGTTAGTTTATAAATGAATCATCCCAACTATGTATTTAATTTACAGATTTTCAGCCAGCTTTCTTGTTGCATTTCAGTCCTTTTGTGCTGTTCTGGCAATGTAAAGAGATTGTAAAGAGGGCAGACCCCCTATGGAATACCTCTAGTGTGATGGGATTCCCTATCCTGGGTAGAGCTCCTAGAGTGATTATATGAGCTACTGTCTCTCAGCCCATCCAGGATATGCTGGGGGCAGACCAGAGCAAGAGTATTATCAGAATTTTGGCTGTACTCTGGCTATTCTCTGCTTCCTACAACCCATAGGAGCTTGCGGAAAACAGAACATAAGTTAGAGAAGCACAGAGAGTCATCTTAAAAGAGAATCAGGCCCATTGTCTTTATTCATCAGGAAATACCATGATAGGTGCTGCCAGATACAACTTTAAAATGCATTGTACAAATACTTTTAGCCTCTTTTCTTGGATGCTGCTAAATGCTAACATCTGAAGTAAATTTCCATTTTTTCCTTCGTCTTATTTGAGTGGTTATGTCATTATTTATTAAACTGATTGTTTTATGTGTGCCAAAAAAGAATAATAAAGACCTTTGATGAATACAATTGGCAGGCATGTAAATGTGGTGAAGGAATGTAGAAGCGAATGAATGACCTTTCTGAAATAGAATTTCTCCCTTAGCTATCCATTTTTGTCTGCGCTAAAGCCAGTTAATGTGTTTGTTTTCCCTACTGTGTTTATTACAGTTGGTTCCTCAATACTTCCTTTTCCTAAAAAAAATGCACATTGTCCACAGCAGGGCCACCCAGAGGATTCAGGGGGTCTGGGGTCTTGGCCGCGGAAGAGCCGGCACTTTGGCAGCGGGTCCCGGGGCAGAAGGACCCCCTGCCGCAGATCTTCAGGGCACTTTGGCGGTGGGTCCCAGAGCAGCAGGGGCGGCTCTAGGCATTTTGCCACCCCAAGCATGGAGGGTCCGCTGGTCCCGCGGCTTTGGCGGACCTCCCGCAGGCGTGCCTGTGGGAGGTCCGCTGAAGCTGTGGGACCAGCAGACCCTCCGCAGGCTTGCCTGTGGGAGGTCCACCAAAGCCACAGGACCAGTGGACCCTCCGCAGGCAAGCCGCCGAAGGCACCCTGCCTGCCACCCTAGTGTCGACTGGCAGAGCGCCCCCCGCGGCTTGCCGCCCCAGGCACGCGCTTGGAGCGCTGGTGCCTGGAGCCACCCCTGCAGAGCGGAAGAACCCCCCACTGCCGAATTGCTGATGATGACCCGGAGCAGAAGAAGTTCCGGGGGCCCGGGCCCTGCAAGAGTTTTCTGGGGCCCCCGGAGCAAGTGAATGACCCTGCTCCAGGGGCCCCGAAAAACTCTCGTGGGGGCCCCTGCAGGGCCCCGGGCCTGGGGCAAATTGCCCCTCTTGCCTCCCGGGGAGCCCTGGTCCACAGTATCACTTACATTCTTTAAACAGGCTACTGTGGGCTTGCTTATTAGCCAGAGACTGCTTGTGTAGAACAAATTGTTTTCTGATTCCAAAGTTTTCATTGAATGCATCTGAAATAACTATTGCATTAGCTTTTCACATGTTTCAACTAGGGATGGACTGTGACCAAAACCCCAGAGCCAAACATTGCCTGAGCCTTAAGGATGTGCAAACTTGGCTCCAGATCCACATTTTGCAAAATTATCTCTGTCTTTATAATGGGGCCACCCAAAACCCTGGATCTGAATATCATTAGTCTTTGAAGTGTTCAAAATCTGTATGCAGATATAATCTCAGTTTGGCAGTTTATATATATTTTCAATTGTGGCTCCAATTGTCAGATTTTGGTGTAAATTTCATAATAAAAATCCAGAGTAACTCTATGGAAATCAGCTGAGTTACTCAGTACTTACACCAGTGTAACTGAGATCTAGTTCTGGGCCATATCTCTGCACCAACAACTCAATACAAATGTCAAGGTGTCAAGCAAATCGTTGTGCATGGGTGTAATTTTGTTTCATAACATTAATTAATCATTAGGTCATATGTTTGGTGAAAATGTTTGGATTCATTTGTGGTTTCCATTAATAAGCAGCAGTATAAGTCATCTCTGCTACTATTGACTGTTTCAGCTGAAAAGCCAAGGATTTATTGCTTAGAAGCAGGGGCGGCTCCAGGCCCCAGCACGCCAAGCGCGTGCTTGGGGCGGCAAGCCACTGGGGCGCTCTGCCGGTCGCTGCGAGGGTGGCAGGCAGGCTGCCTTCGGCGGCATGCCTGCAGAGGGTCCGCGGGTCCCACGGCTTCAGCGGACCTCCCGCAGGCAAGCCTCTGAAGGCAGCCTGCCTGCCGTGCTTGGGGCGACAAAATGCCTAGAGCTGCCCCTGCTTAGAAGTAATCCCTTCAGGTTGGGGAAGTTTGCCCTTTATTTGGTCAATGGACAAATAGAGAACTTCATTCTACATGGCTGTGAATCCAGCCCCTTTAAGTAGAGCTCAATTTTCTTTATATACAAACATAGAACCATAGAAATGTGAGGCTGGCAGTGAACTTGAGAAGTCATCAAATCCAGCCCCCTGGCCTGAAGCAAGATGAAGTAAATCTACCATCCCTGGCAGGAGTTGGTCCAACCTGTTCTTAAAGGCCTCCAGTGATGCGGATTCCACAACCTCTCTCAGAAGCTTGTTCCAGAATTTAACTACTCTTATAATCAGAAAGATTTTTTACAATATCTGAGCTAAATCTCGCTTGCCTCAGATTAAGCCCATTACTTTTTGTCCTAGCTTCAGTGGAAAGCAAATTTCAGGCCTCTCTTATTGAGATTTGTTTAATCAACAATTTGGGATACATAAATGGAAGTAGTTTAAGAGGTGAGGTCATTCAACTACAGTACAGAAACAACATCATGTGAGTTAAGGAACCAATCACACAATTTGCATAGACAATTCCAACCATTGAATAATCAAATGAACCTTACAAACACTTTGCGAATGATGCAGAGGCTGATTTGTTTGTGTAAGCAATCCATTGAACAATTATGACTCACAAACAGATTAATAAAAATCATGGTCTGCTTATGAATAATTCACAAACAGAAAAAAAGGATAAATTCACCATGTTCACAGCAAATAATTCACCATTTCTAGTTAAATTCTTTAATCGGTGGAAATCAAAGAAAGGAACACAGTTTCAAATATTCAAAAGATGGAAATGCAGCTGCAAGAGGTTTATTAGAAAATGTACTGCTGGAAAAAAAGGACTTATCCTAACAGTTCCAGTTTATGACTACAATTTTCATTTATCATTCCCCACAGCTCTGCTACATTATCATTTTTTGCCTGATACTGCTATATAGTATCCTCACCAAGAACAGTAGCAACAGCGCTAAGTATGAGACTTGAAAATTCAGCTCTACAGAAACATGGAGGACATCTCAATGAGGAAAAAAAAACCAGATACAATGATCCAACACTCTCCTTATTAGTTATTTCATCTATTCAACATGCCAGTAGTGGCTGTCTCATTCCAAGTGTTTCCCTATTGTCTATTAAAGGCATGCTGCAAGATAATCCTTATAGGGAAAGTTCAACTGATTTCCTCTTTGAAATACATAAAGGCAGTATTCCAGTGGTTGATTTGAATTTCAAACCTTTTGATGTCTGTAGGCTTTACACTTACACATCTTGAAGACTGCACACACCTTGCTATAAACTGATGTCACAGCTACAATTCACAGCTGGCTTTACAAAGAATCAGCAGGACATATCACTTACAAATGCCACTCTTTTCTTTTCCTTTAGCTTGCTTGAAATTGTGTGTTAACTTGTTACGTGCTTTGGTGATTATTTTATTCATTTACTTAGCCCAGCTTCAGAGAACAAGTAATTTATCACCAGACAACTTGACTCATTATCTCAGGATTAAAACCAGAGCGTGGTCATGATGTTTATTCTTACAGTATCTGATCCAAAGCCCACTGAAGACACTCATTGACTCAGTGGACTTTAAATCAGGATCATAAAATCCTCCATCCTGAAAGATGCCAGCTCTTTCCTATATTATGCTGAGTGTCCTCAATTTCCCCTGAAACCAGCAGGAGTTGAGGGTGTCGAGCACCTCACAGGAGGTGCTCAGTAGCTCATGGTGGGATTCAGTTCCAAAAATAAATGGACCTTAGAAATGAAAAGCAGAGGGGGTGAGATCCTTATTACTGGCTTCTGCCCCTTTATGATAGCTAAAAGGGCAGAGCAGCAAGGGGCCCTACAAGCTCTAGTTCGAGCCTGGGTATAATTCCTCTGGCATAGGCATGGAGGGAGATGGCCATAAGGTTCTCTTCCAAGGACTGTGTCAAAAGCCTTGTCCTAGTGTAGGGGTCATTCCAGCGGCAGGGCTGGGAGTGGGACTACAGTGCACAGTCATGCAGATATTCCAGGCAGCACTGAGGCTCAAAGTCAGCCTTAGGGAGACTGCTGTAATTTAGGCCTTGCAGGGCTGTCTAAGTTATGCCTCTGCAGTCCCCCGAGCATCCCAGAATCAGGATGGCACAAAGGTGGCTTAAAACTTCCTGAGCCACTTCCCTCTGACCCCCTCAGCAACACATACACTGTCTTTTGCCTGTGAGTTCTGTGCTGCATGGGGGTATGTCTTCATTTCAGAGTTAGCCTGGGCTCTTACTGAGGTTCTTACCCTAAACCACCTACAGTACACACACAAAAACTTCTCACCTGAGTTAAGTCGTGCTTTCAACCTGGACTGGCTATCGTGGCTGGAGGAAGAGAGGCCTGGGTTCTGCCTTCACTTGGGTAACTTCCCCAACTCGCAGTGAGGACTCAGGCTAAATCACTTGAGTGCTGATAAGCCCCCAATGCCTTGCTACAATTCCTCCTGTGGAAGGACAATTTCTCCCACAATTCACTGGGAAAGAATCTTAGAGTAACTCTGCTTAATACAGCACAAAAGATCCATGGGATATGCCTCAAAAGTCTAACTGACACATGGGGTAGTGTAAAAAGAACAGGAGTACTTGTGGCACCTTAGAGACTAACAAATTTATTTCAGACACGATAACTTGGGTATGGCTTTGTAGTGTGGCTGCTCATGCTAGGCTAACCTGGGTTCTCAGAGTTGGATACCAGTCACTCAGGCTAACTCTGCAGTGAATACATACCCTTACAAGGGTAATACAGAATATCACACAGGAAGTTTAAATGAAAATCAATTCCACTTTGGAGGCCAAGTTAAGACAGCATTTAATTGTGTTACTATCATGATCTGAATATTTTAAATTATTATTAATATTAATGTGAATGTATATCCCTATTTCATATATCTTAATTCACCCAACATATGTCTGTGCAATAATATGGTGCTTTGAACTTATGTTGTATTGCACTGTTTGTCCAATATCTCAAAGCACATTCCAAAGGTTAATTGGTCAATTATGCCCTGACCTGGCAAAGCACTTCAGCTTTTTATTTTAGGCATGTGGTTAGTCACACTGACTTCATCTACCTTACATTTGTTAGCAGTTAACTTAATCTGCCATCACATTGCCTTTCTTATAGGTCACTGGTAATCTGGTCGATGTATTTAGGGACAAACTGCATTACCATTTAATGGTTGTTCTGTGGTCTATGTGAAATATGTTGATGGCCTTAGCCCAGTTAACAGTATAAAGGTGTTCACTTAAAAATGAAAGTATCATCATTACCATTTCAGTTGTCAGACTATATTTTTCTGGAGCTTTTTCTTCCTTCATTTGATAAACTGCATGTAGAACTGACGAGGACCAGGAGTATGCGCTTGTTGATCTGTTGTAGAGTTGGTACTGAGACATTTATTTGAGACACGAACAATGTGCTGTAGAAATCTTTGCAGACCACTTCCATCCCTATTCTGTCAATTACTGCTTTTCTATCTTTGTTCTTCAGTGCTGTTATTGTCGACCTGTCCAGCATCAATTCTCATTTGCATTTTTTGAGGCTTCTGAGATCTTCAGCTGTCTTTAAGAGCCTTTCATTTCAGTACTTCTCAAAGTCCTTCTTTACTCTTCTTATGAGCTTGCAGAGGTGGGAGTACTCGAGTTTGTTGCCATCATTTCACTTCATATTCCTCTGCTTCTCTAGCAAATTCCTTGTTTCCTCCCAGATTCTTCCCTTCGCTTTTTTTGATCCTTCTTTCTCGGCTAATTTCACTTATTGCCTCAACTTATCAGCAAAGTTTTTATAGTCCTCGTCACAGTTAACTATAAGAGTCCAGTCTTCCTTGGAAATGTTCACTTTCTGGATTGCCTCATTGAATATTTTCAGCCACTGTCTCTGATTTGCCATCTATAGTGCTTTCTTCTCCACCTTTACATTGAAGTTGAGCCTCGCTCTGAGCAAGCGATGGTCGCTATCGGTGCTGAATGATGGCACTATTGAGATGTCTTGTGCTGCTTATTGATCAGAATATAGTCGATCTCGTTCTTGTTCTTCACTTTGGGTGTGATCCACCTTCTCTTGGCCTTCTTCTTAAACCAGGTGTTACCAATGAACATTTCTTTTGTCTCTACCAGATTTGCCAGTCACTCTCCTCATAAATTCCATTTACTGATGCCATACCTTCCAATGAACTTTTTGCCTTCTTTCCCTCTTCCAACCTTGGTGTTGAAGTCTCCCATCGCAATTGTATATGTGGATTTTTGAATGAGGGTTTCCTCAAGCTCCTGATAGAATTCTTCAGTATCATCATCTTCACTTGTGCTTGTGGGAATGTAGATAATCTTAAGGGAGCTATTCTTGTTCAGTTGAAGGTATAGCACTCTGATGCATGATGACTTGAACTTGCAGATGATTTTTGAAGACCATTCCTTGTTGATGATAAAACCAATTCCTCCAATAGTTCTCACTCCTTCTCTTTTTCCCAACATAATGGTGCTTCTGCCTCTCCACTTTGCTTCCATCTCCTTTCTTTGTCATGTTTCACAGAGACCAAGGACATCACAGGCTGTCCTAGCCTTTTCCTCCATTAGATGGTTGATTGAGTTGTCAGTGTCCTGCAGTTGTAGGTACACACTGAAATGGCAGTCCTTCTTCTGGCTCCTGAGATTCTTAGAAGCCTCTTGTCAATTAAACTCCACACCACCACATAGAGTGGATCAAGGGGCATGCAAGGAACTGGGGCCCATTTATTCATTTTAGCTTTTTCTTCTCCCACCCACTGGCTATGATATCAGTGGCATATTTGCCTCCTCAACTTAGCTAGCACCCAACCTCAAGAAGGAGGACAGCTGTCCCCTCCCTGGGTTGGCAGTCTGACAGTGTAATAGCATGGTAGGACCTTCTGGAGAATACACTCCATTATCATCACTGTCAGACAATCCAGGGTCACTACTGCACCGCTTTGAGGTGTTGAGGTAGGATTTTGCAGCAACCAAAAATGATAAGAGCTGGAGGCCAAGGCCTCTGGAAAACCCTTGCTCAGAAGTTTAGCCGTTACTTGGAAATGCAGAAGATACCGGCCAGCTGGAAGGAGTCCAACACCATTTTGCTGTACAAGAAGGGCAATCATGAAGATCTAAAGAACTATCATCCAATATGCCTGCTCTTGCATGTCTACACGCTTGTAAGCGTGTGGACTTGCTTCTGCGGTGCCTCCTGCTGGTCTCTCAGGGAATTAGCTCGATTTCCAGCCCAGAGCTCCCTCTGCAGGCCGGTGATCTGCCACAGCTTGGCCTCCATGTCCCTCCCAGACTCCAGTGCCCGTTTTCTCTGGGGTGCTTCCCCGTGGCAATACCCCAACAATTTCTGTGAGTCTCCCTTCCCCGGGGAGCCCCCACCCACTACCGCCACCTCGCCTCAGTCTGGGTTATTGCCAGTCCTTACCTAGCCCCCACTCACTGGGGAAGACTGCAGTATAAAAGCCACTCATCACAGGCAAGGGAGTTTGACCAGCTGACTTCTTCTACCACCCAGTACCCCTATGGGCCTGGAACCAGGCCCTGCAACCTGGGGAGTCACCAGACTGGAGCTCCCCTGCTCCTCTGGCTCTTTCCCAGCCCTGCTTCACTCCCAGGTATCTTCTTATTCCCCTGCAGCCAGGCCAGTCTCCCTCCACAGCTACAGGAGAGACTCTGCTCTGCTTCTGGCTGCCCTGGCCTTCTTATAAGGTCCTGCTGCCCTGATTGGGGCGTGGCCCAGGTATAATTCCTTCTCCAATCAGCTTGGGCTTTTTCTCCTAGCTCCTAGCCCTCTCCCAGGGCTGGATTCTACCCTGTCAGGGCTGGGTGGGTAACCACTCCACTACAAAGCTATTTACCAAAATAATAGCAAACTGACTCTCACAGAGTCTGGATGAGCAGCAGCCAAGAAAGCAGGCAGGTTTTCGAAGGAATTTCAGCACATATCTTCATTATCAACCAGCTATTGGAGCACTCAAGGGAATGCAAATTCCCTTTATGCATTGCCTTCATGAAAAAGCATTTAACAGCATAGAGATCAGTGCAGTGCTGAAAGGTCTTGCAGAGCAGAGCATTGACTCAAACTACACCAAACTACTAAAGGAAGCAAACTCTGGCTGCACTACAGCTATAACTCTGTTTGACACTCCCCTTCACATCCCAGTAAAAAAAAAGTATGAAGTAAGGAGCAGGGCCAGCTTTAGGCCAATTCCCCCGATTCCCCAGAATCAGGCCCCATGCCTAAAAGGGCCCCACACCCTAAAAAAAAAGTGTCTAACTTTTTAATTTTTACTCACATGGCAGCCAGGGGCGGCTCTAGAAATTAGGCTGCCCCAGGCAGCGCGGTGTGCTGCGCCGCCCTTCCTCGGTCCCGTGGCGGGTCCCCTCTTCCCGCGGCTCCGGTTGAGCTCCCGCGCAGGTCCACCGGAGCCCCGGGACGAGCGGACCTCCCGCGGCTGCGGACGGTTCGCGGGTCCGGCGGCTCCGCTTGAGCTGCCGCAGTCATGCCTGCGGGAGGTCCAGCCGAGCCGCGGGACGAGCGTCCCCTCCGCAGTCATGCCTGCGGCAGGTCCGGTCGTCCGCGGCTCCGGTGGACCTCCCGCAGGCATGACTGCGGCAGGTCCACCGGCCCAGCCTGCCGCCCCCTAGATTTGGCCGCCCTAGGCAACAGCTTGGTTTGCTGGTGCCTAGAGCCGCCCCTGATGGCAGCAGTCCAGGTCTTTGGCTGTACTTCAGCGGTGGGTCCTTCACTCGCTCCGGGTCTTTGGTGGCATTTTGGCAGCGGGTCCTTCAGTGCCGCGGAAGACCTGGAGCGAGTAAAGGACCCGCCGCTGAAGTGCCGCCGAAGGCCCAGACCACCGCTGGATATTTGAATGGGGCCCCGCACTTCCTAAAGCCGGCCCTGGTAAGGAGACACAGTTTCACTGAAACTCTTCACAGCCTGCCTTGAAATGGTAGTGAGGCAGATGAACTGGAAGGGTAGAGTCAGCATCAACAGAGAGCAGTTAAACTACCTCAGATTCGCGGATGATATCGTGTTGATTGCCGAAAACACTATCAAACTACAGAAAATGCTGTGAGAACTCGACACAAAAAGCAGCCAAGTCGGAATGAAAATGAGCCACTCTAAAATGAAATGTATGCGGTCTGATGCCTTGCCAAAAGCCCAAATAATAGTCAAGGGAGAACAAATAGAAGAAGTTGAACCATACATCTATTTGGGGCAAGAAATTAACATGTCCCATGATCAGGAAGGCGAACTCTTGTGAAGAAAGAAAGCTGGTTGGCGCACATTCAATTCTATCAAGGATGTCCTTCAAGAAAAAATCAACAAGGCAACACATGCCAACATCTCCAAATCAATAGTACTGCTGGCAATGTTGTACAGCAGCGAAACATGGGCACCGACAAAGATAGAGGAGCAACAACTGTCTGTCACAGAGAGGGCAATGGAAAGAAGAATTCTGGGGACTTCAATCTGAGACTGAGCCCCCAATGAAGTGATCAGACAGCAGAATGGAGTGCAGGACATCGTTGTTGAAAGCAGGTACAGTAAAATGCAATGGGCCAGGCATATAGCTAGGCTCACTGACAATCGATGGCCTACAGCTGTTGCTGAGTAGTATCCATGGGAACTGAAATAACCCCCGGCCAAACTCCAAAGAGATGGGAAGATTTTATCATGAAAAGGCATGGCCGCTCATGGAGAAGGAAGGCCAGGATAAGAGAAGAATGGAAGACGTGTTGTGATCAGTGCAATCTATATGAGGGCTGAAGGACCGATCGATCAAGGTGATCACCATTACTTTGTTGGGAGACTCAGCAAAAAGAACTTGGAGCTATTGTCTCACCTGCAAAGGTGGTATCATCCCTTCAGATCAGAGGTGAGGAATATTGGTCAGGCAGTAATGCTACACCTCCCTCATGCATAAACAGAAGATTTCAATGTTACAATTTATTATAACAACTCTGGATATTTGTGTTATTTGTGCAAATGTCCATTCACTTAATTCCCTTTTAAAACATACAAAAATGGGAGAATCTTCTTCTTACCCTTTCTCTTTATTCTCTAGTTTCCAAAGGGTATTTTACAAACAACAGTGAAGGACTTACACTTATGATTATGTGGAGTCTGAAAGAGTCATGCCCCTAGGAGCCAAGCCCACTGTTCTGTGGCCAAGCAGAGAAAGAGTGCTCTCTTGATTAAGGCTATCTTCTCTAGACTTTTTCTTATGTAGATCCTTCCTGAAGAAGACCTTAAACTGAAATCTCTGTATGAGCTTGCATTGCTATTTTCAGCTTGCCTTTTCCAGTTAGTAACCCATGCTTGACATGGCGTTCCACCTACCTTGTTTTGGCTGCTATTTGTTTGGCTGACATTTAATAAATTAAATAAATGTCTCACCAAACACATGTATCATGGTAGAATTAGTGTAGCCTAAATTGCGACATTTTAGCACAGCCCAGGATAGGGTGGGGAGCTGCCTCACCCCAAAAGGGAATGTACCCTCGTATCTTCATGCCCCTGGCTTGTTTTGTGGCTGATGCAAAGAGAATCATGGGACCATAAGTTCATCTCCTCCCTAATATCTTTGACATGGATTGTATTTCTGGGGTGCTTTAGGAGAGCAATCTTTTTCCTCCCCTGACCGCAGGGACCACTACTGCCCTTACCCTTGTATAGGGCATGCAAGTGGTCAGAAGACTCCTCCCCACACACATACACGTACACAGCATACACCCATGAAAGGACAAAGGTCAAATTTGTCCTTACTTTGGGCTAGAATGGAGAAGAATACATGTGGGGGGAATGTGCTGGGAACAGTTCCATGCCAATAAGTGATTCAGGACCTTACTCAAAACCCATTGAGGTCAGTAGAAATTTTCCCATTCACTTCAATAAAGATGAATCAGGCCTGTAATATAAAGTTGTATCTGTATATATGCTATTTGACCTATGTGAGCATCCTTCAAATTATCAGACTTGCCAAAATCTTGTTTTGCTCAAGTACTGTATTAGTATAAGATCTCCATAAAAGACCTTTAGTCCTCAAGGCAAACAAACCATTGTGCCAAAGGCTGCTTTTCCTAATGGATGCTCAGAAGTATTTGCTGGGTGGGAGAGCTAAGCAGTGAGTGTTTGCTTTCTACTTTCTGTATGTCTGAGGTGACACTGCTAAAGAGTCAGAAACAAATTATGTGTGAAACTCAACATCTCTGCTGTGATTGGTATTTGCCTATGCAACCTATTTCCCTAATTCAATTATCAGGAATACATTCATTTTACAAATGAATAGGGATCACCTTCCTAAAATTTCTCTAGCCAGCAAAAGGGGAATATTTTGTTACCAATTGTTGTTTGTGGGATACACAAATACATTTCACTAAATTTTCTAATCACCAGCACTATTGCTATAATCTATCTATTAAAGCCTAAATCAGCCTTTCTGATTATGCCAATTATTTTACAAGTGGACTACAGTTGGGGAAAATAATCTGAGTGATTTAATTATGAAACTGGGAAAGTCACAGAAAATTCCTGTTCACTTCATGAGTTGTGTACCGGTAAACTGCATTCTAGACTTGCCATATCTTTCAGATGAAATCATAAAATGAGTTACTTTCAAAATCTCCTACATAGGACTCCCTCATCTACTACCTAAATTATCTTTAAAATAGAACCAAAATGGAATGATTTAGTAGATTTTCCTTAAGTATTATTATTTTGAAGTAAAGTTCTAACATACTCCTTCTAGTGATATTTAATAAGACTACTACTAAGTGTCAATACACTAATAATTATAGGAAATATAATTACTGGTCATTCGCAGCTATGCTAATATATGTATGTATTCTTTGACTGTGTTTTAAATGATCCTTTGGTACTGAATCAAAAATGATCCTTGCAAAATCTATATTAAATGTGTATTTGTGACTTTCAATTATACATTCAATCATTTAGTCATTTGTATGTTCCTTCTGCATTACCACTATTTGCACACGAAGTTGTACTTGATCCTTTTTTTTCTGATCACATGTAAAGATGATGTCATTATCTTAATGTAGGGCCTGATCCTTAAAAAGGAACTGTCTGGGTGGACACTTGATTGAGATAGATCTTTTCTGGAATCAATAGAGCACCCATGTTGACAGGCCTTTATGGTTCTTTCTGCAGGATCAAGGCATCATGTGTATGGTGCTCCTGAATGATAGATTAGATGGGCCAGTAAGTGTACGTGTTTGTAGCCTTTCATACTTCTCTCCCCACCCTTATTTAACTACTTAGGGGTTTAAGCAGTGAACAAATAAATTAATGTAAGTAAGCTTTGTGACCCCAGGATCCTCCAAAGCTATATAAAAAAAATACAGTCTGGAGAATGGAGAAGAGCCTTGTGGGCCTGGATAAAGCTGGTAAACTTTGAGGAGATATGCAATTACATATCTACATCAGAGTTAGGTCCTTATGCTAGACTCTTCCAGGAGATGACATCCCAGAGAAGCACTTCTTGTAGGTTCATAGCAGTACACCGTATTTGTATTTCACATATACTTGTTACTCCACAAAAGTAAGAACCCAATACATTAAATGTTTTGCCACCACAAACTGACAAACCTGAGTTATTAAAATGTAGAAAGAGTTCTTAGGATTTGCTGTCCCTTCCTCAGTTTCACCAATATTGACTCCATTCCTAAGCTAGGATTTTGCATCCACTCCCCTTTCTGTCCTATCAGTCACTTCCTTTTGTAGTGTGAAAACAAATGCATTAAAGGTGAGATTTACCCATGCAGAGGACTGGCATAAAGTCTATGCACCACTGAAATCCCATTTATGATGGGTCTTAAGTGATGCATAGGCCTTATACTGGTCCTCTGCACAGGAGTGAATTTCACCCTAAATGCAAACCTCATGGAGGCATTGTGTTGCAGAACTTACCTTTGCTATAAGTTGGGCCATTACTCATGCCATCCTCTATTTAACAGACACTTCTCTGGGCGGAAGTGAAAATAAAAACTTTTCATGAAAATAGATTCTTCCCTTCTGTATATACCCACTTCTTTAGGAAATGAAAAATAATAATTCCCTAACCAGATGAAACCCAACCCCATCACATAGGACAAGGGCAAGATGGTTTGTGCTAACCTTTCCCCTTACCTAGCTGAACCATACCAAACACCTGCCTGCTGAGGAAGCTGCACTCTGGGTTCCCACCATGAGCTTGCACTGAAGCAGGGCTAGTGGCCTTTGCAGACTTGATGGTTTTAAAAGGCCTGCAGTGGAAATTCTGTGACTCCTCTGTGAAATTTTACAAATTGGCTGTGTCTAATCCGTGCTTGTAAAAATCACCATAACAAAGCCCTGTCCTGTATATAACTAGCCATAAGCTGAGGCATAGCAATCATACAGAGTTTATTTCCTTCACCTGTTGACACTCTACCACTTGGCATCTACTACTGTGTATTAACTGTTCACTCAAGTAATCAATAAAGGAGGTCTATTAATGGCTTGGGGTCTTTTGTTAGGAGTGACTGAGAACTTCAGTGGGAAAGTTAAAAGGAATTCCATTATATATTGTATCCCATTTATATGACCCCAAGAATTATTCTCTTGTATATAAATCACTTAAGGTACAGATAATTAATAAGAACAGATTTTTAAGGCAGAAGAGGTCATTTGTAGCTGAAACATTGTTCTATTGTCAGCAGTTACACTACACAGGTGAAACAGAAAGATAGAGATTATGATACTGAGCTGCTGTCAAGTGTTTAGCATTACATTCTGAATTGATATACAGCACTATGCAAAGTGGAGTCTCCTGTACACCAACTTCATGTCCATTCAGTGTACGTCTTATGGTCTCTGAGGGCCTTAGCAGTTCAGTCAATCTCTTAGGAAAGGATATATCTGGGGTGAATTTTGATCAGTCTCTTGCTACCTTGTTCATCTGAAACAGGTACAGTAATTTAACATTGTGAACTGCTTGGGAATACCTTAGTGTTAATACTAAGGTGAGGTTTTGGACATAGATTCCGCTGTATATTATAGGTGGAGCTGGTAGCACCACCTATAGTAAAGTCTGCCTGATACTTCCCATTGAAAGACTCTGTTTTCAGTTGCTTATGACTCTGCCTGGATTTGAGTGGAAATTTGTTATACTGAATGCCTGCCTTGGTTTTTTTTTGTTTTGTTTCAAGAAAAATGCTTCAGGCATTTCTGAGAATGAGGCTAGGGGGAGAATTGTTTTACCCAAGGAAAAAAAAAATCTTGCAACCATTTCATTGAGAAGCTCTAGAGCAGTGGTGGGCAACCTGCGGCGCAGGCTGGCTGCAGCTTCCTGCAGCGTCCGTTGGCCGGGAATGGCGAACTGCGACCACTGGAAGCTGCGGGCAGCTGTGCCTGCAGACGGTCAGTGTAAACAAACTGTCTCACGGCCCACCAGTGGATTACTCTGATGGGCCGTAGGTTGCCCACCACTGCTCTAGAGCATGCACCCTTTGGAGCAGGGACAAGAAATTTGTCAGGAGGCTCACTCTGGTGTCACAGATGTAGTTTTTTTGCTATCCCTGTTTAAATCTGCATAAACTTGGCCAAATTATGAACCTTTGAAAAAATCTCAGTTCATACATGCTCAGTAGAGACTTGTTAAATGTTCAGACATGCTGTGTGGAGACCTGGGAGCTAGATTCTCTGAAGAGTCCATCTGTACTGGGCATGCTCCTTCCCAGGGCTAGAGGGGCTGAGAAGGACTTTCCCTGCCACTAGCTGTTGAAGCTGCAGGGGGCCACTGTGCACAGGAAGTGATAGCAGGGAGCCTGTCAGTGCTCCCCCTGTTGGCCCCCAGGCAGTGTGGAGGAGGAAGCAAATGCAGAGGGGACAAGAGCTGGACTGGAGGGAAGGAAAGGAAAAGGATTGGGAAAAGGAACTTGGGGGAGGAAGACTGCCTGGGAAAGGAGATTGGGACTGGGAACTGGGGGCAGGGGCAATAGGAGCAGGGAGACTGGGACTAGTTGCGGGAGACTGGGAGTTGGTGAGGGGGACCGGGAGCCAGTATTAGGGGAAGACTGACATCAGATGAGGAGCCAAGGAGTGGGAGACTGGGGCTGTCTGGGCAAGGAGTCTGGGACAAAGAGCCTGGGGAGTACATAGGGACTCAAAGTGCGTGAGAAGCCGGGGGGAGACTGCGCTTAGTGGCACAACGAGGGAGACTGGGCCTGGGAGCAGGTGGGGAAGACTGAGATCAAATGAGGAGCCTGGGAAAGGCGGGGAGAAAGTCTGAACTGGCTGGACAAGGAGACTGGGACAAGAAGTCTGGGATCGAGACTAGGCTTGGGAGCCATAGATGGGGATGGACTGAGATGGGATAGGGAGGCTGTTGTCTATAGGATCCTTGTTTCATTTATTACCGTATGTGCAGTGAATGAGGCAGGGGATTTGGCAGGAAGAGAAAGAATGGCTTCATGGTTAAGGAAGGTGAATGCTGTCCTGGAAAGTTTGATTCTGTCCTTGACTCTGCCACAGAGTTCCTATGTGAGTAATTTTTCACAGGTGGTCATTAATTGTGTGTTCCTCATTTTCTGTATGCCTGACTTGAGGTCATGATTAGCAGAAATGCTGAGCGCTCACAGCTGCAACTGAAGTCAATAGGAGCTGTGCTTTGAATGTATAAAGTGTTGTATAATGCTAAGTACTCTGAAAACATTGTGTCCCTAGTGTCTCAAACTGGGCACCTAAAATGAGTGGACACTTCTGACCTGAATGTTTCTATGCCTGTTTCCCATCTGTAAAATGTGCCCCCCCCCTTTACCTCACAAGGGTGTTGTGAAAATAAATTCATCACTGTTTTTGAAGTACTCAGATATTATAGTGATGAGTGCCATAGATAGCTCATGAAGAAATTCATAATTCTACCTTCAGAGCAAGGCTTGAATAGTGCACTATAAATAAGGCCTGGGGTCACTGGCTTAATAATGAAGATAAAATAAAATCTTGACTACCTGCTCATTTAGTGAGCACTGTCCATCCTGTACACTGAATTAGGAAGGAGTCCTGTGAAAACAATATGTGATAATATAATTAAAGACTGCCTCATCAGGGGCAGCTCCAGGCCCCAGCATGCCAAGCACGTGCTTGGGGCGGCAAGCCGCGGGGGTCCACTGAAGCCACGGGACCAGCGGACCCTCCGCAGGCAAGCCGCCGGAGGCAGCCTGCCTGCCGTGCTTGGGGCCGCAAAATCCCTAGAGCCGCCCCTGTGCCTCATAATGCATGCACACAAAGAAGGCAGATTTAGATTGCATGGGCAATATAAATTCTGGCATTTCCTCACATTTGAGTGCTGGACTTTGCAACCTTAATGGTCCTTTAGTACTTTTTTTATATGTAACATTATTTTGTATTACTAATCATCCATTATTCTACTGTCAGTACATGCCAAGAATCATTTTTTTATCTCCCCCCATGCTTTATTGACTTTTGTTGTCTCTCATTCACACTATCTCATACAGGTTAAAGAAAGTGATTTAGTGATGTTTGTACCAATTAACATATTCCAGTTTCAAACTGGTTGTTAATCAGGTTACCTCTGAAGTACAAATCAACTCTTCATCAGCTTAAAGGTTTTTGGAAAGTGTCAAAGCCACTTGGTAAAATGCTTTGGCTTCTGGTGAGCTACTGTTTACATCCTTTGGCATTAACTCCACAGCTACATCTGTTTGCTTCCAGTGGCTTCCAGAAATGTATTTGGGAATGTTAGCCAATGGTCAATACAGCTGTTTAATATCAATCATGCAACTGTAAAAGAGTAGGAGCTCTAGAACCACCAACAGGAATATTTTTAATGAGAGTCCCCTTGTAGTATAGGTGGGGAATCTGAGAGTGTTTGGAATCCCAAAGGAAACTTGTAGCAACACTCTTGAATGATGGCATTGAAAGAAATGTATCCTATCACAGCTTTCACTGAAAGAGGCTGAGCGGATTAGTAAAGTTATGTTGATTATTTTGTTCCACAAACTTATTTTGTAGCCCTCTGTTTCACTCTTCCAGCCAATCAACTGACTTCTTGAACTGGCAAAGAATCCTGTGGCACCTTATAGACTAACAGATGTTTTGCAGCATGAGCCTGCAACATCTGTTAGTCTATAGGTGCCCACCACCACTCTTTGCTGCTTACCAGAAGAGAGACTAACACGGCTACCCCTCTGATTCTTGAACTGGGACTTTCTCCCAGTGATGAGTCAGATTTGCCTGTGGGCTGGACCACAATGGTTTGTATCTAAATGACATGATCAGCTGTTTTGCCTCCATAGGAACTAGCCTACTCTACCATGGAGCCAGTCCCAAGACTGCTTCAGTGCTTTCTTTAACATTAATCCTACTAACCCAATGCAGTCTCCAGTGGTTCCAGTCCTCAGACCTCCTCCAGTTTTCAGGCCTCCTCCAGCCCTCACCTGGATGGGAACACACTGATAGGAAGGACATGCATTGCAAAGATTTCTGCAGTGGAAAGGCTAGTTGGTGCTGCAACAAAGGGCTTGTCTTTGTGGGAAGTCATACCAGGATAAGCTATAGTGTGAATTTAAACCAATAGAGTTATATCAGTATATGCACTCTTATTCCAGAATAAGAGTGGTTTTTTTAGGTTTAGCTTGGATGCCACTTTGGAAGGGGTTTAAGCTAAACTGAAAAAAGCCATTCTTATTCTGGAATGAGAGTGTCCACACTGGGAGTTACTGAAATAACCAGTAAAACTTTCCCATGTAGACAAGCCCTGATTCAGGATGAAATGAGGGGGAGAGGAGAGGCAGGACAGAGATCAGGGGAAGAGGTGTCCAAGGGAGCAACTCAATTCTGTATGGTGCCCTCAGATTTTTCTTAACTGAAATATTCTGAAACCATTTTAAGGCCAATGGAAATGTAAACCCTTCTCTTACCTTTTTCTGTTGGTCTTATTTTCCAGCTTCCCTGAAAAATCCTGCCCTGCCCAGTGTCTGAATCAATTCGTCTGTGGCAATGCCTCCTAGCTGTCTGATTCTGTGTAGCTCAAAAGCGTCTCTCTTTCACCAACAGAACTTGGTCCAATAAAATACATTACCTCACCCACCTTGTCTCTCTGGTTCAAAGAGGGCTGTTTTTGACAGGAAGAGTATTTCCTATCTCATCCATGTTGTCTCCTCTGGTTTCTTCTGTTGTCTGTCTTCCCGCTCTATCCCCCCTTCCCTTCTTTCACACTGGTTGCCTTTATCTGCCTCCTCAGTGTGTTCCCTCTTCATTCCTTGTCATCCTTTCTCACTCCCTTTCTTTTGTGCTCCTCTCCTACATTGTACCCACATTTTCACTGCCCTTTCCTTATCTTCCCCGGTTACCTCTGACCTCCATTGACCCCCTTCCTCTATGTCCTATTCTCTTCCTTGTCCTCTGCCTCTCCCTTTCCTCTGACTCCAAGTCCTTGCTTCATCTCCCCTTCCACATACCTGGACAAATCATTTCTGTTGCTGGGCTATGCAATTTCCATTGTACCAGTCAGGTATAAGGGATGAGAAGTAAGGACAGATATTATACATATTGCACATTATACACTCTCTGTATAGCCCCCACATTTTCAACTGAAGATTTGTATTCTTCATGCATAGGCATGGGCCTGAGCCCAAATCCCATATATGAATTGACTCCCAAACTTTGCTGAAGGTCATATCTGGATCAGAATGTTGCAGCTGGCTCCTTTATCTCTAATGGATCAAAACAACACTCTGGATCCAAACCCTACAACACTGGTAGAAGTTTGCTCTGGAGCTGACCTCTAATTCTCAAGCACATCCCTGTTAATCAGAGCTGACACTGTTGTCAAGATATGTTTATTCTCCTGCTAGTAGGACCATGTTTCCACCCTTCTTGAATCTCTGCACTAACTTCCTAACTTCTTCCACATAAAGTTCAAGCTTCTTTTCAAGTTACTGTATAAGCAGGGGTCGGTTCCCCCACGTTGCGTGATGGACACTTGACAAAATTACCATACTTAGTGACGGACACTGTGGGGGAAGGGGTTATGTCATTCAGTCATTCAATTTTTTGAAAAGTTACCACAAAAACCTCAAAATGTTTACCACGGACACTTGTGTCCATGTACGGACACGTTGCTGACCCCTGTGTATAAGTCTACAGCAGATGACATTTTAGGGTTGCCAACCTTCCAGGATTGGCCTGGAGTCTCCAGGAATTAAAGATTAATCTTTAATTAAAGATTATGTCATGTGATGAAATATCCAGGAATACATCCAACCAAAATTGGCAACCATACTACATTTCCACCCTATGCTTTCTTCCATTTCCAACAACCTGTTAAAACCTCTCTCCTGAATGCTCCCTTAGCCTTTCACTCCCTTGTAATCTATGCAATGCCTCCCCCACCTCTTCTTCAAGAAAACTCCACCTTCTTCTGGAAGCATTCCCATTATAAGGTCACATGTTGATGTGGGTTTCAGCCTGTGAGATACTGAGCACCGTGTTGCGTGGCCTCAACTCTCAGTGGTCTAAAGACTGAATCCACACCTACTTTGGTCAATGACAAAATGTCTATTGGCCTTGCCCACACTAGACTTTCCCCCTGAAATTTCCCACCATTTCCACCAGGAGTGCAACTACACAGATGTTAGTAATGTTGGGAGGAGTAGTGTAGACCAGCCACCACAGGCTGCTCTACCAGAACTTTGTCATTGGTCACCATGTCATTTAGATCTTCTCTGAGCAGGAGCTTAAAGCATATGGTGGTCAAGCCCCTGGCATCCAGTCTACTGTAATGAACCAACCATTGTTAGCACTGGTGGGAGCAATGGCAGGAGATTTTAAGGAGAAAAGCTCTAGTTAGAATCCCCACATTGTCAGAAACGAGGACTTGCAGATGTTCCTTCTCAATCTCCAGGCAGCCTATGCCTATGTGCACAGCTGAGCCACAGCAGGGCCGTCTGATTGACTACTGCACCTGATTAAGCCCAACACTTATAACTGATCTTTGGCTACTCAAAGCACATGCCCACAACTGGAAGCTCTTCTGTGCCCGCCCTGCTCCTAGCCTTGCACTAGCCCTGTTCCTGCCTAGTTCACAGCCTCCTGTCCTGACCAGTCCACTCCAGCCCTGCTCTCCTGCTTGTTTGCTGACTCTGGTTCTGATCCTTGGCTCTGATTCCCGGTCACAGACTCCAGCTCTGACCTTTGGTGCTGTTTCACCCTCTGACTCCAGCACTGATCATTAGGCCTGACTCTCCTTCCCCATCTCCTGATTCATGACACATAGACTTTGGTGGGAGCACAATTAGACCAAAAAGGTGGAAGGTGAGAGCGCTCATTTACCAGACAGAGCCTCAGCACACTCATCAGCAGGTCCCTTGTGTTTGTTCACTGGATCATATCTGCTTTCTGCACTCAAACTGTGATCAGTCTGGGGCAGGGACTTTTAATTTGCTTATTATACTTATTGGAGAGCACTACATGTATTTGTAGTGCTATGTAAATAATAAATGTAATCATGATAGTTATGTCGAGTTAAGAAGGTACATCTAGATTGAACAGTCAGAACAAAACATGTTTGACAAGGGAACACTTGAGTATAGAACTATCTGTAGACATGTCTATGGGTTAAACACTGACCACATTTAGAAGTCTGGGTATACAAATGCTCCCCACAGTCAGAGTCACAAACACAGATCTGCAAAAAATGAAATGGCAGCATACCATTTAAATTCCCTGGACCCTGCAGCCCAGAGATCAGGCGTCTTTTATGCACTTTTGTCCTGAGAAGAGTAAAATTGTGCTTGAGACTGTCACTGGATTTAACTTATTGTCTTCACCCAATAAAAAGATATTACCTCCCCCGCCTTGTCTGTCTTCATCTCAGTTGTTTACACTGTTACTTTTGAAGAGATATTCTTTGGGCACTAGTCTATTTCAGTTTTGTGGTAATTAACCCCTCATCTATTTTGGATTCATTATTAGTAGTACTGTAAAGATGTTTGTGATTTTGAAAATTGTTTTCACTCTGTATTGGAATAAAACACTGAATTTCAAAATTTCCAGCTGACATTCATTCTACTTTCACACTGCAAAACAAAATTTGTTGTTATTTTGGGTCAACTGAAAAAATTAGTTTTGATAAAATTGAAAAATTGCATTTCAATATTGACTTTTTAAATTTTATTTATAGTATAATTTATAATAGAATATAGAATAAAACAATTTATAAATGAAAGTTTAGAAACAAAATATTGAAAATTCTGTTCTGATAAGGTTGGTGAATCAGCATTTTCTGATGGGAAACCTTTCCACTGGAAAAATTTCAACTTGTTCTAATCATTAGATACAGTTTCATTTAGATAGTTAAACAGGAATTTCATTCATTTTTTCTAGTGTTGCTGATATTTATGTTTCATCATATTATGAGCTCAGTAGTCATAAATAGATGTTATATAGTTTCATTCTCAGGTTGAACATAATTGATAATAGCTCAGGCATGCTGGTAATTTAAACAACTACAGGACATAATCATGATAGGCGTGTGTGTGTGTGTGTGTGTGTGTGTGTCCTCTAGTTGTTTAAATAATATATTTAAACACAAGCTTTTGCTAATTACCAGCATGCCTGAGCTATTATCAATTACATTCTACCTGGGAATATATAAGCTTAATTTATGTAATGAGTGCTATCTTATTTATAGGGCTGGGAAAAAAAACATTTGCAAACACTTGTTTGTATTTTTAAATATATTTTCTCCAGAAGTATTCACACCACTTCTGAACTTACTTTCTTCAAACATTTGTGCAAAAACATTTTACAAGCATGAATGCTTGTAGTAAGTGAACTCTAACATGAACTTCTTGCATGCAGGAATAAGGAATTAGGAATAACACCAGGCCTACAGTCTTCGTATGTATGCTTAGCTTTACACATTGACATTAGTGGGACTAGTCACATGCTTGTTAAACATTTGAGTAAGTCTTTGCAGGATTGGAGTGACTTTAGTTGTTCAGCTACAACTAACGAACACAACTCAAATTCTGAATTTTAAATCCTAGGTGTAAACAAACTTCACAGTTATCCATAAAATATTATTAAATAACTAATAAACCATAGAAAATCAGGATCTTCTAATGTACATTCTTCAAACAGAAAAAGAAGTGGAAATTGATCAAATACCTTACTGACTGAGCTCTAATTATTTGGGTGAAACTGGCAGAAAAGGACTTCATCATACCTCACCAGTTAACAGTACATCTGGGTGAAAAATCCATAACAAATATATATTCATTATATTTTTCCTCCTTTTCTGTTTCTGGACTGATCGTGATCTTCTCAAATATATTAGTTGTTTAAAATGGTCCACAAGATAATTACTTGGTTTTTGACTTGCTTGAGAGCAATTCATTGGGAGTATGCAAGATTGAAAATGTGAAACTCAAGCTGTTTTGATTGGCCATGTAGGTCAGATGGTAAGTTTCTGCTTTCAGGTTGGATGAGCGTCGATAAGTTACCTCCGGTTTTACACAGTTCTTAGTTAGATAAACTCCCATTGAAGTCAGTGTGTGTAGGATCAAACTTATATATTGCCTTTATACACACATACATTTTTTTCTGAGAAACTGAGTATAGATTAAAACCTGAAAGAAAAAAATTGGACCAGAAGGAACCCTGCCAGATGAGCACCACTGAGTACTTGATATCTAATAGTTCCCCCAATGGACATTACAATAAATGTTTGTAACAGCACAATCAACAGTTCCAGAGGAAAACAGGACCAGAGAATCTTAAATCAATTATTTCATTGAAGCACGCATGTCACAAGGAGCGACTATGGCATTCATTAAAGCCAGGTGAAATCCTATCAAGCATCACTCCTAGACAGACTAAGAGGCAGGGACTATCTTTTACTACAAGTCTGTATAATGCCTAGCAAAATGAGGCTCCAGTTTCAATTTGGGTCTCTAATCACTACTATTCTTGCTACTGTCATTAATAGTTTATATTTATTATTATAGATCTGGCTTGAATGGAATTGTGCTAATTTAAAACCAGCTACAAGAACCTGTGCCTACTCAGACAAAATTCCCAGTGTCTTCAGTGAGAGTTTTGCCTGAGTAAGGACTACCAAATTGGGTGTGCTGGGAACATCTGTCATAAAAACTTCTTGTAATATTATTTAAAGGTGCCCATGTGTTTAAAAGAGAGGAATAATGTCTTGTCTTTCATAGGAGGAATGAAGTCCATTCTAAATAACTTCAGTCAGTTCTAGTGTAAACGTGTATCATTTATTATGCATTTAAATGTGCACAGCACATACACCACAATATTGAACAGCACCTGTATAAAACTACAGACAGATTCTGGTAAATGATGAAAGCTCATACCATGTAACATCAATATAAAGATTTTACAACAATATTCGGAAGTTACAACAATTACCTCTGAATACATCTAGAGTGAGGCTGTCAGTTATGGATTTCAATGGAGTGAAAGGTGACAGAAGAACCATTCTTCAGACAAATTTTGCTTTCTGAAATGTGGAAGAATTGTGAGGTTTCAGAGGTAGTGGTGAAAGTTACACTGATGATTACTCACATATAGAAAACAGAGAAAGTACAGAAATCCCCCAAATTGCAGAGAAATCCTTAGGCACCATGTTTCCTAGGTGCTTCCTTAGGTTTGGCTTTGTTTTTTGTTTTTAATTTGGTTTTATTTTTGAACAGCAGCAGTAGATGGTTTAAGATCTGGTCCTGCTACACTCTGATCTCACTGAACTTTGGCGAGTAGCTTTACTTTTCAAGGTCATTTGTAAGTACAGTATATATGCAAGTATATGTGACTCTAGTAGAACAAAAACTTTTCATATAGGAATGTAGAAAGAAAAAAATGCTGAACTCAAATTTTCTGCAGCCTTGGGACTTGTATATGTCCAAAAATCATTAGTTGAATTTGGAAGATTATCTATCTGTAAACATCCTGTAAGAGTATTAAACTTATTCATTAAACATTGTGATCAGGCCTGGGTTCAACTTAAGACCATGAAGTCTCACATTTATAAAAAAATTAAAAGTTTACCATCATTTCAGGGTCTCCTTTCTCCCCTCTTTCATGATCAAACCTGCCTTTTCCTTCATTACTTTAGAGACATGGGTTACATTTGCAAAATATAGAAAGAAAAATATAGGGTTACTTCATGACCATATAGTGCTGCAGCCTGACAGCTGTCTGCAAATATTTTCACCATGATTATCCTTACTAAAAGTAAATCACTGGGTAAAGATAGCTCAAACGTGACAAGGCTCAAATAGGATGCAACTGACTCTATCTTAAATACTTCTGGCTACATATGGAAAAATAGAGATTTGGGATTGCAAAGATCCACCCCCCTTCCTGGAATTATAATACTGAAGAGAAAAGTTTGCACCTTCTATGCAGATTTTGTTAGGAGACTGGCTTCAAGAATTAGTGAGGTAGAAATTAATTAACTTTGTCAGGGAATGAGACATAGAAAAGAGCAGCATATTTCTCCTTCCAAACACTGCATTTTAAAAATAATATAGACCAGCTTTACTCACTTAAAACCAGTCTGACTTCTATCTATAGAACTTGGGTTTCTCAAGAACCAGAAAACGTGTTTTGATTATATATTTAAAAATATGGGAGCAATAGAGTTTCATAGGCTTTGGAAAATAAGTGTAGTCTCCAAATTTGAAAAAGGAATTTTGATTTGAATAAATAAACACAATGAGTTCATAGTAGCATATTTCACAGTGTTTGTTAGGGGAGGGGTCGACACACACTGTTTAGACCTCATGTGCAAAGCAATCATATGTAATATTAGCTTTCTTTAAGGGTCACAAAAGAAATTATGTTCCTATTTATCTGAACAGAAAAGAAAAAAAAATTGAGTTTATATAGTTGTTTAAGGGTCTCTGCTGCCTAGTAGCTCTGCAAAGATTGACTGCAGGAAAGTTCAAAGTTCAGCACTGGCAGATCTAAAAACAGATTTGTGGGGTAGTACTTCAACACTGCACTTTCTGTACCAGAAGTAAACTGATACCATTTCAATTAAATAGCAACACTGCACAAAGGAGGTCAGACATTGTATGTTCCTACAAGCTAGCATCAGAACTGAGAAAGGTTTGCACAGCTCATTTTCAAAGACTAAGACCTTATCTGGTGGTGATGGGTTAAAAAAACCCAAACAAATACGTGTACACCAACAAACACTGTACAACACACAAACAGTGCAAAACATTGTAATATAGGAATAGAATTTCACTTGTTTTAAAACACATAATAGCAGCACACCTGTGATAAATTTAAAAAAGTTAAATAAACCACAAAGCAGAAGTCTTCTACAGTTGCACCATCAAATGAAATAGCTTGGGTTGGGTTTTTTGTTTGTTTGTTTGTCTGTTTGTTTTTAGAAATAAAAAAAATCAGAACTATAAATAATTTTGTGGCAATATATACAGACTTAAATAATTAATTTAAATATCTTACACCTAGTCTTGCATAAAACTCTCCAATAAAAGTGCACCATGTTTCCCCCAAGCGTGGCTTGTCTCTTCCCCTGTGCTGAGGTAGGTCTGAAGGAAGATATCTCAGATTCTAGGAAGAAAATGTGTCACTGTCATTGTGGGAGACACTTTGTTGCCTTTCTTTGTTCTTCCATTTTTGCTCAGAGCTATGTACATGCCAGGGTAAATCCTGGACTCGTAAGCATTGTAGTTGTTCGGCAGGAGAATCTCTTTGAATTTACACTCATCGTTGAAATGGGTCTGAAATGCAAAGGAGGAGGAAGGGGGGAGGAAATATTAAACATCAGGTCTGGAAATATTATTACCAACAGGTGTAGGCCTGATGAAGGGAAATGCACAGCTGATTTTTTTCCCCTAGTGATCTTTTGAAAAGAGACTCCCATCCCATGGAGACTCCAGATGGCCCATCAGAAACCATGGATTCATTAAGGGTTTTAAAATCCAGATCAATCAGATGTGTCCAAAGAGGCTACGAGCATCTAGTAGCCTGTCTACACAACCATGGAAACATGTCACATTTTAACACAGCTGGCAATGCAGCTTGTATAAATTCAGGGCAAAATTCTGTTGCTTTCCTCAGGTAGGTCTATTCAATCAGACTTTTCCCATTAGCGAGGATCAGGATTTTGACTTTCAGTCCTTACATTGAAGTCAATGGAAGTTTTGCAGGATATAACCTTCCTTCAAGTCACCTTATTTAAATAATAGGCCCATTGATCTTTCTGACATTAAATAGATTACATTTAACATCTACAGAAATCCTTGGCTTCCAAAAATATTAGCTGCACCTCCAACAATACATTGCCTAGGATATTTCAGAGCTCAAGACCCTCTAAATATTGGCAAAATGTTTTGATAGGACAGAGGAAAGAATTTTAAAGGTACCCAGAACATTTCAACACTGACAGTATTTCCTGCTTGATCTTGAATGAGAAATTTGGATCCGTTGATGCTAACCGACCAGGAAAGCAAACTGATTTGAAGGTAAGGCAAGGGCACTCTTTCTTTGCAAGTGAAATAATTTCTTATGTGGATACAAAGGGAGGCAGGTGCTTTTCCTGGATACAGATACTAGCACAGTATTGGGCTGGCATTGATAGGTACTAAAGCAACTAATGGGATTATCTCTATTATTAATTTTAAGCACTAGTTTTTGTAAATCAGGGCTCGACCTGCTAGAGTTAAATCTGCACTGGAGATTAAAATACCCAGGGCACACAATGCAGCCAAGAGTCCTGCTTGATGTCCCTATTAGAGATGATGACAGAGGAGCTGTTGTACTTTGAAGGCCTGATACTGCTTCAACTGGAGTCAATAGCAAAATGGCCTCTTGACTGCACTGGTGCAGGATCAGGCCTTAAACCAGTTACTTTGTATATTCATGATCTCATTCAGGCAAAATGCCCATTCACTTCAATTAGAGCTTTGCTGGAGTTAAGGCGTGCAGGATTGGGCCCATGTGTGACCAAAACCCCTTCAAAATGAATGTGGAAAGACATAAAACAGAGAAGTAATTGATAGAGAAGTCAGTTTGAAAGCAGAATTCTACATACAGGATCATAGGACAGAAATGATGCTGGCCGCAGAAACTTATGCAAAGGGGAAGGCAACAAGCAGAGGGAAAGTTCTAAGTGACCTGAAACAAGACTTGTATTATTATTTTCAGCACTAAGTGGGTTTAAAAAATGAAATCCTGTCCCCTATTTGTTCCCAAAATCCAACGTAAAAATGCAAGACTCACTTTCATTCTGGCTGAACAGATCAAATTTGTTTTTAAAAAGAGGGAGTTTTGATGACTATCTATCCATCATCAGAGCAGAGTGTCAGTTCTGCAGCATTTACAAAGAGTGATCAGGGTAGGTATTGATTTGTGATGTCATCAAAGATTACAAAAAACACACGTGGGACACAAATTAAAGTTCCCTCAGAGAAACTGAGCAGATATATATGCCTGATTGAAGCTGTTCCTATTTGGAGAGCTTTATTATTTAATTACTTAATTAAATTAATTAATTATTATGCAGACTAACTTGTGGTATTGCCCAACAAAATGATGACTGTGTTTGCAGAGAAACTTGCAATATGGGTGGTCCCTGGCTGAGTGACTTTTACACCAAGGAGGATAGTAAGTACATCTAGTGGCTAGAAATGCAAAGAATGGAATTTACATGAAAGGCACTACACCAGTAGCATCTCTGCACAGTACACCTTCCATTCACAGTAAAACAGAGTGCTTCAAGAGTGTCCTGTCTTCGATGAGCAATGCAGTGTAGGACTGGGGATTGGGCAATTTAAATCCAAAAACACCACAGGCGCTCTTCATCGCGGATTGATATGGTCATGTAGCCAGTCACTCAGTATCTCATATGCTACTTACAGATCCATAGAGCTTGCCTTTGCTATTCATGGCTACGAAGAGTCCACTTTTAACACCAAATAGGCTCACCACTCCTCTTTCCACTGGAGAAATTTCAAGCAGACCTATGGTGAAAAACGATGCATAAGGAGTCACACACAATATAAATACATGTATTAACCTTATTATGGGTCCATTTAACAGGAACAGTGGCCATATCAAACCTATGCCTTCCAATTAAGGCTAAATCGTGATTATTTGCCTAACATCACTGACATGCTTCTATATGTGGCTTCACAGTTACTTCCTTGATGAACCAGTTTTTAAAACTTTTCAAGATGATTATGTGTGTTAGGTTTCCTCCTGTGCTTTAAAGACTGAAACCCGCTCCCATTCAGTGGCTAGATAACGTCTAATAAAACAGCTCTTTAAGAAATAAAAACAACCCCGATATTTTAAATGGGAACGAGGAATCTCACTCACTGCCCAGTTTAAAATAAGTAACAATAAGTTTGTGGCAAATCAAACATTTGTCATCATGCTGTTTATAACCCCAAATCCTATTGTTTCAGTTGGGTATCAGATAAAGTCGTGGGGCCAAGGGGTTAAGTCACTAACAGATGCTTTTCTATTGGACTGTGCTAACGTCTGAGAGTTGCTTTTGACTCAGGAATCCCAATTTACTGTTTGAAAACCCGGGAGTGGGGGAGGAACACCCTGCATGCTGTGGTGCTGAGCATCCAGATGCTGACGTGGGCAGAACACCTGATTCTTTTCGACAGCAGGAAAAATATTGCTTTAAGCAATTCTATCCATACATAGTAGCCTCCTCCATAAATCGCTCCCAAGCAAGCAATCAGAGCCCTGCAGTGCCATTATTTTTAAAACAAGTCCTTGGGGGGCGGAGGAAAGGACATGAACAAAAAGATTTTCCCTGATTGATTTCCAATGCTCATGCCACTTAAGCATATGCATATGGACTTTCAAACCCAAGGCTCTGGGACTGCTAGCTAAGCACTTTTTTACTTAGTAACCTTGTGTCTTCAGCAGGATCAATGCCACTTATTTGAGGGACTTGATAACCCAATTCAAACCTGATCTTAAGGAAGTCAGTCGATGCAGCTTGAGTTTGACCATGCATTCTTAGGACCGACTTTCAGCTGACTTTGGAAAGCTTTCTATAAGCCGCTCACAATACCTAGGTAACCAGCTGCAATAATACTTTTTCCCTCTAAAGGGGCCCTTGTGTGTTTCTGTGCAGAAGGCTCTAATATACAAAGTGCAATACACGCTGGGAAAGCGAATCTATTTTCCGAACAGGGCACCAAGGAGGAAAAGTGCCAATAAAACCAAGTGCCCTTCAGCTGATCCCCGCCGCCGCACCCCCCTGCCCCCCACCGCACACCTTTTCCAAAAATTACAGAGCCCCACGAACCCTCCTAGAAGGGGAGCTTAGGAAAGTCACCAGCTGAAATGTCAGGAATCAGGTGAGATGCACTTCGAGGTGCCAAAAAACCCCTGTCATAACCCCCCCCCCGGAAATTGACAAGGTGGGGGAAATAAATAATAATAATAAAGCAACTTGCTGTATCGATTTTCGTTGTGAATCCCGTTGATTCTGCCGTCTGGCAAGACCTGGATGTGAAACCCGATGCCTACGTTACAGTAGAGACGTCGCAGCCTCTTGATGCCCAGCAGATAGTCACCGTCCCGGCTGATCTCTTTCCTCTCCCCCGGGAGCCTGGCCATGGAGCGAGAGAAGAGAGTCTCCCAGCGCCACTCCAGGGTGTCGTTGTGCTGGGCAGAGAAAGGAACGCAGCGCACCACCCAAGGCGAAAGCAGTCCCAGGAGCAAGATTGGCAAGAAGGCCGAGGGGAGAGTCATCCTGATCAACATGGGCAGCACACGTGGTTAGAAGGGAGTCAATTGCTCTAAAAATACACTCGCCTCGGAGCTCCCACTTTATACTTAGATCAAAGAAAAAAAAGGGGAAGAAGTAGCAAAGGAGGGATCCCAATAGCTCAGTCACCAAAGGAGCTGTGGTTTCCCTGGTCAGGTTGCATGGGGAAGAAATCCTGTGAGCAAGGGGAGAAAAAGCTGGGGGGATCGACTCAGCTGAATCTTATTCTGAACTTGATCTCAACTCCAGAAGTTGTCTGAAGTGGTGATCTTCTTCTATAGCTGCTCAGCCATAGCGCTTTAGCCCTAGCCACGATATTTATATATCCATGTGCGTTACATCACCACCTACCGCTCTTTGCTGCAGCGTTCAATCCAGTTTAACAGAAGTCAGATTATCACCCCTAGATGCTAAACAACTTCGAATCGTGTCTTGAGGGGAGAGGCAGACGAACATTTTTTTCAATTAGCAGGAAAGGACAACTTTAAAAAAGAAAATGTCACATTTTGCGTTCATCACATGCAGTCTTTCTTTTTTTCTTTCTTTCTTTCTTTCTTTCTTTCTTTCTTTCTTTCTTTCTTTCTTTCTTTCTTTCTTTCTTTCTTACAAATGCTAATGCAGGACACAAAAATCAAAGAATGCCCAACACGCTTTTCCCTCAACACAATGTCTGACTTTGTGGAAATCTGTGGAATTTCGGCTTTTGCTGTATCCAGGCGACATGGTTTACAGTTTGCTGGATGCAAAAAAATTCCCTTCATTAAAAGCCAAAATAGTTGTTGCATGGGAGGTTTAAGAAATGAAAAATGAAAGAACTGAGAGGGCGGGGGGAGAGCAAGCATTTATTAAACCAAAGGGCTAAGTCTTTAATACAGAGGAAAACACTTAAAGAGGCAAAAGACATTCGAAAGTAAAAGTAACTTTTTGGATTCTAAGTGTCCCTTTAAGAAATCGGAATACATTGCATTGCTTCAGAGTTTAGGACAATGCAGAATTCAAAACTGGTTACAAATATTGAATGGTATTTTAGTGATGCAGCTGATTTCTAATCTCTTCACATTCATTTAGGTATTGCAGTGTTGTCTCAATGATACAGGTGATTTCCGATCTTTGAATGTGATATATTCACTCCTTGGAATCATTTCCCTGCATATAATATTAACACAATATTCAAAATGAGGGGAGCAGACGGTTTGAGTTAATAAACCTGTACTGTTTTAATAAGGGCAAGTCACAAAGGCTCGGTTACCCGCCTTAGCCTCGTCCTAGGTCTTTTTCGATGTCTTCAGAAACAAACAGGTGGGAGGATGTCAGAACAATTTTGGATGGCTCTGAATTAATATGCAACAGAAAAAAGTTGTTTGTGACTCAGCTCTTTTATAGCCCCGAGGACAGTTTAGTCTTTTTCACGCCAGCAAGCACTCCTGCTGTTCCAGCAAGAGATGCGAGAGGAAAGAGAATTGCCCCGAGCCAGATGACAGCTCACCTAGGTGCGAAAATCTCTGACCTTCGCTAAACCTAAGCAAACGTTAGATGATGTCCTTTTTTCCTTTTGTGAGATGCACGCATATTATTGAGTGTGTGGCAGGTCCCAACCAAGTCCTTTCTCTCTCCTTGGCCCTCGGGATTGTCAGGAGAGGTCTTTAGGGAGACACGGTGCGTGAGGTAAAGATATTACCTCACCCACCTTGTCTAATATCCCGGGATCGACAGGCTACAACAACATGGCAAACAGGACTGAGATCTTGTTGCTTTTTTTGGATGGCTGCAACTTGGTCCTCAAAAGTTAGAAGACCCATTGGAGTGAGATGGTCAGTGTGTCAAACAATTCTGGGCCAGATTCGGATACTCGCATTCCTACTGAACAATGCCCTATTCTAGGAGTCCTCCTATCCCACTGAAGCCAATGCTATTATTTATGGACTAAGGTAACTACTGCATGTATGAGGGTATCATTATTTGGCCCTGAAAGAAAAACTGGCGCTCATTTAGCTGGTTACCAACAATCCCATCCCCTATTGCCCTTCCTGTGCAGTTCAGCCCCTTCCTACCTGATCGTCCATAGAAAAAGAAGAGCCTAACATGATTCTACGTTTGCAGGTTATTTGCTGTTTTTTAAATACAGCTGTGGATGAAACTGACTCGTTATTAGAATAAAAAGGCCTAGGACAGGTTATTTCTGCAAACAGAGCTATGCAGTTATACAGGCAACATTGGCAACAGGCAGAGTAGTCTAATGGTTAGAGCTGGTATCTAAAAGTCAGGCCTCCTGGGTCCTATTCCCCGTGGCAAATCCTTATTTTGTTAGTCCCAATCTCTCTATGCCCCAGTTTACCAACCCATCTGCAAAAAGGGTATAACAATATTTATTTAAACCCTAAGGTTATTTTGCAACTTTAATTAGTGTGTAAATACTTAACTCATTAGATATTATTAATTAATGCTTGTAAAGTTCCTTGAAGATGCTAGAGTGTTAATGACTGTTATTGTTTTCTCCTTATTAATGTTTGTTATTTTATTATGGTAATACATAGAATCCTCAGCCAGGCCAGGATCCCATTGTGTAAAGCACTGTGCAAGCAGAGTCAATATCAGCCCTCAATACAAAGAGCTTACAGTGTAGGGCCCCAGTCCTGCAAACACACAACACTAGCTTAACTTTAGATACCCATTAAAATTTAAGATTAAGAATGTACATATGTATTTGCAGGATTAGGGCCTATAAGATTGAAAAGTGCTTTGAGATGATTACATGAAAGTTGCCTGATAGAATTGCCAAGGTTATTAATAAAGGATGTTTTCACAAATTCATTCATAAATTTGACTCAGAGCAAAACTTCATCATTTCCACAAGTGCTTTGAATAAAGTCCTGTTTGGTAGCAAAAGTGACAAGATTCCAACTAAAGGTAACATGCTGAGATTTGTGATTATTTGCTATTTATGTATTTAGGTGGTATTTTAACTATGAAAAGATGCCTGCACCTAAGCTCTTGGTGTCATAACAATTGATTAAATTCATAATTTGTATGGGCAGCATGACACAATACAATAATTTAATTTGCCATCAATAAATCAAAGTAGAAGTATATCCCATTCCACTTCCCTTTAAACCCCTATAGCTTAATCCCACCCCCCTCAAGCCCCACCTAATAGATGGGTATGTGAAAATTTGCCATTTCTTAAAGAACCAGATTCTTAGCTGGTGTTAATCAGTGTAGTGCCATTGACTTCAATGGAATTATGTTGATTTACCCCAAGAGAGGATCTGGCCCACATTTCTTTACAGCAAAATACAAATTTCTTCCCAGAAAACAAACCATCTTCTGTTGTCATGAAAAAGTTATGGGAAAACAAAAATTGTTTGTTCATTGTAAGATACTTTTTATGCAGCTGTAAAATTCAAGATCCTTGAGAAGAACAATGTGAAGGTGTTTCTTTCAGTCCCTCAGTGTTGAATTGAGTGACTGCCTTCCTTCTCTCTCTTTCTCTCTCTCTCTCTCTCTCTCTCTCTCACACACACACAGAGTCCCCTATTCTCCCGGCAACCATCTTTTCCAATGCCTTGATCTATCCCTGAGGAAAGACAATTTTCCTTATAATTTTTATTACAGTAGCACTTAAAGAAAGTGGACAAAGAAAGTATTATCCCCATTTTACAGATGTGAAAATGAGGTGAAGAGAGATTAAGTGATTTGTCCAAGGTCACCCAGGAAGTTTATGACAAAACTAGGAACTGATCTTTTGCCTTAACTACAAGATCATCCTTCTGTCCTACGGGCACTTGCAAGGTACTGAATGGGTTCTGATGGTTCCAAGTTCCCTCATCTTTCTTGCAGATGAAAGGAAGCTGAGAGTGTTCAGAGCATCTAGAAGTTCACTCATCATCTTCCTCAATCAAGTCCTATATCACCTTCATACATCCATTGGGCCTTATGTGATACAATCATTTATAGTTGATATTTTAAATTTAAAATGGTGGGTTTTCATTTGTTCATCCTTGTCTCTGGCTCTATCCCTTAGAAATGCACCTGAATGTCACAACTGAGATCCAAACTGAGGTTTGAGTAATTGGAGTAAGAGGGTATTCATAAAATTCAGATCCACGCCTCCCATTCAGATTCAAAATACACCACATTTTGAGGTGTTAGGTCCATCTTTAATGCAGAGACTGTGTCTTGACAGAGATCGCTGTATGTATACTCATATGTAATATAAATTCTGCAAAAGAGAATCAGAAGAAGAAAGAAAGAAAGAGAAAGGAAGGTTATGTCTATACATCAATCACAGGATGTGATGGCACCTTGAGTAGATATATGTGACCTAGCTTTATCAAGCAAGCTAGAGTCTTGGAGTCTTGAAGCTGCAGTAACATGTATGTCAGTGCAGGCTGTACAAGCCCACCCAGAGCTCTAGGTAATTACTCACATGGCTAGCCTGCACTGAAGCACAGGCTGCTGTGGCTTCACTTTTCCAGGACCTGAGCTAGATTAAGGCTAGCTGAGGTTTGTCTACACAAGTGGAAATCACACTCTGTGATTGCAGTATAGACATACACAGGCCTGTCAAGAGAAATTTGGGGCCCTGGTGCATCATGTTTGCTGGGGCTCCCCCCTTCCATCTCACTTTATTTACGCAGATGTTACAGATGTTTTGGGGTCCCCCTTGGGCCCCAGTATAATTGTCCCCCATTTCTTCCCCTCTCATCAGCCATGAACATAACCAAAGAAAGAAAGAATCTGGCATAACTTCATTGATGTCACTGAAGTTATTCTGGATTTACATTGGTGTAACAGTAAGCAGAATTTGGCCCTATGTGTGTATATAGATAAGGAGACAGAATTAACCAGTTTAAAAAATCATTTTATTGATTTATTAATCCTGCTAAAGAGATGTAAATGAGCCCAGAAGATACATCTACTGAGTCTGCTACTGAAGGAAAACATTGTACTGAGACTCTTTGATCTGGATGGATGGGGAATGGACTGGAGGGGGCATGGGGATCACACTTCTTAAAATACATTGTTGGGGGAAAATCTCTTTCACCATGTTTGTGTGTAACTAAATCAATGCAAACAGGCAGGTCTGTTCCTCACCTCCCTTTTGCACATGCCCCCTTTTAATTATTATTATTTTGGAGGACACTGCACAAAGATCTGCTGAAGAGACTCGCCTGACAAAGCTTTCTCACGTTCACGTCTGGCTGACTCTCTATGTCAAAGGGGACAGTAGTCCTGGGAGAGGAGGTTGGGTTGGAATGCAGGGCAAAGCTGGGGGCCCAACCCAGAATGGCTGGAGTGTCGCTGGGAGACCCTCACCATCCAGTCCTCTTGGAGTTGCACTACACACTCACTAGCTGACCATGTGCACACAAGCCATGGTTTGCTGCCTTTTTTTTTTTTTTTTTTTTTTTTTTGCTTGCTTGCAGCCAGTCTATTTGATCTCTGTGTGCCTTGGTTTCTTGTTGTTGTAAATGTCTTGCCCTGATCAAAACCTTATTATCTTGGGGTGTGATGTGGTGTCATATGTTAGAAAAGAGCAGTGGAGTATAGCAGTAGCCAGCTACAATAGGGTACTGGACAAATACCAAAGGCAGCAATAATATGGATCAAATGTGTGTGGATACCCAAAAGGCTCAATGAAAAGTCTGTGTCATTTTATTTGTAATGCATATGGACTTTTTCAACAGCTACTATCTCCTTCTGTTGCTTTATCTCTGGCACAACTGAATTTGTGCAGAAAAATATCTCTTTATAAAGCACTGATTAACATTACTGTAGAGGACTTGATTGTGTGCAGCTGCATGGTTTGTCAGTTTCTCTACTGGCTCTGATGTTGCAGTTTGTATTTATGGCTGGATACCATGTTGCTCATATTTACCCTTTTGCTTCAGAATGAGGTCATGATGTAGTGATCTTGATCTGCTACCTGATGTTTTAACGGTTTCAGTGCTTCCTCCTAGGACCACAAAAGATTGAATACCCCTTAATTGCATTGTTTCGTTGGATCCTTTTCTTTCAGCTTGTCAGTGTTTTATTTGCTTGTTTGCTTATTGTTTTTGAGCTTTGTGATTAGCTGCCTCGGGCAACCCGCTTAGCTCAGAGACCTAGGGTGGCTGAGGGGCAATATTGTTGGCATCACTGTGTGGAACTCAGCAGATGCTCTCAGCCAGCCAACCAACCATGGGTTTGTTGAGGCACTTAGCTGCCCCATTGGCCCCTGGTTGATTGGCTGAACTGGGACCAGCCCTCTTTATATATGAGAAAATGCACAAGGCCACACTATTATATCCCCCCACTTCTCATCTGGAGAAAGCTTTGTTTCTGCAGGCTGCAGCTCCTCTTCCTCATTAGCAGCTTCCCCATTAGCAGAAGTTCCCGACTACTGGCATGCCTCCTTCCAATTGGCAGCTTTCTTTAGCCCCATTGGCTGCCTTATCATCTCTTGTCCCTCCCACTCTTCTCCTCACCCACTACTCTCTCCTGTTTCAATTCCTTTCTATGGCCACCTTATCTCCCTGCCCATGCCTCTTGATCACTGTATTCCAGTTCCCCAGCTCACTTCCCTCCTACTCCAGGATGATATTTGGTCATACAAGATTCATCAGGTCAGGCCATTGCCATCTGCTGCTATTGCTTCGGCCTGAGATGGTTTTAACCACATGTCCAGCACATATACTACTATCACTACCACTGCTCTAAGTAAGGCAAATCAGGCAAAGTCTCCCTTTGCCCCAGCCCCTTGTTGCCACTCCAGCCTCATTGCCAACAGAATCTGACCAAGGCAGGGCCCAGCAACAGCCAGAAGAATTGTTACTGCAGCTGTTGGAGTGTCATTTTCTCTTTCCCTCCCACCAGTTTCCCAGCAGGCTGTTCCAATTCCTATTTATTGGAGACTCCTTTAGGAGGGCACACCAGCAAGGCCCATCCAGTAACACTATCCAGTACCCTGTTTTCCTCCAGAGGTTCATGACGACATGCAAGGCAGACTTTTGTCCAGTTTCTCCCCCTCTTCATCCAACCTGACTGAGCTCGGATGAGGATGGGTACTATTTTAATTATTTCTTTTTTTAAAGCCTGTGTGGATGTGAGTCCTTGTTAAGGACCTTTTTCTGAGATAATAGAATGTTTTAGAATTTCATTTGTCCATGGGAAAAACTGAAGGCCCTGCAGCCTTCATGACTTTTATGGGCATTGAACTGAGCAAGGTAACAGGATTACAGAAACCAGCACCCTTCCTCACAAAATGTCACAGAGTATCTGATCCCTGTGAGTAGAGCTGGGACCAGTGCCCCTGTATTAGAGCAGGTGAGCCCAATCTAGCCAATTAAAGGGGTCTGGGCTGAACCTCTGCCTATAAAGGACAGGAAATGAGAGGGGAGGAAAGAGTGATTGAGATAGGCTGTGCCTGGGGAAGGGAAACCAAAATGGAGTGGAACTAACTCTGGTGGTGGATCCCTGGTGCAAGGTGTCCAGAGAAGCAGTCCTAGGGTCTGCTGCTCCAGGAAGGAAGCAGAACTGACTAAAACTTGGAAGCTCCCAAGAGAAGGAAGGCCAGAGACTCCTGGGAGAGGTGACCCTGAAGCCTGAGACAAAGGAATGAGTTAAAAGAGCGGTTTTTTTGTTTATTTTCCTGTTTTAAGAAAATAAACCTTCTTAAAGGAACTGAGCATGGCAGTGTGTGCTTGGAAGCTGGGGTGAAGCCCTGCACTGACACATATGGTGGAGAATGTGGGCACCTCAATTTGCCCTGATATCGGGGAGGAGTGAAGAGGAAAGCTGGGCTGATCCCATCTAGCTTGGAGCTAAGGGAAAGCTGGAGGAGATAATTGGCCTGTTAGTGACTACGCAGCAGCAGCAGATGGCCATAATACAGTGACAACAAGAGCAACAACAGCAGACTTAGGCCGTGCTCATGAAGTTGATGGAGAATCATCAGAAATAATAAGAGGCCCAGTTTGCAGCACAATGGAGGTGGCAAATAGTCCACTTTCAACAGCAAGAGTGATTGCAGGAGGTAGCCCAGGATCACCACGCAACACAGTCGGTAAAGGGACCCTGTGTCAGCTGGCTCCAGACCTGGCAAAGCTTGGTCCAGATGACAACCATGAGGCCTTCCTCCAAATATTTGAGAGGGTGGTGAAGGCATCAGGCTGTGAGGAATCAACACTGGCAGCCCACATAGCACTGTTTCTGACAAATGAGGCATTGACGGCTTACAGAGTGGCAAGCAATGACCAGGCAAACATCTACCTGGTAGTGAAGGCAGCCATTTTGAACCAATGAGGGCTGACTCCTGAGTCATACAGATGCTGGTTTTGGGTTGAACCATTTCCACAAGGAGTATTCTCATAGGTAGTGGACCAGAAAGAGATAGACACAATGTGGTGGCTCGGCTCTGAGACCAGCTTGATAGAGAAGGTCATGCACCAGATTGTCTTGTAGAAGTTCCTGAAGGTTCTATCCGTGGGAGCACAGAGCTGGGTAAGCCACTTCCAGCCAACCTCAGCGGGGGAAGGTGTGGAACAAGCTGAGGTCTCCTTTAAGGCCAAAGAAGATGAGCGGCTGGAATGGCAAACTGAGAGGGGCTCAATGGGGGATGTTCCAGGGAAACTTTCAAAGGAGAGAGATCCTGAGTGGCCATGGGAGGTACTAGTTAGGTTGGGAAGAACCATCGTTAAGGGACTTGTAGACTCAGGTTGTAGGTGCACTCTTGATCAGTAAGATAAGGAAGGGGTAAATAACCTAGACCAACGTCTCCCAGTACACATCTCGTGTATCCATGGTTAGATGTATGTCTAACCCACAGCAGAGGTTGGCCTGGAAGTTCACGGTCAGAAAGCTTGACTTCATATTGGGGTGGTCAAGGGTGTGCCTTGGCTAATAGTTCTGGGGAAAAACTAGGTCATTTTTTTCAGCCCACTTAATGCGGAAAACTAGAGATTAGAACAACAGCCCAGGACCAGGGGGTTGGAGTCAATCAGAAAAGGAAATAAGAGAGCTAGGAGCCAGAGTAAAGATGCCAAAGAGAGGCTGAGAGGAAGAGCATGACCATTTCCGTGGAGTGAAGGATCAGCTTAGCAAGTGCCAACAGGGGTTGGACAATGCAAACATCTCATGAGGGAAAATTATTAACCAGCTAGTGGTGTTAAACAAGAGTTAGCCAGGGTGTGGGTGGAGGCTGAGAAAGAGAAGCAACAATGCTTGAGCCTGAAGAAATAATTAGCCCAACCCCAGACAGAAAGAAGTACCAAGGAATGGAAGCTAATGGGAACCCAAATGGAGTCTCAGACCCAGCAGGGTACTGTGGAGACCCAGGCAGGGTCCCAGGTTTGGCAGGTTACTGTAGAGACCCAAGCAGAATCCCAACAAGGTACTATGGGGACCCAGATTGGACTCCCCATTAAACAAGCTAGCATGGGGATTCAAATGGGGCCACAATAACAAATAGAAGCCCAGATAGAGGGCCAGGGATGGAAGCAAGGCTCTGGTATGAGGAAGAAGATAGCAGGTACCTGTTTTATGGTTCCTGTTCTGAGGTCTTGGACCTCCCAGAGCATCTGGAAGCAACAGAACATGAATTACAGAACCTCAAGTTTGAGAAAGAACAACTTGTGACAGATCTCTGGTTCACCAAGAAGGAAAAAGGACATTTACTCCTCATGGCTCATGACCTTGAGACTGAGGTAGAAATTCCAAGCAGAGACAGAAATACCTATGCATGCAGGGACTTTGAAGTCCAGGCAGCAAAGATAAGACTGTATATTATGTGTGGTTGGTGAGGCTGGGCTGTGACTCTGACCATGCTGTGTAAGACTTGGGGCAAATGGGACAAGGGTTTTTTTGCTGGAGGGACTGTGCTAGGGTCCCTGGGACAGGAAGAATAGTCTGTGACCTATTGTAATTTATGTGACATACTGTATGAGACTAAGGGGAATGTTTTGGTTGGTCTGGGGAAGTGTTGGGGTCCAGGAATATTATAAAGAATCTAATTGTAGAAGGAACAGAGAGAAAAAACATGTTTTTTTTCTTCCTGAAAGATTGGGAGTTGTATTACAGGGTACCTGGTCCATGTGAGTAGAGCTGGGCCTAGAGCCCCTATGTGAGAACAGGTGAGCCCAGTTACAGGGGGCCGGGCTTCACCTCAGACTATAGAAGGCAGGAAATGAGAGGTTGAGGAGACAGTGATTGAGACAGGCTGTGCCTGGGGAAGGGAAGCCACAGTGGAGTGGAGTGGAGCTAACTCTGGTGGTGGGTCCTTGGAGCAAGGGGCCAGGTGCCCAGGGAAGCAGTCCTGAGGCCTACTGCTCCAGAAAGGGGGCAGAGCTGACTAAAACTTTGGCACTCCTGCTCCTGGCAGCTTCCAAGATCCCTGAGAGAGGCGACCCTGAAGCCTGAGACTAAGGAGTGAGTTAAGATTGTGTTTTCTGCTTGTTTACTGGTATGTTTTAAGAAAATAAACCTTCTTAAAGGAACTGGGCATGGCTGTGTGTACTTCGAAGCTTGGAGACATCCTGTCCTAGACAAGGAGGCTGTTAAATTAATGCTATTAGAATTGCAGGTTAGGGACGCTTGACGGGTTGTATCTTCTGCCTTTGCTTTCGTGCTACCCTGGCAGGCATTGACTGTCTTCACCAACATACATGAATCACAGCTGGGATGAAGACCAATTTAGGAATTATGGGAGGAATTCGGAAAAACCTTTTGATAGAGTGCCTGTTTGATGACATGAATGTCAACTGTCCCTAAAATTGCAACTGCAGTTGTACACCTTGGGAGGCATCTGTTTTGGGTGTATTTATAGGGGGCTCTTGTGTGAAGTGCACAGGCCAGAGACCTAGATGGCCTGAGAGGTAATCAGTGATATCAACTTTCTTGAGTTTTCCCCCAGAATTTGGCAGTAGTCACAGTGTGGTGACAGTATCTTTCTAACAGAAAGATGTTATTTGGAGCTGACAATTTGGCCATAGTTTATATTAAGCAGCATGACTCTCAATCTGGTTGTGTGATGGAGGTGGTCTGGGAATTTGTCCTACAATACCTGCATCTGTTTCCAGTCCTGCATGTCCCAGAGATATGCATCAGCACTGCTGAATCTCCCATCTTCACACCAGAAAGTTTCAGGGGCTTGTACCTAAGGTGAATGGGAGGAGTCTATCAGGGAGCCAGAAGAACACCTATTATCTCTTGGCATTTGATAGGTTTAGGGATGGGTGAATGATCTGTGCCATCCTAATACAGTCCTTTTTTGGAAGGCAGAGTACAATAAGTGACCTTCAGGAATATGTTTGGCTTTCCTTACCATGGAAACACATAGGACACCTCATTGTAATTCTAATGAAACACGGCCTTGCCCATTCTACTATGCCTTTCCATTTGTCACTAATATCTGTCTTCTCCTAGGCAGCTGGATTCCTCAAAACTTGCAGATTATTTATTTATTTATTTTAAATGTCTGGGGGGAGATCCAGTAAGCAGAGTGGTGGTGACCAGACACCATTCAGCTCTCACGTGACTATATGGGAGTGTCACCTTTCTTGGCACTGAATCCCTCCTTTTCAGGGCAGCCATCTCATTAACCCTTCTTTCAGCTTTTAGGGCTGGAAAGATCCAACCTGGGCCCAAAGGCAGGGCCCATCCAGGACTGCTTTTATGAAGCAACATGTGTTTGGGTCCTGAGCAAATGCAATGGTATCTGTACTTTTTTCCAAGGCAAATCACAAATGGGAGGGATCATGTGCACCACCTTGTTGAAGGGCCATGTGAAGATAGCTTGCCATGGCAAGATACTGTAGGAGTATCTTCTGTGGAGAGGTCTCAGGCTGTTTATATGGTTTATATGGTGATAATACTGTATTCTGCTCATACAGACCCAGATCCTGGCTGTCCTTCAGATGAGCCCATCATTCTCAGGTTTACCTTGGCAGTGGTTTTGTATTTATTCCTTTAGGATAAGTGTAGCCACTCAATCCTTATGACTAGGTTTTGTGTTGTTAATTAAGGCAAAACTGGACTGGACTCAGCTTTAATGTCTTTTCCCCTAGACAAAGTATATATGATCTAATATGTCGTTATGCTGAATATGGAGGGGAGCCAATAGTCCTGCTGCTATTGGTCATCCTGGAAAAATGTCAGCCACAAGGTGTGTAAGTTGACCCAGAAGTATAATGGAGAGATTTCTGGCATTGAGACAAGATGAACACTCTGCTGGAGAGAAAGGGGGAAGCATTCTCCTCAGGCCCACACCCAACCTCCAGCACCCACACAACAAAACACAGTATACAGGACCCACCCTCTACAGCACTCCCCAATATCTTTCAACAATCCTGCCTAACCAGAACACTTCATCACTCCCTATACCCCTCTGAAAAACAGCTGCTTAACACTTGCAAACCCCAATACTTTCCATCTAGTAGCCAAACATGACCAGTTTCTTGCTCCAGCACCATAATCTTCATGGTTGCAGAGGATTATAGGATTTGCATGCGTCATGGCAAGAAACAAGGATATTTGCAGGTCCTGGATGGGAAAAGGCTAAGAACTACTGATTTAAACCACAGGACATTAAGAAACATATTAATAGAGACTACTAGGGATTGGCCTGGTGACAGGTCTAACTTTACATGAGTGGAGCACTTCTGACTCATGGTCTGGATCAGATGAACCAGCCTGGTAGGCCAGTGTCCAGATGGTCCTTGTACCAGGCAGGGGACCTAAGGCCACATGGTTGAAAGTTTTAGATTCCAGGATTGCCCATTTTGTGAATATAGATGGAGTGATTATAGCTTCCCTTGTGCATGAAGAATCCTTATAGCAATTATTGCTGCCTTATTAATTTATATTGTAGCGGAAACTAGATGCTCAACCAGGTTGGGGATGCCATTGTTCTAGGCACAGTACTATACAGAGATACTCTAAGAGATTGTGTTAAGTGAATATCCTCTCTTTAACTGATCTGTTTAGTAAAAGTGCTTTGTGTCAGATTTTCCTTATAATTGTGCACTGTGCACCTTTCAATGTTTTACCAGCAAAAGGTACTTATAGCATTTTGTTCATTCCTTTTGAAGTTAGGTACTTATTGTTTTTTTAACTAAAAATATACCTTTATCCCTTTTGCCCATTTATGGAACACACACTTTTGCTGATACGCTATGACTATATGCCAAAGAAAATTAGTAAAAGGAAACATAATATAAAATGGGTTTTGGGAAGCAGGATAACTGTTTGTTAAGCTTAATTTTTATTATTATTATTGTGGGAAACAGCATCCTGAGTTAACTTTTTGTATGAGAATCTTTTTAGCTGACCTTAAAATGCAGTGTAAGTGCTTTAAATGGGTCTGCTCAACATGTGGTGGCCTCTCCTGTATGAATCATCCTTCTACTGGTGGCTATTGTGAGGCAAACTGGCTGCTGTAAGCAAATGACGTGTATGGACAAATTTTAAAATTGTCCAGCAAAATACAACACAAAATCTGTCAGAACATATATACAGATAACTGTATAACTCATAACCTCTCTGAGCAGTGTACAGAGAGCCTTTTCCAGTTGACCTTTAGTGTGACAACTCTGAAACAAATTAGAGTCTATTTTCTTTATTTATTCCTAAGCTTTGCTATGGTGCTCATCACCATAACATCTGAGCACCTCACAAAAATGATCAGACATATTTTCAGAACAGCCTATAAGATAGGGAAGCATTCTCATCACTCCCAATTTATATTTAGCTAAGGCACAGATGGCATGATTCTCTACTCTGTTACATCAGTTTTACACTGGTGTAACTGCACTTAAGTCAATGGAGTTACACTGGCATACAACTGGTGCATTGGAGTAGTGAATCAGGACCAGAGAGATTAAGTGACTTGCCAAAGTTCACACAGGGAGGCTGTAGCAGGGCTGGGAACAGAATCCATATTTCCTGAAACCTATTCAAAGATTTGACCGTAGCACCATTCTTCTTCTCTAATATCCACTATTAAAGTAGGCACTATGGCCAAAACGGTAGCTTGCATTTATGTTTCAAACTCCATGATGTACAAAAGGGTAATGCAAACAATATATTGCCACTGTAGATTAACATATTCCATTGCCCTCTTATACTTTCACATACAACCTGCACAAGGATGAATCAAGCCAGCACTGTCACTCTCCATGAAATGAGCCTGGAGACAGATAGGTGGACACTTGAGTCTGATGAGAGAAGTGTCACAGCTCTCAAGGTGTCATTCTGCAAACATCTGTTTCAGACCTTGAATGAACCTTTGAAAAGCAAGTTGCAGTTTACATCATTACAGTTCATAAAAAACACACAGTGCACAACACAGTTTAAAAGCTTGAGACCAAATTGGTGTGTGACTTACTTCCCAAGTGTTCACTGATGATGTTATTCCTAACAATGGTTTGGGCATTGTGTGGCCATGCTGTTGTTTGATTTGACTGAAGAACAGTGACAATATTAAGGCTTATAAAAATCTGCCTCAATTCTAATCCTATTAAAATCACCATATTCTTGTTTTAAGAAATGCTGAGAGAAAACTTGCTCATGAAAATATTAGTAGTAATTAGACAGAATTTCCCAAAAAATCTTGAGCAAGGGAAACTACTAAGACAGATTAGTGGTACACATAAACATATTGAAGAGACACAGAAGAAAATGACAAATTTACAGGGACTATAGATCTCTGAAAGGGTTGTCTTAGATTTTGACACAGTTGTTACCTACTCACATTGAAGCCAAATAGCAAAACTTCCATTCACTACAATGGGAGCAAGATCAGAACCCCCAGAGCAGGCCACATAAGATATTAATAAATATCATCGGGACAATTACAGTCCTCACACAGAAAACACTCTTCTTGACTGGAAGAAGCCAGCCATGTTTGTGAGCTATTAGGTTTTTAGTTAATCAATAACATTGCTTCTCATTCTTGTTTTCAAGGCTCTACACAACTCCAGGCAGCCAACATCTGCAGGGGCGGCTCTACCTTTTTGGCCGCCCCAAGCAGTCATGCGCGGGAGGCGCCCCGGAGCCGCGGGAGCAGCGGACCTCCCGCGGGCATGACTGCAGAGGGTCCGCTGGTCCCGCGTGGCTCGGCTGGACCTCCCGCAGCTGCGGACGGTTCGCAGGTCCGGCGGCTACACTTGAGCTGCCGCAGTCATGCCTGCGGGAGGTCCAGTGGAGCCGCGGGACGAGCGCCCCCTCCGCAGTCATGCGGCAGGTCCGGTCCTCCCGGGGCTCCGGTGGACCTCCCGCAGGCATGACTGCGGCCGGCCCAATCTGCCGCCCCCCCCGGGAAAGGGCCGCCCCATGCGCGTGCTTGCCGCGCTGGGGTCTGGAGCCGGCCCTGAACATCTGACATTATTTTTCATTGAATCTCCCCTCTATTTTCATCACTCTTCCAGTGATGCTAATTTTCAACAACAATAATAAAATTATCACACACTATTTGTCACCCAACCTGATTTACAGCCCAATTCTATTCCCACCATATCTACAGATGTTGATGTCATTTGCCATGTGTTACATACAGATCCTAAGGAATAACATGAGACCAATGCTGTATTCCAAGCTGAAAACAAAGGGAAATATTTTTCTTGACAATTTTTGAGGGAAAAAAGTTGTCAACATTTGAACATTCTGAATTTTTGTTTTTTTCTGATAAGCTAATCAAGTAAATATGTAAATTAATTAATTGATACATTGAAGCTGAGAGCCAAAATTTTTGCAAAGGAGTGGTTGAAACAGATGAAGAAACAGAAAAGAGACATCATAGATGCTTTTGACTGGTGCCTTTTCCCCTTCCCAAATGACCAGTATTTGATGATAGCTCACAAAGGAACCCTTCCATCAGAATTTCCTTAAGGTTGTTGAGATTGGTCAGAAAAGCCTAAAAGCACTTATGCACATACTTAACCTCAAGCATGTGAGTAGTCCTGTTGAAGTCAATAGGGCTACTGCTCAAAGTTAAGCACATGTGAAAGTGTTAGCAGGACTGGGGCCTTTTATTCCATGGTTATGCATTTTATTCCATTACTGCAGAAAGAGACCCTTACCCCATGATTCTTATGACTACATATGTGGTATTATCTATTAAGACTGCTCAAATGAACTCCACGTTCTGCATATAGGTAGTAGAGGTAATGAATATAATGGATACTTTCTTCCATATGAACTCATTAAAGCACTGATACCTAGGATACTTTTTTAGTGGATGACAAACTAGCACAAGGCTCAGGGACTGTTTACCTTAGAGAGAAGGTAGAGGATGATCCTTGGTTGTGTTCAGCAGGAGTTTTCTGCTTGTAAGTCAGCATTATTATCATACTATTCCTCAGTAATAGGCGAGCAACAGGAAAGGTAGCTCCAAATTTGGTAGCAAGCAATACCATTACTTCTTACTAAGGTCCCACTCCTGCTTCCATAGAATTAAGTGGGAACAGGATGGGGCACTAACTCAGGTTGGATAAGGATGCCACTCAGGCTGCATAGTGCATAGTAGTGGTTGTGGCCATTCACTTTGTGATTTCCCCCCACCCCCCTTTTTTCTTTGAGATTTATATCAAGAAAGCAGATAATGGACAGAGGGCTAGGTGGCAGCATAATGCTAAGGTGTGCCATGGGAACAGGTCACCAGTAGCTGCAATTTAGAGACAGAAATGTCTCTCAACTACAGACCTCTAATGTAACTTCTTGGAATGAGATTTGTTGAGCTATAAAATACAGACCTGAAATGAGCTTATCTTCATAACTTGCCTTGATTTAAGGTGACTCTTAGTTCAGGCAGATAATATATTAGGTAATTATGCTTGTTGGGTCCCTAAAAACAGCCAACAAAGAAGAGAATCCCCTCCGCCAATGGAATGGACCACACTTCAAATTGAACCAAATCAACCCTTTCTTCCCTCTGAATATGTTGCTTGTGAATGTAAGATAAGCATGTGACTTTGGTCTCAGTACATTCTCAGTAACACTGTGGTGAGATAAACTCAATATCCAACATGTACAGGCAGTTCATAGTAGAAGGACTATTATGTATGGTTGTTAGCTCTCTTCTTGGTTTCGCCACTCACTGTGAAACAATGAACAGATTACTGCCCTGAGGACACTGAGATAAACTCTGCTCTCATTTTCTCCTATGTTCTTCTACTGGCATCTAATGCCAGAATTTGGCCCAGTGTTACTATTAAAATATGCTCTAATGACACTTTATATTAATGTCAGTGTGCAAAGCTGAGAAAAGCTGAGCCCACAGAAAGAGTTAACCACCACCAGCCTCATGAGATTGATTTATTCAGCTTCCTAGACAAACCTGTTATTTCTACAGGAATATTAATGAACATGATATTGGTGTTGATATGAGTGGAGGATAAAGTTGTGAGCTATTGCAACCACTGCAACAGGTTGTGAATGATGAACTAATGAAGTGAAAACTCCCTGCCCAGAGAATCCAGACAGTATTGTGCAGTCACTGCTATGCTATTTGCCACATGCTATATACAGTCACAAAATATTCCACTCAGTCAGAGACATAGCCAGAAAAAGCCCTTCAAGCCCCAAAGTCTTAGACTTATAATAACCTGTTTAGCACTCCCTCCCCCACTAAAGGAATACAGCAGAACTTCTCTTTATGCAAACAGCATGGGCTAAATGGAATTTATTCAAATAAATGGGGAATTTGGTTAAAAGATGAAAGGCCTGAATCTGATTTACCCTAAGGCCACTTTACACCAATGTGCCAAAGGAACCTGAAGATGGGAGTAAACTAAATTTCCACCTACTTTAAGGTGTCCTTACACTGCTAGAACAGTATAAAGTGGCTTTAGGGTACATGAGAATCAGGCCTGGAGTTTTTCATTAAATTGATACAAATTCTGAGGACATAACCTAAATTATTATGCTGTGTAAAACATTGTTTTCAAAATTATCTGCCCTCCCCCCCATCATCATTTATGAATTGACTCTTCATGCAAGTTGGAGATTGAGGCTTTAATATCAACTGCAGGAGCTCAGAATAAATATATAGATTTTTGCAGTCTCCTTGAATGTGTTCTGTGCTCTGGAAAATGAAGGGGGAAAATGATGTGATAATAGTCATTAATGCAAAATGCTATTTTAGCCTCCTGTTTAACCATGTCAACTACTATGCCTACAACTGACATTTTTAGTGTTGGTGTCACTTCTAGGAGAAAATAATGCCCTGAATAAATTGCTATCTAATTTGCATATTGAAAACACTCAAGAAGTCCCATTTTTCAGTGGTAGTAGTACTAGCTTTAATTAAATTATTGTTAACAGTTTATTTTTGTCTAATCAGATGTGGGCTACAGATGTAAGTAGAATGTGGTGTTGTCCAGACAGACCACTCTAACTTGTGGGACATTTCAAGAGGAGAGAGTTCTTCATATAGCTGCCACAAAGTACGATGCCATTTGTGTGTGTGTGGAGTGGGGGTTGTTTGTTTTTTGAGGAGGGGGCTGTCATTATTATAGGTTAGCACAAGATGGCTGCAGGAGCAGGGAAGTTGAGGATGAACAAGAAGTTGTATCAGAGTAGATCAGGAAGAAGGCTCCAGCTCAGATATGGCACTATCCTAGGAGGGACCAAACTAGACTCCTATTTAGATGACTATATTAGCAGGTTGACCGTGAGTGTGTTGGAAAGACAGGAGATGTTTGCTCACAGATCAAAACTTGAATAACCACAAAGCACATGACCCGGTAGTGGAGAAGGATAGAACTATCTGATTCCAAATCTTGAATCTTTGGATCCTGTTCTATTCTTGTTCTCACCCATAACAGTTGTCTGTTACCTCAGACAAGGAGTAGGAAAGTGTAGTCATAATATTTGCTCATTGTTTCTGAATTTTCTGGGTTTTTAACATAAATCAGATTCCATTTATTCCCTATTCATTAGAGGCCATTGTTCTATGGAGGGATTGATTAGGCCACCAGTGCAGAATTTCTTTTTATTAAATGATAAAATAGAGGAAAGGGGAAGAACTGTTTCATCATGCACATGTATTCAGTCCTTAAAGTTTCATATTCTGCAATCAGTGATACAAGAATACAGTTACTGTCTATTGGAAAAAGTAGAGGAAGCATCCTCAGGAGAAAGTCTGAAGGTTAAATGGCCATGGAGACTGAACTATTTTCTCTCCTTTCAAGATGAACCCTCCAGAAGGGGACTGAAAAATATCTGTGAACAGAGTTAGTTGATATTTTATGCAAATTTTTTTCATAAAAAGGCCTTTATTAAAAATGAAACTTTCCACAATAAATTGTTGATATTGAAAATTTAAATTTTTCACAATATTTGTTACCAAAACATTTACTGAAATTTTTTTTAACAAAATATTTTTCAAAATCATTGTAGAAATATTTGGTTTTCTGAAAACAATGGTTACTTGTTGAAAACTGGGTCTTAGCTAAATAAAGTAAAAAATAGATTAGAAAATTATTTTAAAAGTTTCCATAAAAAATTCAGTAAATGTTTAACTGAAAATATTATGGAAAAAATGGAAAATGGATTCATTTTGTACCCTATGAAAGGGAAACAAAGTAAAAAATTTGATTTCTGTTTCAAAATCGTTTTCTTGCTTTTCAACCAACTTTACCTGTGAAGAGTCCTGCAGACTCGGCTCCATATATTATATTGGTAGGAGTATTTTAGTAAAGCACTTCAGCCTCCAATGGTGTCAATCGAGCAAGATTTTCATGTAAAACAATATTTCTATACTCTGAGGAGATCTAGTTCTGAAAATTCTAGGTAGCTACAGGTTAGCTCAGGATCAGATTTGATATGAAAAAGTCAGGTGGAAAAAAGCAAAGGGTAAAATCACTTTTGCACCAAAATGTATGTGAATTTTTGCATAGGGAACATCAGTTTTGACTGAGTTCAGGCTGAGTTCTGAGCATGCTTCTTATGTGAAATGGAGAGAAATGCTGGGAGTTTGAAGGAATCTTGCTTTCAGTTTTGAGTCTGTCCAAATCTGAAACTCAAAGAAAATCATGAGGGGTCCAAAGCCACATGAATCAAAATAGAAACAAAGATTTGAATTTGTATTGTTCACCTTGAAAGATTTATTCAATTTTTGGAAGGAATGGGAGATACCTTGATATTTGCTGCTGCTGTTCCACCAGTCATCATTTCCCACTCTTGAGACATAGGCACATACAACTTTCAGTTAAGCATTCACAGTAGTGTGGTCCAAAAGGCATATCCTGTACTGAAAAGCACCATAATTCAAACTGCCTCTAGACATTATTCAAAACACTGTGCACATTTTACAAACTAGTGTCATGAAAATAGTATAAAATTCAAGAATTTCCACTATTTGAAAGATGGAAAAGAAAAACCAACATAGTGCCCCTCAAAATAGCATGATTTTTTAGGCCTTTTTTCTCACTATGGTTCTGACTACAGATGCTGGAACAAACCATTGGTTGGAAATCCTTGAGAGTGGAACACCTGTAAAATATATTGTGTCCACACACAATAGCCACCCCAGTTATTTTATGAACATTGGCTGTACAGATAGAATGCAACATGGGACAATATCTCTAGCTTAGGTCCAACTGAACCCATGCAATCTACAAAAATTTCACTCGAGCATGGACAAGAAGTCACAAGACAATTGCAGCTGCACAAGTCAGCAGGCTCATATAACTCCATGCCATAGTGAAGTCTAGTCTGACAAGAGGGGAGGAAAGGGTGACAATTGTACCAGGGTCTTGAGCTTACCTGTAACAGCTGTGTAGATAAAGTGAAATGAGAGGGGATGTGGCCCCAGAAAACATGATGTACTGGGTCCCCAAATTTCTCTTGACAGGCCTGAGTATACATAAGAATGGCCACACTGGGTCAGCCCTAAGGTCCATATAGCTCAGTATCAAGTCTTCTGTCAGTAGCCAATGCCAGATGCTTCAAAGGAAATGAACAAAACAGGGCAATCATCAAGTGATCAGTCTCCTGTCTTCCAGTCCCATCATCTGGCAGTCAGAGGCTTAGGGACACTCAGAGCTTGGGGTGCATCCCTGATCATCTTGGCTAATAGCCATTGATGGACCCATCTTCCATTAATGTATTTGATTCTTTTTGAACCCAGTTATAGTTTTGGTTTTCACACCATTCCCTGGCTATGAGTTCCATAAGTTGACTGTGAGTTGTGTGAAGAAGTGCTTCCTTTTGTTTGTTTTAAACCTGCTGCCTATTAATTTCATAGGGCGACCCCTGGTTCTTGTGTTATGTGAAGGGGTAAATAACACTTCCTTATTCACTTTCTCCACACCACTCATGATTGTATAGATCTCAATCATATCCCCCCTTAGTCATCTCTTTTCTAAGATGAACAGTTCCAGTCCTTTAAATCTGTCCTCATATGGAATCTGTTCCACAGCCTTAATCATTTTTGTTGCCCTTCTCTGCACCTTTTCCATTTCTAATATCTTTTCTGAGATGGGGTGACCAGAACTGCATGCACTATTCAAAGTATGGGCATACCATGGATTTAAATGGTGGCATTATGATATTTGCTCTCTTATTATCTATCCCTTTCCTAATGGTACCTAACATTCTGTTAGTTTTTTTGACTGCTGCTCCACATTGAGCAGAAGTTTTCAGAGAACTATCCACACTGACTTCAAGATCTTTCTTGAGTGGTAATAGATCATTTAGACCCTATCGTTTAGACCCCATCATATAGTTTGGAGCGTGTTTTCCAGTATGCATTACTTTGCATTAATCAACACTGAATTTCATTTGCTATTTTGTTGTCCAGTCACCTAGTTTTGTTCCCTGTGTAACTCTTCACCATCAGCTTGGACTTGAGTAATTTTGTATCATTTGCAAACTTTGCCACCTCACTGTTTACCCGCTTTTCCAGATAATTTATGAATATGTTGACCAGAACTGGTCCCAGAACAGATCCCTGAGGGACACTGCTATTTACCTCTCTCCATTCTGAAAAACATATTGTTTATTCCTATCCTTTGGTTCCTGTCTTTTAACCAGTTTCTGATCCATGAGAGGACCTTCCCTCTCATCCCATGACTCCTTACTTTGCTTAAGAGCCTCAGGTGAAGGACCTTGTCAAAGCTTTCTGAAAATCCAAGTACACTATATCCATGGGATCACCGTAGTCCTCATGTTTGTTGACCCCTCAAAGAATTCTAAGAGATTGGTTGAAACTATAGTAAAAACCAGAATGATCAGACACACAGAAGAACACGATATATTGGGGAAAAGTCAACACAGCTTTTGTAAAGGGAAATCATTCCTCTCCAATTTGCATGTTATTGAAGTTAGGCTTATCAGTCTGTAATTGCCAGGATCACCTCCGGAGCCCTGTTTAAAAATTGGCATCACATTAGCTACGCTCCAGTTATCTGGTACAGTGTCTGACTTAAGCGATGGATTACACACCACTGTTAGTAGTTCTGAAATTTCATATTTGAGTTCCTTCAGAACTCTTGAGTGAATACCATCTGGTCTTGGTGACTTACTATAGTTCAATTTATCAATTTGTTCCAAAACCTCCTTTACTGACATCTCAATCTGGGGCAGTTCCTCAGATTGAATGACTCAGGTGTGGGAATGGGAATCTCACTCACATGCTCTGTAGTGAAGACCGATGCAAAGAATGCATGTAGTTTCTTCTCAATGGCCTTATCTTCCTTGAATGCTCCTTTAGTACCTCAGCTGTCCAGTGTCCCCACTGATTGTTTGGCAGGCTTCCTGCTTCAGATGTACTTAAAAAACTTTTTGCTCTTAGTTTTTGAATCTTTTGCTAGTTGCTCTTCAAATTCTTTTTTTGGCCTGCCTAATTACACTTGACTTGTCAGAGTTTATGTTCCTTTCTATTTTCCTCACTAGGATTTCACTTCTAATTTTTGAAGGCCACCTTTTTGCCTCTAACTACCTCTTACTCTGGTTAGCCATGGTGGCATTTTTTTTTTGGTCCTCTTACTTTTTTTAAAATTTGAGTCATACAGTTAATTTGAGCTTCTATTATGATGTTTTAAAAAAGTTTTTATGCACCTTACAGACATTTCATTTTTCTGAAAGGTAGTTCCCTATTTTTAAAAATTAGCCATTCCCAGCAGCGAGGATGGGACTACTATGGGATAAGTGAATATACAGATTCAGAATGCATGGATACAATGACTGTTCTGGACCTCCTATGCATGCACACTCCAAAATTGTTTTGTCAGAAACAGAATATCTGTGTGGATGGCTTGAACTATTACAAAGAGAAATAAGAAGAGAACCACTTTATGCAACCAATGTCCCTGCAATAGTCTCCTTACTTAGGGCTTGATCAGAAGTCAATGGGAGCCTTTCCCCTGACTTCAGTGGGCTTTGAACCAGGCCCTTAATGTAGATCCACCCAATGTGTGTCCAATCACATCTCTCTTTTCCATGGAAACTAAAACTCCTTCAAGGACTTTCTGCTCTCACTTCCAGCAGTGAAAAGGAGAATTCCCAGTATAAAGTAGGTGTGAGATCAGAATCAGACTCTCAGTCTTTCTCAAGGGGAAAACCTAGTATATAATTAAGGCTTGTTAAATAATTACAATAATTAGCAATGCTTTGTATGCACTCACCATACCTGTTTCTTTTACAGAGATAAAGGTCAATTCTGCAACCCATTCACATACCAAATGGTGGTTTCTACTCAATGTGAGTAAAGGTTGCTAAATCCATCCCCCACCACCTCAGTTTCACTTCAGTTTTAATCAACCTCAACATCTATTTATTGCTTTGTATGCTAGAAAACAGCAAAACCTCTCCATTAATTGACCCTCTGGAATGATTAGGGATGGCAGCAAAACATTTTTTTATAAACTCCATCATTCAAGTGGGAACAACACAAGGTGCCATGTGAAGTAAAACTATATAGCAGGGAGACCTTGCAAAGCTGGGGTGGGGGATGTCTGAACAGCAAATTAGGTTCACAAATACAAGTCAAATGTTTCTAGGCAGTAGCAGCAGCAGCAGCAGCAGCAGCAAAAGTATTGCAGTAGCTCCTAAGAGCCCTGGTCATGGACCTTGACCCCATTGTGCTAGGCCTTGTACGAACACTCTGCATACATATAAATGACAATTTTTCTCTATTGGCCAAACTTCTGACTCTTTGTATCTTTTTTCCTTAGGGAACGATTAGTCTGATGATTAGTAGTGCTAGAAGTCACCAAGCAGTCAATTCAAAATAAATGCAGACCAATGCCCCTGCCTCCATTTAAAGCTCTGATTCTGCATCTTGTAGCACATAGGTGGACTTCATTCCCACATGACTTAGATGGGTATGTCTGCATTGCAGCTGGAAGCTTGCCTCCTGACCCAGGGAGACAGACTCATGCTAGCATGGCTCAAGTTAGCATGCTAAAAATAGTATGGACATTGTGGCATGGGTGGCTTGGACTAGCCACCCAAGTCCAGCCCTGCCCAACCCCGGGTCCAAGCTTGGGTGGCTAGCCAGTGCTGCAACATCCGCATTGCTATTTTTAGGATGCTAGCTCAAGTGGCGCTAGTGCGAGTCTGTCTATATGGGCTTGGAGGCACGCTCCCAACGGTAGTGTAGACATACCCAGTGGGTCTCTCTGTAGGCACAGCAATCTGCCTGTATGCAACAAGTTGCAGGAACCAAAGCCTAGGTCATGAAAGTTCATTACACAGAGCTATTCACATCCAAAGTATAGAGACATTGTTGGTTAGGAGGTAAATGAAGGACATAATTCTGAAATAGGAAGGTTTTTATGAAAGGAAAGGGAAGGTGCTTTGTATTTGGGGAAGTAGAAAGCTCTTCCCCTATCAAAAAAGGTGTGTTACTGAGTGGGAGGAGACAAACCTTGAAAAGTGTGAGAGCTTCCTGTGAGATACTGAGCATTCTATAACAGGTGGGGCTGCCTTTAGGTGGAGATGCAGAGCTGTTCTGCTGTAGGTCAGAGCCCAAAGGGAGCAATCAGGAGAGAGAGAGAGAGAGAGAGAGAGAGAGAGAGAGAGAGAATGTGAGGGAGTGTCTGTATTTAAAGCACTATATTCACCCTCAAACAAGAATATAAGAACAGCCATACTGGGTCAGACCAAAGGGAATGAACAGAACAGGTAATCATCAATGATCCATCCCCTGTCGCCCATCCCCAGCTTCTGGCAAACAGAGGCTAGAGGCACCATTCATGGAGGATATGTCCATCAATGGCTATTAGCCAAGATGGGCACATTCTGGCTAATAGCCATTGATGGACATATCCTCCATGAATTTATCTAGTTCTTTTTTCACCCCCATTATAATCCTGACCTTCCCAATATCCTCTGGCAAAGAATTCCACAGGTTGATTGTGCATTGTGTGAAGAAATACTTCTTTTTGTTTGTTTTAAACCTGTTGCCTATTAATTTCATTTGGTGACCCCTAGTTCTTCATAGAATCATAGACTTTAAGGTCAGAAGGGACCATTATGATCATCTAGTCTGACCTCCTGCACAACGCAGGCTACAGAATTTCACCCACCTACTCCTGTATCAAACCTGTGTCTGAGCCATTGAAGTCCTCAAATCATGGTTTAAAGACTTCAAGGTGCAGAGAATCTTCCAGCAAGTGATCCATGCCCCACACTGCAGAGGAAGGCGAAAAAACCCCAGGGCATCTGCCAATCTGTCCTGGAGGAAAATTCCTTCCTGACCCCAAATATGGTGATCAGCCAAACCCTGAGCATGTGGGCAAGACTCACCAGCCAGACACCCAAGAAAGAATTCTCTGTAGTAACTCAGATCCCACCCCATCTAACATCACATCACAAGCCATTGGGCATATTTACCGCTAATAGTCAAAGACCAATCTCATTATACCATCCCCTCCATAAGCTTATCAAGCTTAGTCTTGAAGCCAGATTTTTTTTTGCCCCCACTACTCCTTTGGAAGGCTATTCCAGAACTTTACTCCTCTAATGGTTAGAAACCTTTGTCTAATTTCAAGTCTAAACTTCCTGATGGCCAGTTTATATCCATTTGTTCTTGTGGCCACATTGGTACTGATCTTGAATAATTCCTCTCCCTCCCTGGTATTTATTCCGCTGATATATTTGTAGAGAGCAATCATATCTCCCCTCAGCCTTCTTTTGGTTAGGCTAAACAAGCCAAGCTCTTTCAGGCCTGGTCCACACTAGGACTTTAATTCGAATTTAGCAGCGTTAATTCGAATTAACCGTGCACCTGTCCACACCATGAAGCTATTTAATTCGACATAGAGGGCTCTTTAGTTTGACTTCTGTACTCCTCCCCGATGAGGGGAGTAGCGCTAAATTCGACATGGCCATGTCGAATTAGGCTAGGTGTGGACGGAAATTGACCTTAGTAGCTCTGGGAGCTATCCCACAGTGCACCACTCTGTTGACGCTCTGGACTGCAGTCTGAGCTTGGATGTTCTGACCAGCCACACAGGAAATGCCCCAGGAGGGAGAACCTCTCTCAGTACCAGCGCTCACACAGCGAACGGGAGGACAGGTGGCATCAAGAGGACCAGCAGGCGACTCAAACGCTGCTTGGACTAATGAGGGAGCAAACGGACATGCTCCGGCGCCTTGTGGATGTTCTACAGGACCGCAGGCAGGAGGACAGAGCCCCCCTTCAGTGTATCTGCAACCGCCTTCCCCCGCCACAAAGTCCCATACCCCCTCACCCAAAATAACCAGAAGGAGGGGCGCCAGGGGCCGTGAATACTGTCACTCTACCCCAGCAGAGTTCTCAAGTACCCAAAAGCTCTCATACCCTAAATTGTGAGAAGTCCTTCCCTTCCTGACTCACCCAAGCCCAAATCCCAGTTTCATCCCCTAACTGTCTAGTTAATTATTAAAAATACTTTGCTGTTAATTACTGTTTCCGTCATGTTTTTTTACAGAAGACTGTGTTTGAAGGGGTGGGGGTGGGGAAGGGGGTTGGTAGTTGCATAGGATGGTCACCTTTACCAGGGTACAGACACGGGGGCAGGATCATCAGCAGGTCACACACACAGTGCAGTCAGTAGGCACCCTGGTCAGTATGGGAGGTGGTTTCCAGGTTCTGTGTGGGTGGGGGGGACATGACTTTGTAGCGGGGGAGGGCGGTTACAGATTTTATGCAGCGGTCCTTGTCCTGGACCGCAGAGTCACGCAGCAGAGGAATCTGTATCCGTCCTCCTCCGCCACAAGGTCACATAGCCCCCACACACAGAATCCCAAAAAGGAGGGATGGCAGGCTCCGTTGAAACAACCAGTCTGGCACTGCGGACTGCTCTAGGAGCAGGAGCCTGTCATTCCTCGAGTTTAGAGGCGGTCTTTACATCACTGCACACCCTACGCAGCACAGTCTGCGTCCCAGTTTCAACCCTTTAACGCAAAGTCATTAATAAAGAAACGTTTGTTAAGTAACAATGGAACATGTATTTTATTTTTACACGTGTGTTGGAAGTGAGGGAAACGGGGTGAACGGGGTATGTAACTGCAGAGGATAGTCAACAGTAACTGGGTAAAGAAACAGGGGCAGGTTCAGCTTCTCTGTAAAGAAACTGAACAGTCACAGGTCATGCTGCTCGCTGCTCGCTGGTACTTGAAGAGTTCCTTGTCGCTGTCCAAGGCGCCTGTATAGGGCTTCATGAGCCAGGACATTAGCGGGTAGGCTGGGTCCCCGAGGATCACTATAGGCATCTGCACATCCCCAAGAGTTATTTTGTGGTCCGGGAAGAAACTACCTTCCTGCAGGTGTCTAAACAGACCACATTTCCTGAAAACACGCGCGTCATGAATCTTGCCTGGCCACCCAACGTTGATGTTGGTAAAACGTCCCCTATGGTCCACCAGTGCTTGCAGCACCATTGAAAAGTAGCCCGATTTCTCAGCAGCTGACTGTGGAAGAGGTGGACGATAAGGTGCGAGGAGGTGAAAACGGCCATAACTGCAGCGGGCTCCATGCTCGCAGTGCTGTGGTGTCCGCGCTGTCACTGAGCAGAAAAGTGCACGAACAGATTGCCCGCAGGCGCTTTCGGGGAGGGAGGGCGTGATTGACGGTTCAATGATGACAGTTACCCAAAACCACCCTCGACACATTTTTTCCCCCAGCAGGCATTGGGGGCTCTACCCAGCATTCCAATGGGCAGCGGGGACTGCGGGAACTGTGGGATAGCTTCCCACAGTGCACCGCTTCCAAAGTCGACGCTGGCCCCGTTAGTGTGGACTCACAAAGTTGAATTAGTGTCCTTAGTGTGGATACACAAATTCGACTTCGTAAGGTCGATTCCACAAATTCGAATTAAGTTGAATCGAACTACTCTTGTAGTGTAGACATACCCTCAGTCTCCTTTCATAAGACAGGTTTTCCATTCCTCGGATCATCCTAGTAGCCTTCTCTGAACCTGTTCCAGTTTGAATTCATCCTTCTTAAACATGGGAGACCAGAACTGCACACAGTATTCCAGATGAGGTCTCATCAGTGCCTTGTATATTGGTACTAACACCTCCTTATCTCTATTGGAAATACCTCGCCTGATGCATCCCAAGACCGCATTAGGTTTTTTCACAGCTATATAACATTGGCGGCTCATAGTCATCCTGTGATCAACCAATACTCCGAGGTCCTTCTCCTCCTCTGTTACTTCCAAGTGATGCGTCCCCATCCAGGGGCGGCTCTAGACATTTCGCCGCCCCAAGCAGGGTGGCATGCCGCGGGAGGCGCTCTGCTGGTCGCCGGTCCCGCAGCTCCGGTCAACCTCCCGCAGGCGTGCCTGCGGAGGGTCTGCTGGTCCCGCGGCTCCACTGAAGCCGCTCGGGACCAGTGGACCCTCCACAGGCACGCCTGCGGGAGGTCCACCAGAGCCGCCTGCCGCCCTCCCGGCGACCGGCAGAGCGCCCCCCGCGGCATGCCGCCCCAAGCATGCGCTTGGCATGCTGGGGTCTGGAGCCACCCTTGTCCCCATCTTATAAAAATAATTCTTGTTATTAATTCCTAAATGCATGACCTTGCACTTTTCACTATTAAATTTCATCCTATTACTATTACTCCAGTCTATGAGGTCATCCAGGTCTTCCTGTATGATATCCCAGTCCTTCTCTGTATTGGCAATACCTCCCAGCTTTGTGTCATCTGCAAACTTTATTAGCACATTCCCACTTTTTGTGCCAAGGTCAGTAATAAGAAGATTAAATAAGATTGGTCCCAAAACCGATCTCTGTGGAACTCCACTAGTAACCTCCCTCCAGCCTGACAGTTCACCTTTCAGTATGACTCGCTGTAGTCTCCCCTTTAACCAGTTCCTTATCCACCTTTCAATTTTCATATTGATCCCCATCTTTTCCAATTTAGCTAATAATTCCCTATGTGGAACCGCATCAAATGCCTTACTGAAATCAAGGTAAATTAGATCCACTGTGTTTCCTTTGTCTAAAAACTTGGTTACCTTCTCAAAGAAGGAGATCAGGTTGGTTTGGCATGATCTACCTTTTGTAAAACCATGTTGTAATTTGTCCCAATTACCATTGACCTCAATGTCCTTAACTACTTTCTCCTTCAAAAATTTTTCCAAAACCTTGCATACTACAGATGTCAAACTAACAGGCCTGTAGTTGCCTGGATCACCTTTTCCCCCTTTCTTAAAGATAGGAACTATGTTAGCAATTCTCCAGTCATATGGTACAACCCCTGAGTTTACAGATTCATTAAAAATAATGGGCTTGCAATTTCATGTGCCAGTTCCTTTAATATTCTTGGATGAAGATTATCTGGGCGCCCCAATTTAGTCCCATTAAACTGTTCGAGTTTGGACTCTACCTCGGATGTGGTAATATCTACTTCCATATCTTCATTCCTATTTGTCATCCTACCATTATCCCTAAGCTCCTCATTAGCCTCATTAAAGACTGAGGCAAAGTATTTGTTTAAATATTGGGCCATGCCTAGATTATCCTTAACCTCTACTCCATCCTCAATGTTTAGCAGTCCCACTTCTTCTTTCTTTGTTTTCTTCTTATTTATATGACTATAGAACCTTTTACTATTGGTTTTAATTCCCTTTGCAAGATCCAACTCTACATGGCTTTTGGCCTTTCTCACTTTATCCCTATATGTTCTGACCTTGTGTTATGAGAAGGAGTAAATAATACTTCCTTATTCACTTTCTCCATACAAGTCATAATTTTATTTACCTCTATCATATCCCCCCTTAGTCATCTCTTTTCCACACTGAAAAGTCACAGTCTTATTAATCTCTTCTCATATGGAAGCTGTTCCATACCCCTAATCATTTTTGTTGCCCTTTTCTGAACCTTTTCCAATTCCAGTATAATTTTTTTGAGATAGGGCAACCTATCTATATTGCATGTAGTATTCAAGATGTGAGCATACCATGGATTTATATAGAGGCAATATGATATTTTATACCTTATTATCTATCCTTTTCTTAATGATTCCCAACATTCTGTTAGCTTTTTTGATTGCTGCTGCACATTGAGTGGATGTTGTCAGCTATGTTTCATTTACAAAAATTAAAGGCTTGTTTCACCCACCTCAGGCTGAACTCAACATGTAAAATACATGTAATCACTCTCTGGGCTGAATATCTGTTGCCTAATTATTTGTGCATCCTGCAAACTATAGGCCCAGTCTCGTTGCTGTTGATGTGAAAGGGAGTTTTGCTATTGACTTCACTGGGAGATGGACCAGACTCTGGCAATGAAAATCTTAGAGGTTTGTCTGATTGAGGAGTTTCTGGCCACTGTTTCTGCAAGTGTACTCTTGAAGTTTCAAGGCATCATTTGCACTAAGAGCATAACTTCTACTTATGTGCTCTTTTGAGGTAAAACGAAACTGATGGGATGATCACTCACTGTTCAGACAACATGTCTACATTTAATAATAATACCTATCTCTTAGATTACTTTTACATCAGCAGATCACAAAGCACTTCACAAAGGAGGCCAGTATCGTTATCTGCATTCCACAGATGGGAAAACCAAGGGTACATCCACACTACCCGCCAGATTGGCAGGTAGAGATTGATCTATTGGGGATCCATTTATTGCGTCTCGTCTAGATGCGATAAATCAATCCCTGAACGCTCTGCCGTCGACTCCGGAACTCCACCAGGGCGAGAGGCAGAAGTGGAGTTGATGAGGGAGCCGCGGCCATCGAGCCCATGCCGTGAGGATGAGAGGTAAATTAATCTAAAATAAGCTGAAGTTGCGTATCTTAGATCGATTCCTCCACCACCCCCAGTGTAGACCAGGCCCAAGGGGCAGAGAGGTGAATTGAACTACCCAAAGTTGCCCAACAGGCCAGAGGCAAAGCTGAAAATTGAGCCTAGCTCAACTGAGTACCAGCACAGTGATCTAGCCAACAGGATCATATGCACATGGTGCTTGGCATTAAGTGCCAAATTCTGCCATGACTGGTGCAATTGCACTGATTTAATTGGAGTTGCAGACATGTAACTGAGGGAGGAAATTGGCTTTATATATAATCTCAGAATAGGGTCAAATCCTGCCTGTATACTTCATTTTAGTAACCTGCTTTGTGCAATAGTAATGGTCATCTTGAACTTTGTATTGCATGGCACTCCAAACCTCAGCAATGTGCTTGCTTACTTCTGGCATGGCTCGTTAAACAGCTCTGTCCTACTCCGCTGCTGAGATCAATCTTCATTCTCCTCATTCCTGGGAACTTTGGAGCTGGAAGTTAGAGCTAGTGAAATATCATCTCCCTGTGATCTCTTCTATCTGCTTCCATTTGCAAAAAGGGATTCTTTTTGTTCTTGTGTCCAGTGGAATCTAAAAACAAAGAAAAGCATTTCAGAAGCTGATTAACAGTGCTAAACTAAATCACTTATCAACAGTGAGAGATAAATGTTCCAGTGAAGTTAAGAGCAGAGTGGCTACCAGTGAAAACTGAATGTGCATAAGGCACTGGCCTGACAGATAACTTGATGTTGTAATGTCATCAGCAGCCTTATTCTTTGATTGTGTAGTACATGCCAGAATATAGGCAGATCCCTTGTGGTGACACAAGGCAACACATGCTGTGTTAACCTAGGAGCTAGAATGCCACAGAGACGCACAGGGCCTACGTCCAGAAGTCTTAAATAAATCTCCTTTATTTTCATTAGAATGACATCTATTCTCTGCTCAGCTGCTGGGATCTCTCTTGGCACTTAGGTACTATGGGGATGAAGGCCACATAATCTACTTGTAATGCTAGAGTTTGTTCTCTTTAGAGTAATAGACTCCACTCCAACCTATTGTTAAAGATAATCTACAGTATGAGCCCAACTGCAAAAGGCCTGCTGATTTCAGTGGAGGTAGGAACAAACCACATGAGTCACCTCTGCAGGGAAACCAAGGAATTCACAAATCTTGGACACTGACAAGGCAGACACATAATCATGTGGTGGCTACTGGATAGTCTCATGTCCAGATAGAATGCACTTAGTGTGATTCTGGATTTACTATGCATATTCTAACCTGTCACTGATGTCAGGGAATGCTAATGGCCAATGGGAGCACAGCAGATGGAGACTACCAGCAAAGGAGAGAGACCTCATAAAATATTAGTTTCCTTTTCAATGGTGTCCTCAAGCACAGTACGCTGGTAAGTGCCCAGTTTGACAGCATTTCTCTCCCACTTCTATAAAACAAGGTTTGACCCTGTTGCTTGCAGAGCAGTGCAACAGTTAATTAAATAAACAGAAACCTGAAAAGTAAGCCTAAGCCAAACATACCACTTAATAAAATGACCTGATCTTGTGCACTGAAGTGAAAGGACTTGACTGGAGCCCACAGACAAGATTAGAGTGTGGACAGGACATTTAAAAAGTGAAAAAATAAATAGCATTGTTAAAAGGGCTAGATTGATCTGATCCAAGATGTTTGACAGGTTTAGATGCTTTTTACACTCCTATAATTCAAATATGGCTGTTGATTTCTGAACAGGTGGAACATTAATGGGAAACATTGTTAATCCTTTGGGGGGGCTCTGTTCATTTGATTTGTTTTCATTCTACATTGTTGCAATGTATGAAAACTAGCTACTGTGCATAAGGAATAAAATTCTCTCCAGGGTCCCATGCACAATTTACGTCACACTAAAGCTTTATTTTCAGGACTTTCTACTGGCTGTCCTTACAGGGGTGAATGCACCCAATAAGCACTAAATGGTGGATCTAGATATCTCATGGAAATTTTAAAATGGTACAGAGACCCCAAAGAAGACAGTCATCTCAAGATATCACTAGTGACTAAAAGTCATTGCCATCTGATGGCTGTTTGGTGACTCATGATATGTGAGCTAATGATCCCAAACTATTGCTTGTGAGTTGAGATCCTTATCACAAAATCACAATGGTCACAATTGGCATCTCTCCAGCATGTGGGTTCAGGAACTTGTTTATTAGTCATTACCTGTATCAGTTTAGTAATCTTTCTAGTATCTCCATGACACTTTTCCCCCCACAATAGGTGATATATTTGCTAAAAGTCCACTTAACACATCCAGATCTCTTCCATGATCACAATACTGTTTGATCATGTCTTTTAGGGTTCAGATATGATCAGTGCATCCAAACCCTTTTCTGAATCTACACTGACTTTCCTTAAGCCTACCATTCAGCTGTACCACTTCCTTGTTCAGAAGCACTCAAGCAAACATTTTTGCAAACACTGTGAGCAAGATAATGCCTCTTGAGTTTTACACTCCTTCCTGCCACCTCCCCTTTTTCTACAGCGGAAATATAATCAGTCCCATTCTGTATAACTGCATTTGAATAACACAGACAGGTCCTTCCGCAGTCTTGTGAAATTCTTATTCCTGCAGCTATCACGTTAACACCTTTGTCACCAATATAACAAGGAGAGGATGTGATTCTTTTGGAATCTCCTTTAACATGCCTTATTTAGGGCTTGATCCAAAGGTCACTGAAATCAGTGGGAATCTTTTATTTACTGTAATAGCCTTGGATGAAGCCCTTATCATCTCATATTCTATTGTACACAGATATCCTGTTTTCTAGTTTGATTTCTACTATTTATATTTCCCAAGATGCACTGCCATCGTTCTTTCATCTCACTTTTTTTCCTAATCTACATTCTTAGTCAATTTCATGACTTTCCTCAGTGGCATTTTATGTAAGGAAATTTCTCCTACAGATACCATACCATTCCATACCGAAACATTCCATACCAAAACAGTTCTAGTTATCCACGCACATGGAGGTACCTGAAAGCCTGGATGCATTTTGATCTACTGCTTCTGTCACTTATCTTTCAAAATGTAAAATTTTAGTAGAGGTTTGAATTTGTGAGAATCTATTTAGAAACTCATTGGGATACATTGACTCAAAGGTGGATTCATGCATCTGGAACCCAAATTGAGGTCTTAATTCAGTATGTACTCAAGCAAATCTCAAAACGGGCCAGATCCTCACCCAAAGTTTACTCAGTCATCACTTAGGCATTGACTTAACTAGGAGTTTGCCTTAATAAATAGTGAATAAAAACATTGAGTAAGGATCTGGCCAGTGTGTAGGTATGTATGTTAAAATTAGAAGCAGGTAGTATCAGCATCAAAAAGCCAAATGTTAAAGGAATGATCTGACCAATCAACAATAGTGAGGTATAATCACAGCAAGTAACACCAGTGACCAAATTAAGAGACACAGAAAAAGAACTGGGAACCCCTTTTTATTTTTTTGTCCTGAGTACTAGATTTTCCCAGAACTGTATCCACCGCTGGTAAAGGACACATCAAATTAAAGATGAAGTGACCCACCTCCAGGCCCAGGTTGAAATGAATGCAGGTCACATTTGTTTCAATGGGAATTAGGAATTCAGCTGAAACTTTGTGATTATGGTATGTCGGGGATGGGTATTCACAAATATTGGGAAGATTCTACACATTTAAGAATCTTCTTAGCAGTCCCTTCTAGAAAGTCTAGATTCTAGGGAGACAAACTTCTCTAGAGTTTTCTTGACAGTCATATCTAAAGTGTAACCATTTTCTGTTTGCTTCTTGTTGCTAATTTTAATGTTATTGCTGCCACAATAAGATGATGTTGAGATAAAGTATTTTCAGTATTGCTAACTATTGTTTATCTTCAGCACCTACTTACCCTAAATAAAGCCCCATAATGCTAAGCATTGTACAAATAGGTAGTAAAAAGACACCCTGTTCCCCAAACAGCTTATAATCTTGGGTAATGTTGATTTATAATAAATATATTTAAAATCTTATCTTACCCTAAGGTTTTGGTACTTTTGCCAAAAATTGAAAACACTATAAATCAAAAATAACGCCAACAGCTGCTTACCACCCCTAATCAAAAAATGATCACAATAAAATCAGGCCTAACAATACATGATATTCTCTCTCTGCGTGTAAGTAAGTGTGTAAAATATGAACACAAACTAATCCTCTCTCACCTCAAAGTATCTGAAACTTTTAGTTACAATTCCAGGGGAATCTTCAGGAAAATGTGTGACATTTTATTTCTGCTAGGAATAGAGATAAACAATTGGAACTTGTTCCAACTTCAGGATTCAAGAAACATTTTCCTTCCATTGCCTTTTTACTCTATTCATTCTGTGCCAACTCTTATAAAATAAGATACCACAGGATTTCATTCTAAAAATCTAATATTACCGCCTTGTGGTAAACTGAATACTACAGATTCCTGCTTGATAATACTGTCTCATAGGATTCCTGCATGGTAATTGAATCCCCTAGGATTCCTGCCTGGTAACCATATCTCATATCTCATTGGCCTTTGGTAGTATTTCTTCCCATTGGATAACTCCAGCCCCACCGGATAAGTGATAATGAAGCCTACACGCTCATTATTTCACATGACATTATTTTACGAGAGTCTGATCCTGCATGATTGAAGTCAATGGGGGTTTTGCCACTGATTTCCACTGCAGCAGGATTAGGCCTCTATTTAATACAAAAACAGAAATTCAAGAGAAAATAATTTGTTGGAATATTTAACTTGCTTGATGATGATAACATAAGAAAATATTGTTTTAAAATGACAAGAATATACAAAGACACTGCTTCATGGCTACGCTATCGCCTCATTATTCTTTAATTTCTGGAGGGCTGTGCTTTCATCCTTAACAACACATGGGCTAGAAAGTCTCATTGCTTATTCTGAATGAGAGAGACTGTAATAACCGCTCTCTTTCTTGCCAATAAAGGCATGCACTAGTGAATGTTTTGTATAGATTACACAGATAACTCTTGGGAAATGTTTTCCATATAAAATTCTCAAAAGAAGAAATAAGATGTAAAGGCCCCGGCACCAACTATTTATTCATCATTATTATTCCATCTAAGAGCCCCAGTCAAGGATATCAAGGCCCCATTGAGCTAGGCACTGTACTGATAAGTAACATAGGTCATCATTATCATGATCCCCATGTTATAGATGGGGAAACTGAGGCACAGAGCAGCAACATAACTTTCCCAAAGCCACCCAGCAAGCCAAGGAGAAAGCAGAGAATAGAACTCAGATTGCCTGAGTCCTAGGCTAGTGCTCTATCTACTAGGCAATACTTCCTCTCTGTGCAAGCCTGGGCAAGATGTATAGCCAAATAGGGTTCTGTCTCATAAACAAATTGCTCAGTCGCAGGATTGCTGACTAACTGGGGCTTTCCTGCTAGGTGATTTCTAATCCTTGAAAAGTTGAAAGACTGACTCTGTAGATTACCATGCACAGTGTTAAAAATGAAATTTAGTGTGGACATAGACTTGTTTGAATAATCTGTCCCACATTAGACATTCCGGTGAGGTTCCATCTAGGTGAAGAAAGGTTTGCTGCCTTCTTTGCTCATTTACACCTGCGGAGGATTTGGCCCATTTCCCTCCTGGCACAAAATTGACTTCAGTGGAGCTGTCCATTTACATCAGCTGAGGATCTTGGCCAGATATGAGACGTCCGTTCATCTGGGAAACTAGAGACTATTAGGATTAGAATGCAGGGACAGCAGCTCTACCTGGGACATTTGAAGAAAATAAGTTAGAGATTTAAAAAGACCTAGGTCACATCTCCCTGATAGTGTAAATTATCCCCTACAGAATATTTTCCAATGCTTTATCCAAATTAGTTTTAACTGTCTCAAATGATGGGGCTTCTACCTTTCCCCTGGGAGACTATTTCAGTCTAAAATATCTCCCCATTTGTTAGTTTTCTCTGATGCTTTCCCCACATTTTATTTTCTTCATCCCTTTACTTCTAATTTTGCCCCCTTGTGCAATTCTGTCCCACCCCTGGGGTTTGTGCTAATCAGATATGTGGACAGTTACCATATTTCCTGTCAGTTGTTTTTAATTTAAGCTAAACATAATATTAACAGCTCCAGCACACCACTAGATACCGCCTTTATTCTTCACTCAGGATTTGGAGACAAAAACTCTTGAGTGCTAATCCTGGTTCTGACACTGAATCCTTCTGTGGTCTTGGGCGAATACCTTAACCTCTCAGCTTCAGGTTCCATGCTACAAAGGAAATAATAACAATCCTTGCCTATGTCACATGGGTTTTGTAAGGGATAATTAATGTTTGGGTAGTACTATTAGTGGGTGTGATAGATGAACCTGTGTAGAGCAGAAGAGTTCAGTATTATTACTAGTACTGGTGGAGAGTGATAAAGGGAGTCAAATTCTAAACTCACTGGTTTTGTGTCTTGTAGTTGCTGCCTCAGAGGGTGCATCCTGCCTTATGGCTGCTACATTGACAATGGATTGACTGAGTGACAAAAATGTATGTGAGTGTTATGGCTACAGCTGCAGTCAGCCTATGTAATAAACAAACAAAACAAAACACTTCTTCAAAAAGGAGCTTTGGACAGCCCCTTAACAGGCCCTCATGACTTTCTTGTGAGTCACCACCCAAAATACTGTAAATACTATTGGCTCCGTGGGGTTAGCAATGCAGGGTTGGAGCCAATCTAGGGAACTCTTGTCTTCAGGTCAGTGGGGGTTGGCAACATGCTTCCAGTCTTTGGGGATGAGGGGTGAGAGAAGGAAGGTGCAGTATGTATCTTGCTGTTAGGCAGTCTGGCTGTAGAATGCTGTTGCAGTACTGAAAGCGGTTACTTGCCTTCCAAAAAACAAGCCCAGAGCCACATTGTCGATAGGAGTTTTATGTAGCTGAGGGTAGAATGTGTCCCTCCCTCCCCCCCACGGTGAGTACAGCGTTCATACAAACTGGGAGCAACTACTGGGACACAGGGAGAGAGAGATGCTCCATTAGGAAGGGGAACATACTATTACTATAATCCCACCACCTCCTAATCTTAGTTTCTGCCTCATGCAAGTGACAGTCTCCTTGGTGTACATGTCATTTAAAGTCTGGAGGACCCTCTTACATGCCTGGAGCCCTTCCACTACAAAAATAGGGGAGAATTCTTAAAAGCTGCCTCATATCACATATATGACAAATCTCTTCTTACAAGACAGGCAACAAGTTAAATTCCTCAATTAGAAGTCAGGGTGTGTTTTTGTTTTTTGGTATGTTACAGCTAACAACGCAGCTCTTGATTGAATACCAAGGCAGTAAATCAATGGAGGATCTCTGCTACTGTTCATGAAATGCTCCAGTTGTGCTCCTAAGGATTATAGTGTCAACAGAAGTCTTGATTTGAATTACACCCTTGCCTTCACTCAGGGGCTGTATATTAGTCTTGAAGAGCAGACAGTGTTTTATTACTCAAAGCAAAGAAAACCACTGAGCTGAAAATACAGTGGTGATGTAGGGGAGTAATACTGCAGAACAACAAACTCATTGTTGCTTTATAGTGCTCATAGAGATTGTTTTCATGCAAAGTAGACTCTTGGTTAGATCTGAGCTAATGTCACTTACCATAGTTCCAATGAAGTTAATGCACCAATGCCAATTTATACCAGCTGAGGATCTGGCCCTTTATGATGAGTATTTATAAGACAGCAGTACCATTTAACCGGAGTCGCATCTTTTTGGAAACGCATAAATAGATTGGTAAGAGAAGAGCTTTGGAGAATCTTCTTCTGAATATTTTTGACATGTATACTTCTGCTTTAAAGTTTTGTACTGTTGATGGGGAAAAGGCTGCAGTAGCTTGACAAGCATTTCTGGAAATTGTGTAAAACCTGTAGTTGTAGCTTAGGCAAACACACAAAGTGGCTGCAGAATCTTCTGCCAATTAGCAGGTGTCCCCTTGCAAACATTGTAATAAATGTCAACAACCCATGCGCAATTCCACCCCCAGTCACAAAGCTGAACTCTCCTAATGTTGACCTTGAAGTTATTGACTAGGTCACAGCAATGCCGTAATGCAGCACTTTGTGTATGTTCTTTACTCCTTCAGACCTGTAGGGGTTGGTTGCCCCAAATGTACACATTAAACTAAGTAAAATCTTGATTATGCAAACCTCAAGCATCTTCCCTGTATTGCCTGACATATATTACTTATATTGAAAAGTCTCGCAGTTATTCAAAACCTTAATTATCCAGACTTAATCAATTTCCCTGTAACATCTGGATGATTGAGTTTGCCCTTCATATGCATTTCCAAAATTAAAACAGCAACAACAATGAAATGATCACGATAGGTCTATAATAAATGGGAAACAGTCATTACTTAATACTTAAAATATTTTCTACTAAAATAGCAGGGTTAATTGGATACCACATCTCACACAAATTCCAGGAATTTGATATGAGTTAGTACATTTCAGCTGGGATTTTCAAAGAAGACTAAGGGAGTTAGGTGCCTAAATCCCAATGAAAGTCGGTTCCTTTGAAAATTCCACCCTTCACCATTATAGTATTGTATCCAGTTCAGGAGTGGCCACAGCCAGATGAACTGCTTTACAGGCATTGGAAGAGACCATTCTGAAATCCAGTGGGATTAGAAATCTGAACCTGTGTTCTCATGATTAGATAATTTATACAGTTCTTAGCTTTGCTGGATTGGGAAACTATCATTTCCATCCTAGGTTTTCAATGAAGATAACAATAAAATGGCTCTCTTTGGTTTATGCTTTGTTTACTTCCTTGTTTGTGCATTGGCATAATTCATGAGATCATCAGAGTCCTGGAAAAAGGGTTTATTAGTCAATTAGTTCTCCTTATGCTGTCTGAGTATATTATAGGTCACCCACAAAAAGTGATTACTTAGTGGTGGATGTTAAACATGCATATACCCTTAGATGTACAATTCACATTTCAGCGGGTTTTTTTGTTTGTTTGTTTTTCTTCCCCAGCATCAGCTTTCCTTTTGGCAGTGTCTGTGTATCTTTGTGTAAATTTGATTTTCAGGAGTGTAGTTTTATCACCAAATATTTGAGGTTTTAAGTGTCTCAGTAGTAACTGAGTAATCCTAATTTTAGTTTAAATTACAGAAATCACACTACCTGCATCTCTCACAGTAGCTGATGAATGAAATGAGCTTTTCCTTGGCAAATAAACTTGTGATATCCCATGTCTGGGGCATCCCTCTTTAAGTAAATTGATTTATGTATTTCGTCTTCCTCCTTCTTCATTATAAGTATTTGTTTCTGGTGGCCCACTTTGTGCTAGGCATTATATGGACACATATGGCTAGAGTGGTAGCTTGCTATCCTTGGCTGTGCTTGCTTCCCTTCCTGCCCCTACGACCCACTCATTAGCAGCTGCCTCCCATAATAGCAGTCCATGTGCTCTGGACAGTGCAGCAATTGTTCACTCCTGCTCCACTTGGAGAGCAAGACAATAAAAAAGGGGTGGGGTAGGGCCTTTGCCACAGGCTCCCCTGTACCCCACACACTGGGTGAAAGAATGGGAGCAGCACAATGTCAGGAGTGCAATGCAGTCCATGCTAATGGATGGCACAGGATGCATTTTTCATGGAAAGCAAGGAGCAACCAGATAGTGATTTTGCATGCCTGAGCCCTATACCACCTCCTACTTAGGTAGGCCTAGATCAGGGGTCGGCAACCTCTGGCACGCGGCTCGCCAGGATAAACACCCTGGCAGGCCGGGCCAGTTTGTTTACCTGCCGTGTCGGCAGGTTCAGTGGACCGCAGCTCCCACTGGCCGTGGTTCGCCATCCTAGGCCAATGCGGGAGTCGGGATCCCGCGGCCAGTACATCCCTCAGCCCGCGGTGCTTCCCGCTGCCCCCATTGGCCTGGGACGGCGAACCACGGCCAGTGGGAGCTGTGATCTGCCATACCTGCCGATGCGGCAGGTAAACAAACTGGTGAGCCGCATGCCAGAGGTTGCCGACCCCTGCCCTAGATTAAAGAATTTTGGGGGCTTATGCACAATGGAAATTGCCCCTTTCCTTAAAGCACCTCCATCCTATACATACCCCACCCGACACACAGCCCCAAGTACCCTGCTGTCCACCACACCACACAGAGCCCCCAATGCTCACATAGACCCCCAAATCCCTTTACCAAACCCCATTTATTCTCACAGCCCCCACCACACATCCCACAGCACCTCAGTCTCATTGGCCACAACCCCCAATCCCACCACACCACCCCCATCCTCTCTACACCCCCAATATTCCCCACTCACCCCTATCAACCATCAACAATTCCCCCACCAGTGCTTCCATTGTCCACTCCACTCTGACATGGCTCCTCATTGCTCAGATTTTGCCCAACCACTGGCCCCTGATGGAGGACCAGCTGGTCCATATTTGAGTGATTGTTCATGTGACCTCATGCATGAGGGTTTCAGAGCCGCTCAGGATTTTTTCTTTTCTGGTGGTCAGGGGCTGCTTTGAGATGTAGGGCCTGTACAAGTGCACCGAGTGCATTGGTTAATCTTGGCATGGAAGTGCTATAAATGCCACATTCCTGTCCAAAAGAAGACATAATCTGTGCCCTGACAGGCTAACAATAATACTAAAAATTATGTAGAAAAAGTTGTGGGTTTTTTTGGTGTGGTGTTTTTTTGTTTGTTTTTTTTTTACCAAATGCCATCTTTAAAGTGACTTTTAAACCATCAGGCTTCTGTTTGAACTGCATCCATGATAACTTCAGCATCAGGCATGATTTGGAGATAATGAATTAATTCCTGCCATGATTCAGGTGGTTAGATGAGATGGCCCAGTAGAGGTCCAGCTCTGTGTGTTTAGGGGGGTGAGGGTGGGGAAGTACAATGCAATACATATTGAACAACCCTAGAAGGAACTTGGTAATCAAGGGGAGAAGAGAGGAGAATATCAAGATAGTGAAAGAGCTCTTACATTTTTTGTGTTATTTTAAATAAAGAATTCATTGGAATTATGCTGACTGCTTCCTTACTTCAGTGAAAATACAACAGGTCCCTTACAGCTCACAGAGCAAAGGAGAATGTGGGCTCATCAGTTCCTTCACCCTGGATTATATCTCAGCTGAAGGGAGGACAGAACCCAAGAAAATGCTCTCCATTGCAAACCACATAGCGCTGCAGCTTCTATTTGCTCCAGGACAGCTATGAGAGGCCCAGACCCCAGGCAGGAAGGGGAAGGGGAAGTGCAGCTGACATAGACTGCAGACGCTAACAGAATTGTCCAGGCAGTGGAAAGAATTTTACAGACAAATCAGATCTAGTGAAGTATTAACATGTTTGTAATTGACACTATCACCTTGACTGGGGTTGGGAGAGACTCTAATGAGTGAAGGGTGTTCATGAAGCTATTTTGATTTTCCACGCTTAGTCATTCAAGGGAGCTGTTGTGGCAGAAAGAAAGTGGAGAGGGAGGGAGATTTTTGGGGGGGTATGTAGCATAAGATCACATGGGTTTGGAGTAAAAAACAAAAAAATAGAACCAATTTAGATCTCATCAGAAAATAATGTATGGGGACTGGGGAGAGGGGAGTATGGAAATTTGCAAAACTTACTTCTGTTTTTCATTGAAAATGTTTCCACGGACATTTTGTAATCAGCTTCAGAATTATTGATGGCTAATGGAGCGGTAGGGGCTTGTTTATTTGCCTATCTAGAACTAACAAGATTGGTGCCAGCCATCACCTTGATCACTGGCTTGTATGTTACATCTCTTTCCCCTAAACTCTGTTTTTCTTTGTGGATTTTAAGTGAGGGGCCAGTGCCATACCAAAAACCCAAATAATTCTGTGCTGTATAAAATGTTGAAATTCATGTCAAATTTCCAACTCACACATTTTTCTTATGTTTTATCCTGCAAAGTTTTTTACACTTTTTTCCATATTTACCTTCTATTATGTGTTTTAGTCTGCTTTATTATCAGTGCTGTTTAGAAAAGAAGCACAAGGTTTCACTGTTATCCTGCAACCCTTTCCACAATTCATTTGTTAATTGTTTCAATGCTTCATCACTTTGTCCAAAAAGATTTTTTCTTTTGCCCTGCTACCTCTTTCCTTCACAAAAAACAGATTTGCTCCAAAATTCACTTTGAAATGAAGATCATTCCGTCTTTCCAATTTCTCTTTAAAGCTGGAACCTCACGTTTATATAATAATGCTGCAGAGCTTCTTTTACTTCTTATGTTTGGGCCAGTGGCACACAGATTTTTGCTTCCTCCAGAGCAATAATGGTGAAATTGGTGTGTAAATGGTGCAGTTCCGACAAGATTTTTCTCACATCTCATTTTTGCTGGGTGAGACTAAAGTTACATTCAATGTTTAATTGTAACTATTCCAGGCAAAACAATGACACTGCAAATTTAACAAGCATCCTGGCATGTATTTCTTATTGAGGATGCTCTATTATCCTTAATAATTTGTATGGTATCAACAATGTGTTAGTGTTTAAAATAAGTATAATTGGTCAGTCTATATTAACAGATTTTTGGATTGTACCTCAGTGGGTAGGAGTGGACTCAAAGAATAATCTGAATTGTATTAGCCTCCATGCTAAACTGTTTCTCTGTGAGCTCCTGTCTCTTTCCAAAGAACACTTAGTTTGAATGAAATGTGAAACCATGGTCCTGACTACTTGGAATAATTAAACCTGGTATTCTGACTAAATTCCTGCTCAGGTAATTTAATTGTTGCAGCACGTTCACATTGACAAACAGAGATGGCTCTAAACCAAAACCTCAGATCTAAATTCAGATCCAATTTCCTAGCTTGCATCTAGAATGTATCTCTAATGGACCGAAACTGAGTATCCTGAAATTTGGAAAAATTCAGATTTGATTTCAAACCTCCACGTTCAGAAATGTTTGCATCTTGGGTTTTGTTTGACCCATTACAGAGAGATGAAGTTCAGATCCAAATTTGATTGGACCCTATTCAGAAATTAGCAAGAAAGGAAGAGGTTAATTTGTGGCTAGAGGAAAGATCACAGCTGCTTTTCTTGAGTGCAGGGATTTGCAGAGTAGCATGGCTGGGACAGCTGTGGGGAATTAATTAACCTCCTCCCCACCCCACTCCCTACACTATAAGAGAAATGTGCTGAAGGGACCTGGGGGATTGAGTCACAGAATAAGGTGGGAGGAGGATCAAAAAATGTGGTTGTAGCATGTGACATTTCAGACCTTTGCTTTGGATTTGGCTGAAGCAAGCTCTACCTTATACTATTACTTTAGCTGAGGGAAGCCCTGTTGTGTTTGTGTTTGGCTCTTAAACCAGCAGGTGTGGGATAGTCCTTATATTTACTTTTCGGTAAATAGAATGCCCACCACATAGGAGTTTCAATTTCATCTACAGAAGCAGGTTCCTTTCTTGGCCAGCTAACTGCAAATATCTGAGAAGTACGGGTCCAAATTCTGCAGCCTTTTTAGCATGTCTTAGATCTTCCAAAAACTTTCTCCGAAGCAATACCTTTGGAGAGGCAGATTTATATGTAAATATAGGGGATAGTGCATTGGGTACCAGAGAGAGTTAGAAAGTAAATTAATTGTAATTTTGCCATAGAAATGTATTCCTAACATTTTTAATGGCTAACAGATTGCAGTTTCTAGCAGCAAATCTACAGATATGGTCTGTCACTTCCAAAAGAGTCAATGAATTACTTTTTAATTCATATATGTTAGACATTCTCTATAGGATTCAGTAACACAATTAAAAAGATCAATGCAAAATAAGGGCTGAGGGAGAGAAATAAGAGACAAAGGTGAAGGAGAAAAGATCGGTTTTTAGGGGTGTTCTAAAAACGTATGAAGAGGTAATGTGGCAGCTAAAGGGAGAAAGCTTCTGTCATCTTGAACAGACTATAAGGGAGAAGGCTCTTGCACCAACACCGATGAGGGGCAGGGAAGATTGTAAATAAGCAGAGGGAGTAGGAAAGGGAAGTAGAAAGAGATCAGGCCTATAAGTAGTAATCACTGAAGGACTTCCATGTGACGCTTCTTTGTGGTGCATGTTTATTTGAATGTGCACTATATTCTCAGACACCTAATTTGCACCCCTAACTGATTTAAATAATAAGCCAAAAATAATATCTGACACTTGGCCCAATCCCTTCCCATTTATGTCAATGGAGAAAACTTCCTGTGACCACTAGAGGAGCAGGATCTGGCCCCAAAGGCACTGTTTAGAACAACTGGACTTAACACTGGAAATTATCTTTGTTTAAGGACTCATTGGGGCATAAAGAAATTAATCAATTCCTGGGAACCCTGTTTTGCCTTGCTGGTCCTTCCCTGTAAGATCTTAGTACCACTATATTCCCCTAATAATTATTTTGAAGCCATTCACTGTACAGCTATGGAAACACAACATGCTTTTCATTCAGCTCGTTAGAGTGGGAAGGAATTGGTTAATTTGATCCAGAGGCTTTCCTTTGCTGCCTACATGTGTACTACTGAATATGGCTATCAGACTCTCCAAGCAGACAGACTGCAGGACACAAATAAACTCAGTTTCTGCTGCTGTAGTTTTAGGACTGCGTTACCATTAAGAAATGTCTAAGAATTCAAGAATAATTTTCAGCTTGCTTCCATTGTCTGAGTAACACATGCTTGCTATATGCCATGGTCTGAGTAATGTAAACCATGTATACATCACACTATCACTGTGCTGCACTGTCTGAGTAATATACACCACCTATATTCTAGCATAACCATCTCAGAGGACCCTAGTAGAATTCTTTCCTTCTAGCTCATATCTGACTTCAGAAAGTAATATTTGGTTGCCATTTTCCAGCAGGAACTCTAAGGGAAAGTGGAGCTTTGACCTGTTACTAATATTTTTCCAGTAGAGTTTTGAGGTGCTTTTGTGAAGAATTTCAAGATTTTGAATGGTAATAAAAACTGAAAAAATTGAAATGCTTCATCAAGAGACATTCCAATTTTTGTTTGTTGTGGGTTGATTTTTGATCAATTTCATTTCAAGAAATCGTTTCAATTCTGACTTTTAAAAATGTATATTGAATTATAATATAATGCAAAATGAAAGCAATTCTCAACAAAAAAAAGTCATTTCAAAACAAAAAATTGAAACATTTTATTCAAAATCAAAACAGGACTTTTTGACATTGCCAGAACTTCCCCCTAGCTTTCTTCATAAATGAAATTCTGGCAAAATCAGCCTGATTTTGAGGAAGAATTTCAATTTTATTGGCACTGCATAGTCCAACAATATATGGACTTGTCAAAATTTCTCTGACTAGCTATGTTTTTCAGGCCTTTGGCATGCTATTGCCAGCATCCGTCTCTGGCAGGGAAGAGAATAGATGCAGTGGGGATATCATTTACTGCATGATACTGACATTTTTGTAATATCGATTTTTAACCTGGGGACTAATGGCAGTAAAATGCAGGACAATAGTTCAGGGCCTTGGCCTGGCATCTGGCTGGTCATGGCTTTTTTAAAGAAAGAGTTACCACGTGAGCACCTTTACAATCTGATTTTCTGAGGGGAATACAATCCCAGTGCCACCAGGCTTTGAGGGGGTCTGTTCCAGTTTGTATGCACTATAGATGCAGCTCTCCGGAGTCCTCTATTGAAAGGCAGGGCGACTCATTCATCTCTCTGGTGACTGCTTCTTTTAAAACAGTCTATCTCAAAGTTTCTTTGAATTCATCTAGCACCACATAATTACACTCTCCTCATTTCAGATTAAGAGATTTAGCTGGGTTGCTGGCCTGAGTGTTCTGCACTTACAATTGCATTAAATAATTGAGCATTAAAACATAGATTTAGAGAAGCTATTCCCTGTATTCATGTTTATTCCCCTTTGAAATATTAGGCACTCCTCTAATTTGCCTTTTCCTGACCAGTGACTGATCTGTAGGGGGTAAACTAGGGAAATTAATTCATTCACAGACACAGGATCTTTTCCCTTGCTCTAAATGATCAATAACTTCCTCTCCAGGACATTTATTTTTTCCATCCAATTATATATGTTTTATATGATTTGAAAAGTATATTAGAGCTCACTATTTACCTCTACATGCAGCATCGAGATTTATTCGTAATTCCTCCCCCCCACCACCCCACTTGTAGGAATTTCACAAATAAACCTCTGTCCCTTGGTCCAAAAGAGTACAGATTACAACAGTAATAGTGCTGTGTTTAGGATTAGTAGTGCAGTATTTTTATAAAGGGAAGATTATGAATATCATTGCATTTCTTTTTGTGGGCTGCATCCAGAAAGGGGATATTCTTTGGGTTTCAGAAAGGCTCCTCTTCTGCTATGCAACAGTGGCATCTAAACTATTGCAAAACTAAAATGGGACAGAGTTTTCTTTAACTGTCTAAATTTGGAGGTGGCCTGAGAATGCTAACAAAGAGGGACGGTTACCATCAACTGTTCTTTAATTATAGATCTGCTTGTTCACCTTCCCAAATCCTTCAAACCTTCCGAAAGGAAACAGGAGACATCTGAACTTGAGCTCTGCTGAAAGCTTCAAAGGCCTATTTAAAATAGCTTTAAAAAAAAAGCCTCAGTTCAATACTTTTTTTCTATATGGAAAGCATTTTACCAGTGAAAATACAGACAACTTCCATAATAGAAAAGGAAGTAGATACGTGGCATTAAAGAAGAAATTGCACCCTTACTGAAGCTATTCAGTTTTGTTATGCTCACATTCTTTTGGCACAACAAAATTTCATGAGTACCTGTTTCTCTAGGGAGTTAGTAGGTCTGTTGTCTCATTCTCTCTGCTTGTCTTTCTGCTTTGCCCCACTGAAATGAATGGTCTTGTATAGAATGTCCTCAAAGTGATAGGCAAGGTTCTTATCTCAGTGACACATGGAAATTGGTAGCAATTCCACTGGCCCAATATCCAGAAGCCAAGGGGCTTTGTTATTGTAAGCAAATTAACAATTTTACTCTGATATCCTCCTTTACTTCCTATTACATCCGCTTATGAAAACCCTGTTGTCCCCTGAATGCTGGGTAGTCTAGAGCATTGTTACAAGGCTGTTCTCACAAGGAATGATCCAGTGTCATTGGAGATAATGGAAAGACTCCTGTTGCCCTCAGGAATTAGATGGCTGTAATAACACAAAGAAATTTTGGTTGAAATGCTGAAGTTTACAATAGGGTGAATTCTTTAAATGTGTATTCTGCCCACTGACTTATCTGAGGATTGCACACATGTAATTAAGAGTAAAATTTGGCCCCAAATAGATAGAACACATCAAATTCAAGTAAGAATTGCTTTTTGCAATTAAAATTGCTTAAATTTCTGTGATATATGTAAAAAAAAAATCTAGCTAGTATCATTTCATAGGTCAGAAAATGTTCTTCCCACCATTTTTTCCCCACCATAACATGTATATTACTCCAAAATGAACATTTCCAATTGTGTTTCACTTTGTGACACTGATTATCAGTCTTCATTATCTGCTAAGTGCAGCAGAGAGGAGCAATCTCCATCCTTCCTCACTATCCAGCTACCTTCTTACCTTACTCTACATGGCAGCCTCAGGCAAGCGAAGCCACAACCATACCATACCCCTCCTCAGTGCTTAGTTTGTGCCAGGGCTTCCTGGGGCTGAGCCTTGGCACCGCTAGGCTTGGCAGTTCTTAGCCCTGGTACCTCGGGGCTTGCTGCATCAGTTATGAACGTAAAAAAATTGCTTGAGCCCCAGCACCTCTTTCATTACAAATTAAGCACTGCCTCTCCCTCACTCTCCTTTCCTAATTTAGCACAACTTTTTCTTTCCTTCACATCACTCCTGATGTTCAAGAGTCTGAGGGCTGTGAAAGCTGCTCATGTTCCACCTCTTGTCTGCCCAGCCAAACTTCTTGTCTTCTCATCACTAATTCCTATGTGTTCCCACTCAATGCCTTGCTGGGGCACTTTGTGGCTGAGGTATAGGTAACATTGCAAGGCCAACACAGTATCTAAGGAAGTCATGTTGCCATCGGAGTCTAGGAGACAAGGGAAGGTCTGGCCTTCTACACAGATGCAGCCAACCCTCCAAAGATGCCTTGAAATCTGTAACATTTTCCTGTGGCTCTTTGGACCCTTCATGGAGTTGGAAGACTATGCCCTCTGTCCCTCCACAGGGTTGTCCACCAGTGAGGAACACAATGAAGGAACTCCGCATTCTCAAGACCAATACATTTTCTGCTTAACTTGGGTCTTTCGGTGGCTCTTTATGCAGGAGGACATGATATGGCCTGATGTCTGTATTCTTCAGCACCCGTAAAGAAAACACCTCCTTTTTTTTAAAAGGGGTTGAAAAACAATTCACAAATTTTCATCCTTTTTTAACCAGCTCCTGTATTCCCTATGTTATAAGATGCATCATTTTAAATGTGTATGTGTTTTTCAACACATGTTTTTGATGTAATGGAAGCCCAGAGATCAAATAAGGTTTTGATTGGCCATCTTTCTTATTCAGATATAGCTTTTCTTCTTTGTGAGTGTAATAAAGTGAGGGTGCAGACAAGTGTGTAAGAAATGGGACAAGGGAATGAAAGCTTACAAAGGCGCCACTATAAGCTCACATATATAGGTATGGAGGTTGGATTGAGAACATAATCTGTGCTCAATTTATGGGCCAAATACCCCCCACCCCTCATGAAAATTTTCTTATTGATTACCATGGCAGTTTTGCATTAATTGTGCTTAAATGTCTTATTAAATGGATAGACTAAAATAGGACCTCTGTGCTTTGTGGCAATATGATTTAGAACTGAGTTAGTACCTATTTAGTAAATAATAAAATTAATTAATAATGATTAATCTATTAATATTTATTTACTGAACAGTCCGATTTTTAAATAAATGCTTTGGTGTCTCTACTGATATTAATGGGCCAAACCTTCAGAGTATCCACAACTTTCAATGAAATCAAAACTCTCATCAACTTCAATGGGAAGAGGCTTAGGATCTAAGTTTGAACAATGTTTAAACCCATGTTTGAACAACTTTCAAAGAAAATAATGCCTGAATCCATTTTACTGGCTGTACTGAATCCATTGCAATCCCTTTTGCACTCAGCTGTGCTGTATGTGGGCTTGATTTGCCAAGGTGCAGATCACCTTGACTCCCATGCTAACGTAATTTCAACATACTGATTGATAAGATTACTGTCCATGCATATCAGACACTTAATCAGAATATTGCTCTGTCAATATGATAATATTACCTGAATGCTAAGTTCCACTTTTCAAACTAGATATAAATTCAGAATAAAACATGACACAAACACACTAACTTTGCAAAAGTTCACTTCTGGATTCAAATCAGAAATTGCAACTGACCCCATTTCTATAAGGGATTGAACCAAAGATCACTGATCCAGATCTGGATTTGAACTTTGCATCTTGGATCTATCTCTATTAAAAATACAAGCATTAAGAAAAATAGTAATAATAGAAAAGCCATCTTAAATCTCTTTTTGCATAGCCAAACTGATTTGATTTTTTTTCTTTACTGGTTAAAATATATTAACTCTCAGAACTAAGATTTTTATATAGAAAACAGCCCAAAGAAAATGTTTGATCAAGGGTCCTCTCCTGAAGGCTAATTTTCCCAAGGTACAACTCCCAGTTAAGTTATTGACTTCAGTAGGAGTTTGGGATAGCAGTAGCAGACCCTGAGTTCCCATTTCCTGATCAGAGAGGTTTCTAATGGAAATTTGGACTCCACTTTAATATCATATTCTAATCTTAAAGCAATGAATAAGATTCAATGTATAATAAACTGGTTTATATGGTCTTCCAGCACTTTATATTAGTAAAGCTTATATCCTTTATCAGGCTGCATAGAACACCATTAAATAACAAGATCAGATGACCTCATGTTTTAATTAAACAAATTCTAGAACACTATAACAATGTGTAGCACTGCTGAAATATTTAAATTCAAAGTAACCTTACAATTTCAGGTTAAGTTAATTTCAGGGGAGAGAAAATGAATGAAACTGACTTTGTCAAAACAAAGGTAAAAATAAATACATGTAACTTACAAAATAAACCAGTTCTGAGATTTCTGTACTCCATTATAACTTGAATGTAGTCCTGTACTGGGAAACCACTGAAAGGATTATAAAAGTGCTATGCTTTCTTTCAAGAAACAGGTAACAAGTGTAAAATGTTCATAGGAGAGAATGGTTCACTGGGGGAATACCCCATTGGGAGAGCACCCTAAAGTAAGTTAGAAAAAAATTAAATTAAGGAAAAGAAAAATATTAAAGGCCATTGACAAAATTATTACATCCATCTAATTTACATTTGAATGTGCCTCAATTTATGTTACTTGTTTTTAGCACAGGCAATAATTCTAAAATATCTAAAAGTAAATAGGTTTGATGTGACATCCAATTATATATACATTATATCAAAAATGTCCCTGTGGATATGCCATACAGTCACAGCTGTCTGTTTTCTAGTCACACTTCGAACACTCTTCTTTGCTTTCAGTCCCCACCCCAATCCCCCCAAGGAATCCATTGGTGTCCTCTCCTTCTTCTTTTATTCTTACTCGGAGGCTTCAGTAGACTCTCTCTGTATTTAACATTTGTGTGAAATAGACGGACCATTTCATGATCTTTGTTATCCAGTACCCTGGGAAGAAAGAGAGAGGATTTCTGTGTCCTGCGGGTTTTAAAGCCCCTTCTGGGTCGGCCTTTCCCATTGATGGAGACATACCAGAGTCTCTCGGCACTGGCTTTGCGTTTGGTGTTGGCTCCATTGGGTACTGTCCGGTATAGGCGAGATGCGTAAGTGTTATAGCCCAACTCATGGATCCTTTCCACGAACTCACACTCTGCATTGTAAGATTCCTGTAAAGCAAACACAACAACCATCAGCTCCAGAAAGGCAGCATAGTAGATAATAGTTCAGCACCCTCACCAGTGCAGGAACAGGACTTACAGAGGGGTCAGCTGGCTATTAAACAAAGGACTGCAGCATATAGAAGAGGAAACCCGAGATTAGAATGAGAGAATGATGGTACAAGAGGGATTCAGAACAGAATAAGAGCATCTATCTATTAACAAGGTCCCATGGTATCAGAATATCTAGCAAGTCACAAACTAATATGTGAACAAACATTCACAAACTAACCTCAAATAGAAAATGACAATAATTCGAACTATATTACTTGTAAAATTGCTATATGTTTATATCTATGGATTTTTTCCCCTGTAGATGATCTTTATTGATGTATCACTAATCATAACTACCTCACTATTACCTTGCTTTCCCCTAAATCTGTTTGTTGTATCCACCTATTGTCTCTTTTCTTATACTTGGATCATGTGCTCTATTTGTTATGTGCATGTGTGTACGACATCCATCACAGTGGGATCCTGATACTTGATTGGTGACTTCAAGGTGCTACCGCAATACAAATGAATAATAATAAAAGAATGTTTGAACATGGAACTGGGAACACAGACCTTCTGAATTCTAGTCCCAGCATTGTCACTAACTAGGGATTTGGGCAAGTGGGTGGGTGAGATTCTGTGGCCTGCATTGTGCAGGAGGTCAGATTAGATAATCATAATGGTCCCTTCTGACCTTGAGTCTATAAGTTCAATTTCCCCATCTGGAAAATGGGAACAAAACATTTGTCTCAAAGAATTATGAGGATTTATTAATTAATGCCTGAAAATCACTCTGAAGATGGTGTATAAATACTCAGGCATATCATTACAGTTTGTCCAGCCAAGATGAAATTATTAGTTTGCTTGCATTTCTGGACCTATAACCATATGTCTGTGCACTGAAAATATAATACTAATTTCCTGGGTGCTTATCTACTATGGACATTTTGAAACTATTAAAGAGACAAAACTGTATATCTTGATGATGAACTACATAGGTAGATGCAATACACCTGTGGACTATTACAATGAACTGAGTCCTAAGTAACAGTTGCCTTTAAACTTCCTTAATATCTGTTTTGAGGTTAAGGAGGTGTGTGTACACTCCAACCTGAATGGCCCTCTGAAACATATAACTCACACCTTCTTATGACTTTTTATAGTTGCTTTTCCTGCTCTATCTCTGTCTTCTGACACCAGCTTGAGTTCTCTTACATTTGCTTGAGGCCCAATTTTGTACTCTGTAAGAGAAACTTCCATTGACATCAATGAAGGATTTTCTAGTTATTGACTCCCTTCCAGTTGACATGTACACGTACTCCTGGTGTCAAAGATAAATTTCATCTGTTAATTTGGGCCATTGTGAATAGATATTAATATCATATTTCAGAGGCTTGTTTCTGGTGTATTTTTCATGCTTAATTTGGTATAGCCCCAAAACTTGTCAAGAGAATCTTAGCCTTTGCCAAATAAATTATTTTTGTCTCTTTGGCTGTACAGGTAACAAGAAAAGTTAGAATACTTAGCACTTTGATAGCACCTTTCTGCTACAGCATTTAATTTTTTTTTCTATAAGCATTTATTCATAGCAGATAAACCTGGTCCACTCAAAATAATAATGCTCCCCCACCCATGAAAATTGATGACACCCAAATAGAACATGCTTCCATTTCAATACAATAGTTAAGGTCTTAAAATAAAACTTACTGAAGCATAAAGTCTCCCCCTTTTGTTCATGGCCAGGTAGCTGCCAGAGAACAACCCTTTGATGGCAACGACTCCAACATCAACTGCAGTTATCTCTAGAATACCTAGAAACAGAGGAGAGATGGGTTTTCCCTTTCATATGTAATTTTCTGAAATACATCCGAATAGCTACTTACCTCCAGAATATGAGTTCGCCCTTATAACTTATCACTCAAGAAGTCATACTGAAGTAATGAACATAAAACAAGACTAACATAATTAGACAATACAGGAAAAAAACCTAATGAGATGGGAATGGTTGGGAACTGCCAGTAAATCCCTACTTGTTTGATTGAGATTTAACTATTTTAAAAGGGAAAGATCTGACACTGAACTACAGGTTCCCCTAATCCTATATGTATATATAAAAAAAGTTTAAATCCCCTTTAATGCTTTTCTGAGGGACACCATAGCGCTTGACTTATTGAAACCAGTCACAAAGCTACCCACTTCAGGACAATGCTCTTTCTGGGGTCTCCGAAGGGTAAAATGGAGTAAGACGGCTGCATCTTAGAGCCATGTATATAATCATGAAAGGAACTTGTCATTTAGAAAGTTGATGTAGTGCTTGAAACAAGGACAGTATGACAATAAGGGAGGAGCTATTTCAGCCCTTAGAAGATCGTGTCTAATGCACTAGACAAGAGTAAGAGGGGAAAAAAGCCCAGACAGCCTCCCAAAGGGTTTACATCCCGCCAAAGGATGCTAGAGGCAAACTATCATAGAACTCGTGTAAGGGAAGATGCTGTAGTAGGAGCTGTTGTGATACATGTGCAAATTTATATCTTGCTTTTGGAAGCTCCTAGTTCAGCCATTCTGGTGTCAAAGAAGCACAGTATTCTCTGTAACGATATAGAAGCCGGATGTAACCCCAGAAGTGTCTTTTGACAATTAGAAAACACACTGCTCTAAGCCTTCCTGTTTTGCCGAGTTAAATTTTTGATCTGACCTCAATCTCGACAAATTAGGGTAATGACTGTACGTACAGCTGGTTTGAATCACCCCTCGTTTTGCCATTGACTGAACTGGGAAGAATGTCTCCTAAAAGTCTTTGATAACGAGAGGGGTTTTCTCTAGGAAATAGTGGTTTTCCTCTGTGCACTTGAGCCAGATCTTGGAGGTCTCCCTATCTCTGTGGGCTAACCAGAGCAAGGGCATAGGTTTCCCCGGAGCATCCTGGGCTCCAGTCACCCGACGTGGGATGCGTTGTACAGAAATAATGCTGTACTTCGTATCCTGGGGAGTGGGAAGAAAGGAAAGTCCCGGATCTCTCGGGATTTAAGGTTCCGCTGTGAGAAGAAAGCTGTTTCCTCCGCAAAGCATCTTCATGAGACACCGAGTCCACAAACCGGCTGCAATATCTCCACTGGTCTGTTAAGAAAAGTGTTTGAAAATCCCGATCTTTCCTTCCCTCCCTCTCTCACTCCTAACCCTTTGCTCTTGAAATATCCCGTTTCATCTTAATTGCTGCTGATTTCCAGCACATTTCCAAGGGGGTAAAAGTCATTTAGTCTGTACCACCTCACATGCCCCTAGGAGGAGACAAGCAAGAAGCTTGGGGGCGGGGAGGCAACACGCAGCCTGAGGGGGAGAACTAATCTGAAGCCCAGTTTGAGATTGAAGAAGGCCATTGGACGGCCTAAGGACTCCTCAGGAATTAGCACTGGTCCTAGCTTGGTGACAGGGGGCTGTGAGGGAGCTTTGAAAGGAAATGTGAGGAGAGATGCCTGCAACTGTAGCAAAGATGGTTAAACAAAGTGACGGTTGAGTGCAGTTAGCGGTTGTCTCGACACTGGTTGATCCCCTTTTAGACACAGAGAAGCTGCTTCCTACGCTAATGCTATAGCCAGAGGGACTCAGCCTGGGGGGGGGTGGTGGTAAAGAAGGTGTGCAAATCAAAAGGGGCTTGGGACAAAAGTTGCTGCATCTTAGACCTGAGCTGGTTGTTCAGAGCATGGAGAATCTGGGGCAAGAGAACCGATCCCCCCCCCCCACACACACACACAGATGCTTTGGTCTGTAGGCCCCCTCCTATCACCAGATCAGAGGCAACTTGAAAAAACAATTTTGTTTTGACTTCTTGGAAGCCTGGGGTGGGGGTACATTTCTTTCCGTTTGTCTCATTCGCTTTCTGCACAAGCCACTGAGCAATTCCGGGGGTGTGTGTGGGTGTAATTCTGGAAGCTAGTTTAAAATTAACTAGTCATTAATAAGTGCGCCGATTCTGGAGAAAAAACGAGGACCAGATCCTATTCCCATTGATCTCAGCCATAATTCTGCCATTGATTTCACTGGGTCGGGTCCACATCTGTATTTCTCCCATCTGTGCCTTGCGTGTGGGCAGAGGAGTTTGGGGAATACGCTGCATGAAAAGGACAGGGGGAAGGAGAGAGATGGGCTTTGTCTGGTAGCATTAAAGATCAAACAAAATCCAAACGGAGGAACTCTTGGACAGAGGAAGTGTATTACTCTAACGGTTATTAGCAGCTTCGGAACTGGCTGTTTCTGCCAGTGTTATCTGGGAGGCACAAATGTGTGCTGCAAAGAAATTCCAGCTTTGCAAGCAGATCAGGACAAAATCTTGCTGAATTTAAATCTGGAAAAAAATCCTAATAATAAAGGAGCAGCTTCTGCCACCCTATTTCCCCTTGGGTAGCACCTTATTCCTCAGGCAATCCTATTTAACTCAATTGGGACTATTCCGCGAGTAAGACGCTGGTCAGAGAAAGGGTGTCAGAATCTGGCGCCCAGTGTGTCTGTTTCACTGTCACTTCACTCTAAACAGCCCCAGGGTCGTTAATCGCCTTGGTTTCTAAGGTTAGACCTGAAGGACAATTCAACGGGTCACAGCGAATAGTATTGAAAGCCACTCTACAAAGCTAATAGAGGAGGAAATGGGCAGGGGAGAGGCATGCACAGTACTTACTGAAGACGCTGTTTTTCTCCAGGCTGCCGTTGATTTTCCCATTGGAGTGGATCTGGAGGTGATACTTAGTGGCACAGTAGAGCTTCCTGCGCCTGGGTGCTCCCCCGAGATGCTCATAGACCCCGCCGCGCCCCCCAGCATCTCTGCGCAGCCTTGGGTCACACGTCTGGCCTTTGGCACAATAAGGTACCTTGGGCACCTCCGCAGCCAACCCTTGGGACCAAGATTCCTGCAACAAACTCAGCAGCAAGATCCAAATTATAACCATTGTGGCATGATGGCCGCAGCCCTTAGTCTGCTGGGGAGATCAAGGCTTGGCGCAGATGACACCAGGGGTCCCATTAAAGAAGTCTTGCTAGCAGCCCTCCAAAGTTGCAAAGCACACACTGATTCAAATCGTTAAGCATTGGCAAGTTTTTATCTGCCTCGATCTGTCCCCTTGTATCTGTCTTAGAGCTACTTAAATCAATAGACACGGGCAGAGGCCACCGAGGCGTCCGAGCTGTTTGGATTAGATGGAGCTGCAGTGATCAGAGTTCTCCTTGGGTCTCCAGCTAGACAGACTGCACGCATGAGAGAGAGAGAGAGAGAGAGACCCACTGAATTTCAGGAAGAGACTGTGGGGAAAATTCGTTGATCGACGGAGCATAGAAATGAAAGAAGCTTCCTGCAACAATAGCCTGATCTGCGACCAATTGATACAAAGCAGGGAGCAAAGGTATCAGACTTGTGTGAACTCCCAGAGTGCAGCCTGGATAAAATTACACAGCATCACAGAGACACACACGGTGGCTTCTTGCGGATAACCGCATCACAGAGAGAGGGGGGAGGCAGCAGCAGCAACCCAGCTGAGGGGCAAAGAGCTGCTTCTGCCTTGGTTTCCCCTGCTTTGAAAGATCCAAAATAGAACAATTATGCATCTGAAAATTATACGGTGAGGAGCTCATCCCTGGGGTCCGTCACTTATCCCTGGCAACTCCCTATCGCAAACCACAACACATGACAACTGGGATGACTGATGTCCAAATAAAACAACTTGGGGAAGCAGCTTTTACAAATGCACATTTAAAAAAGGGAGCATAATAAAAGGGGTTCAGACACTGGCTGCTCCGGTGGCTAAAAGGAAAATACGCATTAAAGGATTTCACTGTCAGTCTTTAGTGACTTAAAGTTCTTTCTTCCCTTTGTCCTGAACGCTGAAAGAAAACAGTTATTAGTAAATCAATCAATTCACGGTTGCTAATATGCAATATTTGGATGGGTCTTTTAAAACGGACACATTTCTAAATTAACTAATGCAAAGTGCGCCCAGTTACAGAGAAAGTATATATATTCGTGCATATATTTGCAAGACATTGATTTTAATCTTTTTTCCTTAACTTATTATTTGTTGTTGTCTGGTACATTACATCAGGCATAACAGTTAGGTCTGCAATTGTTGGTATGTAGCTTCACACATCTTTATCAGCTTTTTTTTCTCTTCTAGTGGAGTTACCTATAAATCAAAATGGAACGCAAAAGGTTATTCAACTTCTATAAAAAAATTATGCTGTCCAGGTGTGCTCGTCTATTAGATTTTCATATGAAACAGTCAATAATTTAAAGTTTCCTGGAAGTGTTTGAGAAAGAATTAGTATTAATGTGACTGAAGGCCACACAAATGCGTCTTTGAATGGAGCCATGTCAAAAATCGACCATTTGACCTTGACCAGTATGATTTTTTTATTCACTGTCGTTTACAAGAAAATATATCAAATAAGGCTTTCCTACGGAGGGAAAGAAACGTTTCTTACACTTTAAAGCACTATAGGAGAAAATAAGCGTTTACTGGACGGAAAAATCAAAGGGAACCAATCTTTTTCTACAAGGAATGGCAGGCGGAAAAAGCGATCTAAAAAGCTATTCCCTTTTAGATATACTTAAAACTTAGTAGCCCTCCAACCCTAAAAGGCTTTTCATCCTTTAGTTGTCTGGAATACAAGGAAACACGTAAAGAACGAACAAGCCTCCCCTCCCCACCAGTACCATCCTCCGTCTTTTTTCGACAAGTTGTGCCCCAACCTCACAAGGAGAGTTTGATCTGAGAACTGATACATGTTTGTATAATTAATTCTTTAGTGTTGTTTTTTTTGCAATGCCACATGCACGCAATTATGTAGGTACAGTTTATTTAATAAAACGTGATTAAAATATAATAGCCAATGAAAAATATGAACCTATAAACACACACGGCAATACACTTAAAAAAAAAAGATCCTTACGTAACGGCCAAATCCTTCAGCTAACACTGAAACAAAAGTCCTCCCTGAAACAAGCTTTCTCTGAAGGAGAATAGTGCATTGAGTTTTATGAATCCGTTATCACCCACCAATTACTGCACAAAATAGCACCTAGGTACTAAGATGGCGAGGAAATAGTTTGAAGATATATAAACAGATAGATATAGAAGGGCAAAAATATAATGATTATTTAGAAATATTAGGTAAGTCTCTTCATAGCTAAACTCGGAGTGATCGCTACGATTGTTGGATCCCCATACAGATGTGAAATTGAAAATGTACAGTTTTAGATTTCTAGGGAGTTTTTCATTAGTGCTCTGGAAAAAAAATCCCGCAAGATACTTCTTCCCTCCCACAATAGTAAACCAAAAGACTAGTGGGTGGAAGAGTAACACGTTAATGACTTTTGCTCAAATTGCTTCCATCTTGATCACATTATGGTTACCATTTTTATAATTAGCACCATCATCTACAAATCTTTCCGCCTTGGGCATCTAACACAGACATGCTTCCCAAACGATGTGTATTCTACTTATTAGGGAAGAGAACACTTATAGGTCTGTCATTAATGGTTCCCTTTCAAATGAAATGAATACGACCTCCAGTGAAATATCAAAGGGCTATAGCTACCTTGTCTCACTTGGTGCAACATTGAATAGCAAGCAACCTTAAGTCGTTTTGCTCTAGTCAGACATCTATACAATAAAACATAAGCCCACTCTTGTATATTGTAAGTTGTCTGGTGACCATTTTTGAAAACAAAAAAGGTCCCTTTGATGTGGTCTAATTCTAACAGAGGGTGGGACGTCAGATGTGGTCTACAGATTCTTTCTGGAAATATTTTTAATTATGCCCCAAAGCTCCTTGTAGCCCCAAAGTAATAATCAGAAAGCAGTTTGAGTCTGTTACTTAATGTGGAGGGGGAGAATAGGCTCGGGACAGTGTGCAACTACTTTAGAATTACAACCTGTAATGAGCTATTAATTCACTTGAAATGTGTAATTTTAAGTGGAACACGTTAAGTATCGGTTATTTTTTATGCTTGATCTTGTTAGTGAAATATTTCTAAATGTTCTTGCATTTAAATGTCATTCAGATAATATTTCTCCTACCAAGTCACCATGTAAAGTGTTTGAGGCAGATTATGTTAGTAGTAGTGTACTTCAATTTAATAACCAGAATTTCTGATATATAGTTCCAATTCACTACTATAGAAGAATTACTGATATATGTATATATACAGAATTGTGACGTATTATGACTAACACTGCCTTATATTATTAATTCTGTTTAAATAATATATAAACATAACTATTAAACAAATCTGAAAGCAAATAAATCAGTTCTGAAATTGTTAGATGGTAATAAATTTTACAAACACCCATTTTGCAGTGATGATGTTTTAATACTGAGTGATCTACAATTTGGTTCCACTACTGGTCTGATTCATCTACTCCAAGCACAATGATCTGCATACTCTAGGGTACACACTATGTTTCTTTTAACATAAGTCAATGATTTACAACTGACCCTGTTAGTCGAATGCAAGAAGGAAGTTACAATTTGTAGAGCAATAAATACCTAGGCAGTAGGCAGAGCCCCCAGTAGAAAAATTGCCTCCCTCTCCCAATTAAAAATCCATTACTAGTTTAAACATGGACTGTGGGAAGGTCTCAAAGAAAACATATTCAAAGTGATTATTAGGTGTTTGTTTGCAACTCAGTTAACAATCTCACTCTGTATATAATTCTCCTCTAAGATTCAGTTAGATCACACCTGCTGCTGGTGGTTATTGTATAGACCTTATACAATTCTATTTGATTTTATTCAACTAGGTTTAGTTTCTTTGTGGTTTCCCTAGTGGGGCAATTCTGCACTTTGTGATCTGTATAACTTTACTTAAATGGCTTTCCAAACAAAACAGCATCACATTACTTTGTTCCATACGTGTAGGTAATATTGTTTATTGAATTGTATATTGTTTCATGTTTATATTTTAAATACAGTTACATATGAGGTGCTGGACATACAGTTGCATATGAGTTGTATTTTTAAAAGTTTAATATACATTTTCAGGTGGATAAAGTAAGATTCAGTTCATCATGCACTGAATGAACATAGATAATAAGATTTCCCTAGTGGAAAATTAGATAAATAGAAGACAGGTATGAACATTTCTCTCTCTTTTGTTTTCTCATCTAAAATGGTTTTCAGCTTTGTAGCTATTTTAGACTTTTTATTTATAAACAAACAATAAAGAGCCTTCACATAATGCAAGCTCTTTAAATTAAGGAAAATACAGTCAATACTATAGCTACTGTATTAGCTACTTAGCTATTTTACAACTCAAATGTAATAAAGCCAGCCAGAATGTTTAGTTATATAAAACTTACATGGTTTACTCATATCATTTATCTCCATAAACTCATATGTTACATACATTTTAGATAATTGTTATTCTTTACAATTTTGTTAATGTTATTAAGAAGCTAGTTCTTGAACTCCTTACTGAGGGTTTAAGCATGCAGGCATTTGCCTGGGTGAGCATTGCAGGATTAAATTATTCTTTATGGGCCTGATTCAAAAAACATTGAATTCAGTGTGAATCTTTCCATTGACTTCATAGGGCTTTGGATCAGGCCCTATATTGTTACTAAAAACATTATAAGAATAGGAAGAAAACAACCTCTTATTGTATTAACAGATTCAAAACAAAAAATGCAGAGATGTTAAGCTAACTTTTAAAACAACTTTCTTTTTCAGTGTTATTGTTTATTCCCTGTGGAAGAAAGGAACAAATGAAAGAAAAGGAGGAGCAGAAACATACAAGTATACAAAAAGCCATGGTAATAATATCACACAGTACCGACGTCTGTTTGTCTGCCATGTGGTCATGTCATGTGGTTTAGTATTGAAGTATATCTCTCATAGATCCAAATGAAACTGTAACAGAAATATATAGAGCAATACAATATTGCAAAGTAGAGTAATGAAAATAGTTCTGTGAAAGGAAAAGACTGTGTACATGTGTGTGGAGAGAGAGAGAGAGAGAGAGAGAGAGAGAGAGAGAGAGAGAGAAATTAGAAGAGTAGAACAAAAGAAATCCAATACATTGAAGACATGGGGACAGAGTTTCAAAAATAATCAGCTCCCATCAGTTCCCATAGACATTTAAGAAGCTGAGAGCTTCTGGCCCACAGTGTTACTCTGGATTTATACTGATGTATAATGTGACTAATATTAGTGTCTGGCCTATAGTTATGAGATGCTTGTCATATGTGACTAATCCTGCAATTTAATTCTAGCTAATTTCCCACTGTTTTCAGAATTTGGTCCTTATTTCTTTTACAATCAGAGACTTGTTATGATGTCACTAGATCCTGCACATTTTAGAGAACTGTATAATTTGAAGGGAACAAGATCAATCTTCCCCTCAGCTACATAGATGTGATCAGATCATCTCATACTCCATACAATCAGATGGCAGACATTGTGATTTAGACTGTGATAAAGTGGCCCTTATGCAAGATGTAAAATAGGTCCTGTACCCTGAGGAAGTGTCAGCTATGTTGGGAGGTAAGATGTGAGGGGAAGGCAAGAAGGAGGCATGGGTGACCAGGGAAAGGCCTCTCACTGTTAGGCTCTTTGAGGTAGTGCCTCCCATGGCTTAGTGCTTCAGCACCATGCCCCTTTGTGCCTGGTGTCTTGATATCAAGGTCCTTTCTTGTTGGCATTCTCCCTCAAAATCTGGTGTCGTAGTGTTGTCTATTCTAATGGCCTCAGTTACCTTGCTACCAGGCTCCTGAATATCAGTAGATCAGCCCATAGTACCAACTATACTGACACTGACTGCTTCTTTTTCCCAGGCATCAGGTTGAATTCCCTCAGCAATAGCCCTGTCTGCATTATCCTTTCTACTGGTTTTGTCATTTTCCTCTTCCATGGAACCAAGCTGGAAACGCTCTCCTGCATCCCTATTTAAGTATCATGTGTACCATATCCTGAATGATATAATGAATTTCCAGAAACACTGGGGGAGACTGGCTGAAGCTTGGATCTACAAGACTTTGTCTCCACTTTCTGTCATTCTTCAGACAAAATTGCTTTGGCACCATAGCCTTCCCAGTTAACTAGGTTATTCAGTATCTCTGGCAGACCCTCTACTCAAAACCCAATATACCTAAGAAAGTTGGTCATTGTTACCAGGTTTCTTGGAAAGGATTTACATATTTTTAACAGTCACCATGTCCTCAGCTCCCCAGCCATGCCTGCAGCTAAGGACAGTTCAAGTCAGTCTGACCCTGCGTCCCCACTCAGTCCTAGTAACAAATGACCAAAGTGGCTAGATCTCCTAGGTAAGAAGATACCTTCTTCAGCCAGATTGCAAATGGAGAAATCTGACTAGAAAGCATTATTATCCAACTATGACTTCCAAGCCTAGGACACACTTGTGCTCATTGTTATTACTATTATTATTCTTACTGTACTGTAGAGCCCAGGAGCCCTAGTCATGGACTAGGACTCCATTGTGCTTGCATTGTACAAATACAGAACAAGCATATGATCCTTCCACAAAATAACTTATTAGAAGAGGCTTAGAAGGTATTGGTAAAATCTGTGATTGCTGAGGATGAGCAAGTGAAGAAACATGGCCTACATGGCACCTATGATGCTATGGTATTGCAGTGAAGGACAGTGATTACTTTGGTAACTATGCACTAGTACTTATGACTCATATCCTCTGGTTTACCAAGAAGGATACAGGCCACAATAGAATATCTGCCCTTTGAGCAGCTTGAATTGTTCAATGGCAAGGTGGAATATTCACTGTACCACCTTAAAGACTCCAGGCCACTTTCAGATCTTTGACCCCCCTGTACTATGTTTGCCAAATGACACACTTCAGTCATCAGATATGGAACACAGGGTTAGTTCAGGCAATACTTGGAGTAGGAGCTTGCACATAAGTAGTCACCTCACCATCTGAAAGGGAAAGAACAAATCCCACCAAAAAAAAAAAAAAAGGCCATCTTAGATCTGGCTTTATCAGCATCCAGTACCAACTTCCACCTTTGAGGGGTTTGTTTAAGAACCTCATGTCAATCTGTTTTTGTGGACATTTTTCTCTCCTTGTTCCTTTTTTGGTTACCAACTTGCTGTTTTCTTATGGTGTGAAGTGGAATTACCTCAACAGAATAGGACTTGGAGATAATAATAAAGCACTATTTCATCCATTTCTACTCTCTATTGCTGCCCCCTCATCCTGCTACACAATCCCCTTTCAGAGGTCCATGTAACAACAAAGGGCACTCCTCCAAATGGGATCTATAGGAGGGGGTCTCTGAGCTATAAAGGGCAAGAGGTTCTACTCTTATCACTTTTGAATATACAAAATAAAAGGGGACTTACATCCCAAAATCATATATGGGTCTCAGATGTGTGAACAAATACATCAGATGGCTGATGTTCCACATAGTATCACTGGTATCTATAATTCTTTCTTTTTGGCTACAGCATTGGTTCATGGTTCTCGTGTATAAGGTGTGAGTTTCCATATTGCGATTTGCACTGTTCATTGGAAATACCTCAGATTCTGTGGGAGACTAATATTACCAGTATCACATTTTGACATTTATGCTCTCCACGGCCTAATTAGTCCTCATCAAGGCCCTGATTAAGAAAGGTACTTAAACACATTAACTCTAACAGGCATGTGCTTAAGTATCTTGCTGAATTGAGCTCCAAGTATCTGGCAGCCCACTGGAGAGGACTGGGACAGTACCTATATCTTTAGGACTGGCTGAGAAGACTGCTTTCGCCAATTTGCTCTCAGGACACTCTGCCGGATATTCCAATTATTGGGCCTAAGAATCAACCTAAAAAAATACGCTATCATCCTGACATATGAAGTGAAGTTAATTGGGACTGTTCTGACTGCAGATCATGACCATGTATCTCCCACAAAACCATGTGATAAATAATACTTGAGTTCCAGTCAACTCCTCACACAACTGTCAGATTATTTCTCAGGCTGTTAAGTCTCATAGGTTCTCAAATGTATGTAGGCCAGATTCCAGCTGAGATTATTGCAGAAATGACTGCAGATAGGTCATTAGCCAGTATCGCAGCCTCACCCTGGATCAATGGGTGACATGTTTTTTCCGTTGTGGTGGATGAAACCAACACTTGCTTGCAATGGCATCCACTTCAAACTCCACGTTCTGTTGTGCTGGTAACCAATGCTTTTGGGATAATGAGCTCATAGGGGTCAGCCCACAATCCAAAGCTTCTGGACATGGGAGCAGACCAACCTCCACATAAATGTCCTTGGATTGAGAGTAGTCTCTCTGGTCTACAGGACATTTCCACCCTCATTAAAGGACAACTCTCTTCTGATTTTAATGGACAATGTGACCACAGTATATCCTATAGCAAGTTGCTGCCAAGAGCAAACTATGTACTTGACACTTCTATAACAGGAAGCAATAAAGTTTGGGAGTAAGGGTGTCCATCTTTGTATCACACCCACAGTTTTCCACTTTCCAGGGAAAGACAGTGTCCTAGTGGGTAATCTCAGCAGAAAATACAGCACCCAACAAAACCGACCCCTTAAAGAGACGATAACCCTCATTCTGAGAACCACTCAGATGGAGATGTTGGTCTTATCTGGGGTATCTAACAGATACATTCTTCTTGGGAAGGAGCTAGATATTTTCCTGTACATTCCCTTCAATTACCCTGGACTGCAAGGTGTTGAAGAAGATCAGACAAAACTGATCCAAAGTGCTGCTCAGAACCCCATCTTAGATCCATTAGTTTTGGTAGTCCAACCGGTTAGACCTGGCAGCGGATTCTCTAGTCTCCTGAACAATCTTCTAGAACTCTTGTGCCAATAATGGGATCAGATTCCTATCTTCGCCCAGACACCGTCCAAATAAGGCTGTATATTTTCTCATTATGAACTAGCAGGGATTCTAATACCAAGAGGTGCTAGAGTACATTCCATCACATCCAAGGCAAATTCATCTGCATATATCCAAAACATCTCTTTTGTTGGGAGTCCATCCATGTATTTCTGTAGCATTATTCTCAGGACTTGGCCTCTAGATCAAATTCTCAGTTCAACTTTTCTTCAGAGCCACCTCCTAAGGGAACTACAGGGATCCATGCAGACTATGCTTGAAGAAGAAAGAATTGTTATTCACCAAAGTAACTGTGGTTCTTTGAGACTACTGGCTCATAGTTCCCACGCCCCTTCTTACAACAAATTCTTGATACAGTAGAAGGAAATGAGTGTTGCTTATGGCTGCGCCGCATTATATACGCTTAGTTGGAGATGTAAGTACACAGGCAGGGAATGAACACAGCTGCAAAATACAGATTTACAAAGTTTCAAGCTTGTGTGCTGTGGTTCCTTTCATCACCTATAGTGGGGATCCATGCTTGCAATCGTCTTGAAGAACCATAGCAATTATGACAACATATATCATTTTTTTCTGTGTCATTTATATCTTGGGTATCAACAATTTGGCTACAAATAACCTCTTATATATTAAAAATCTGGTTTTACTGCATATTTCTATTTGAAGTGTTTAATAATATTTTAACTCTTTTATAAAAAGAACAATTTTTATTGTAATTGTTCTTTAATTTTTATAAGATTCTCTTCAGCTTTTCAAGTATAATTCTCACCCACCATTATTGAAAGAATAACACTTTAGAGACCACTCTTTAACAGTCCTTTGAATGGACAATGAATATAGGTTTTTCATATATACTGATTTTTGGATACTGAGCACGTTTTTGTCATATAAATAAAACAAATATACAATCAAATTTGTAAAATAAACCAAGATGGAACTAACATCATGGGTGTCTGCTACCCTTTGGATAACTTTGTTAGTATATTGTATCTCTTTTTCCTTGATCTTTGTCTATTTTTTGTCTTTTTATATTGTACCATAAACTCTTATGGGCAGGGACCGAGTCTTCCTAAATGTTTATAAAGCACCTAGTTCAATGGAGCCCCAGTCCTGATTGTGGCCTTTGGGCATTTCCACAATATAAATAATACATTAAAATAACTAATATTGACAAGGCATTCAGGAGTGGTTGTGGATGTTTACTCAAAAAGGAAGGGTATTTCAGCCTCGGTCATAGAAATTTCCTTTTCTTCAGTCAGAGGCAAGATCATGAAAATGCGAGTGATATCATGTTCTTCATCGGAGGAAATCTTGACATGGAGCCTGAAACATCTTTCCACTTACTTGGAAATACACCATTTCCCCACATAAATGTACATACTATTTTCAGGATCATATCAAAACCAACTGAACCATAAAATTTCAACAAATATTTATTATTGGGTTAAGACAGAAGAAAAGAAGAGGGTATAAAGACAGGAGCTTGCTCTGACCTCCTCCATCCCTCTTTTCTGCTTATCTGTTCCTCTGCTCCATTCAAGATGGAGAAGGTGAAGCCAAGGAATAAATTCCATGTAACCACATCAGGCATGATTAATGCTATTTTGTACTGAGAAACTGGAGGCCAGGTCACCCTGCATCTTCCTGCAGAGGTTTATGCAAAGGTTCCATATCACCACAACTATCCTCTGACTTAGAAGGCTTTATTGACCTCTTTTCAAAGCCACTCTTGATCCACTAGTATGGCTCCCACTTTTCAATGGGAGCTAAAAATGCCAGATCAAGGAATGAGACATTTAGTTCTGGATTCAAATGTAGAGCGTACTAGTTTCTAGTCCAAAACAATTTTTTAAAATGTATGATTATTGGGGGGAGATCCTCAGCTGGTATAAATCAATATAGTTGAAATAGAAAGATCTGTGTCAATTTACACCAGCTGAGGATCTGGCCCATTATTTTTATTTATGTGCAGAATCACTCCAACTGCTTAGGTCTGAGGGGGGTAATTTTTTAAATATTTTAATATAATAGAAAACTAATGGATTAACTTACTCTTTCAACAAAGGCTTTTTACCGCCTGAGATCTTACAAACAATTTTTTAAATAAAAATATTTTCTCAAATTACTCATTACACTCCTATTTTTATTTAAAAACATGAAATGCCAACCTCTGAGGAATACACACACACACACACACAAAAAGAATGTCCCCAAACCAAATTTAGTGCCCAAGCTTGCAAACCTGTACTCTTTTTGTGCACTTGAAGAATTCCATGGGGCTATTCATGTGATTAAGAACTACTCACGTGAGTAAGGATTTTTCAGGATCAGGCCCTTGTTCTAAAAACAGCATTTTAATTACAGACAATCCCCAAGCAATGTGTACAAAAGAGTTTTTTCCTGGACAATAACAAGGGTTATTAGCCTGTTCTTTTTCCCTCTTGCTCTTTGGTTTAAAAGGAGGCACCAATAATCCAAACCAAATAAAACTGACCTTTGAACCTTTTCTGCTGTACTTTTTCTCATGCCATGATTTCTTTAGTGTGTTAGTGATCTGAAGGCTCGTTCTGGGCTACAGCCACTTTCCCAGACAGGACTGCCTTTCGTCCCCTGACAAATCACTGCTGAGCCCCTTTTGTCCTGCACCACTTTGATCTCACCTGCCTGTCAGGAGAAAAAGAACTCCCGTACAGTCAGAATGCATTGCAAAGAAATTGGCAACCATTTCATTCCCATACACCATTTCAACAAAGATCAAGATAGTGATAGAGAAGTTTAACCCTTTCCTTGACCCACAGACCAAGAAAGGAATGCTCAGTTATGGTGGAATGATAAGATAATTTCTGAAGGTTAAATGAAATATCCTGCTAATTGTAATTATGCAGCATATTACCTATCAAATAAAAATATTCTTGCAGAGCAGACAGTGTTTTGTTCAGCTATGAACTTAATGAAAGATCCATTCCTTTTAATTAGATGGCTGTTTAAGCGTAAACTAAAGAAAGATAATAGGTATACTCTAATGTGAAAGAAATTAATCCCATAGTAAATAAACGTTGGTGTATTTAGTGTCCCATCTGAATCTTTTCCAGTACACAATCTTGGCTATAGGTGTGCTCCTTCCCCAGTTTATTTTCTGAAGTCTATTTTTTTACACTTAATACCCCGCCCCCACCTCATCAATTCTATGTCAGTTTAGAAAAATGTTAATGTACAGTGATTTTTTTCCCCAGTCATTTAGTGCCTGGCTATTTATTACTTATCAAAATCAGCATATTTCATTCTCTGACATTTAAAGATTTTCAGTCATTTACTAGATCTGCCGTTTCCACAGCTAGAGGGCCAGACCTGCTCACAATGGGCCACATCATGCCTTTGATTTTAAAGCAAAATCACCATTGACTTCAATGAAATCTAGATGAGCCATTAATATAGGTGAGCTCCAGCTGTTTATAGCTTCTCTACTTAATCTCTCTCATCTCTTATAATAGCCCGGCTTCCTCCTCTCCATCAACAATGGCAGCCTCATCCATCCTGGAGTCAGCTTCTTACATAAATACCTCTGCACCTTTTTCGGTGCTAACCCTTATGCATGGAATGTCCTCTCTGAACTGATCAGTAAGATCAACAGCCTTAACTTCCTCAGAACCCACCTCTGCTTTGATACCTATAAGGAACCAGCCAATTACTGATGTGTACGTGGAAGAGCAGATCACTGAGGCTTACTTTATCTATTTATAATAACAAAAAGCCTCCAATGTATATATGGATATAAAAATTGTATAATCTGATTGCACCCCTCTTCTTTCTCCCATTTGCCACGGTAGATTGCAGACTTTTGGGGACAGAGTGGGTGAAACCGTGACCCCACTCTAGTTAATGGAAGTTTTTTAATTGACCTTAATGAGGTCAGGATTTCGCCCCATGTCAGTCACATGCATTATTTGATCATTTTACAGAGTCACCATACCATAACTATGACAGGATTAATGTTTTCAGGCCAGTCAGATTGGTTGCCTTTATACCCATCTATATGTTATTTTATTCCATTTACAAGGCCTTCACCTAAATATAAAATGTCTCTTGCAATTCCATTGTTAAAAGTTTAAAAATTATACTCTAACCATTAGCTGACCTGTCCTATAAATCTTTTTCTCTTGTCACAAATTACAAAGATGTTGAAGCAATACGGGTCAGATCCAAAGCCTCTTGAAATAATTGGGAGTCTTTCCATTGATTTCAGTGGTCTTTGGCTCAAGCCACAGATTTGAATATGAAGATCAGCTCCTCTCCCAAAATGTGTATACTGAAATTATTAAATATCAGAGGGGTAGCCGTGTTAGTCTTGATCTGTAAAAAGCAACAAAGAGTCTTGTGGCACCTTATAGACTAACAGACATATTGGAGCATAAGCTTTCATGGGTGAATACCCACTTCGTCAGACGCATGTGGTGGAAATTTCCATAAGCAGGTATAAATATGCAGGCCAGAATCAGTCTGGAGATAACAAAGTCAGTTCAATCAGGGAGGATGAGGCCCTCTTCTAGCAGTTGAGGTATGAAAACCAAGGGAAGAGAAACTGCTTTTGTAGTTAGTTCACAGTCTTTGTTTAATCCTGAGCGGGTTGGTGTCAAATTTTTAAATGAACTGAAGTTCAGCAGTTTCTCTTTGGAGTCTTTTCCTGAAGTTTTTTTGCTGCAGGATGGCCACCTTTAAATCTGCTATTGTGTGTCCACGGAGGTTGACGTGTTCTCCTACAGGTTTTTGTATATTGCCATTCCTAATACCTGACTTGTGTCCATTAATCCTTTTACATAGAGATTGTCCAGTTTGGCTGATGTACATAGCAGAGGGGTATTGCTGGCACATGATGGCATATATTATATTGGTGGATGTGCAGGTGAATGAACCGGTGATGTTGTGGCTGATCTGGTTTGGTCCTGTGATGGTGTTGCTGGTGTAAATATGTGGGCAGAGTTGGCATCGAGGTTTGTTGCATGGATTGGTTCCTGAGTTAGAGTTACTATGGTGCGGTGTGTGGTTGTTGGTGAGAATATGCTTCAGGTTGGTGGGTTGTCTGTGGGAGAGGACTGGCCTGCCTCCCAGGGCCTGTGAAAGCGAGGGGTCGTTGTCCAGGATGGGTTGTAGATCACTGATGATGCGTTGGAGAGGTTTTAGCTGAGGACTGTAGGTGATGGCCAATGGAGTTCTGTTGGTTTCTTTCTTGGACTTGTCTTGCAGCAGGAGGCTTCTGGGTGTACGTCTGGCTCTGTTGATTTGTTTCCTTATTTCCTTGTGAGGGTATTGTAGTTTTGAGAATGCTTGGTGAAGGTTTTGTAGGTGTTGGTCTCTGTCTGAGGGATTGGAGCAAATGCGGTTATACCTCAGTGCTTGGCTGTAGACGATGGATCGTGTGGTTATTAAAATTATTAAAGACGCCTTCCAGAGAAGACCAAGAAATTGGTACTGATGGCCCTGATGAGAATGGAAAGCTAACAGACCCCTAGCTAATTGAGAATGCTTAAAAGAATAATCAGCCATAGATTTAATGCAGGAAACAATGTTAAATTAGTGAGAAAAGGGGTGGGGGAAGCACTCTGAAATTTGGTGTCAAGTTGGCACATTAATAAAGTTGTGATATATCATAGCTCATAAGTGATATCATTACTAAGCCAACATTTTTTAATTTATCTGTGTAACTACAATACACTGGGCCTATGTTCATGCACTGTGTTTACTTCTGTTAAAAAAGAAAATAGAAGCTAAAAGACATAAAGCAATAGATTTGTATTTTGCAGTGTCTTTTTTGTAAATTACAGTGATTATTGTATTAATTGAAATGACTTCCTTACTGCATTTTTGTTAGCTTGTTTTTTTTGTTTGGTTTTTTTTTGTATTTTTTCTGAAAACTTGATCCAATCATTTTTTTAAAATTACACTCTAGTTACTCCATCTGGAAAGAGTGTTCTATTTTTACAGTCTTTACACTCCACCAGTTAAAGAGAGAGAGGACAATAGTTAATAGCCCATTATCAATGTCCACATGCAAAACCTATTAAGAAACCAGCGAGATTTCTGCCTTCAGTACACTCAGGTTACATTGCTACTAATGAGTGCATCTACAATGACAACAAATCATTATTCCTCATAACTAAGAAGCATTAAATATCTGTTTAAATTTGATTTCTCAAGTATGACTTAACACTTAATAGCATACTCCCAGAACCACCTTGTATCAAACATTCTTAATGGTTTATAAATATTTGACAATCTGTGATTCTTTAGCTATAGACCATGTCTGAAGAAATTAAAAGCTCCAGTTAGAATTTCCTTCAGTTTGATCCAAGCAATAGGCATTTAGTTGCCTCTTTGTCAATGTGCCCTACCAACAGTGGAGGAGTTGGACAATTTCCCTTCAAAATTCTGTATGAAAAGAAAGCTTCTCTGACTTGAAACTGAATAGGCTTTCTTACACTTTCACCTCTCTTTGATTCTTGACTTCAAATTTCAAATAGCTTTCAGAAAGCATCAGAATACTCTACACTTTCCAACAGTGAAATCTTTGTGATGAAGGGTAACACAATCTGGCTCCTGGTGACGGTTGCCGTATCCAGCCACTAACAGGATCTGAGGGCTAGAAAATTGATAGAAGGCTACATGATTTTGAAACAAGAACTCAAATTCTAATGTCTACCAATCCTGCGCTTTTGGGACACTAACTTACAATGTTCTTCGTGTCTTCAAGTGAATTCCATCGGAGCTGAGAGTGCTCATCACCTCCCAGGAGGTGCTTACCACTTTGCAGAATCCAGCTCATTATCAATATTCCTTTAGGAATTCTTTACCATTTAATTCTAGTCATAGCTTTGGGAGTGGGGTTTATTTTGCCCCGTAGCTGTCCTACAATTAATTTCAAGGTTCTTGTTTTCTTGACAGATAAGTGTCCTTAATGCAAACTCAGAAGCTTAGCCTGATGTAATCCCCCAGAGAGATGCACATGGCTGCTTGTACTGATAAACAAACAGATTAACAGCTATATAAGGCTTGTAGGCTTTGTCTACCCTGAACTTTTAGTTAAAATCAGTGGACGCATTGGTGTACACTGGCCATCAGTGCCTTTGCCACCAGCTCATCTAGACCTGCTCTAAGGAGGGTTAGATGAACAGGTGAGTAAAATGCTGATAGCTGTTCTACATGAGTGATCGCATCATTGATAGTACAAATGGAGCAGCACCCATAATAGGGCAATGGTGGGAGATTTTAACTAAAAGCTCAGTGTAGATGCAGCCACGGAGACAGTTTTTGTAGCTGTTACCATTTCCTTTTCCTCACAACAGCAAATTACGTACTACATAACTATGCAAAATTAAGTGGGGCTGATTCTTGGAAATGTCAAAATGGGTAAACTGTAAAAATGGAGATAAACTCTGTGGGTGGGATTTCCCCCATGGCCACAATATACCACGTGCAGTGTACAGGGCCAAAACAAGCTCCAAGGGAAAATTCCCCAGATGAAAGCATTGCCTTGGGTTGCCATAAGACGCACTACCAGACCTCCCTGCGAGCACCAGCGCAACTGGCTTGCTGGAATAGCGACATCACTTACGCCACTGTCGCCATTCATTGGTAGTCCCGGGTGGGCTGCCATAACTTAAAAAAGCCTCTTCCCCCTGAGTTTTAGAGCTGCAGCACAGACCATAAGCAGGTCAATGTGATTCCTTTAGGAGTTTTTTAAAATGTCATTTCATAGATTTTTTTTTCATATATATATGAAATATTGGTAGTGTCTGCCTGGGTGATTGGTATGATTAATGAACTGATGAATGAAACCTTTATACTGCATGTAAAAAAGGCTATGCCGTATATGTGCAAGCCTGGGCTGTTGTATACACTGAGCTTTGAGGATCAGAATCCTGCCCCTGAGAAAATGCAAGGAATGGGGAAAGTCATTCATTTTTTTCGTAGTTACCAGATGCTTTTTTTTTAAACCATAGCACTGACTATGACACAAGAAGAATTTTCACAAGATTTTTCATGACTGGCCAAGTAACTCACTCATCTATTCTAAACATTTATAATTTAACAAACCAGGTTGGGAGGTCCAAAAATAGTTCAACATAGAGAAATGATTGTGATTGAAGCACTCAACTAGAGTTTAGACCCTAACTTACTTCTCTTTCTTTGATTGACAGACTGAAACAGGCATAACCTTACAGTGCAGAGGGAGACTGTCATCCTTATATACACTATCTTGTGCAGGTGAAGAGGTCATGTGGGTTCAGCAAACTCTTCAATTAGTCTACATTTGAAGAAAAATAACAGCTAGAAAATGCCCCTTGTTACAATTTCAGGTACAGATTTCAATACATCTCTTGATGCCAATCATTTGCAAGGATGTTTCTGGGCTGTAACCCACCCCACAAGTTCAGGGATCAGGTTCACAAGTTAGTTGTGTGAGTGCTGTCTGCTGCTTTGCACTGTCTAGCCCTAGAGCTGGTGCAATCAGCTCAGGCAGGATCTCTCCAAGCAAAGGTGATTCTCAATGTAGAGGAGCCAATTGAGAGGCTGTTCCGCCACTTCCTCTCTCTGCTGCTGATGTAACAGGGAAAACAAGACATAGCTAGAGGAAAGGCAAAGTGGCTGGGATGCCTCTATACTATGCTAATCTTCAGATATGGTTCTGGACTCTTGGGACTGTTTGCAGCCACCCAGGTGCTCTAACACAGCACAGGGGGACTAGAGCTAGCAGCAGAACCAGGAAGTGCAAAAGTGAGCTTTATTTACCTTTGCGTATACATTCTCTTGACTTGCAGTTGCAGCCCTGGAGTTGGCCCCATATACTTTTACAAAATATTTAGAAATAGATTTTTAAGACTTTATCTCCATGTTTTGAACCACCATCAGTGGGTTTTTTTAAATCTCTTGTGATCCTGATTATTTATAATTAAAGATTTCTGCTTCAGTGTAATTATGCTTTAAGCTGTTTCACATTTGGTTAGTTCACTGATTTTAAATTCTATTAATTGATATCCAGCGGGGAAAAAGTAAACAGTCAGTTCTTCCTCTAAACACGGCATGAATGGTTGAGTCAAAATTAGCTCCCCACTCTATTAGTCTCTGATTTTAAGGGAATGCTGCACTCTTCAAAAAATCAATTATCTTCAAAGCTCCAAAATGAAATGGAATGAACAGGGGCCAGGCTCAAGAGCATCCCTTGTGTGCTGAAGTTAACATTACATAAGTACCTTAAACGATCACTAATTAGTGCTTTCAATGGGCACTTTGAAGACCACAGGACTGAAATATCTTATTGTGAAATAGACAATTGTGTATAACAGACTAGATCAACTCTCTGACAGGGGGCACTGAAAAGGACCCTTCTATTACAGCTTGTAACCAGAGATGTATCTTAAAGAACCAGTAAAACCATTGACAACTGCCCCTTTCCACTCTTCCCAGGCTAAGAGGGTCCCCAGACACCAGTTTAGACAGAAAAGCAGCTTATTGTGTTCATTATATATTTTTTTTATTTGGTCATATTCTTGTTTCAAGAAAGTAAACATTTGTCTGCCCCTTGGTCTTTGGGAAATTATGCAGTGAGAAAAAGATCCTCACCAGATGTCCCAAATACAGCCTATGGAGATCTTGCGCGTATTAAGGGGATAGTTATATAAAGCTCAGTGAATATTGCATAAACATTCCACACATAATTTGTTTACATTAATTTACTTCAGTTGTGCTTACAGTACTCCACTTTTGTGGTCTTTTTCCACAAATATGCAATACAAAGTGTATTTTAAGTGAATTTTGGAGAATTTTTACTGAAAGCAAGTTTCAAATTCATAATCATGAGCATTTGCTCTGTCAAACTGATTCAAAGAGATATGCCAATTAAGACATGGAAACATCCCATGTAACCTACAAGTCCAGCCAAAACTGCTTACATTTTATTTACAAATACTGAGCATTCTCAACAAACTGCTCATGAACAATCTGCAAATCAAGCATTTGAAAAAAAATAGAATAATGAACACATATGGGAAAATTGTGACGTGTTGTAGAAAACGTGCATATAGAAAAAGAAGTGGCATTTTTCAAAACATTTGTTTATTATGATTTATTTGACTACCTTCTAAATGGTATTTTGTTTACTCTTTGATCTGCAATATGGGGAGTCCCATAAGGTATACTTGGGCCACAATGGAAACCAATCAGAGACTCTAAGTTAAAAAGAAGGAACGTTGGCTTGGTTGTTTTCCCACTTCTCACATGGGGACTGAAATTTCACCTGCCAAAATGACCTTTGTAGAAAATTGACAATTGCAATTAAATATATTTATTAAGATAACACTAAACAATTCAAAAAAAATAAAATGAATCCTGAAACAAAACATTTATGCTCCTCAGATAAACAGGTATGTAAGCAAAAATAACCACTTTAAATTAAAAATCCTTTTTGGACAAAAGAAGATCAAATTTCCATGCGTTATTGTGATTTACAGTTCTTGAGGATCTGGCCTGAAATTAGGGTTGCTCAAAAAATTTCTGTGTAAACTGTTTTTCAGAAGAAAATTTATTTTTTTTCACAAAAGGTGTCTGCTTTCCAAGGAAAATTTTGACTTTTTGTCAAAAAATCAAAAACGTTTCAATTTTCAGCCAAAAATTAATTTTTTTAATGAAAAGTCAAAATTTCTGAAGAAAAAAATTCTGATCAGAAAACTTAGTATGCATAATATTATAAAATATTATTAAATTATACTGTGATTTTTAGTATTAATTGAACTGGTTGACATATTTTCTCTAATGACTAATGAATATTTGCTACAGTCTGCTTGGAATTCGGTGACTGCATTGATTTAAATTGTTTCAATGATCAGTAGCAGATCTGAGTGCATGAGTTTCATTGCCTTGCCTTGAGAGTGCAAATAAAAAATATTATTGTTCTTAAGAGCCACATCTTTGGGTTTATAATATTTTAGAAGTCCAAAGCTATATCTTCTCTGAATAGTACTTCATTGTCATATTGGGGATAATTGTTTCAAAGGATGCTTTGTGGTCATCTCAAATATCTAATGAACTATTTAAAATCTAACTGGAATGTCAAAATATAAGAAAAGAGGTTCTACAGAAATATCAAAAAAATCATCCCAAACTATTAATGGAACATAAAATAATTTTCTAATTTCTCAAACTCAAACTTGGATTAAAGTAAGTACCTACCTTAATATTTCAAATTAAAGAAGCATTTGCCAAACAACATATCAGAATTGTTCTAATTATTATCACTGCTTATAAAGTTTTCACAAGCAGAAAAAAGTATTCACATATGGCTTTTAATGGGACAGTCTGATAAATGTCATTGGCTCATCTATAACATCAATTAATAGCCAAATGTAAGTGAATTTGCCTTATTTTTGACTCTTTGTTGTAGTTAGGATTTCAGGGCTATGGGTTTACCATGCCAATTTCACAGATGAATAATGGCATGATTGTTTGTCAGTCATCCTCTGAACAGGTGTTTTGGAGATGTGGATTGCACAGTATTAAGCCTGTGGCTCAGATCTTTGCAGGGCTAAGCTCTCTTGTTACAGCTGGAAATGTTCTGTTATACTGAGTTCTGCAGAGTGACCACAAAGAACATGCAATCTATAAAAAGTTAAAGCAGGGGTCATCTCTAATTGAACTAACTCTATGTTGAGGTCAGATTTTAAAGATCTTTAATGTGAGAGATCATGAAATAAAGAGCCTTTAACTAATTGTTGAAAACATAATTTTTAAAAAACCAAATGCACAAATCGGGTTATGCATTGTCTGTAGTGGGGGAAGCCAAACAGCATGCAGGGAGGATCAACAGATGATCCATGTTTTCCTCTTTCATTTCAGCAATATCCTCGTTGTGTTCATTGGGCTATGATCAAATGCATTTTCTATTTTGCTGTTTTTGCTGTTCTAATGTAAGGCCTTGTAACCTGCAAACATTTGTATTCAATGGGACTATAAACATGACTAAAGTTTCTTATGTGTGTAAGTGCTTGCAGGATCAAGCCCTTTTCTTCCATATTCTTCCATAATTGTTACAAGATTATTTTTATCCAGATGGGACAGATAGTAATGTTTTATTGAAAGACAATTGTCCTGCTGTTTTATGTCTAATTGAAGGGGCCCTGTCAACTGGTTTTTAGCCCCCAAATTAAGATTGTGTAAAAGAAAAGGTATTTACAAAATCTAATGGAAATGGAAATGTTTAAAATACATTTTTTAAAACTAATAAAAACTGATTATAAAGATTTAAATAACAATGCTGCAGAGCAGTCTGAACAATAGTATTGTGGCATTGCATGGAAAAAGGACAGTGAAACTGACTAAAACCAAAAGGGAAAATGGCCAGTCTGTTTTCATTGTCCAACATGAATGAATTCCAAAGATGGACCCACACTAAATCCCTAGATATCACTACACCAAAACATTGGGGAAGTTTGGATCTGGTTGCACAGGACTTAGGGTTTTGATCCAGCAAGGTGTTCATTGCCTCCAAAGGGATGCTGAGGACTCCCACTCCCATTAACTTCAGTGGCCTCATGTGCTTGAGAATGTTTACTTTTGTGGTTTGAGATTTTCAATGGCAGAATCCAAACATATGGCACAAATAATAAACAGTGCTTTCCATTTTCAGAGTGCTCTACAAACTTTAACTCACTAAAAATGATTATTTTCTATTAAATGTTAAAATATTTTTAGTTCTAAGGTGCTATAGTTATTTTAGTAGCATAGGCCAGGATAACATTTTAAAAACATAACTGGAGTTCTAAGTTGACACTTTCCCTTTAAGTAAATATACAATTTGTGAGCTGCTTAGACAACATTTCTTGTGGTTATATTCAGGGCAGAATATGCATGCAATGTTTAACCCTGATGAAAAGGAAGGGCCTTTCAGCTTTAGAATTAAAATAGTTGTCCATGTACTGCTCTAGGGCATTCAAGTCGGTATCATAAACATAAGGAGGGGCAAATGAGTTTGGATAAAACAAGAATCCCTTCCAATCTTCCCCTTCCCCTTGCTTGGGGCCTCCTTTCCCTCATATAAAGTCTCTCAGGATTACTACCAATTTCTCTTCACTTTATCCTGCCTTGTGCCTGGAGGGCTGGACTGGATGGGACTACACTGGGAACCCGTCAGTGACACTCTTTACCAGGCCATAGAGGACAGTCACCATTGAGAAATGCAAGGCACTCCACCCCTTTTTCCATGCTGAGTATAACATGTCTACAGCAATTCTAGCCCCAGCCCAGAGAGCAAGAACCTGAGCCTGTGAACCAAAGCTCTCCCCCTACATAGCAGCAGAGAGCACACATAGCAGGTCAGTAAACCACCTGGCTTTCTCTTCTAGGAGCTTGAGTGTTTCTCTTAAATTCTGAAGAAATCCCAAGAGCCAAGTTCAAAGAGGCGCTTTCTCTTCTTCATAATAATGGAAATATATTGCTGAAAAAGATACGCACATGTATGTCCTCATTTTCCAACAGTGTTTTGGCTGACAAGTTTGATTAGTTGCTCTACAACGGTATGTAATCACAGGTTTTTCTATTTCTGTTACACATAACACATCATCCATTGTTGAATATAGAGTAGTTGTATCCATGTTGGTCCCAGGATATTAGACAAGGTGTGGGAGGTATCTTTTACTGGACACAACTTGTCTCTCTTACCATCAGAAGCTGGTCCAATAAAAGATATTACCTCAGCCACCTTGTTTTTCACACAGCATATCAGGCACTCAACGATGTCTGGCTTATTTGCTTTGAGCTTGAGCTCTCCTGTTCTCCACAAGAAGTCACCAATATCCTATACACAGTAGCATTCTGTTACTACAATGATGAGGGACATTTAAGTGCCTAGATAGATGAGTCAATTTTGATATCTAGACAGATTGATGCGTGCATTACATGCACATTACATGTACAAATTTAGTTTAGTAAAATAGTATTTTAAAATGTACCTTCTGTTTAAAAGACAAACAGACAGGTATGGGGTACAGGACTACTTTTTGAAGAGCCTCCAGTGAAGAATTTGTTGGTGCCTTTTATGGGAGAAAAGGAAGAACTGAGTGGAAATTTTACTAGTTTGCACGTGTTGAAGCAATCACTGTTTTTAAAATGGCAGTAAAAGTGAAAAATATTTCTAAACCAGTGACATTGTATTGCAAGAATTTGCTGTTTTCTATACCAGTTAATGTGACTGATAAAAAGCTGCAAGAAGATGGGAGTACTCCAAATGGAAGGTAACAAGGAGATTTTGCCATAAGGTAAGGTGATTCTGCAGTCTGTTTTGAAGGGGGACCATTACTTAAAATAGGCAGGCTGAAGTGAACTGTGATGTGAAGTCATGAGGGAAATTAAGGTAAAGTAGGGATGTCCAGAAAAGAGTGTGAAGGGATGTTCACCCCACACAGGACCTGAAGGGGTTAAGGTGACTGAGTGAGCCAATTAACTTCCTAGGCTGTACATGGAGGAGGAGCCAGAGATCAAGGAGGACTAACTAGAGATGAAGCTCCCCTGGAGAGGAACAGGAGGAGCCTGTATAAAGCCTAGTAGCTGAGCATAGAAGGAGGCTGTAGTCACTCTCAGGGTGAGAGAAGACAATATAGGAAGTAGCCTAGGGATACAGCAGTGTAAAGTTTAGGACTGTGTAGACCTTTACTTCTTGTTGTAGTGTCTCTAGGCTGGAACTCAGTGTTGTGGGGAGGGGCATGTGTTCACTGACCAACTCCTGGGAAAGTGGTGCCATTGAGGGGCAGTGAATTGGAAGACTGCTTGGGATGGTTGGTACAAAGAGACTTTGGTATATAAACGCCTGGAAGGGGAAAACTACAGTGACCTGGCTAGAGGGTCAAGCCATGAAGAGGGAGTAGTTGAATCCTGAGAGAGAGAGTAAGCACCAAGGAGATGCTCCAGTGGTGAGTAGAACACTGTGTGACAGAGGGGCTGAAATGTTGAGTTTGTTTAGCCATCCTGGAAGGAGCAATTCCAGATTGGCTTGAAATCAGAAAGCAAACAGATTGGTGCTATCTTGAAAGAAGCCAGATCAAGCTTAGGTATTTGAGTTCTTGGGGAGAAAAGGAGATGCCAGCCCCATGCCAAAAAGACCAGACACTTGCAGATGACTGATCTACCAGTAGTCCTATATTTGGGGAAGTTACCAGGTACCTTACGCTAACATGATCCTGACACCAATAGTACCTTTGAATAGACCTAGTAAACTGTTGAATGTTTTTATTTAAAGTCTGATGTTGTTTCTTTAAGATGTTTATTGCATGGAATGTTTTGTATATAGTATCTGACCTACAGTGTGGTTTGTAGCATTCTTAGAGGGTTTTCAGGAATTCTTTCTTCTTCTGTGTAAGGAGTATGTAAGCTACAGGTATAAGATGCTGCTTACAGGACAACGAATGAGCTAATGGATATGTGTATTATCTTCTATGGGACTTTTCCTTTCTGTGGATTTCTTTGGGGATAATTGGATGTGATAGGAAAGGGAGTGTATGCAATCTCAATATTTGGTATTAATGGCTATGTAATACAGCGATTAGTCCTGCTTTTGACCTCCTACAGGGAGGGGAAATAGCTTCTGGTTGATCCTACATCACCTGTTGAATTTCTCAGTGCTTCCTGTAACCCAGGTGAAATGAACAAATATTCAGTAATCCAATTTACAGCAACCAATGTCAGATGTGGGTCTCTATAAAGCTGCTTGAAGCCTGAGAGTCTTAAGCCAAGTAACTGCAGCTGCAAAGTATTTTGGGAGGCAGTTTGTATGAAAGATGCTGTTCAGAATACCCTTATGGAGGATAGCCACAACAGTAAAACTAGACTCTCTATCCCCTTATCACCCTGATGCCAGACACAACTATATCTGAGCATCTCACAATCTTTATTGTATTTAGCCATATGACACTCCTGTGAGTTAGGGAAGTATTATTATCCCCATTTTACAGATGAGGAACTGAGGTGCAGAAGACGGTGTGATCCTGACCAAGTCAGTGGCATAGGCAGGAACCAGGGAATGTGTCTCGAGTCCCCAGCTAGCACCCTAACTACTAGACCATTCTTCCTCACTTACAGCTATGCAAGCCCATTGACTTTAGCTGACTTCAGAGTGTTGGACAGATATATCTGAGAGTGGAATTTGACTTGAGATATTTTAAAATGCCAGTTATTTCCACCTACCAACTTTAGTATCTTCCCATATCAAAATAATTCTTCTAATTAAATGCTTAGAGTGCTTAATGCCTTCACATTTAATCATCTGAATAGACATCTGGTATATCTGAACTAAGCTGTCACATTCATTAATGATTTTTTTTGAGAAGCAGAATCAATGTAATAAGATATTGTCATCACTCACTTTTCGTTGCCTTACTATGATGGAGGGATGACAAACTGTCTGATTTTTCCACTTGATTTTGCTACTGCTGAAGTAAATTCTAAGTGAATGGAATCTCCAGAAACATCCCCTTGATTGGCTTGTTAAACTAAATTAATTAAAGGAACCATAAAACTAAAGCAAATACTGCTGTGCTCTGAGCATAGGTGGGGAGACAGCAGTCACACTACTAAATGTATTCTGTGGAGTTTAAAAATCACTAGGAAAACCCTCCCACAGAAATTAAATAGCACTCATGGGAAAGAACCCTTCTTTCAGCAGGTCTGCTTGGGATTTTCAGAGCCATTAACAGGCCTAATATACTGCATTACCTTTCTAGTCATTTGTTTTCCCTTTGTTGTGATGCCTACTTAAAATATCAAAGCTGTGAGAGGCTCAATGAGATATTGAAAACTGAGTAACAGAGGTTTTATATGACAACCTCAAATCCCTCCCTCTGTCTTTTTAAGAGTTCTTTGCTGGTATCACTAGATGAAAAAGAAATCAAAAGTCCATGGGTGGGACATCAGGACTGACAAGATATAGCCAGATCAAAAAGAAACCTATGTTAATAAATCAAAGAGGCTGAACAAAAGGCAGAACAAAAAACATTTTGAATCATATAACCTAGATGTAACCTGTCTCAACTCAGCATATTTAAGATTCACAAAACTGATTCTCATCCATTTCTTTGCCCTTATTCTGGAACAGGATGGTGTGGAAAACAAAGATGCCTCAATCTTAAAAATAAATAAAACAAAACACACAATTTGGGAGATATTCCTCTGGTGACATCTTAAACTCGCTATTCTTTAACAGCCAATGAATAAAATCAACACCTCTCCTGACGCCAGCAAACTGGCATGAAATATTGGAGGGCACTAAACATTTCTTTACATCTGTTAGAAACAAGTTTAACAATGTTAATCTGTGTGCACTGCTGTGGAACTAAAAAAACTAAACAATGGAGATCTGAAAAACTAAAGTGTATGTATGTGCTTTGAAGCTCTTAAGATATATAGATATATATAGATATATATAGATATATAGTCAACACACACATTTCACTCCATTCCTCCGCTCCTTTCCTCATTTACACAGGATTGGAGGTGCCCATAATTCTTTGCCACTCCTTCCAGGCCATGGCACAGGTTCATAGATCTTGATGTTCTAGTCCCTTTCTCTTCAAACTTCTCTTGACAGCCTTTTCCATTGGATGCTTGGTCTTTCACATCCTTTCTTGCTGTCCTTTTCCTCCAGTGCTTTCGTTCCTGTTCTTTCTCCTCCCATTTATCAGATGTGCTCTCTAGCCTGTCTATCACTAACAGTCCCAAGTTCATCTGACCCCTAATTTCTATGCATACTCTGTCTAGCCTCTGCTTTCCTCCCTTTCTCCTTGGTATATTATCTACTACCTGTATCTTTTCATCCATCTTTTTAAGACCTACTGTTTCCAAACCACAGAGCAGGCATGGATAAGCACATGCAACAACCCACAGTACTCATGCCAACTTTTTCACTGATGCCCATGCACATTGGGTTCTCCAGTTCTCCAGATCTCTGATGGCACTAACTGTACTTTCCAAGTACACATTCTTTCTTCCAATTCATTTCTTTTCTGAAACTTCAATCAACAGCTCCTCTTCCACCTTCTCTACTTGCATAACTTTAGTTTTCTTTGTGTTTAGCTTTGAACCATGGTCTTTAGACACAGATGTCCACTCTGGCCATATTTACCAATTCCTCGTTGGTGTATGCTGTCAGATCTGCATATGTTAGTCTTCTCTGTCTCCATGGACTTGTTACTCCTACTAGTTTAACTCCATAATTAGGATGAAGAGGTGGACTCAGCACACTGCCCTGTCTCAATGCCACCATCACCTCATAGAATTTCAGAGAGTTCTGTGTTTACTACTTTAGCTCTTGACCCTTGATGCAGCTCCTCTATCATCTCCACTTCTTGACGTTCCCCTTCCATCCATCTCAGTACTCCAAATGCCAGCTCCTGCAGAACAAAGTCTTATGTTTTCTGAAGATCAGTAAATGCTACATGGCAGTTGCATCATCCACTTATTTTTTTAAACATGTCTCATTGCAAACATTGCATCTATAGTATTCATAGACTCTCTAAGGACAGAATGAACCATCATGATGACTGCAGGCCATATAACCTCACCAACCCACTTCTGTGTAGGCCCATAACCTGTGGTTACATTACTGAAGTCCTCAAATCTTCATTTAAAGACTTCAAGTTACAGAGAATCCAGCATTTACTCTAGTTCAAAATGCAGGCAACCGTGCCTCATGCTGCAGAGGAAGACAAACCTCCCCACCCCAGAGGGTCTGCCAATCTGACATGGGAGAAAATTCCTTCCTGACCCCAAATATGGTGATCAGCTAGACCCTGAACATGTGAGACCCACCCACCAGACATTACAGATAATTCTTTCCCTGGTAACCAGAGCCCTCCCATCTAGTGTCCCATCTCCAGCCATTGGAGATATTTGCTAATAGCAGTCACAGATAGCCATATGCCACTGTAGGCACTCATCATACCATCCCCTCCATCAATTTATTAAGCTCAGTCTTAAAACAAGTATGTTTTTTTTTGTTTTTGTTTTTTTGTCCCCACTACTGCCCTTGGAAGACTGTTCCAGAACTTCACTTCTCTGATGGTTAGAAACCTCCGTGTAATTTTAAGCTTAAATTAATTAATAAACAGTTTATATCCTTCTCTTCCTTAAAACATGCTACTCCTTTCCTATGTTTTCCTCCACCTTACACCTCAACCTTGCCTCCAAAACTCTCTCATGGACTCTGAGAGGCCAATTGTAGCAGGGGAGTGCCCTGATAGGCATTTGGATCATTTGCATCGGCCATGTTTATAGAGCATAGTGATCAGTAGCCTGATTGAAAGCCCATTGAAGACAATGGCAAGGTTCCCATTGACTTTGGATCAAGATCCTGATGCATACAGCAGTCACATGTGTCAAAACAACTGCCTAAGAACTGTTGTATCCATTTATCTACTTATCTGTCTGGTTAAAGAGAAGAAACTTATGAGTAAGACCAGAGAATGCAGCTCAGGATTAATCAAATCCCCTGGTTCATACAATTTGGACACTGACTTTTCCCTCATGCTGCTAAGGAACTTATTCCCTTAAACGTTTGGTTGGACTAGACAGATTTAATGCATAGTCAGAGTTTTCACTTTAACTTAGAACTGAACTGTGAGTTGTGGTCATGGGAGGTGTCACACTAATTTAGATCACTGCCGCCACCTCAATACTAAATGATAGTATTAAGTGAATTGTGCACTATTCAGAAACATCATGCAGTTACGATTAGAAAGTACATTTTATTACAGAGGTATTCATTTGGGGGGATAGTAGAATGACCCTGTTAATAAACTAGCAGTCATACTGCTGGGCCAGCAGGTCATTGAGTTAAGACTCCTAATAGGTCTGAATTCAAGCCCTTATGCTGACTTCCTTCTCAGAGGAAACTTTGAATAATGCATCAGTTGATGTTTTGTCTCCTCTGCGTTGCATAATGAAAAAGAGACATTCGGGTAGGTTGGGGATATGAAACCCATAGACTCAAACCACAATCAGGAACTGTACATATGTGCCATATGAAATCTGCTATATAAATGAGCTATTGTCACTATTCAAATACAAACCCACACTGATCAGTTTCTGTTTGATCCCATCCTGAAAAGGCAAATTAAACTAGTGTACTTTACTACAATGATGTTTTTAACAACTTTGTAGCTAGTCTGATCTCTTCTCTCACAGTTACAAATTGAAGTCTGCCTTTTTAAATGTGTTGACTAGTATGTATTGCCTTCCTGGATAAGGTTGATATTAAATTACTTAATATGGGAAACTCTCATCAAAACCAGTTTTTTTTAATGATTTAATCTGTATAATCCTATTGAGTGACAACACAGAAGTGAGACATGGTGATCCAAATGCAAAGCACTTTAGATCTAACTCCTTAAAGATACTATTAAAGTGACTGGTCTTCTGTGAACAGAAGCCTGCACCTGCTAGCTTCAGATCCAGATATACCGGTATAAACCTTCACAATTACTGACATTTTTTGCCTAATCCATTGTATAATTTTTATTGGCATAGTCTGGAATTAAAGGTAAATAGGGTTTTTTTTAATCACTAATTATCAGTTAAAAGTACCACCTTTTAAGACAAATCTCCTTTTTGAACATATTTTTCAAATTAAACATTCATCATTTAACTTTAGCAGTGTAAATTTTTTAACCTGACACTCTTTAAGGCAGGCATGATAAACCCTAATCCTTGAATGTTTAGTAATCTCTTTTATTTTGTAAACTTATTTTAAGAAAGCAACCTAGAAATGTCTTTGATGTAGGTTCGTCTTTTATTTACCAGAGCTTCTGAAAACCTTTTGATAAATTAACCTCATCAATGGAATAGCATTGTACAATCATTTGTACTTTGATGCATTCCATTAGAATAAATGCCATGCACCACTGCTGCTCACTACAATAGTCAGGAGAAAGAACACGGATGGACTTTAAATGTGTGTTCACATACCCTGTAGAGGAAAGCTTTGTCTGCACCGGAGAACTGAAATGGTTCAGTGTATTTCCACTGGACTGCTTATTCAAAGTGCACCACTGTAGGTTTGCTCCACTCTGGTGCTGTTCTAAACAGTTTCAGTTACAGTCCCCTCTGGTTACCTATCCCACCATACCCAGCACATTCTTAGAATTGATGGATCTTGGAAGATTTCAAAAGACCACTGGTGCACTATGGGACAATAAGTGGAGGACTACTTTAACTCTTTCAATCCCAACTCTTTTAGGGACATCCACAGTGTGTGGGCTGGCACAATTCAGACTAGGCTGGCATGCTGAAAAGAGAGTCTAATCCAAATGACATTGGGCACACTTGCAAACTATTTGGAGCGCTTTTGTGTGCAGACTAAAGATTCTCTCTTGCACCAAAATATGCTCATCATAAATAGTTGGGATTGGTGGGCATCAGGGAACCAGTTACATTCACCTGAATCTTAAACTTCCAATCCCCAGCATCAGTCACAGCATCCTAGAGCCTGCTACAATTTATTAAAGCTGGCAACTGCCCTTAAGTCACCATATACCAGTGATGATAGAGTGAAGCTCTACTCAAGCTCAACCTCTTCCCCTCTGCCCCTACCATGCCCCCTAGAGGTGTGGGTAGACCATTGGCATGGGAGCTCATTTGGCTCATTTTAAACTAGCTGAGAATGTCCCATCACTAGATTAACTAGCCAGTTGTAGACAATCTGGCTCCTTTCTGCCAGGTGTAAAGATGCCTAATCACAAATGAAAGTTTGTTTTGCAAGCATGTGAGGAAGTTCTTAATGTGATCTATATGTAATATTCTCCACCCAACTACTTATATGGCCCTTTACTATCCAAATCTCTCCAAAAAAATTAACAATGCTAACATGGCTCTGTTTCTTTCCTCCCTCTCTGTTTTGAGGCAGGCTTTAGCAGTTTTGGTGTTTAATATTAATGTGAATGAGGGAACTTCTGTGGAAAAGATTGGATGCAGAGGTGGATTTTGCTGTTAGATCTGGCAGTGAGTTGCATATTCTTGTTCTGGCAGCTGTGATGGTCCTAAGAGGGCCAGATCCCCCACCAATGTAAATCAACATTGCTCCATTGGCTCAAATGGAGCAATGCTGATTTACATCAGCTGCAGATCTGACCCTCTGTCTCCTGGGGTTATGAACCCCTCCCCTATTGCTCATCTGTTTGTTGCAGTGCAACATAGCTGTCATAGGAAGCAGTGGTCATGGAGAGAGATGGTCTCTTGGGTAGCAAGACAAATTCCATAGGAGGCTTTGTAAAACAGGACAGCAACCTTAATCTCAACTCTGTGTTCTCTACTTGTGCAGAGAACATGTATCAGGATAATGTGTTCCTGGTGGCCTGTGTTGCTGCGCGGGTGGACTACTGCTGTCTCTAGAATAGACAATGCTGGAACATGCAACTGCTTGGGATGGAGAGCAGTACTGTATCCATGCCACAGGTTGGTGGAGAGAGCATGACATTTTTTTCTGTCTGCCTCACTTTCACTCATCCCATGTAAAGCTTTTTCAATTGGGCTATATGTCGGAGAAGTGGTTTTCATTCATAGGAAATAAAATTGGAAGACTGGTGTCTGCAAAATGTACCCACCAACTGTACACTACACCCCCACCCCTTGGTGTTTGAGTCTGTAGTGGGGTGGTCACCTGCTCGTACCCTGTAGGGCTTGAAACAGCCCAGGAGAGGGCTGTGGCTGGGGCAAGAAGCCTGGTCTGATTGGGGAAAGTAGGCTCAGCTGTGGCCATGCCCCAGTCAGGCCCAGCTGGCCCCTATAAGAGGCTGTGACCCAGAAGCCCACTAAGTCTCCCTCTGCTTGTAGAGGGAGAAGGGCCTGGCTGCAGGGACCTAAGCAAGACACCTAGATTGGGAGCAGGGCTGGGATGGGCCAGAGGAGCTGGGAGCTCTGGCCTGGAAAGCCCCAGGCTGCAGGCCTGACTATAGGCTGAATAGGTGCAGGGTTGCAATGGGGCAGCCCATGGGTAGGCAGAGGCAGCTGGTCTGAACCCCTTTGCCTGTGATGAGTGGCTTATACTGCAGTCTGCCCCAGTGAATGGGGGCTAGATGGAGACTGGGCAGTAGCCAAGACTGAGGCGAAGTGGGGATAGTGGGTGGGGGTTCCCCTGGGAGGAGAGACCCAGGACTGTGGGGTTACTGCCAGGGGGTAGCACCCAGTTAAAGGGGCACTGGGGTCCTGGGGGGGAAAAGGAGGCCAGCAGTGGTGGCAAGACACCGACCTGAAGAGGGCACTCTGGAGGCTGGATGCTAATTCCAAGGAAAACCAGCAGGAGGCGCCACAGGAGTGAGTCTTGTAACACTACAAGTCAAAGAAGCATAGGTGTAATAAGCTATCAGAACCAAAAAGATTCTGAGGGGAGAAATTCTCCCCAATAACTGAGGCCTCCCAGCCCCAAGCAGAATCATGACATGAAAGTAGCATTTTTTTGGCACACTGTTGATATTCATAAATAAGGCATTCTAATAATTCAAAGTGATTTTACCAGGCTACCTGCCATTTGTATTTGTTCTTAATTCTAAAACACTGACTGCATTCTATGGTTCAAATGTTTAGGTTTTTGTTGCAGAATGAACTGCATTCCAAAAATGTTTAGAACTAGAAATGGACATAAGCAACAATATAATAAGGCAAAGTCTATTTTGAGAATGTTAACAATGTTGGGAGTTTGTTGGGTCAGAGCCAATGTCAGCATTTGGTATAATGACTCAATTCATTTAAAACCAAGATCGCAAAGTGTTTAACTGCCGGGGGAAAGAATGGAGTTAGTGAACTTTCTACCATTAATTACATATTGGCCCTAACTCTTTATCCACAGACTACTACAGATGGGCCAAAACTGGATCCTCAAGACTTAATCTTATCAGATTTTGTAAGGAAATGGGACAAATTTGGAGTATGACAGTGTAGGACTGAAGATTGGGAGTGAACAGTATATATTAGAGTTAAAAACAGAAGGAAACTATTTTAAAACTCCTGAACCAATTTTATTCAAACTTGTCTTGTTTAATAGGTTTCACTTGAAACTAAAAATCAAGCCAAATTAGAAGATGGAACATAACATATAGTAACATAATGTATGCAAGGTTAAATACAATGCAAATGGAAATCTTATATTGAAGATTCTGCTTCTCTTTGTTACTTCACATCATCCTTGTTTTTTCCTTTTCTGGGACTCTGAAGTGTCTTAGATTTTCCTCCCTTTTTACATTTGTGTGGTGCACAAGTAACTCTAGTACAACACGTTTAAGCTTTAATTTTCATTGGAAGGTGGGCATGGATTCTCTTAGAAATTGCTATTGAGATGAATCTTTCTTTGATTTGGTTCTAATATTTCTGTGACAGAGAGCTGGCCAACAGTAGCTGTTCCAGCACCCTGATCACTGCAATCTAGTTCGCCTGATGGATTAGGATGGGCTGAGGAGAGCTAGAAGGCTAATTAGCCCATAAGGCAGAAGGTAGCAAAGATACAGGAAGGGGATAAAGAGGCTTTAATAGTCAGGGCCTAGAGTGTTATCTCCCAGAGGGAAAATCCGTTCTATCCTACCTGCACCTTGGCCAAAGAATTGAATTAGTGTAAATACAGGGCTGCATAAGTCTGTAAAGTGGTGGGGAAGGACACTGAAACAAACCACAAGGTGCTTACCAGGTTTCCAAGCTGTTGGTAACTTGAAAAGAGACAGGAGCTGGACCCTGCTCTGTCATAATTTCTTTCATTTTTAATGAAAAGTAACAAAGGTTTAAAATGAATGTAAATATCCAAGAACAAATTTAGCTGATAATTAAATGCAACCTATTGGACAGCCGCATACCACATTAGTTTTATTTCTAGGCCTGCCAATTAACATGGCAGCTATCCAAGAATACAGGGACATATCGCAACACCTATGGCAATGGAGCTTTGATAGCAGGCTATTAGCAAACAAAAGGTAAATGAAATAGACAAGGTGGGAGAGGTAATCTTTTATTGGACTAACTCAGGGGTCGGCAACCTCTGGCGGGCCGGGCCAGTTTGTTTATCTGCCGCGTCGGCAGGTTTGGCAGACTGCGGCTCCCATTGGCCACGGTTCACCGTCCCAGGCCAATGGGGGCAGCAGGAAGCGGCGCGGGCTGAGGGATGTGCTGGCCATGGCTTCCCGCCTCCCACATTGGCCTGGGACGGTGAACCGCAGCCAGTGGGAGCCGTGATCGGCCAAACCTGCCGATGCTGCAGGTAAACAAACTGGCCGGCCCGCCAGGGTGCTTACCCTGGTGAGCCGTGTGCCAGAGGTTGCCGACCCCTGGACTAACTTCTGTGGTAAATGAGGAAATACATCAAAAAAGATTAAATATGAGATGAATATTTAGATCGTTGGTGTCCATTTATTGAATTTGCAGTGTTGCTGTAGCCTTGTTGGTCCCAGGCTATGAGTGAGACCAGGTAGGTGAGGTGATATCTCATATTGGATCAACTTCTGCTCATGGAAAGTACAAGCTTCCAAGTTACACAGAGCTCTTCAGGTTTGGGGAAGAAATCCAGATGTCTGTGAGTTAAATACAAGTTGGGACTAATTGTTAAGCAGAAGTGGTAGCTCATGTGGAAGGCAGTCACTTGGAATGAAGTAGGCCATTGGGAGGTTAGGTTGTTAAGCATCAAAGGTTTTGAAGTGGGCAATTGAGTATAAGGCCCCATAGATGTAGAACCCAGTCCTGAAGAGCTATCAGGCAGCTGACATCTCCAGGTTGTCACCCAGTGGCAGCTTGTAAGCAGCTTGTGCTCTACTTTCCATGAATTGCTGTGGACACAGACCATGGGAAGTTCTACCTCAAGGGTTTGACACATAGTCTCATGGCTCCTGATTGGTTCCCTACCCTACATAAACCCAAGGGGCCTTCCAAGAAGTGTCCAGACACCAGTGTGGATCTCCTGTAGCTGCCAAGGCTGTTCCTGATCCTTGCTTCTGAATTCCTGGCTCTGGCTTGATTTGAACTTTGCCTCCTGACCTGTGTTCCCCCTAAGCTGCATGGTCGTGTGAGTGCCCTGGAGTTAATCAAGTGCCGCACACTTGATTAGCAGAGCCATGCACAGCAGCATGTGTTCAGGTGCACCTTTCCCTCCCCCTCTCCCCCCGCCACTCCTGTGCCCATGTACCTCATCTCAGCAGAGTAGGGGAGGGGGAACAGGGCTCAGGAACAGGAGAGCTCAGCTGCTGTGGTCTGAGCCTTCTGGTGAGTGCCTTAACGAGACAGTGCATGGTCTCTCATAGACTTCCCCAGCAGCCAGCACTCTCACTCACCTCCCAACATATACTATGTTACTGCTTAGTACTTCCTGCAATGCACACATATTCTCTAATTTTATTCTTTCAAAGTGCTGTTAATTTTTTGACTGGTCTATGCATTTCATAATTTTATTTCTCTAATGCTTAAATTTATTTTTTGAGTAGTGAGTTCTAAAATGCCTAACCTGTCCTAGCTAGAGTAATTATCCCAATGATAACTTTTTAAAAATATATTGTTTCTAGGTTTTTGGTTTCTACTTGTGGAGACATCTGCACATGACCTCCATATGGTGCACATATCAAAATTCATTTTTCACATGGATGGAAAAAATTAGAGGGAACATTGCTTCTGACTCCGACTCTGACCCTTGGTATAAGCCCTTGAAAACTGACTAAACTCCCCAGCTACTCCCAGCCTCAAGTTTTCCCTTGCTCTGACCCTTGGCCCTAACTGCCATTGTTGGGCTCCTGACATTCAGAGTAGCAGGCAGCGTGGTGTGTTACAAATTACTGATTCTCAAAGAGGAATCATTCACTGTACTAAACTAAACTATGAACAACTTATTTGAATATTACATAATGTAGTGTATACATTGCTGATGTGGAACACCAGACTGCATAGCATTGCAGATGAATGGACGAGGCTAGGAAGACCCATGAAATGCCCCAGAACAAAGACTCGCCAGAGGAGATTAGAACCTGTAATACAAAGAAAGAACATAAAACATGAATGCCGGCTACATGTTTTACATGTTAAAGTTCAGTGCTAGCCTAAAAAATGACTCTGTAAGAATGACAGATTCCATATTCATTGCCGCCCACCAGATTGGGTACCTTTCTCAAGTTAAAGTAAGTTGTGGGTTGTTGTTTTTTTTTTTCTCCTTGGCCTCTGAATCTGACATCATCCCCACTGACAACGTACAAGCCAAATCATGTAAGCAGATACACCTGTGCTGCACCATTAGGTTCTCAAACCTGTTTAAGGCTGAGTGGGTTCTGTAAGGAAGGACAGAACCACACTTTAAAGTAATATGACATTGCTGATAGTTGCCACATAAGAGTTACATTAATGTATGGTTTAGAGGCTGTTGATAAGAAAAATTCCAGCCACCACATCTTACTATTTAGATCAGTGATCCCCAAACTTTTTACCTCACCCCCCGTTAACTGTCTCCCCTCCCCCCGGGGTGGGGAATGGGGCCGCAGCTCTGGAAGAGGAACACAGACAAGGGTAAGTGTGCTGGGGCTGGCAGCTGGGACCCCGGTTATGGTGCTGGCAACCGGGGCCAGAAGCAGAGCAGGGTGGCACTCTTTCCCTGCCCCTTGTGGGGATTGGCCCAGGCCCCATCCATGCCCCGCCCCCAACATTTCTCAGTGCCCTCCTAGGGGGATGTGCCCCACAGATTGGAGACCTCTGATTTAGATGTATTTCAGTATCCAAAGAGGAACAAAATAACTGCAACTAAAGTATTATGAAGTGTACCTCAGAGCAGAATTTGGTCCTGAGCATTTCAATGCTGGTGCTGTCACATGGATTGCTATTTGAAGTAACAGCTTGAGTTGTAAATTTGCTGGTCTGAGGAAGCCACAAGACAAATGAGGAGGGACAGCACTCTGCATACGGAGCCTCTTGTGAAAGCAAGCTGGAGAAGGAGAAAGTCTGTGCTCACTTTAACAACAGAAATCATTTGTGCACCTTACATTGAATTTGAGGCATAATGTAAGGGTATCATCACTATATGCAACGTTGCCATTCCTTGTTGTTAATTCATATTGCCTCTCAACTGTCCGGGTTCAGAAAGATAAGTGTTGGGCTGCTCTGTATTTTGTTGCTATGTAATGTGGTATAAAACAACTTTGGAGCATCTCCCTGAGTGCATGCCACCAAAACTAGGCCAGAAATCCTTTCTGTTGCAGCTGCTAACATTAAATCATGGACCTGTTTTAGGAGCCCTATGTCTTTATGCCAAATTGTGTGAGGCTCTGCAAGAATATATTCACATGGCAACAAGGAAACCCCTTGGAATATATAACCTATGCATCTCATTTTCACTTTTGGAAAGAAAATTAATTGCAGGTTTTTATGGAGTCATAAGAAGGAAAACATACAGCCTAAGAATCGACTGCTAAATATTTCAGTGATGGTGTTGGCAGAGCTGGTTGGAAAACTTCAACTGGAATATAATTTCAAAGAATCAGGACTAGCAAGAAATCATAAAAATCTTCACAAAAATATTTTCCATTGCCTGACCAAGGTTTCTACAGAGAGTAGGAAACTTTCTCAAAACCATTTTAAAAAAAGTTGAGGGGGGAAATCACTATGAATGTTCTATTTGTTTTCAGAACAGCTAGTTTTAGGCAACTCCTTTGGTGCTTACATATTTACTGTTTATAACACTCCATATAGTCAAAGTGTACTTGTCAGCCAATGTATTCTCCAGTAACTGAAATATGAACAGTAGGAATGGGCAAAACTACTGAAGTGAAACAAGAAACAGCTAAAAGCCTGCATCCAAATTATACCTCCATTAATCCTAATCTCTTTCTTGGGTTCAAAAGCATTTGCTAAAATTTCTATAATGTTTTCACACTGCTTCACTTCCTGTAATGTAATCAGTACACCATTCAGTTTATAGTAGCAGTTTAGTATCCTATAATATATCTGCCTATTCAAACTTAAAGCACTCTTAAAGTCACTTTAAAACCAAGGATGGCAGACATTTATTCTAAACATATATGAATGATAAATATTCCATACCTTTCATCTAGAAACAAGGTTTCGATAATGTGCAGACAATTCAAAAATTACTTACTAGGTTAAAAATAAAATCCCTTATTTAAAACAGAAATGTTCCAAAACACAAATGGACAGCTTGAATGGCAATAAGAATTGTGATTATGAGAAATCCTTAAAGTAAGAAACCATGGGAAAAAATGACAGCAAATATCTTAGGCCCCAATTTTGCAGTCTGTTTCAATTCAGAGTACTTAGCACATGCTTAACTTTAGGGAATGAGGCTTAAGCCCATGTTTAAACTTAAACCTATGCATAAGTGCTTTGCAGAATAGTGGTGGCTTTAAGCATGTGCTTAAGTGTTTTGCTGCATGGGGGCTTACAACATATGTTTGAATAACACGATGTCATGTGTCCCACCTGTAAGTTGACTCTTCCTTCTGCACTGCACCCCTAACATGATGATGGGTATCAATTCAGTACTGACTCAAAGAGAAGAGTGCCACCTACTGAATCACTAATAAGCAGAGATCAGATTTCTGTAAAGGTGAATATCATGATTTCCAGGCCAGTATGACTCAGGGTTGTTCTCATGCATGTAGCTATAACACTATCTTACCTCAGAAGAGCCTTATGAGGCTCCGTCATTTAATATTTGTAAAATGCTTGGAAATATTTTGATGGAAGAATCTGTTGGTGAAATTCTGGCTCCATTGTCAATATGAGTCTTACCAATAACTTAAGTATCAGAGGGGTAGCCATGTTAGTCTGGTTCTGTAGAAGCAGCAAAGAATCCTGTGGCACCTTATAGACTAACAGAAGTTTTGCAGCATGAGCTTTCGTGGGTGAATACCCACTTCTTCGGATGCAAGCAACAAGATTTCATAAAAACCCTGATTTTTTTTCTTTTATAGGATGAAATCTTGTCCCTATTTAAGTTATTGGTAGAAGCAGCAAAGAATCCTGTGGCACCTTATAGACTAACAGAAGCATCCGAAGAAGTGGGTATTCACCCACGAAAGCTCATGCTGCAAAACTTCTGTTAGTCTATAAGGTGCCACAGGATTCTTTGCTGCTTCTACCAATAACTTAAATAGGGACAAGATTTCATCCTATAAAAGAAAAAAAAATCAGGGTTTTTATGAAATACAGAGAGCATCATTTAAAAAAACTACATTTTAAATTGTAATTGTATACAGCTAATGTCACTGACCTTTTATTAATACAAACTGAATGTTTAAGCAAAGGCTGTTTATTTTCATGTAGATGAAAGAGACAGGACAAAAGAGCTCTTTCCAAAATGTGGTTCACGGAAGAAGCCATGTCTCCTGTTTCACTAACTGATGGGTGAGATTCTTTCAGTTTGCATTGATAAACCCTGGCTGTGGCTCAGTTAGCCACTGCCCTGTCATCAGTCTTGTCTAACAAGATAACTGACTCACCCAGACTGCATGGGAGAAAAACAGTGTTACTCTGGCATAGCCAAAATACAAAGGGGGGCTGCTTTCCCCCCTGAGATGGGGGCTAGAACATAAAGTGGGAAATTCCTCACATACCTTCCCATTTTCATGGCCTAATGGCAGCGATGAAGGAAAAAGTGGACTCTGGCACTCAGTCAGATATTTATTTTCTTTCTCTTTAATTGCGTGGAGCCATACCACATTGTGCTGTGACTCACAACATACCTCCCTAGCCTAACCAGGGAAAGGTCAGGTAAGTACTTAGAGGGAAGTACTCCCAGGAGCACCTAGATGCACAAAGTGGTTAAGTGGATGGCACTCTTTGTTCTGAATCCTTACAAACAGACACCCCTCCAGAGCATTTGTAGGGTGTTGAGCTATCAGAGGTGGCATTTGGGCCAGATCCTCCATGTGTGAAAATAGTAGTAGCTCAGCTGAAGTCAGTGGAGACACAACAGTTTATGCCAAGGAGCTGGTTTTTTAGATATTTCATGATACCTTCTTAAAGATTTAGTGCTCTGGTTAAAGTCCAACTCATTTTTGTGCCTTCTACTTCCCTTAATTCTCACTACAATTTCAATTGGATATAGTATATCCTCACCTCCTGCACTCCATTTCTAGAAAGTGGTGTTGTGCATTGTTATACAGCTACTGTATTCCAGTTCAGAGCTGTTTGCATTTCAGCATGGAGCACAGTGGTCCCTGCATATACTTTATCCTCAAAGAAGTCTTGTGTCTTACTTAGTTTTGTGAAGCACAGAGGCAGCTTTGAACAGAAGGTGCTGAAGATGTGGAAAGTAGTATTTATGTACTTATTTAGTCAACCTGGAAAAGATGAAGGGTCTTCAAATTCTTAAAGATTTGTGTTTTACAATCTTTGTCTAATGTCTTTGTGATGACTGCTTGTATACAATGATTTAAATGGATTAATATGCATATATTTTTAAAGGAGTTAAGATGAGAATGATGAGAAAATCTTTACACAGAATAACATTAATTCTAGGGGATTGGTTTATGGAACCCATCCATCACTGTTAATTATTACTGCAGTTTTCAGACAGCTCCAAATTCTGCCACCTCTACTCATGTAGGTCACTCCACAAATTGTCCTAGTGTCTTCAAAGTCACTTCAAAGCACTATGTGAGTAGAATCTGACTTTAGTGATACATATATTAGGACCACCATCTTGACCCACACCAGGGATTGAACTGGGATTCGTAAGGACTCATGAGTTTCTCTAGCTGGAAATAAATAGCCAGGTCCTGAAAGTCTTCTTTGTATTAGACTCATATCTTCTATAGATCAGGTAGAGATGGCAATAAAATGCACTGTGTCCAGTGAGTTTTTGGATCCAAAATTGAATCGGTCCAGAGTCTCAGACAACATAATATTATGGACAGGTTAAATAATTCAGATTGAAAACCGATACAATTTCCTTTGGGGAAGAAAGTGAACTACACGAAAGCTCATGCTAAAATAAATTTGTTAGTCTTTAAGGTGCCACAAGTGTTTTTTTTGCGGATACAGACTAACACGGCTGCTACTCTGAAACCTACAATATATGGGGTGCTTTGTTAGACAAGAGGATGCTAAACATGACATTTTGGAATTTAGGCCATTGTGGAATGCATCAGATTTTGTATTAATTTGATTCTCTATATGGTAGGAGTTATTTGTGGTGGCTTTTATGCTAACATCTACATTCAATCTCAGTGCCAACTGCCCACTGTGACCGAATACTTTGGTGATGATTTTTCTAGGGAAATGTATACACAGGATGGAGGAATGGAAAAGAGGTTTGCTAAAGAATAAAAAGGGAGGGGAAAGGCTGCTGTCTTGCAGAAAAACAAGGGAATGTAAGGAAAATGGGTAAGGGAGCTGGTCAAAACATGTTCAAAATGTTGACAAAAAGGCTTGCAAATGCATATGGATTTTGCACATGCATTTTCACACTGAACATCTTTCATATATTTTTCCCTCAGTTTTGGCTCATTCTAATTCTTAAGGACAAGACACGCTCCCTTTCTCCACTTCTGAGCTATCTGGGTCGGGGGGTGGGGGGGTCCCTGCCCAACATGCAAGTGAACAGGGAGTAGGTGAAGTGAGGTGGGGTGTAGCCAGCCCAGCTAAACCAGTGCAACACTGGGGCCATTAATTTGCACGAGATAACAAAAGCTGGGTGACATTATTTCTCCTTTGGAGCAAGAGGAGAAACCAGGGAATGTTGGGATCGGTGTTGCTCTCTCTCTCAATCACATTCTTGGTCGAACCCTGCGTCACACTTCACTTCTCACACTTTGTAAAGTCTCAATCTGATCCTAAATAAGGCTTCAGTTTAGGAAACCCTTAAACATGTTCAGGTCCATCCATACTCAGGACAGCACTTAAGCATTTCCTTAACTTTAGGCATGTTCTCACATCCCATTGAATTCACATACAGTACTTAGCTTCCTCATACAGGACAGCAGTTTTCTTGAACTGGTGTCTAAATACAGATTATAAACACAGAAAGCTGGGGGAAAGCAATAAAGAAAATGTGTATTATATACAGCTGACAGAATGGATGGTCCAGTGATTAAGGAGATGGGATTTTCAGTTCCTTATTTCCCCTATAGGCTTCCTGTGCAATCTTGGACAAATCTCTTGGGCTTTCTGAGCCTCAGTTTCCGTGCTGGTAAAAAGGAGATAATAATAATAATAATTCACTAGGGGTGGTGTGAGGATAAAAGGATACATTAAAGAATGTGAGGTACTATGGTAAATGAGGCCATAAAAGTACTATAGTTAAAAAGATGAAGTTAATAAATATTAGGAAGTTGAGAATTTATGCAAACTCCTAAAAGACAAATGAACAAGCACTGTAGTGATTTGGTTTATTTAATGTTTAGTAGATTCTAAAGCTCAGGTCTATTGTTAGCATTTGTATACTGATAATAATCTTTTACACATTTAACAGCACTTTTCATACTGAAGAATCACCAAGTGGTTCACAAACTTTAAAGTTCATGCATGCAAAAGCCACTATCTATGCCACTAAAATGCAGCTACCTCTGGAGTGTCATTATAACTAAATGGGGCATACTATTCCACTTTTTAAACACAAACATGAAAGACAAAAAACGAGGTAGGTGTGTGTGTGGGGTGGAGGGGGGTCAATTACTTTTGCAGAAACTGCAATTTCTTTCAGAAAACCTGTCATTGACATCTTGTTGTGGAAAACATTTTGTCATGCACATCAGTGTTTCTTTTAAGAGGATGAATCTAGTGAAAGAGTCAAACTAACAATCATAATGTGACAGACATTTTAAGACAGTGTTCTCATCAATCAAACTGATAATGAGGTGGCAAATTGCTGCCTTACAGCACAGCTAAAAAGGCAACTACTTCAGGAGGTGTCAATGAAAATGTCAAAGGATTGTCCCCGGGGGAGTTTGAGAAGGTTCTCAGAAACCTTTTTGTGAAGCATGAATACAGAATACTTTATTGATCACTAAAGAAGTTGCACTGACATGCCATTTCCCTGTGACATTTGAACCATCAATTTCCTAACTCATGGGGAGCACTCTTTGGGAGTTTTAATTCACCTTCCTATGTACTCAAATAGTTGTTTTTATACTATCCATAATCTTTACTATTTTAATAACACCAAAAGCAACATTTCATACATTTCAAGCAAGTAAAAAGGCCTGAAAATTATTAATAAATAGCTAGTAATAATCATAACTAATAATCATAATGATCTTTTATAGATCTGTAGATTCGTATATCCTTACTCATGTTGAATAGTACCTTTTATTCTGAGCTGTCTATTGAAGTCAATAGGACTACTTATGGAGTAATGTGCCACTAAGCTAGAATATGGCCCATAGTGATTTTCATCCACATTCTTAGTGTTTTGACTCCATAATAAAGAGGAAGGACAGTCCTGGGGTTACAGTGTTTCCAGCTCTTCTGATTTTTTTTATCGCAAGTCTTGTGAAATTTGATGATTTTTCTGAAAGCCTCAGCTCTGGAGTCATGATTATGTGAGTATCTCATCATTTATTATAAAAATAAAGTAACTTCCTAGTCCTCATGTTTGAGGGGGGAAAAGCTTGAAAATATAAACACTAAAGGTTCAAAAACCAGAAAGTACATAAACATAACTCCCCAAATAAAACAAAGCCCATATGATTTCATGACAATCTCATGATTTTTTTGGGGAGGGGAGGGGGGTCTGACTCATGATTTGGATACTAGGGTTAAATCACCAGATTAGGATTTAAGGGATCTGGGTCCAGTTGCTGGATGAGTCTCAGACTCCCTGTGTGTATATCTACACTACACTGTAGCTGGGAGGTGTGATTCCCAGCACAGACAGACAGACTTGGCTCTAGCTCAGCTTGAGCTAGCATGCTAAAAATAGCAATTATGGATGTTGTTGTGCAATTGGTGGTGGTTCAGGCTAGCTGTCTGATTTCAAGTCCACCCCAGTGCTGCAATGTCCACACTGCCATTTTAGTGCACTAGCTTGAGCTCAGCTAGCACAAATCTGTCTACTCTCGCTGGGAATCACGCTGCTGTGTCGACAAACCAGGGGTGAAAGTAGAGCTGAAGACTTACTGGTACAGGGGCCGGCTCCAGCCTCCAGAAGGGGCAGGGCCTTGGGCGGAAGGGACGGGGCTGGGGGGTCAGCATCCCTCAACCAGCCCTTCCACGTTGCCTGGCCACACTGCCTGGGACTCCAGCGGTGATTTAGAGGGTGCGGGGCTCCGGCCGCTGCTGTGGTAGTGGCAGTGGTTGCCAGAGCCCCACGCCTTTTGAAATCGCCGGCCCCAGGGCAGCTCCTCCTTTTGCCCACCCCCTGTTGGCAGCTGGGGGTGGGGAGCAAAAGGGGCAATGACATTAAGGTGCTGCAACGGCAGTGCTTTAAGCAGGGTCTGTTGTCATGGCAGCACTTTAAAATCAGCTGGGTACGGGCCAGTACTGGTGGCCACTTTTTACCTTACTTTCACCCCTGGAACAAACCCCATGTGGCCATGAATAAGGCCATGTCTACACTAGAGAGCTGTATTGATGCAGTTGTGCCATTGTAAGGTCTCCCATGTAGTCGCCCTATGCCAAAGGGAGAGAGTTCTCCTGTCAACATAATTAAACCACCCCCAATGAATGGCAGTAGCTTTGTTAGCAGGAAAGCTTCTCCCGCCAACATAGTGCTGTCCACACCAGCACTTCTGTCAGTGTAATTTCTGTCGCTCAGGGTGTGATGGGTATTTTTCCCCACACCCTTGAGCAATGTAAGTTATCCTGACAAAAGTGCTAGTGTAGACACAGCCTAAGTCATTTAGGGCTTGGCTACACTTGCGAGTTAGTGCACAATAAAGGAGTCCCGTGAGCACTAGCTCACTCCCCGTCCACACTGGCAAGGCACATAGAATACTCTGACTCCACAGCTAGAGCTCTCCTGGTACTCCACTTCGGCGAGAGGAATAACATTTGCTGAGCCTTGGCTACAACGCACGGGCGTCAGTGTGAATGAGGTGTTGCGTTACTGCGCTCTGATCGGCCTCTGGAAACGTCCCATAATCCCTTTAAGTCAAGTGGCCATTCTTGTCATTGTTTTGAACTCCTGTAAGAATGCAGAAATGCCCTTTCAAAGCTCCATTTCTGACAGCCAGCATGCAAGCTGTTACTGTGAAATGTTGTGTGTGAGAGAGAGGCAGGGGGGAGAGGAGGGTCTGCTGCTGTGTGAACTTACAAGACAGCATGCTGACCTGCTCTCAGCCCCCCAAAAACGCACTCTCTCTCCCCACACATATACACAACACACTCCCCGTCCCACTCCATCCCACCCACCCCCATTTGAAAAGCACGTTGCAGCCACTTGCATGCTGGGATAGCTACCACAATGCACTGCTCTCTGTGGCCATTGCAAGAGCTGCTAATGTGGCCACGCCAGTGCGCTGGCAGCTGTCAGTGTGGACTGACTACAGCGCTTTCCCGAACGCGCTCCCGTCGACTCCGGAACTCCACCAGGGCGATCGGTGGAAGCACAGTCGACAGGGGAGCTGCGGCAGTCGATCCCGCACCATGATGATGGGAGGTAAGTCGAAATAAGATACGTTGACTTCAGCTACGCTATTCCTGTAGCTGAAGTTGTGTATCTTACATCGACCACCCCCACCCCCAGTGTATACCAGGCCATAGAGAGATAAGATGGGTGAGGTAATATCTTTCATTGGCCTAAGTTCTGTTGGTGAAAGAAACAAACTTTTGAGCTACAGAGTGCTCTTTCATATGAACATGTTGGGGCAAGAACTCCTCTTCTTCTTTGATTGTTAGTTGATTGAAAAACCGGAAAATCATTTGCAAAAAAAATAAATTTTAAAGTTTTGATATTTGCAGAATCCAAAATAACCCATTTTCTGACATTTTCCACCATATTTTTAGCCAATATTTTTATCCAATTTTGTATTTTTCAATCATTTTAAAAAAATTTCATTTTCCAAAACCCAGTGTTGAGTAGGAAAATGTGATTTTTATTAAACAAAATATTTCTATAATGAGTTAAAAAATGATTGAGATAAAATTTGTTGGAAAAAATCAGAAAATTTTGTAAAAAAAGGAAAATTTTTCAAAAAATGTTTCATTTACTTAAAGGCCATTTTTCAATTAAAAACTTCTAGTGCAAAAGATTTCAACCAGCATCCAGGCTTGTACAGTGCCTGGTCTCCAGTCTTCAGTGGGGACAAAAATAAATTCTATGAAATAACAATTGAAATAACACTTTTCTAATATCTATTTATACTTATGTAGTCTAGGTCAAATACTTTAGGCATGCAGCCTAATTACATGTGAAAATCACTCACTTGAAAGTACAAATTAAATGCCGTTGTCTGATAAGCATGTGCATGCAAATATACATGAATTTTGCACATGTAGTTGCACACTGAATGTGTTTGAAAGTCTAGCCATCTGGGAAAAAGTTTAGGCATTAAAAATTACTATAAGGTAATTGGTTTACACTTAGCTTCTGCATGTATTTAACTGAATATTAATAAAGGAACAGATTAGCACAAGAACAAAATACCACAAACCCTTAGCTGTTCAATATTAGCCTCTGAAATTATACTAGATAACTGGCAAAAAAATGAGTAAAACAAACTGTATTTTCACTTTAATATCTAATTGCATCCTCATGGAGAAGACAATGGTTAGGCTTGTCAATGAGCCAAACTTGATATCCAAGGTATATCTACATGGTGTCTGGGAGTGAGGCTCGCCAACTGGCTCCACAGACCTGTATTAGCAGGGTTTATGCTACCATGCTAAAAACTAGCTGTATAGATGTTGCAGCTTGGGCCCAAGCCCACCCCCCACTCCACGACTGCCCAACCTGCAATGTCTACATAGGAATTTTTAGCGCACTAGAGCAAGCCCCACTTACACAAATCTGTGGACTGGGACTGGGACCTTAATAGGTCATTTCTATTTCTAATTACTGTGATTCTATGAAACTATATATTGACCAATGGCTTTACTCCATCCTTATGAATTACATATTTCAAATTCCATTAAGGACAATGGAAGGACTCCCATTAACTATTATATGATGATGATGATAGTGCCTAGGGACCAACCAAAAACATGGCCCATTGTACTAGGAACTGGACAGACACAGCATAGTAGACATCCCTGCCCCCAAAGAGCTTACGATCTAAATAGATAATACAGTCACAGTGTAGGGGAAAGGGATACAAAGTAAGCTGAATCAGGCCAAGTGCTATTACATATAATGGACTGGGATCTGGCTAGTTAGTATCCTGGAATTCAACATCCTAATTAACACGATGGGTATAAGAGAGTTGCTATGTTAGGGCCCAGTCTTTCTTCCTCTGATACCAATGTGAGTTTTATCACTAATTCAAAGGAGCACAACTTGCCCTTAATCATGACTTTATGTGTGTGTGTGTGTGTGTGTGTGTACTTTTCTGTATATATTTTTTTATATTATAAATAATTTAAAAAAACATTTTTAAAAGTTTTTGACCTAAAAAGAAACCCAGCTGAATCTTGAACTACAAGGTTTGTTTGGTTTGAATTTTTATCATTTTTTGGACTGGGTTTATATTGCTTTTTTGGGCAAGTTATAAAGTTAAGAAGTGAACGATGACAAATCTTAACTGTGCATCAGCATGTAAAGTACCAGGGACTTTACCATGAGAGGGGACCATCAGGGCTTGAGCAAGAATTGCTGGATCTGGAGTCTGATCTTGCTTCCTATACTCTGGTCTCTGAGTGAGTCCCATTGAGTCAGGCTTTTAGCCCCAGAAGGGTATTATTAGTAATATAATTCAGGGGTATTTCCATTTGCTTCTGGAAATCTCACAAACTCTATTAGTACCAGACATTTTTTCATACAGCCATACATAGATTCCATATTGTACCTGATCAATGTTATTGGGCTTTTTGCCTATATAAAGACATTAGAATTTGGATCACTTAGCATTAAAATCTGGATACTTTTGGTTTGGACTTTGAACTAGACATCTGAATGGATTTTGTTATTTTGAAAAATGTGCTTGCAGCCTGCCCCAGAGAGAGAATCTGGTTTTACTATTTCAAAAATGCTGCTCTTGTGACACATGAGGCAATTGGATGAAACTTGGGTCTCCTCCAGCTAGGCCTTTTCCGATGAGGTTGAGGATAGGGAAGCTGCTATTCTGAGAATGCACTACAGCCCTCAGTCAGCTTGTTCCAATCTGAAGAGTTGTAAGAATTTTGAGGCATTATAAGCAATGAAAATCCACAGCTGCTATTCACATCCTGAAATTAGTCCCTCCCCAAAAGACTCTTTTGGATGATTATGTGATCCTGTCTCGCCGCCCACTCGCTCTGCCATTTCCTAAACTCTGATGTTCTTTACAGCATCTCTGGCAGTTAAAAGAACATATGTATCATTGCTGGTTTCTCCTGCCCACCCACTCCCAATGAGATGACTACAGTGACATTTTAATCAAGAATGAACAACGCATAATTTAAGAAGCAGGGTCTGAGGCTTCACCTGTACAGGAAAATTGCATCAGTTTAATTTAAATCTGTTTTTAAACCAATAGAGTTAAACTGATGCAAAGCCCTGTGTAATGGATTGATGCCCTTAGTTTGGTTTAAGAGTAATTTATTTTGCTTTAGCTTAAACCTGTTCCCAACTGATTTAGGCTAAATGAATAAAAGCTGCTCTTATACAGACATAAGTGTCCACACAGGTATTTGCACTGATTTAGCTAAATCACTTTAAATTCACACTTTAGGTTATACCAGTTAAACTTTCCCATGTAGATACAGCCTTTCAAAAAGGGATTTTTAAAGACAACAGTTTTGATTTAATAAAGCACTTTTACATGAGCCTAAATCCTATTGAAGTCAATGAGATTTATACACATGCTCCAAGTTAGGCATATGCTTACATGCTTTCCTGAATCAGGGACCTAATCCTGTTCCCATTGAAATCAGTAGCAAAACTCTTCTTGACTTCAATGGGAGTAAACTGGGCTCTGACAAGTTTAATATTTACCGTGGCAAAGCCCTTTTCCAATGGTTTGTGTGTTTGCTTTATGATTTTAATGAAAGTTGTTCTCTAGGTATGAGTCCAAAATGGATCCTAGTATTCTAGAATAGTGAGGAAATGTGTTTCAACATTCTTTATATACAGTTTGGGTCCGCCTCTGCAAGATTCATTTGGACCCCCTTTATTTTGGAAAAAATTCCACCTGGATCTGAGTTTACAGCTTAGAACCATCTTCATTATGATCCTCACTCCCTCTTTTTGACTCAGACATGATCTTTCATATATTTATTTTGAGATCAAAGAATGTTCTCCTTTTCCCTCTCAGTTTTGAGATCATTCTGTCATTATAATTGCATAGGCTTACACAAATTTTACCTGAAACAAGTGGAGTGCACCAACTGCTTCTAGCAATTCCATTTGGGAATTGCACCTTTCCTCTATCACAGCGGGTGAGCTCATTGTTATGCACTTAAAAGAAATTGATGGTAAAAGGGATGTATTGAGCCCTGCTACAAAGAACAAAGTCAATGTTGTTTTTTTTAAGAAGCGTAGGGAAAGATGGAGGAGGTCTTTTACTCTAAAGCTTGGTAAAATCTGTACCTGCTACAAAAAAACCACCAACAACAAAAACCAGCAGTATACAGTGTATTTTTGTATTTTAGCTTCTTTCAGACAAATGGTATTCCTTGAAATGTTTTACAGAGTTAGACTCAACGTTCCTTGATCAACAGTGCAAGGGTGGAGGGCTCTGGGGAGTAGAAGGACCAATAAACTTGTGCACTGCAAGTGGCTTCCTCTGTTCTGCTCTTTATACAAATTCTTAACACTTCAGGCTATTTCCCTGGTGCTCCACCTGGGATAAGGCAGCTTTATGCTTTTGGCACAGGTATCACAGTGTAGCCCTTAAATAATAATTACCTAAATAAATAGTACCCACAAGGGAGAGAAATACAGACATAGAGACAAGGGATCAAAGATATGTATTAATCTGAAAAGAGTTGGAGACAAAAGGTACCTCTGCACTGCAGCTGGGCGCGTGCTTCCCAGCAGGTGTGGGTACACACACACTAGCTCTGTTCAAGCTAGCATGCAAAAAATAGCAGCATGGATGTTGTGGCACTGGCAGAACTTGGGCTACCTGCCTGAGCACAAACCCACCTGGATCCCTGTGTACATATTTGGGCTGCTAGCCTGAGCCACTGCCCACGCTACTCCTAGTTATGTTGCTATTTTTAATGTGCTACCTTGAGTGGAGCCAGTGTTTGTCTACCTGAGGTGGAAAGCATGTTCCTGGCTGCAGTGTAGATGTACCTTAAATGAGGCAGAGATCCATAGGGTACATGTACCCCTGGTTGAGAACAGCCTTACCAATGCTGTTGTGAGTGTCTTTTCCTCAAGCTGCGGAGAAAAAGACACTCACAACAGCATTGGCAAGGCTACGTGTACCCCAGAGGGTATGCACAGGTAGATTTGCAAGTCAGGGCTGGCATTACCATGAGGCGAACTGAGGCGGCCGCCTCAGGTGCCAGACTGTGTGCGGGGGGAGGATGCCACTAGGACCCAGAGTGTAGAAAATTGTGTCTGCTGCTGGCGCATATGTATTCTCTCTGCTCTAGATGCACAGAGATGGCGGAGTGCTGTGCTGGAGGAAGGAGGGCACAGAAGACATGGCAGGCAGGCAGGAGAAAAGGTGAGAGGGAATAACAGAAAGCAGCAGGAGCTACAAGGAGAGAGAGGAGGAGGAGGAGCCTCTTATGTACCTCTCTAGCACCCCCAAGAGCCTGGACTGATTAACACCAGCTTCTCAGGGAGCTTCCTGTTTCTGCTGCTTCCCTGAACCCACTTGAGGAGAACAGGCAGTCAACTGAAGTAGTAGGAGCCAGTTAGGCCCTTAAGACGCTGATATCTTCTCTCACTCAGGCCCTGCTACTGCCTGCTTATTTGTCCCCTTCAACTGAATGTTGAGAGCCACTATAGCTGGCACAGAACAACAATCATGAGTAAAAGAAGAAAACATCCCTCTGGGGCAGCATTCAGAAAAAGCAAGCAAGCCAAGGAAGCTTTTCTATCTAAGCAGGAAGGAGCTCTCCTGAGATACATAGACAAAAATGTTCACGGTGAGCCTTCCAGCCCCAGTGAGGATGTAAGTGGTGAGGAGATGCCTGATCTTCCAGTTAGTCAGAGTGCAGGTGACTGGGCAGCTACTGCAGCATCCATATCTCCATCTCAAATGGATGTAACCATGCACATTCCTGAAGAAAAGTGTAGATCAGAGAAAAGTGTGGTGGAAGTGCAAGAAACAGCTGCTGCTGAGTTTAGTTCCTTAAGTCTAGATGATCCAGGACTGTGGACCCACTTGAGCAGTAGCCTGAGGGACTTCCTTGTACTGCATGGGCCACAGCAAGTGAAAAACTCCATGTTCCCCAAAGACAATGAAAATATAAGTTTCCATCCAACACATTATTGGTATGAAATCCCCAATGGTGACAAAGTGGAGAGCCATGGCTTATGTACTCAAAAACCCAGAATTCTGCATACTGTTTTTGTTGCAAACTCTTCCAGTCTAATGTTCCAGCCACATTGAGTTCTACAGGAACAAAGGACTGGAAAAATCTGGCTAGAAATCTGGCATGCCATGAGAAGGCAAAAATCACCAGAAAGCATTCCATAGGTGGAAAGAGCTTGAGATGAGACTAAGGTTAAAGGCCACCATAGATGATCAGCATCAAGAGAAGACTGCATCAGAATCTCTTTACTGGCAAAATGTTCTGAAAAGGCTCATTGCCATTGTGAAAATACTTGCTACCCAAAACCTAGCACTGTGTGGCACTTCAGATCAGCTATATGTGCCAAACAATGGAAACGTCCTTAAAATTGTGGAGCTGATGGCTGAGTCTGATGCTGTACTCCAGGAGCATCTAAGAAGAGTCACCACCCAAGAAATGTACACACACCACTACCTTGGAAAAACAATTCAAAATGAGATCATACAGTTACTGGCAACAAAAGTCAAACAGAAAATTGTGGTAGATCTGAAGTCAGCAAGATATTACTCTGTTATTCTGGACTGCACACCTGACATCAGCCATATGGAACAAATGACTTTAATGGTGCGTTGTGTAACAACAACAACAGAACCTAGTGAAAAATGTTCCTGCAATGGTGACTATCAGAGAGCATTTTCTAGAATTTATTGACATTGATGATACTACAGGAGCTGGTATGACAAATGTGCTTCTTAAAAAGCTGGAAGATACGGGAATTGCTATAGCTGACATCAGAGATCAGGGCTACGATAATGGCGCCAACGTGAAAGGAAAGAACAAAGGAGTGCAGACACGGATCTGAGAGTTAAACCCTCAAGCTTTTTTTGTCCCAGGCAGTTCTCATTCATTGAATTTGGTGGTCAGTGATGCAGCATCAGCTTCTAATGAGGCTGCTGAATTTTTTAATGTAATTCAAAGCATCTATGTATTTTTCTCTGCACCAACTCATCAATGGCAAATTTTGAAGCAACATCTGGGAACATCCTCTGTGACACTGAAACCACTGAGTGCCACATGATGGGAAAGTTGAGCGGAGGCGATAAAGTCTATCAAACACCAAATTGGGAAGATAGATGATGCCATAGTTGCCATTATGGAGGATAATGCTATGACAGGAACTGTTCGTGGGAGAACAGTGGCAGAGGGAAATGGAATCACCAGAAACATACATAACTTCAAATTTCTGTGTGACTTAGTGTTGTGGCATGACATACTGTTTGAAATAAATGTTGTAAGCAAGAGACTCCATGGTGTTGACCTTAATATATCTGGAGCAATGGAACAACTGGACAAAAAAAAGTCATACCTACAGTCTTACTGGTCAGATGAGAGATTTCAAAATGTTCTAAAGAGTGCACAGAAGTTGGCAGAGGAACTTCACACTGAAGCTATTTTCCCACCCATTCAAGAATACAAGAGTCACTGAAGAAGATGACATTTTGATAACGAGGCACAGGATAATCCCATAAGAGACCCCAAACAACAATTCAAAGTTGAATTCTTTAACCTGGTGCTAGATTGTGCAATACAGTCCGTTGAAGAATGTTTCATGCAGCTCAAGGAACACAGCAGTATATTTGGGAAACTCCTCACTATACCTGAAGAAGACCTACACCAGCAATGCAGGGCACTAGAGACAGTGTTTACACATTATGACATGCGCAATATTGATGCAAGTGATTTAGGTGATGAACTGAAAGCCCTCTCAAGATACATTTCAGCAGGATCAACTCCAAAGGCTGTTCTGGAAATAAACAGATAAATAAATAAAATGACCACCCTCTTTCCAAATGCTTTTGTTGCTCTGCGCATACTTCTATCACTTCCTGTAATGGTTGCCAGTGGAGAACGCAGCTTCTCCAAGCTGACATTAATAAAAACACATCTACGCTCCACAATGACACAGGAGTGGCTGGTCAGCTTTACAACCATCTCAATAGAGCATGAGCTGGCCCAGACTGTGGACCTTCTGCAGGAAGCAGTTCAAATCTTTGCAACCAAGAAGGCACGGAAAGCACCAGTTTGATTATTCAAACAGATAAAAATGCCAGTGTTTACTATACAGACAAGAAAAGTTACATTTGCTGTTGAGGCGTTTGAAAGTTAAGTGTTACTTAACATTTTTGAACAAGGCATTTTAAGTTGTTAGTTCTCCTTTATTGGGGTACCATGAGAGGAGTAGAACAGAAAGAAGGCAGAATTGAGACCTTTCAAAGTTTTGGCCCAAGTGAAGGGGCATGGGGGCGTCATTTGAGCTCCCGGCCTCAGGTGCCAAAATGTTGTGGGCCGGCCCTGTTGCAGGTGTTTAGGGGAAGCTCCTCCCAAGTGTGTGGAGCAGCACGGGGAAAGGCAGTAGAGCATCATGGGGCTGATTGGAGGCAAGCACTGAAGCTCGAGTGAATGAGAGATGATAGGTAGGGTGGTGATTGACTGTGAAGGGTCTTGAAAGTGATTACAAGCAGCTTATGTTAGATGCAACAGAGATGCTGAAATGAATGGTGGAGACAATGGAGTTGTTTAAGAAATGGGGAGGATGTCCCTGTTTTCTATGTATGTGTGAGAAGGCAGGAAGTCAAAGACATAATATGGTGTGTTTTGTCCTTACACTGTATTCAACTAATATATTTTTCCAATTGCCCCCCCCAACTTAAGTCTCTCCTTTTTGTACATTATTTGAGATTGACACAAATATATTGTTGCAGTTTTTATCTGTTAATTTTAAACATTTTTTTCTCCTGCATTTTTCATTTTCAAAGCCTACAAAGTTCTGTGCTGTTTTTCGATTGTATTTCTTGTCGGGCAGTGCTCCATGCCCTTGGCTACCAATGTCTCATCTAAACACTGCTGGACATTAAAAAAAATCCAGATGTGCCCATACGCTTAGTCACTGCATAATCTTCATTTGATTTCCTGTGGCTGTTGAAACACACTCTCCTAAACTCAGAGCATGCTACAATTTAAACACCCTTCACAACCACTCTCTCTCTCTCACACACACACACACCAACCAACCTCACTATGTTAACACTAGAATTGAACACATGTTTCAACACATTTGCTGTGACTATTCATTTGACTGTTTAAACAAATTTGCTTTAGCTCCTTTTGCTTCGCTTTCCCAATCTGCTCTAGCCAATGACTTTACTGGCAAAAATGTGTATGGAAACACTGAATTTCAAGCAAACATTGAAAAGAGTCACAGGAAGTGAATTCTGAATGTGCAAATGTCAGTATTTGCAGCAGAAATCTAATCCTAAAACCTACATCCATCTAGTCAGATGCAGAAAGTTACCTATGTGTCTGAAGTATAAAGCGCAATACATTTTTTTTAATGTAATTCCTTGGGAACTGTCATGTAATTTCATTTTGTATAATACAAATGCCAGCCGGAATAACAATGGCAATAGCAGCAATGCACTACCTGCCTGTGAGGTAGATGTTGATAGGATAATTCCTTTTATTCTGTCTTTAATGGAAAATGGAACATATTGAACCTGATTCTGCTCTCCCTTGTACGCAGTGTACACTGGAGTAGTTCTATTGACTTCATTGCACACGTACACGTTCAACATAATCAGGTGCTCTGATTTTTCCTTTATAAAAAATGTCCTATTAGGACTAAATGCCAATAATAACATAGAACATATTGGACGAATTAGGGAGTTTTTACAATGTGGATGAAAAGCAAAATATGTGTAGTAATCCTACATGTTTCTATAACTTCTTCTTGATTGCAGCGATACAGAAGATGATAAAAAACCTTCCCTTCCAAACTATAGTATGAATGAGTGGTATTATCTTCCTCAGTTCGTATGACTACATGACAAATAAACACAAACATTAGTAATATAGCTCTAAATATTATTGTCCCAAATAAGTCAATAGCACCTAGATCCTCAAAGGTATTTAGATACCTAACTCCCATTGATTTCCCATTGGACGTTTTCACTTCACCACCTAAGAGGCCCAGTATAATAGGAATCAGATTGGAGGTTAGAACTCCTGAAGTCCTGCTATAGATTGAATGTGTAGCCTTTGGCAAGTCACTTCCCTTGCATCAATTTCCCAATCTGCAGAACTGAGAACTATTTACTTGCCTCCCTGGGATACTGTGAGAAGTAGTTAATGTTAATAAATTGGCATGCAGATGAACAGGATGATCTTAAAGACCTTTTCTATACCTAGCTTCTATGAATCTATGAATGCATTTTAATTGCTTTGGAGATATAATATGTTAAATCTTGTCATGTGATTGACCGTTATAAATATCTGCATATTTTAGATGTATCATGGGAAGTCATTATCTGTTCCAGCCACCGCAAGTACTGCAGATCCCTGCATTTAATATATAGCTTTCAAACATGGTTATTTTCACTATGAATAGAATCAGACCATTCTCACTTAATGGTGCTTATGCAATGTTATTGATGCACAGTAAATTGGCTCTATAAGCATATCAAGGAAACAATGTGATGCTTTAATCCTTCAGCATGTCTAGCTTTGTTGGCAAAACAACAAGGGCTTATGGATATTGTGGCTGCTTTAATTTCTGCCCATAACTGGTAATAGTTCATAGCAACTAATTAAAAAAAAAGAACTGAAATATTACTATAGGATCAAGGCAAAGGAAAGAACAGGTTAGGAACCCACATGAAAAAATGTGAGGTCTAGGGGGCTATGAGGACATTTTGTCTCATGATGTAAGAGTTTTCTCATGGGAAAAGTAACACTTTGCTTAAATAAAAGAAAATAGATAGTCAAGGACAATCAGTTTGTTGTTTGATGTAACAATGTTATCTGTTCTTCAGACTTTTGTTTCTGTTCAAGGCATAAACATAATTATTGAAGGAGGCTGTTTCATCTTCCCAGAGTACAAAAGTCCTCTTGCTAATTGCCACATCAAATGATTCAGAGGAACCCAATAGAAACCTGCAAATGACTGTGAAAAAATTCAGGCCATCACTAAAGGCTGGGTACCCCCCTTTTTTGTGTGTGTGTGTGTGTGTGTGTGTGTGATTTCCCATCACAGATTAGGTTACTTGGGTGGGGGTCTTATCACACAGGAAGGGTCTGGCTGCAGATTAGTTCTGCACCATTGCAGGTCTGTTATGCCAGTCTCATCCTTGACCAAATCCACGGCTAGCACCTTTATTGTATTTTCGTGATAAGCAAGAACATTGGACTGCCTAAGGAACAAAGAGGGAAGCAGAAGGCCTACTGTGTTACTAAAATGTAACTTCTCTACTTTTGGTCATGCATCAGTGACATGAGTGCCAGGCTCCAGACTCTAACCCCACACAGAGCCAAAAAAAAGCTGTCAGTCTCGGCGTGTTCAAAGACATCTCCTTTGTGAGGATAAAACTATAGTGGCATGGTCCATATACTCACTAAAGCATGCCTGAAGTCAAAAAGTCATAGTCCTCCTTTGTACTTATTGCTATTCACATTTTCTTTCATACTTGGTGCCCAATTACCACTGCTGTAATTTTTCTCTTGTTGGAAGCCATATAAGTTTAGCCACCACTTATCCTATCCAGGTCATGACCTAATGTATTTAGACTTTGCAAATATAAGTAGCAGTTCCCTTATCAGTGTAACCAGGTCTCTTTCACACTTAGAAAGCAGAAAGATAAATATACTTGGCAGATACAATTTGATCCATTGCTAAGCCTTCCATTTTACCGATGACCTATGGAGCTGGCATTCACACATATGTTATCTATTATAACCTTATGCCCTTCAGTTAAGTCACTGAAACTGATCAATTTATGTTTACAAAGCCAGACTTACATATAACAGCATGCAAACCTCATACGTAACAATGAACAGTGGATTTTATGTGTCTAGCTGTAGAGTCTTTTATGCACATGCTTCCTGGGAAAAAATTGGCCAGATTCTTATCTCACTTATACCAGTTTTACACTGATCCAATTCCACTGATCTCACTGGAATTACTCCTGACCTACACCAATATCAGCTGGATCAAGAATCAGGCTCCATTTAAAACCAGATTCAGACCTAGTGGAAGCCAACTGATTTCAGCACTGCCATTAGAATTTTAATTTTTCTGCATTTCCTGACTTTTGGGAATGAATTGAGCAGCCTTAATGTTACTTTACAACTCTAATGCTGCCCTCCCAGGACTGTTCTCTAAGGCCTCTACCCTCTTCTCCTTCAAATACTTTCTCAAAACCCACACCAGCCATGATGCCTACACAACATCAACCAGCATTTTAATGGCTAGGCTGAGAGGTGTGTGGAAAAAATTGATATTCTGTTATGTATTAAGTTAATTACAAAGCTCTCTGTATGTTTGTATGTATATACACATAAGGAAGTGTGTGTGTGTATATATATAATATGTGTGTGTGTATATATATAATATGCATTTTTCATATTTTGATCATTTAATTCTTCTCCACCTGTCATATATTGTTAGATGGTAAGCTTTTTAATGCAAGGACTGTGTCTACCTCTATATTAGTACAGCTTCTAGCACAATGAGAATACTGACTAGGGCCTCTATGGATGCTATTCCAATATCAAAATTATATATATTATTGCATTATATTTCTTAACAAAAAGTTCTGAAGGAGGTCAGAGCATTTCAGAACTTTCAGATGCTGAAGAGGACATAATCTTTAAACCTCTTTTTAAATATTTAAACCCATATTAGTACTTGAGCCACTTTACAACTACATTAGCATTTAAACAACTTGAAATCCTTAAGTGACATGAGGTTTTAAAGCACAGTAGATCTTTAAACAACATAATAATCTAAACCACCTCAGATCCTCTTAAAAGCACCATCACTTAGAGAGGCATAACCATGTTACAGTGGCAGAATTGCTCAATCCAGTAATAGCATACATTGAAAAGTATGTATTGCATTAAGCCCTTTACAGTTAGCCCTTTTAAATCCTTATGACTCTCTGCCTCACTGAAATGAACTGAAAAGCGCATGCTGAAAAGAGGTGCACACTTAATAGGTGCCTAGTTAGATGGGCTGAAGATGCAATATCAGATTTGGATGAGGATCCAGTTTAGAATGAATGGGATGAGGATTCAAGTGTAAATTCAATAATGTCAAAATCCTATAATATTTTGGTCCCATTTTAGATATTTTAGATTGGCTGATCATCATAGTATCTGCTTTGTTGAATGACAGCTTTGAAAGATGCAAGACCATCAGTTTCTGAATGGAATTCAGAAATCCATTGTTTAGTAATCACAGAATAAACTTTTAGGCTGAAATTTTCAAAGCTAAGCCTAAGGGCATTGATGTTCAAATCTCATTAAAATGAATAGGAATTGAGTACCAACATCTCCTACATGGCTTTGAAAATTTCAGCCTAACTCTTCATTATTTTGTTCTCAGTGTATAACAATATCCAGGCCAAATGATCCCTTATCTCCTGGAAGCAAATGCACAACTTATGTTAATGTTATCATGAATTGTATGGACACATCAAAGGGAGAATAGTCAAAAAGGTGTTCTGTGATTTTAAAGGAGAGAGTGGTTACGGAGCATGAGGCCGATGGCAACTGGGACAAATTACAGCATGGATTTACGAAAGGTAGATCGTGCCAAACCAACCTGATCTCCTTCTTTGAGAAAGTAACAGATTTTTTAGACAAGGGAAATGCAGTGGATCTAATATATCTTGATTTCAGTAAGGCGTTTGATACGGTACGCATGAGGAATTACTGGTTAAATTGGAAAAGATGGGGATCGAAATGAAAATCCAGAGGCGGATAAGGAGCTGGTTAAAGGGGAGACTGCAGAGGGTCGTATTGAAGGGGGAACTGTCGGGTTGGAGGGGGGTTACCAGTGGAGTTCCTCAAGGTTCGGTTTTGGGTCCGATTTTATTCAATCTATTTATCGCTGACCTGGGAACCAAGAGTAGGAGTGGGCTGATAAATTTTGCGGATGACACCAAGTTGGGAGGTATTGCAAATTCGGAAAAGGATCAGGATATCCTCCAGGGAGATTTGGATGACCTTGTAAACTGGAGTATTAGTAACAGGATGAAATTCAATAGTGAGAAGTGTAAGGTTATGCATTTAGGGATGACTAACAAGAACTTTAGTTATAAGCTGGGGACGCACCAGTTGGAAGTAACGGAGGAGAAGAAGGACCTAGGAGTCCTGGTTGATCGTAGGATGACTATGAGTAGGCAATGTGATGTGGCCGTTAAAAAAGCTAATGCGGTCTTGGGATGCATTAGGCGAGGTATTTCTAGTAGAGATAAGGAGGTGCTAGTCCCGTTATATAAGGCGTTGGTAAGACCTCATTTGGAGTATTGTGTGCAGTTTTGGTCTCCCATGTTTAAGAAGGATGAATTCAAACTGGAACGGGTACAAAGAAGGGCCACTAGAATGATCCGAGGAATGGAAAGCCTGTCGTATGAAAGGAGACTTGAGGAGCTCGGTTTGTTTTCCTTAACCAAAAGAAGGATAAGAGGAGATATGATTGCACTCTTTAAATATATCAGAGGGATAAATACCAGGGAAGGAGAGGAATTATTTCAGCTCAGTGCTAATGTGGACACGAGGACAAACGGATATAAATTGTCAGTCAGGAAATTTAGGCTTGAAATTAGACGAAGGTTTCTAACCATCAGAGGAGTGCAATTCTGGAACAGCCTTCCGAAGGAAACAGTGGGGGCGAAGGACCTCCATGACTTTCTAGATTAAGCTAGATAAGTTTATGGAGGAGATGGTATGATAGGATAACGGGCTTAGTCAATAGGTCAATTAAGTGCCACACTGGTAATTAGTACAATGGGTCAGTGATAGGATATTGTTAGCCTTTTTCCAGAGGGTATGGCTGGAGAGTCTTGCCCGCATGCTCGGGGTTCAGCTGACCGCCATATTTGGGGTCGGGAAGGAATTTTCCTCCAGGGTAGATTGGCAGTGGCCCTGGAGGTTTTTCGCCTTCCTCCGAAGCATGGGGCAGGGGTCGCTTGCTTAAGGAGTGGGTGGATCGGCTTATGTGGCCTGCATCTTGCAGGAGGTCAGACTAGATGATCATAATGGTCCCTTCTGATCTTGAATTCTATGATTCTATGATTTTTAAAAGTGTTCTGTCTGGTAGCCAGATCTTGCTCTCAGTGAAGTCAGTAGGAATTTTGCCATAGATTTTAGCCCATAGATAATATATTGTTAGAACAGTTTTCTAACTGTACAAGAGCTGAATAGTTTGAAGTCCCTTGGTAAGGATAATGTAAGCCTGAATCTCCTCTCACGTACACCAGTATACACCATAAGAAACTCCACTGAAATCAATAGTTACAGCATTATGAGATGAAAGAAGATTCATGAGCAATATGGAGAGTAGAATTTGTTTCTATGAATTGTATATGCCTTCTAGTATTATTTCCTGCTTCACTATATAGTGTGACTCTTAATATGAAGAGTTTAAATACAATCCCATTCTGTTATCCACATTTTATTAGACATAGAGCAATGTTGGCAAATACCAGAATCAACCCTTCAACTAATCATGGAGACATAACATCTTAAGATGCTTTTTTAAACTACAGAGACTTCACAAGCCATTATTGGGTATTTTGGTTCAAACTGTAGACAATTTTTTGTGATCACTACAGACATCCTCTGAGTATCCCCCTTGAATAGGTTATAATATGCTTTAATCGTCTAAAGTTCTTAAATGCTAGTTAACTAATAGAGAAAAGAAGATAACTTATTTTAGGAAAATTAGAAACAGCCTACTACTTACAGTAGAATCTTAATCAATCTAAAATGATGGCTCAGATTAATTATTTATTAAGTATCAGAGGGGTAGCCGTGTTAGTCTGGATCTGTAAAAGCAGCAAAGAGTCCTGTAGCACCTTATAGACTAACAGACGTATTGGAGCATGAGCTTTCGTGGGCGCATCCGACGAAGTGGGTATTCACCCACGAAAGCTCATGCTCCAATACGTCTGTTAGTCTATAAGGTGCCTTTGCTGCTTTTATTATTTATTAAAATAGCTTAACCAGAATTAATGGCTGAGCAGCACCATTGGCTCATTTACACAAGCCATTTGATGGCAACTACAAATTTAGATGTGATTAAAGGCACAAAGTCAACCTTCCCACTTAAATATATGTCCATGTATTTAAAGGACTATATGGTCCTTAGTTTCAGATCTGGAAATCAGAGTGTGATCCTACACTCCTTGCCCAGGCAAAGCTCCTATGGAAGTCAAAGAGTTTGTTTGAATAGAGACTGCAGAATCATTCATTAGTATTCATTAGTATTGATACTGTGAAAAAATATTGTATTGTGATTAAACTTCTAACTCCCTATCACTAGTAGTGCAGTGTCAGTATTAAATATATGCCAGTGACTGAGAAATGAGTTAAGCTTTTGGTAAGTTCTAAACACCGAGTTTTCCTGACAAGATACAGCAGACAGAGGATTAATACCATTGCCATTGCACTTAATTTTTGTATTGCATTTTCAGCCCAGGATGACAACACTTTTAGTCCGAATTAGAAAGTAATTTATTCCTATTTTTTAGCAGTTCCAATTTTTAAAGGGACCTTCTTCATATCAATGTAATGAGGAACCATGCCATGGAAACAAGAGAGGTATTCTTGGAAAAAACAATTCAGTAAGCAAGTTCATTCTTCCTTTTAAAAAAGCCCTCTGACTGCTTGATCTTATGGAAAGCTGTATAGTCAATATCAGCAAGGAAAAGGGCATTACATGCATTTATCATTGCTTTTCTAGGTTTAAATAGTCTACCTTTTTCTTGCTTCCATCTTTTAATCCATCTTTCTCCACAGCTGAACCAAATCTCTAAACATTAGCAGTTTGCTTTTTTAATACATCTCAGACCTAACTAATGAATAGTAATGATATAGGATTGTTCCAGCCCCACTGAATGCAACAGGAGCTTTGCCATTGACTTAAAGGGTGAATAAGATCAAACCCTTACTGAGCCTTTCTAAGTGAACCTATAGCGGTGATAGTCCCAAACCCTATATCCAAGCCCTCCAAAGTTTGGTAAAGTTTGTCTCCAGGTACAGACTTTGCAGTTGTCCCATTCACTATAATCCTCCAGATTCAAATTCTTCATGAATTTAGGGAAGACGGAAATTGGTTCCAAACTCTTTGACTCAAATCTTTCTCTGATTTCATTTTCTTAGAGTCCATATCCTTAGTGAGCACCTCACAGCAGCTTTTGGTTGAAGAGCCAGTTTTATGGGATCCGTGGCAGATGTTAATGTTAAGATGTCACTCTTACCTCGAGCTAAGATGCATGGGAGAATAAAGAGTAGGGTTTCTTTTTATTAATGATGTGTCAATGTATGAAGATTCCTGAACATTTAGTAAAGGGATGTCAGGGTGGAGCAGCTGCACAGATTAAGAGAGCAGTGAAACCCAACTCCTTTTCATCTTCTAATATATACAGCTCTTTGTGAAATTACTCCACAGGGCAATGTGTGAATAACTGCTAAGTAATGTATGATCCATCCCATTTAAAGGTGATACAAATGGGACTACCTGGGTTAAGCCATCCCCATCCCTCAGTAGCTGTTGTAGGCAATTGAGCCAGTGATGAGAAAATGCAGTGTCATAAACTGATTCAAGTGATATGGGCTGATGCTTAGCTAATTATTTTATAGTTCATTGACATCCAGCAAATGTGAGAACTGCAAACCTTATAGCCACAAGGTGCCATAAGATAGCTGTAAACAAAATGTCTTTGATCCAACAAATGGTGTGCAATTCTGTACAAGGATCACTATGACAAAGCCTCACAGAAAGGGCTATTGCCAAAATATAAAATAAATCAGGCCCACCTCTGCTATTCCAATCCTGTGCCCATGGGAAAACACTGACATGAAAAAGTCCAAAGCACTGAGCCTACCTGTCACAATCAAACCTTCATCTCTGATCCAGTAGATGTTTGTGAATTATAAAAGTAAAAGGACTCTTTCACTGGTGTCAGTATAAAATGAAAACCCTTATGAAAAGAGATCTCATGCGCTCTGAGTCTCTAAGGCTACAGCTTGTCAGCAGAAGATCTGTTGCTCAGGGGCGTGATTTAAATAAATCGCATAGGCACCGGTGTGTACAGTGCTATTTCTGCGTGAGAGCTTCTCCCTCCGACATAAATACTGCTGCTCACGGGGGCTGGAGTAGTTAAACCGATGTCAACTTAGACAGCATTGAAGTAGTTGCACCACTGTAAACTCTCTAGTGTAGCCATGCCCTAAAACTTTGTAATTCAAGGGGACAAGTAGACTTCTTGAAAACCTGTAAAAACAAGAATACAGGTAAAGCACCATGGAATGTTTGCAGAAAACTTATACTAGAGTCATAGAAATGTAGGGCTGGAAGAGACCTCCAAAGGTCCTCTAGTCTTGTGCTGAGGCAGGATCAAGTATACCTAGGTCATCCCTGACTGGTGTTTGTCTAACCTGTTCTTAAAAACCTACAATGAGGGGGATTCCACAAACTCCCTTGGAAGCCTATTCCAGTGCTTAACTATATTAGCCATTAAATGTAGAGAGCCGGGCTTAGCTGACCACATACTGGCCTGGGATACACAAGACATAGCTTCTATTTTTGGTTTTGCAGCATCCTATTATTATTTATTTATTTATTTATTTATTTATTTATTATAATGTTTTAGTTTACCACATCCTCCCAAAGGAGATACTAGAAAAAGGCATGGTTTTTTTTTCAAGCTTGGGACACCTTTCTCCTTCTGAAGGTTTGATTTTTTACAGAAAGCAAAGCAAACAGCCAAACAGTTCAGTTTTTGATAGGAAAACTTTGACTGAGTGTTCATTCATTTAGGTAATTAATGCTTTAGTGCTAGTGGTCAGATATGCAATGGAGTTCAGCTCTGGTCAGACCTTTCTCCTTATTTTAATGGCAAAATACAACACTGCGCATCTTTAGATCAATGATTCCTACTTAAGGAAACCCCACGTTCTGATTTAGTTGATGAATCTCTATTGATTTATTATTACAAGTCTCCTTATTATTCACATCATGACTTTAAGTTCAGGGATGTTCTCTTTAATCTTATTTGTATTAGTATTCCACATACAGTTTGAGTTTGTGTTCTGAATGTCCTCTGCTCTCGCCAAGTTTCCTTTAGATTATATAATATTTCCATTTGGGAGCTCCCATCACACCTTATGTTCTGGGAATATAAGCACATGGAATGTTTAGTTCCAGCAGTACTTTCTCTGCCCTAATTTCAGGCTGCATCCTGCTAAAGTTCTTAATACTAGATTCCCATTTGGACTTTACTAGAAGTTATGGGAGTTCACCAAGGTAGGATATGGTCAGTTCCACACTATACTGGAGCCATACCATAATACTTCCTTTATATGCAGCTTTTTATCTAGCTGTTCAGCCAGAGGATAAGTAAGAAAGGTCTCTTAGTTTTGAGCTCTGTAAATAAGAACTGCTGCAAAATTCTCCTCCCAGTTACATCTGGGCAATTGCATTGACTTACAGAGGAAAGGTGTTATGAGCAAAGGGATAGCCTGGGAAAAGGATAAAAGTGAGACTAAAAGAAGGAAGGAAGCTTAGGACAAGTCAACAGGATATAGGTTAACATGTCATTGGGCTTAAAATTGTGCTAAGTATAGAAAGAACTCAGAGATTTCAAATCTTCCATACAGAGATGGCCTAAGCCAAAACATTCAGGGATCTTTAGATATGAGGTTTTGTTGCAGGACCTTCTCTGGTTTCTAGGCCGGAGATTTTCAAAGGAACCTTTAATGGACTTATGTATCCAACTACCACTGAATTTCAGTGATATTGGGGCACTTAATGCCCTTAGGATATGTTGAAAATCCCAGTCTAAATGTTTAAATTATCTTTTTGCACAATATTATGAATGCACTACATTTCCTAAGTTCTTATTGGATATCCAGTACCTACACTGAAAGCATGTATAATATATAGTTGAAAGCACTTACAGCAAACAGTCTCTAAAAATTGAGGTTCAATATTAGAAGGAAATTCCTTCCTTTCTTCCTTTTTAAAAATATCCTATTACAGCAAAATATCACCGGCTTAAAAGACATGATATAAATAATAGGCCCAATCCTGCATTGTGCTGAGTGACCTCAACTTCCATCAATTTCAAGGGCAATGGAGGTTGCTTGGTGTTCTTAAGGGTCAGTTTCATCTTACATCTTTTTTTGTTCATTTGCTTTCTGAAGAAAAAAAAATGTTTCATATGAAAAATGACGGATTGATAGCCTTGTTGCTTGTGGTTGGCAGTACTGCATTCAGATATCATGAATTTGGCCCAAAGTATCATGAGATTTGCTTTAAAAATCCTGATATTGTAAAAGAATAATAAATGTAGGGCTCTGTAACCATGAGGGCTAGAAACTAACTTTTCAAAAAATGAAAGCTGAGATTCTCATGGAGATGTAAGACTACTAGAGCGGGGGCTTTAAGAAAATATTGTGAAGCCTGGTCTACACTAGGCGTTTAAACCGGTTTTAGGAGCGTAAAACCAATTTAACGCCACACCCGTCCACACTAGGAGGCACCTTATATCGATTTTAATGGCTCTTTAAATCGGTTTCTGTACTCCTCCCCGACGAGAGGAGTAGCGCTAATATCGGGATTAACATATCGGAATAGGGTTAGTGTGGCTGCAAATCGACGGTATTGGCCTCCGGGCGGTATCCCACAGTGCACCACTGTGACCGCTCTGGACAGCATTCTGAACTCTGATGGACTGGCCAGGTAGACAGGAAAAGCCCCGCGAACTTTTGAAATTCATTTCCTGCTTCCCCAGCATGGAGAGCTCATCAGCACAGGTGACCACGCACAGCTCATCTGCACAGGTAACAATGCTGTCTCCTGAGAATCGAAAAAGAGCCCCAGCATGGACTGCACGGGAGGTACTGGATTTGATCGCTATATGGGGAGAGGATTCAGTGCTAACAGAACTGCGTTCCAAAAGATGAAATGAAAAAGTATTTGAAAGAATTTCTAAGGCTATGACGGATAAAGGCCACAGCAGGGACTCAGTGCAGTGAAGAGTGAAAGTTAAGGAGCTCAGACAAGCCTACCAGAAAACCAAAGAAGCAAACGGAAGGTCCGGGGCAGGTCGAAAAACATGCCGCTTCTATGCTGAGCTGCATGCAATTTTAGGGGGCTGTGCCACAAGTACCCCACCCCTGACCGTGGATTCCGAGGTGGGGGTTGTAATCTCTGCCATGTCTGAGGATTATGCAGATGGGGAAGATGAAGATGAAGAAGAGGAGGACGACCTAGCAGAGAGCACACAGCACTCCGTGAGCCCCAGCAGCCAGGAGCTTTTTATCACCCTGATGGAATTACCCTCCTCCCAGCCCTCCCAAGCAACTATCCCAGACAATGACGCCATGGAAGGGACCTCTGGTGAGTGTACCTTTGCAAATAGAAAACATTGTTTTTTAAGCAAGCGTTTTTTAATGATTGATTTGCCCTGAGGACTTGGGATGCATTCGCAGATAGTATAGTTACTTAGAAAAGTTTATTAACATGTCCGGGGATTGAGAGGAAATCCTCCAGGGACATCTCGATGAAGCGCTCCTGTAGGTACTCCAGAAGCCTTTGCAGAAGGTTTCTGGGCAAGGCAGCCTTGTTCCGCCCACCATGGTAGGACACTTTACCACGCCATGCATGTAGCAAGTAATCAGGTATCATTGCATGGCAAAGCATAGCAGCGTATGGTCCCGGTGATTGCTGGCATTCAAGAAGCATCCGTTCTTTATCTCGCTGTGTTATCCTCAGCAAAGTGATATCGTTCAGGATAACCTGGTTAAAAATCAGGAATTTAAGTAAGGGGGATGGCCATTTTCCTACTGGGTTCGTGGACTGCAGCAGCTTAAAAAAAATCCTTTCCTGCACGTTGCCAAGCAGGGGGAGGGGAGGAGTGAAATGCCTATGATCTTTTTTGTGTTTGGTCAGCGGGGATCTTCCCCAAGCTACCAGCCACGCAGTGGGTGGGGGGGTGGGAAGGGTGTTGATTAGCAGGGAGCTAGCGTGGTATTAGCCATGCGTTGGGGGGAGGGGTAAATCACTACAGAAGCCGAAAGACAGTGGCTTACCATGGCCGCATGCAAGCTGAATTCTGATGCCCGGACCTGTGTCTGTGAGATCTGTAACTCCAGAGCTGCAGGCACTCAGTATTAAGATAAAAAATGCGACCTTGTAGGGAAATCACATGTGCTATGTAAGGTGAATAGTGCTGTTCACTGTGAAAGAGTATAACCATTGTTCTGTAAAATGTATCTTTTTAAATATTTCTCTCCCTCATGCAGCTGCAAATTTTTCAAGCGTCCCTCCTCCATCCCAAAGGCTAGCACAGATAAGGCGGAGGAAAAAGAAGACGCGAGATGAAATGTTCTCAGATATTATGGAAGTTACATGCAATGAAAGAGCTCATCTGAATGAGTGGAAGGACGTGGTATCAAATTACAGGAAAGATGCCAGTGAACGTGAGAACAGGAGGGACACCCGAGATGAGAGGTGGCGGCAGGAAGATCAGCGGTGGAGGGATGCAACTCAGGGGCTGCTGCATGATCAAACTGACATGCTCCGGCGTCTGGTGGAGCTTCAGGAATGGCAGCAGGATCACAGAGTGCCGCTGCAGCCCCTGTATAACCACCCTCAACCCTCACCATGTTCCACATCCTCCTCACCCAGTCGTGTAAGAACGCGTGGGGGGAGGCTCCGTGCACCTGCCCACTCCACCCCCGTGAACAGCCCAACCAGAAGGCTGTTGTTACTGTGAAATTTTTTTAATGGCCTTCTCCATCCTTCCTATCCTCCTCCCAAACCACACCCTTACTTCTCTCCCTCTTTTTATAATGAATTAATAAAGAATTCATGATTTTTAAATGAGAGTGACTTTATTTGCATAAGTAAGCTGTACTCGAAGGGGGAGGGTGAGTTGCTTACAGGGAATGAGTCAATCAAGGGGGTTGGGTGTTCATCAACAAACACAGCAGTCACACTGTACCCTGGCCATTGATGAAGCTCGTTTTCAAAGCTTCTCTGATGCGCACCGCTTCCTGGTGTGCTCTTCTAATCTCCCTGGTGTCTGGCTGCGCGTAATCAGCGGCCAGGTGATTTGCCTCAGCCTCCCACCCCGCCATAAAGGTCTCCCCCTTACTCTCACAGAGATTGTGGAGAATACAGCAAGCAGCAATAACATAGGGGACATTGGTTTGGCTGAGGTCTGAGCGAGTCAGTAATGTGCGCCAGCGCGCCTTTAAACAGCCAAATGCACATTCCACCACCATTCTGCACTTGCTCAGCCTGTAATTGAACAGATCCTGACCACTGTCCAGGCTGCCTGTGTATGGCTTCATGAGCCATGGCATCAAGGGGTAGGCTGGGTCCCCCAGGATAACGACAGACATTTCAACATCCCCAACTGTTATTTTCTGGTCTGGGAAGTAATTCCCTTGCTGCAGCCGTTTAAACAGAGTAGTGCTTCTGAATACGCGAGCGTCATGAACCCTCCCTGGCCATCCCACGTGGATGTTTGTGAAACGTCCCTTGTGATCCACCAGTGCTTGCAGCACCATTGAAAAGTACCCCTTCCGGTTTACGTACTGGGTGCCCTGGCGCTCCGGTGCCAAGATAGGGATATGGGTTCCATCTATCGCCCCCCCACAGTTAGGGAATCCCAGTGCAGCAAAGCCATCCACTATGGCCTGCACGTTTCCCAGAGTCACAACCTTTCGTAGCAGCAGCTTAGTGATTGCTTTGGCTACTTGCATCACAGCAACCCCCCACAGTAGATTTTCCAACTCCAAATTGATTCCCGACTGACCGGTAGCTGTCTGGCGTTGCAAGCTTCCACAGGGCTATCGCCACTCGCTTCTCTACTGTGAGGGCTGCTCTCATCTTGGTATTATGGCGTTTCAGGGCAGGGGCAAGCAAGTCACAAAGTTCCATGAAAGTGCCCTTACGCATGCAAAAGTTTCGCAGCCACTGGGAATCGTCCCACACCTGCAACACAATGCGGTCCCACCAGTCAGTGCTTGTTTCCCGGGCCCAAAATCGGCGTTCAATGGATAGAATCTGCCCCATTACCATCAGGATCTCCAAAGCACAGGGGCCCGCGGTTTGAGAGAATTCTGTGTCTACGTCCTCATCACTGTCATCGCTGCGCTGCCGTATCCGCCTCCTCCTCGCCTCGGTTTGAAGGTCCTGGTTCAACATATACTGCACGAGAGTGCGCGAGGTGTTTAAAACATCCACGATTGCGGTATTGAGCTGAGCAGGGTCCATGCTTGCTGTGCTATGGCGTCTGCACAGTTCACCAAGCAAAAAAGGCGCGAAACGGTTGTCTGCTGCTTTCAGGGAGGGAGGGGTGAGGCTGTACCCAGAACCACCTGCTACAATGATTTTTGCCCCATCAGGCACTGGGATCTCAACCCGGAAATTCCAAGGGGCGGGGGAGGCTGCGGGAACTATGGGATAGCTACGGGATAGCTACCCACAGTGCAACGCTCCAGAAATCGACGCTAGCCTCGGACCGTGGACGCACACCACTGATTTAATGTGTTTAGTGTGGCCGCGCGCAATCGATTTTATACAATCTGTTTTGCTAAACCGGTTTATGTAAATTCGGAATAATCCCGTAGTGTAGACGTACCCTCGACTCACACTAAAATCCTGAATGCTGGCAACACTGCTTGTTGATTGAAGTCCTTTAGTTTTACAATAGAACAAAGCTATTGCAAGCTGTAGCTGTGCAAGCTTCTTCAACAGACTCTTCTGATGTATCTTAAGGCTAAGCCTGGGAGCCCCCATTTTAAGGTAAGAGCTTATTCACTCAGTTGGAAATACCTAAAAGTCGCTATCAACCTGAGCCAATTCAAGCAACATAGGAGGTCAAAAGCTGTGTTTCCCATTACCAATCTTCTCTACCATCCTGTTCCTTGTGATTTTTGTAAGATATTTGAATTTTGTAAGGGATTGCAAGAGTCCACCTATTTCAGAGGAATGGCATTGTCATACTGTGGGAAAGAAATTTTATTATCCTTTTAGAAATTAAGACTAGTTCAGAAATAGCTCCAAGAATATTATATAACTTATAAAATGTTTATTTAAAAAGGAGACACTTTGTCTTTATACAAAAAAACCAAAAACACAAACCAAAAACAAAACAAAAAACAAAAAAACCCAGACGCCTGTGAGATTCCCGCCATCTGGACAGAGTTCTTTTTCTTCCCAGATGAATTAGTTGTCAGGGGACGAATTATTTTAGGCATCAAGTAACCAATGATTGTGAGTGACAGACTAACACAAGAGCAGATGCAAGGTTACTGCTGTCTATCCATTATACAGAAAGGAGGCCTGGCTTGTACTTCTCACTGTGACTACTGACTTACGTTATTAAAAGAGTAACTAGAAGCAGGTCAAATCCACAAAACTATCCATACTACTTATAATATTCTCTGTCAAATAGTGGATATTTTCTTGGGATATTGCTGAGGGAGGAGTCTTGATTGCCTTACAGTATACTACTGATTCAAAAGTTCATAGAAATATAAACATATTTTTCTTAAAGAAGAATTGGTATGATAGAATTTAGGCTGTGGAGAATTCTGCAGAAACTGTGTCTCTGGAAGAAGCACTTGGTTTAGATATTGAAGTTGCTGTAAATCCACTCAAATATGGTTACTATAAATAGCAATATTCTGGATTCATTCAAAGACATATGATCATGAGCACCGCAGCACATCTTGAAACGAAGTCTATAATCATTTGAAAATAGAAACCATTAAAAACTCAGTATTCCCCAACCCAGGTGTCTACAGTAACTGGGCTAAGTTATTTAGCTAGAAGAATAGGGAATGCTTTGCTATTGCAATCACTATGCTTCTATGGAGTCTCTAATGACACTCATCATATTGCTATACCTGGATATTATATATAACAATATATATTCCTACATATAGAGAAAGAGATATTGATATTAGAGCCATATGAAATGCTTCTATGAATCCACATGAAACTTACCTGATTTTTTATATATATTGAAATTTGCTTTGGTTCCCATATAAACCACAGATTGGTTTGGATGTGAAATCATATGGCAACCCAGGTACACTTGCAAATATCACAAACTCTGGCAATCCTTTGGGTGAACCTGGTCTGAATTTTGAATTTGAAACTATTATATATATATTAATATATATATAGTTGCCATATGATTTCACATCCAAACCAATCTGTGGTTTATATGGGAACCAAAGCAAATTTCAGTTACTTTGACTGAAAACTCAAAATAAAATGTATGGCTGTGAATCCTGCATAGATTAGAAAAGAAAATAATATGTATGTGCACTCCATAAAGAATCCATGTATAGCTAGATCCCCATGTTAAAAAGCTATTGCATACACAGTGTGTAGATAAAATAAACAGGTGTATATAATATATGTGCATGTTAAATATTAATGACATCTGGCTATTTTCTCTCTACAGGACTTGGTGAAACATAAGAGCACTGTGAACTGCAGTAGTAGACGATAAAGAAACAAAAAGAACAGTGCCACCTAGTGGTAAATAACATATTCAAAGTGAAAGACTAGTTTTCCATAGTTACTTCACTCCACTCCAGAATTTTGAATTCAAACACAATTGGATTTAGCACCGTGCCTTTTGCCCATCGCTTTTCATGGTGAACCTGAAAGTGCTATAATATTTTTTTTTAATTTGGGGTTTGGCAAGTTGCTCAGTTATACCAACAAGAAATGTAACTGCTTACAATCAGCAGCTAAAACAAGAAGTTGTTAGACAGTAACTTCGGTAGACACACAGTGAATCACCATTATGTCAATTCTGTTTTACACCAGTGAATCTGCCTTGAATTCAAACTCCTGAGCCACATACCCATTCTTTAGTGGTTAAAAGATTTGCCCACGATCACACAGCAAAAGTGTGATAGAGCCGGGAACACATATGAGGAATATTGATTTAGCAACTAGAGCACAGTGCTTCTTAGAGACAGTAGTTGGAATTAATTCACAAGGCAAGTTTTTCAAAAATAGATTCTCAACCACCACGTATGGTTTTGCATGAGCAAATTTGCACTTTTGGAATGTGCATGTGTGTTCTATCTCAGCCTCTGTATGAAACATGAAACTGGTTAATCAATGCATTATTCCAACATCTGAAATTCCAGCATAACTAAAAATTAGCCCCTATATTTTATCTCGGGTGAAATTCTGGGCCTATTGAATCAAGAGGAATGTTGCTATTTACTTCAATGGGGCCAGGATTTCACTCCACTGCGCATGTATATCTAAGACCACAGAACATTTTAGTTCTTACTACAAAGTATTTTTCCAAACTCATGTGATCTGTTTACCAGTGCAACTAGAAGTAATGACATAATAAAAGACTGATAATTATTTGTATGAGCCATGGACTGTCTCGTACAGTATCTGACAATAAGTAATAAATAATCTGAAAGCTACTCCATTAATTTGCTCCATTTAATTGCTTTGGGATAAGGAAAGAACAACTACAGTTTTGTCATTAGAAGTTAGAACTAACTTTAAAAAACCCTCACATTTTTGGATATATACAAGCATCATTGAAAATAAGGAATGGGGGAGAGGAATATCGTTTAGACACATATTCTGCATGGAGTTTTGAGCAAATTTTCTTGGACATTTTCAGTCTAAGACTTAAGGTTAATGAGTTTATTTGTGTCATTAATTCTTGGCTCTTAAGCAATAGTACTGGTAATAAAGGGATTGAAATGTCTTTATCAAAGGTATGTCATTCATCGTAAGCAATAAAGCCTACTCTTTGTCATAAATGTTGGTTTTATGTGTTCTGCATGCAGCCAGGAGGAAAGACACTTAAGTGAAACATTATAGGTAACTTTCGGGCAAAACTCAAGTAACCCGATTGCCGCTGAGATTTCAAGCTCCTGGATAAACAACCGTTTTACAATGTTATTGAAACAAGTCACTTTAAATTTTATAACACCACATCTTTGAAAAGACAATTCAGCTGATTTTTTATTGATGAATAAATTCCAATCCCACAATTCCAACTGAAGTCCATGAGTGCTGTGAATGCTCAGCACCCCCAAAACATCAGGTTCAATGTGTTTCAAGTTGGGCACTGAAAAATGGAGGCATCCAAAATCAGAAGCTGCTTTTGAAAGTTTTAGGCCAAAATTGGACTCAGAAGGTCACACAGGAATAAGAACCTGTTTTGTTGTTTTTCCAGACACAAAGATAAGCATATACTTTCTGTCTATATAGACTTTTGTTTTAGATCATGGGTCGGCAACCTTTCAGAAGTGGTGTGCCGAGTCTTCATTTAGTCACTCTAATTTAAGGTTTCGTGTGCCAGTAATACATTTTTAGAAGGTCTCTTTCTATAAATCTATAATATATAACTAAACTATTGTTGTATGTAAAGTAAATAAGGTTTTTAAAATGTTTAAGAAGCTTTATTTAGAATTAAATTAAAATGCAGAGCCCCCCAGAGCGGTGGCCAGGACCTGGGCAGTGTGAGTGCCACTGAAAATCAGCTCGCGTGCCGCCTTTGTCACACATGCCATAGGTTGCCTACCCCTGTTTTAGATTAAGGAAAACAACAAGAAAGAAAGTCAAAATCACCACAGATGAGCTGTATGCACATGCCTTTTCTGGAACAGGCTGCAGCAACTCTGAGAATAAAATGGTTGATCTCTCTGTGCTTAGAGTTCTTCACATTTTGAAGTTCAGTGCATTGAAAACAAAGGAATCTTAAGTTCATAGCTGTATACACCACAGGATCTGAAACCAGGTCTTTGTTGTAACTATTAGAGAAACTCCCTCCTAAAGAGTAACAACAACTACATTAAAAATAAAAGTCAGATCCTTTGGCTTCAATGGTGCTATGCTGATTTACACCAGCTGAGGAACTGGCTTAAAGCAGCCACAGCACTTCATCACTTTGGGCTAGACTGATGCTCTGAGTATCATAGTACTTGTTTGCACTTGCTCCTCTGGGTAGAAAGTTGTAAGACCCCTCCCACCCCATCATGCAAATTAGTTCCCCCCTGCTCTAATCTACATACTGCCCACCTATTTGCTTGAAGAGGGAGTAGCCAATGTGCAGGGGCGGCACTCCACACCAGACCCAGATCCAAGATCCATAGGCCTCAAAGGCTGCCATGAGGCATGTAGGACAAGATCACAATCTAGCCTTTTGTGTCTAGCTATTGAAGGATAATCTGAGCACTGGCAGTGAGTGTGCTCTACCAATAGGGCATAATTTTGTGGAGATCTCTTAGACATGTGGGAGTTTGGCGCGAGATTCAGGAATGAGATATAATCCAACATGTGCTATAATATTTCCAGAAAGATGATAAATAAACTGCCTGGTCTAATCTGAATTTCTGGGCAAGGAAAGGATTGTACCACTTAAGAATAGACAAATGGCTCTGGTGTATTGTAGAAAAAATTATTTCCATATTTTAAAAGTAGGTGCTATTTAAATGGATGATGCAATGTGAGTGCCAACAAAAATGCACTGGCTCAGCATTTGCAGTTTTAGGATTGATCTTAATTTATTTTAACAAAATAAAGCAGAAGTCAACAACTTCAAAAACAAAACAAAACAAAAAACAGACAGGCAACAAAGCACAGACAACAACCCAAGTTTCCAAATGAATTTCTTGTTTCCTTCAGATGCCTCCTACCCTAGACTGAGCTCTCTGGAAAGGATGGCCTTTATTCCCTGGAGAAGGTTTCCAGAATATGCCTTTGCTCTTTTTTTCTTAATGAAGAAATCAGTCACATGCGCTTCTCTGTCCTTAATTATACAGCTTCATGGAATAGATGGGCTTCTAGGTATCAGGGCCCTAACCTTGGTCTCTCTCTTTTCTCTGACCAACTCAAAAAAGGCAGCTGTAAATAAAACAGCATGGATGGGATTAAAAACCTTACAAGAGAAATCAGCATTTCTGCTCTCAGGAGGTCTGGATTCCCTGTGCTTCCATTTCAGACAACTGACTACTACAATCTGTCTTTCAGTCCTCAAATTACTGTCCCATGTATGTAGTGCACCCAGTTTTAATGCACCTGACCCATTATATCTTATTTGCTGGAAACATTATGATGTTTCCCTTATTCAATTTAGCCTTCCTCTTCTCTCTACCTCCTCTCCTGATCCTTAACAGACCACTTAACCTTTGGATGATTAGTATGACTGCATGCTAACAGATTCTTGTCCCAAGGAGCTTACAGCAGAAAAGTTCTAGGAGATGAAGAATTAATAGAGGAAAATGATGAGAAAAGAGGTAGATCTGCCAATTGTAACAGGGTGGGCTGTCCTTGTCAGGGACATGAGCATAGCCAGTCCTCTTCTGGAGAGAAGCCCAGATGGTACCTGCTGGGGGAACAGATATTTCAGTGGTTTGAGTATTAGCTTACTAAACCCAGGGTTGTGAGTTCAATGCTTGAGGGGGACACTTAGGAATGTGGGGCAAAAATCAGTATTTGGTCCTACTAGTGAAGGCAGGGGGCTGGACTTGATGACCTTTCAGGGTCCCTTCCACTTCTGTGATAGATAAATTTCAATTTATTTTTATTTAATCAGCTGACCCAGCTGGAGAACATTAAGTGATTGCATCCAAGTCCCACCTGGGGGATATAAATGAGGGCCCCAGCTGCCCAACTCTAGGGGAGGATTTTCATCCCTTCCTAGACTTCAGAGCCCAAGCTCCAGCCTGAGCCGTAACTTCAAAGCACTGTCTATTTTTGCAGCATTAATGAGAGTCCCACAAACCCTAATCTGTTGACTTGGGCTGGGAGGCTTATTCCAAAATCCTAGACATACCTTTATCTAGCAGAGGCCAGAAGGCCCCATAGTCTCAGTCAAGAACAGGACTATTGTTTTTGTTATTGTTCCACATGTCCTTCTGTTTGTGTACTGAGGGATAAATTAAGCCCTGAGGAAAGGACTACAAACTGAACTGGGCATGGCCGATTGTTTGTTTATCACAGGCTGGTGAGTGAGTCCACCAGCCTACACCAATTATACTTCAGGAGAAAGATGGGACCACACTAGCCATTAAGGCCCAGGTATAAACTCTGATAGGGGAAGCTTTGGGCCTAGTTTATATATACTGTTCACAAATATTGTTGGAGAAGTTACTTCCTTCCCTTGAGATTGTGAAAAGAAGACTCTCAACGTTTCCTTTGGGCACCCTTAAACAAAATACTCCTTTCAAACTAAAGATCTATAGACTCTGGAATCTCATAAATTAGATCATTTTTTGTAGTCAGAGACCACAGGGCCTAGGTCACAGGGATTCAATGGCCCTATCTCATCCATTCTTGTAAAATAGAGTCTGACGGCTCTCTGTTGATGTATAAGCCCTACCCATTAGTTCATATAAGGATCTGACTTCAGATATTATGGGGCAGCAGTACTATGTACCCAGGGTACTTCTCCTCCTCTTTGGGTCTTGTGCTGACACATCAGTGTCTCTCCCCCACCTAACTACAGAGCATAGGGGTCAAGGATCCTGCAGCGACCAGAAGCAGATATGCTTAAGCAAAAGGATTTCTAAGAGGCTTTCCAGCATGAACAGAGGCAGAAAGATCTGGTAATCTCATCAGAAGTTGTTCTTGTGAGATTTTCAGCCCTATATTGCAGTTCCACAAGAATCAGAAAAGAATCCAAATGTCTGTAGGCTTATTAGCGATGGTTCAAAGTTCAGAACTGGATCCAAACATCTCCCAAAGCTAAGGCCCCCCATTTTTTGCTTATCCAAATTAAACCAAGAGTCCTGAGATTATAACATTGGTCCATATTCTGCCATTACTTTTTAAACAGAACTCCCAGTTTGTCTCAAAAAGCCTAACAACTAATGGCATAATCTGGTCCATGGTTATTCACTTAGGTTGTGAACCTAGAAATTACATCACACACAGAGTTGAACTGAGTTGATAAGGACTCTGCTGAAGCAGGGGCGGCTCTAGCCATTTCGCCGCCCCAAGCATGGCTGCACGCCGCGGGGGGCGCTCTGCCGGTCGCCGGTCCCGCGGCTCCGGTGGGCCTCCCGCAGACGTGCCTGCGGATGCTCCACTGAAGCTGCGGGATCTGCGGACCCTCCTCAGGCACGCCTGCAGGAGGTCCACCGGAGCCGCCTGCCGCCCTCCGGGCGACCGGCAGAGTGCCCCCCATGGCATGCCGCCCCAAGCACGCGCTTGGCGTGCTGAGGCCTGGAGCCGCCCCTGTGCAGAAGCTCAGAGCTCCACCTCTGTGGAGCTCATTGTAGAATAGAGACCTTAGGGCCTGATCCAATGACTACTAAGTCAGAAGAACTCCTTCCACTGCACATGAGGCTGAGCCTTTAGAGCCCTGTGGTGACATCTGCGAGAGATTGGCCCAGTAACTTGGGCTGGGAATAAGCCTCCCAGCCCAAGTCAACAGAGTGCTTTTAAGTTGGCTCAGGCTGCTGCTGCTTGGCTGAAGTCTCTAGGAAGGGATGAAAATCCTCCCCTAGAGTTGGGCAGCTGGGGCCCTCATTTATATCTTAGTAGATACTAAGATTCTAAGAAATTCAGCTTCCACAGCAATTGAAATAAGAAGAGGGAAGGAAATATGCAGTTTGCTGACAGAAATAAAATCACACACAGACACAGATAACTGCTTAGCTGAATGAGCATTTACTTGCTGGTATTTAAAAAATGCCAAAAGTGAATCATTATTTCCAATCCTTGCTCTGAAAATATACCCCAGGCCTAAAGCACAGCAAAGCATCATGTTCTAAACCCTGGCACATATTTATTCACTGACACTAAGAAGTAATTGATTTTAACATGACTGAAGTAATCGATTTCAACAAATGGCCATGAGCTATATATTAGATGGTGACAACAGCAGGTACGTATATGAATGTGTTATAATTCCACATAGGTCAATGCACAGATTAACAAAGCATTTTAGTCACAGTTTAGGTCATAACATACAAAGTTGTCCAGTAGGTGGTGTTATGAGTCACAAGAACTGGAAGTTTCTCCAGAAAACTAAAGTAACATGAACATAAGGCAATGTTAACATTTCATGGGGTTTTATAAAGTGTGGTATTGCTAGATTAACTCTTAGAAAGTGGTTAATGAAAGCAATTATATGTAGAATAAAATAACAATGCATATGGAGTGAACCATTTGCACAAGCAAACTCTGCATCCTGCAAGCCGTTTCTTTCACAGGATTGCCATTCTGCCACAAATTCATGATGGTATTGTACAGAAGGTGATGAGGGTCAGGCCCTAAAAGCTGAAAGAACAATGGATTTACCAAACTAGTCCAGAAAAATGTGGCTATCCTTGAAAAGAGGAGACCTGAAGAAGGGTGAACCTTTTTGCTACTCACATCACTATTTAACCCTGTTGCGATTCCTACAGAAGCAAGAAGTTACAAAATAAGGATGAGAGACATCAAGTAGTCTCCAACAGTTTACCAGTCAGGGCATATCCTGAACTATAACTCTGTATCCTTGGTATCTTAGGCATTAGAGAGATACAGTACATTTCAGTTTCATCTCTGACTTTCCTTACTTTTGTGGTTTTATGGTTCAATATAACCAAATCTTCAGAAATTTTGACATTTTTAGATTCTTTCATACTATTGTACCAAGTGAAACTAAATAAGATGTAGTCAATCTATTTTTTTCATTCTAATGCTTTAGCCAGTAAAATATAAACTACATTCTGAAAATGAATAGCCGCTGAGAAAGTGTAATAGCATGGATTTGTCTGTAGCAGAATTATTGTGCCAATAACTATCTGCTTAGGGTCAGATTTTCAAAAAAGCCCATCACTGACATTGATGGGAATTGAACACTTTTGAAAAGCTGGCCACTTCATTTAGATGCCTACCTGGGACCTGAGTTCTTTTGGGCCCAGGTGTGGGAGCTAGTTCTTTGTGCATTTTCAGATGCCTGAGTCATGTGAACATGAACCCTGCTCTCTTCTTCTCAAAAGTAGGAAAACTGCCTTAATGATATGTTATTGAGGTCCAGAATGTGAGGAAAGGGTCTGCTCTCTTTTGTGTTTCATTACCTCATTTAATGTAACACATGATCTTATCCCATAGGTCCAGTGATGTGTCACTGTTCAGCACGTCACAAGACAATGCAGCCATTGATCCAGAGTCCTTAGGTTTCGGTTTAATTTTGCAAACCAGAGGGAGACATCCCCTGGCAAAAGTAAGCTTTTGACTTCTGTTTGAAGGCTGAATTTGACAGTAAACGCTACAAAATGATATATTAACTTACAAAATTCCATCCGGATGCAAAAGAAACAAAGACTGTTCTTCAGGTCCATCAGTTAATTACGTTACAAACACTAGCCCAATACAATTCAAATCATGGCTATTCTTGAGCATAAGACTATGGCTTAAAGAGCACAAAACCACAGAGATGTGAGCTTATTTAACTACTATATTCCCTGCTGCCTATTTGTTACTCCAGATATGCATAATGTTTATAAACATCTCTGGTGTTCAGTGTGCTACAAGGCTGGAAGGAAAGTATAACTCCTAATGAAACAAAAATATACAAATGACCTTTTAATGTAGGTAAGGAGTTCAGAGTTACACAGTTGTTATTCCTTAATTGCTTGGATTAGAACATTAGTTATCCAATGATAGTGCTTTCTTCAACGTGCTTACTTTCTGGTAAAGGGTAGCAGTCACATAGCCTCCTACGCCTTCATATGCGATTTCACATAGATAAGCCAGTAATGGAAAGAAACAAAAATTGAGAGAAACAGAGTCAGTTGACTAAATATCTATTCATCAGCTATAAACATCTAATCACAGGGTTTATCTCTAATTTGCCTTTCACCACCAGTTACAGTTTTACTGGTTTATGACAATTCTCTTGTTTATTACTGATAACTAAAGTGAGTAATATCAAGCTGTGACAGGGAGTGCTGATTTACCGGGAGTACAATAAAGAGAAATCATATAGCCTCAGCTATTTGCTGTGATTAACAAGGGCAGGGTCGACAATACTTATAAGGAAATATAAAAAATGTTGAAAATGTTTGTGGGGCGAAAGGCATCCAAAAAGATGGCATTCAGTGAATATTTAACATGGATCCACCATTTCAGCTATATGACTCTTAATTATTAGTATTATTATTTGTATTACCATAGTGCCTAGGAGCCATAATCTTGGAGCAGCAAAACCGCATTGTGCTAGGCTCTGTACAAACACAGAACTTTACCTGTTTTTGTTTTCTGTTTATACATTTTTTAAAAGACAGTAATATGTAGTCAATGTGTTTTAAATTTTGCAGAGGCAAAACAAATTGAACATCAAACTCAATCCAGTATGTTTTAGAATTTTAGCTAACTGGCTGTTTTACAAATTGTCTGTATCTAAATCCATAGAAAACATTGCGGTAATAATGTCCTGATGGCGTCCAGTTTTGTGCCATGCAAGTATTTATATCATTACCCATTAATTACAGGTGCAAGAGCTGGAGGTATGTCTAGTTTATTAGCACAGTGTACTGCTCAGAGGTGGGTAGTAGCGTAGCATACCCACAACATGCCTCTGCTTGGATACAGAAAGGCTCACTCATTAGAAAGGCAGTTTCAATGAGTGCTGAATACGTAGCCGAAAATGTAGTCAATACACTATTAAGACAGTTAGGGCCTGATACAAAGCACATTGAAATCAATGAGAGTATTTTAGTTGCCATTAGTGGGCTTTGGATCAAGCCTTTATAAAGCAAAGCAATCTAATGCCTAACATTGAAAGAAATCCCCATGCCTTGCTGAACTCCAGTGCGTGTGTTCCCTTGTTACTCAGAATTTTAAGCCAAGAAAATTCCAGGCCAGGTCTGTAAAAGGTATGGCTTCTGCTTTTTCTACCGAAGTATTGACAATTCTCTATAAAGCAAATTCCAAGAGAAATTCTAAATGTTTAAAAATATTTTTGCACTGGTATGGACCAACAATCTTTTCTAAGACATAAGCTGGATATTAATTTCTATGCTTAGGCTGGCACTTTGCCAAGATTGCCTTAAAGCTTCAATAGGTAGTAAGCAGCATGTTATCAAACAGTTTTATAACGTGACAACCAATACAGGTAGCTGAGTTTTCACATGAACAATGAATATGACTTCTGTTTCTGCTGCCATTTTAAAATAGGAAACAATGCATAAGAGATGTTTGAACCTAGGCAGCCATTGTTCCAAATACATGCAATGAGATGGCAAAGTATTTATTCAGTTTGAAGAACGTATTCTAAAGAAAGACAATTTGACTCTGGAAGACCCACCCCTCTGAAGTGCTAAGCAATTCCAGTAAGATTCTTATGTTCAGTTGCCACTGACATAAATCCATTCAGCATCTCATAGGAAGTGCTTTGCATCTTTAATATGTTATGGACCTGTTCCTTGGTACAGGCTAAATCTGATTTATTATACTGCAGATGTGCAAAGGGACTTAAAGCTGCAATTCCCCTGTTCATGCCATTCACTCACCCCTCTCTGTATTGATTGGAACGGGATGTGGCCAGAATATAGTATGGCCTAGTCATCCTACGCCAGCCCAACAGTTCCTAAGGGACTGTTCCAACCAGTCTAAGTTATAGCAGTCATAGGAGTGCTATAACTTGCATCAGGGCTCAAAGTGGCCTCTTGCCACCTCCAAGGTGAGTGGAGGCTTAGATCCTCTTTTGCATCGTCTTCCACAGCTAGGCCTAGCCTGAGTTTAGCACCGCTGATGATTCAGCCCTACATTTCTAACATATAAGAAACAAAAAGTAATTCTTGTCTTTAAGAAGATGATGACCGTCAAACTTAAACACTGGTGTTTTGGATCACATCACACACTGCATAAGGTAGTTAAATCAATACAATTTGCATGGATGAATATGTGACAATTTTGTTACGAACATACAAAAGTGCCTTAAATTGTATGGTATGAATTGAAAATATATTTGCTGGTTCTCTTTCTGCCTCTGTAGTTTTCAGAAGATAATTCCAGAGACTTAATTACAGTCTGGTGTGTGAATTCATAATTACATTATTTATACAATCATAGGCGGCACATAAGGGAGACTGGGGGAAGCTAAGCCTCCCCAAACCTCACGCCGCTGTGAGGGGGAGCAGTGGAGGATTTGGGGCCCCTGGAAGAATCTCTCCCAGCCATAGCTCTAGGGCTGCAGGGTAGCTTATCCAGTGTTGGGGCCACAGCAGCCGGCGAGGCCTCGAGGGGAAGAGGCAGAACAGGATGGGGCCATGGGCAGGGCTGCAGGTGGAAGGTGAGGAATGGGGAAGGGCTCTGGGCTTGGAGCTCCAGCCCGGGCTGAGATGAGAGCTCAGTATGGTTCCAGCTGAGGTTGAGAGCTCGATCCCAGCAGTGGGCTGAGCTCTCAGGCCCCCACACTCCCAGTGGCCCCGTCTGAGTTCTCAGACCCCACTGCCCTGGCCAGGACCACAGGGAAGCTGTGAGCAGTGAGTGGGGTGGCCTTGGCCAGAAGAGGGCAGGGGGCTAGCATCCTCAAGGGGAAGCTTTACCTGACACCCATGTATACAATGAAGCTGGGATTTTCAGAGGTCTAATTGAGTTAGCTGTCCAAATCACACTGAAATTCAATGGGAGCTGGACATCTAACCCACCTAGGTCTCCAGATTACTGTATACATCAGATACCTGTATGATAAGAAAATATTTGGTCCCATGCTCTGGCAGCCAAACTTCCAGGTTCAAAAATCTCCAGAGGCTTTTTAATTGGTCAGGGGCTTCAATAGGGACAATACAAGTATGAGAGTATTTAGGTCACATGGGGAACTGAAGTTCTGGCATAATACCAAAGAAGAGCACCAGTGCAGTGCAATTTATGCAGTGGGCCCAGAGAATGTTAAGGTTTTCTTGCTGTAATTGTTTCATTCTCTTTCACAGAGGCACCTTTCTTTGCAATTTAAACAAAGCTGTCAGGGATTAAGTTGAACCAACTAGCTGGTGATATTGTAATCCTTTTGCAGTTCATTGACCATAACTGAATTAAGCATTGGTCAAGTGCCATGTCACTAGTTCAATGGAATTCAGACTTTGGCACCCTGAAAAAGGCAACAGATGTGCTTTAATTGTTATATAATAACTTCTCTCTATATATTTTTTTCAGTTTGCTGTGCTAATGAAATCTAATCTCATTGACCCTGCAGACAAAACCATAACATTAAGGTCATTAATGGGAAGACAAAGGACCTGAACAATAACACAATTTGGCAAGAATCTAGGAATCAAAGCTTCACAGAATGTATTCGAAGTGACAGATGGCCGGACCTCATTTTCACAAGCCCCCTTTTTTAAATTAGCTAAACAATCTGAGAATTAATGGCAAATATATGAAAACAACTTGTATACACATAATCATCCTAAAATACAACTGCTTTCCCCAGGATTTCAGTAAATCAGAACAAAAACAAATTTGGTTAAATTAATTTATGTTGGAATTTCAAGTTATATCAGGGATGAATTTGAATTATAGTACATTATCTTGTGAATACAATAAATCATAAAAGGCCTCAGAGATTATTCTACATAACACAGTATAATGTGCATAATCTCATGTCATGAACTCACTAGTGGAAAACAGATTAATAAAAGGACATTCAGTTTTTCACATATTTAGTTATTCCCTCTTTTGTAGTTGTGCATTTGAGTTTTCCATCCTAAGTGTCATGATTCACACTTTATTTATTGTTTATTGAATTTCATCTTGTTGAATTCAGACGATTTCTCCAGTTTGTCAGGGGTGTTTTGAATTGTAATCCTGTCCTCCAAAATGCTCGCAACCGCTCTCAGCTTGGTGTCAGCTGCCAATTTTATAAGCGTACTCTTCACTCCATTATTCAAATGATTAATGAAAACATCGAATAGTACCGGACCCAAAACTGACCCTTATGGAGCCCCACTAGATATGTCCTCCCAGTTTGACAGCAAACCATTGATAACTATTCTGAGTATGGTCTTTCAACCAGTTGTGCACCCGCCTTACCATAATTTAATTAACCACATTTCCATAGTTTGCTTATGAGAGTGTCATGTCGGACTTTGTTAAAAGTCTTACTAAAATCAAAATATATCACGTCAACTGCTTCCCCCGCTCATCCAATAGGCCAGTAACCCTGTCAAAGACATCGCTTAGAGGTATTATGAAAATAAATTAATTAGTGTTTGTGAAGCACTCTGATACTATAGTGATGAGTGCCTTAGAAAACCCTTGAGGAAATGAATAGTTCTATCTTCAAAGCAGGGTTTGGATAGTGCGCAGTAATTAAGGCCTAGGGCCACACATTGAGCAACGAGGAGAAAACAGTATATTGAATAGTTGCTTATTAAGTAAGCATCATCCATCCAGTTCACTATGTGGCAGGACTCCTATGGAAAAAAAAATAGTACGTGATCATATAGTTAGACTCTCATAAAACATATACACAAGATATCCCTTTTAAAGTTGCACAGGCAATGTTCATTCTGGCATTTCCTAACTTTTAAGTACGTGGCTTTGCAACTTGAACAATGTTCTTTTAACATAGATTTATTATGTGTAGCATAAAAAGAAGGAATAATGTTGGTGTTTAAATTTTTCAGCTTTTGACTGAAACCTTTGCTCTCAGACACGAACAGTTCTGCAAACATTTGGAACTTCCAAAGACTACAAGTGCCAAATATTTACTAGGAATGCTAGAAAGTATTGTAGTTTTTATCTTGTTCAGTATCACAGTCATGAATGGTTCATAAGAGGTTGTTGTTTTCTACTGGTCAACTTGAGGGAATTAGTTTAAAAGTTTAGTTAGTTACATGCATTTATATATCCCATTATTAATTGCCTTATATCAGTTCGGACTCACCTATTCATGTCTGTGTCAGGATATACTCTAGGAATTATTTCCAGGAAGTTCTGTGGCCTGTGTTATACAGGAAGTCAGACTGTATAATGGTCCCTTCTGGCTTTGGAATCTATGAATTTATGAAATCTATTAATCTCTCCAGCACACACAAAGGAGTAAAAGAACTAGGGTGATATCCTGGCCCAATTGAAGTCAATAGGAATTTTGGCATTTGCTTCAGAAGGCCAAGAATTTCACTCATAGTGTGTGTTCACAATTTGTATTATGTATCAAGATTGCATCAATTACGTCCTCATTATGCCATGACAACAAACATATCTGCTCATCTTTACAAATAAGCCAGCATCACTGAGAGAGCCATGGCAGTGAATTCAAGGCATAAGATGTCAGGAAATAGCTTGGTATTAAAAGGAAAAAATATTTTCATGTTTAGAACAAAATTAGTAAGAAGGAAATTAAAGGCATGCATCCCACAAATTGTTACATTAAATCAGAGTCATTAAGAGAACAAATCTCTCTCAAAACCCTGGCTCACACTTCTCACAAATGTGATGGGAGTTTTTCATAAAAGGTCTCTTATTCTATTTGTATTTAGATCAATACTTTGTTCAATGAATCTTGACATTTCATCCATCATTACAAATTTCTCAAGAGGGAAGAAGGAAGATCCTTGTCTCCCTGAGAGCAGAAAACAATGACTGAAATAGGAATACTGTATTTGTTGTTATGGCAATTTATTTAAAAAATGACATAACCCAATATCACAGACAGTACAAAGGCTACATCATGTTCTTAGCCTGCAAATTATGCCTTGCTACCCAACATTGCCTCATATAGCAGCAACTATGGAGTTATGCTTTAAAAAAAAGTTTAAGGACAATGAATCAATATTTGGATCTGTAATACAGAGTAGAAATAAAATCTTTTCAGCATATTCTGAGAAGTTCCAGCATACCATAAATCAGTATTCAAACCCCTTTTCTATTTCTAGTTGTCCACATTATTCTAGAAGATAGTACTGTGATTAGAGCTCTAAATAAATATACATCCACCAGCTGCAAACTAATAACCCCATTGACAAATGGCAAAGCAAAGTTTGCAGGGGTTTCCCCCCTTCTTTGCATTTTAGTGTTCCATTTTTTTTCACATATACATACAACAGCAGGATTATTTTATTTCCTGGAATCACTTTAATCATAGAATCACAGAAATGTAGGGCTGGAAAGTACCTTGAGAAGTCATCAAGTCAAGCCCCTGCACTGTGGCAGGACCTAGTAAACCTAGACTATCCTTGACAGGTTTTTGTGTGACCTGTTCTTAAAAACATCCAGTGATGGGGATTCCACAGCCTCCCTTGGAAGCCTATTCCAGAGCTTAACTAGCCTTTTTAGGTAGAAAGTTTTTTCTAATATCTAACCTAAATCTCCCTTGCTACAGATTAAGCCCATCACTTGTTGTTCTACCTTCAGTGGACACAGAGAACAATTGGTCACAGTCCTCTTTAGAACAGTCCTTAATATATTTGAAGATTGTTATTAGATCCCCTTTCAGGCTTCTTTTCTCAAGACTAAACATGCCCAGTTTTTAAAACTTTTCCTCCTATATCAGGTTTTCTAAACGTTTTATCAGTTTTGTTGCTCTCCTCTTGACTCTCTTCAATTTGTTCACATCTTTCTAAAGTGTGGTGCCCAGAACTGGACAATGTATTCCTGCTGAGGCCACACAAGTGCCAAGTAGAGCAGGCTAATTACATGTGTCTTGCATAAGACACTCCTGTTAATACACCCAGAATGATATTACTGTTTTTTGCAATTGCATTACATTGTTGACTCATATTCACTTTATGATCCACTATACCACTCAGATCCTTTTCAGCAATACTACCACCTAGCCAGTTATTTTCCATTATGTAGTTGTGCATTTGACTTTTCCTTCCTAAGTGAAGTACTTTGCAATTGTCTTTATTGAATTTCATCTTGTTGAATTTAGACCAATTCTCCAGTTGGTAAAGGTTGTTTTGAATTCTAATCCTGTCCTCCAAAGTGCTTGCAACCCCTCCCAGCTTGGTGTCATCTGCATATTTTATAAACCTACTCTACTCCATTATCCAAGTCATTATGAAAATATTGAATTGTACCCAAGACTGACCCTGGAGGACCTGACTAGATATGCCCTCTAGGTGATAGCAAACCAGTGATAACTACTCTTTGAGTACAGTCGTTCAACCAGTTGTGCACCACCTTATAGTAGTTTCATATAGAACACATTTCCCTAGTTTGCTTATGCATGTCATATGGGTCAAGATATAATACACCTACTGCTTCCCCCCAACCAGTAGGCCAGTGACCCTGTCAAAGAAGGAAATGAGGTTGGTTTGGAATGATTTGTTCTTGACAAATCCATGCTGGCTATTCCTTATGACTCTTACACATTGATTGTTTAATAATTTGTTCCAGTATCTTTCCAGGTATTGAATTTAGACTGACAGGTCTATAATTCCCCCAGGTCTTTTTTTCCCCCTTTTTAATATAGCTACTATGTTTACACTTCTTCAGTCTTTGGGACATCACCTCTCTCCAAAGATAATTGCAAACAGTTCCAAGATTGCTTCAGTTAGTTCCTTAAGTACCCTAGGATGAATTTCATCAGGCCCTGCCAACCTGAATACATCTAACTTATCTAAATATTCTTTAACCTGTTCTTTCCCTATTTTGGCTTGCATTCTCTCCCCCTTATTGTTCACATTAACTGGTTGCCATTAACCTTTTTAGTGAAGACTGAAGCAAAATAATTATTGAACACCTCTGCTTTATTGATGTCATCATGTATTAGCTCTCCTTCCCCACTGAGTATGGGACCTACATTTTCCTTCATCTTTCTCTTCTCCTAGAAGGGAACATCTTATTGTCTTTTATGTCCCTTGCTAGGATAACTCATTTTGTGCCTTAGCCTTTCTGGTTTTATTCCTACATGCGTCTTCTATTCTTTTTGTACTCTTCCTTAGTAATTTGTCCACGTTCCACCCCTTTGTATGATTTCTTTTTGATTTTCAAGTCCTAATGGAGTCATATTGGCCTCCTACTATTCTTCATATCCTTTCTTTGCATTGTGATAGTTTGCAGTTGTACGTTTAATATTGTATCTTGAGAAACAACCAGCTCGCCTGAGCTCCTTTTTCCCTTAGATTTTCTTCCAGTTCCCTGAATTTGTTAAAGCCTGCTTTTATTGAAGTCCAGTGTCCTTATTCTGCTGCTCCCACTCCTTCCTTTCCTTAGAATCTTGAAATCTTGCATTTCATGATCACTTTCACCCAAATTAACTTTCACCTTCAGAGTTGCTACCAATTCTGCCCTGTTGGTCAAAATCAAGTCTAAAATGGCTACCTCCTTGGTTACTTCCTCCACCTTCTGGAACAAAATATTGTCCCCTGTACATTCCAAGAACTTATTTGAAATTTTGTGTTTTGCTGTATTACTTTTCCTACAGATATCTGGGTAGTTAAAGGTTTCAGAGTAGCAGCCATGTTAGTCTGTATCCGCAGGATGAATATATTCAGTAGGTCATAAGCTTTGTAATGATACCTTACAAGAGACCTTTTGCATAAAGCATATTCCAGTTACATCATATTCACACCCATAAGCATATTTCCATAAAACATTATGGAGTGCAACATCACAATTGGATTGCTGAAATCCAGATTGTTAGACCATTAGACCTACCACAATATATTAGACCACTGGTCTATCTGACTCTGGCAGTAACCAGAAACTGAGGAACTAGTAGGAAGGATGAATTGTGTGAGTGTTGGGTGCAAAGGAGGATGCAGATGCTCTCTTTGAATCTAAGTAAGGTTATACAATACTAAGTAATCCTCAAAAGGTTCAGATTGAGGGCTTATATGAAACTTACATAAAACTTTTCAGTCTGAAATATAAGTCTAGAAATATTATGATAGAAGAATAATGGGAGATTCCTGGAACTTCTGCTTCTGCTCATCTTTCATAACAGTGAGATAACATCTTTTCTTGTGGTATTTAGGCATATTGTCTTCAGTCAGGCATAAGTCTGGAATTTAGAAAAAAACCTATCTGAATATTTTAGAATCAAAACGTTTGAGTTTGAATCTAGTAAAAGGTAAAAGTTTGGTCACAGCTCTTATTTTTTTGAACGTATTATCCATCTATACTTATAATGGGGAAACAGTGCCATAAATCCATCTTAAACTATTTTTGCTGACTGCCTATCAATTAGCTACTAATCCTCTGGGCTGCATTTTTTCTTGATTCTGAATGCAAACAACTTTACTTCTATAGAAAATTCTAACACTCTCATTCATCATGATGTTCCAAAAATCTAACCTGCATAAAGTGAAACCAACACAATCAATTTTCATAAACAGTACACATTTCCACTGTAAACATTTTCACTCAGTTCAGAGAATTTTCCAGTTTCACTATGCTAATGCCCCTGGTTGGGTCCAGCTTTGTTGATCGTAAGATATAGTTACACCAAAAAAAGAATCCAACATTTGACTTCATGAGATGATGACTGGAGATTACAGAACAGGGCTGATAACATATCCATCCCCTGGGTCTTTGTTTATAAGGTAGGATGTGAAAAGAGATCCCAATGCCTCCCTCCATTTCTGTAAGCAAAGAAGAGGACAAACTTGCAGATCCAGCTCAGAGAGCCATAGTAGGGAGGAGAGTGCTAGCTACCTGCTTTCCCCAACTGACTTGGCTTCAGCTCAGCAGATTAAGAGGGAGCATGACTGGGAGGAAAGCTGCTTCCGACATATTGGAGGGGAGGCAGTAAGGGTATAATCACATATTTAATTAATTGCATAAAGCACTGTGATTGAGAAGGCTCTTACAAAGCAATAGCTACAAAAAGTGCCAAGCTAGTACACCAGAGCACAGGGAGGTCTGTATCCTATGTCATAATGGTTGTTATAACAGCTGGCTAAATTCAACATCAATTGCAGTGGACAGCAGCAGTTGGGGGCCCTGCTTCTTGGCTGGCCACAAGGGACCCCCACTATAACCTGTCATCACTCATCTAATGAGCTTGAAACAAGAGCAAAGACTTCTTGATCATCGTTTGCTATCTTTAGAAGGGGTGGCATGAACTCACAACTGCTGTGTGTGGCAGTCCCAGTTGGAGCTGAGCACTGGGTGCTGATGACAGAGTGTCAGGATCAATTTGCACTCACTCCTACACTCAAGTGGGCAGACACTGTGGATTCACAGGGCAAATACACGTTTGTTTCTCTCCTGGCTAAAGCAACATTTTAAAAAAGACATTTAAGTCTTGCAAGTCAAACCAAATTGAAGCTATGATTGTGAAGCCAAATCAAATTAAAACATTCAGTATCATGATTTTGAAAGCACATTATTTGTGTGACTCCTTGGCTCATTACAATTATTTGATTAAAATTTGCTTACTTTTATATAGAGATAAAATACAAGATTAAACAAAGAACATGAGATCAGCTGAGAAATTCCAAACTCATAATGGCATAAATATGTGGGGTCTGAACCCGTAGAATACTAAGCAGCTTCTGTGAAGAGCTGCACATCCTCATCTCCCACTGCAGGATCATGACAGCCTTACTGAGGCTTCTGTTGGACTTTTGGTGCCTAAACCCCATTATCTGGTGATCAGTAAGTTAGCTGACTTGCCCTTTGATCATACAGTGCCCATGGTTTGGTTGTTTGCTCCACTGATTTGATCAATATGTCTAATTGTCTATTTGTAGCAGCATTTGGTCAATATGGTAGAGTTAAGGGCCATCCAGAAACCCTGTAATCATAGCTTAGCATTCAAAATTTGGCCTGAGTGTAAGCATTCCACATCAAGGTGGAGCCAGGAAGGATTTTTCAGATAACTATTTAGAGGGGCAAATCAGTGATTTCAAGTTACAGGAATTAAGGTGTAATAGAAGGTCCGTCATTCACAGGCTTTTTTATATCACACCCAGTAGTCAATAAGCAATTACATTTGGTCAACAATGCAGGCTATATCCTGGCCTATTTTTGTGGCTAGGGTGCACTTTCCTGCCCTAATTGAGGAAAGCAAGCACTGGGAAGGAAACCTCTTTAGCTCCACTCCATGAGAGTCCTTCCTACTGGTGCAGATCTGGTTACCATGCCAACTAATGAACTTTCTTCATTAATTTTGAACAGCAGGCTGCAAATCCCAATTAAGGCCCCAATCCTACATAAATGTATGCATGTGCTGGATTTAAACACATGAATAGACCCATTGATTTCGATAGGACTGTTAACATGCTCACAGTTAATCATGTGCATAAAGGTTTGCTCAATTAGACCCCATTTGTGGATGTAATAAAATCCCCATGTGACTGGTAGTCTCTGTCCAGGAAAGGCCTCACTATTTGGACAGTACTAGCAGGGGTGCTGTTGTACTGTTACATGAGGATTGAGATATGGATTGGTGGCTGAGATGGGGTGGGGGAGAGGAAACATATTTCCTGGCTGGAGTCAGTGCTATTAGCTACTCATTTTCATAAGCGTTGTTTCCACTTGTAACATTCTGAACAAAAGAATGGGTAAAAGCAATGAGAACTGTGGGGGAGGGGGATATTATATTCATGTCTAGGTATATTTGGCCTCCTCTTAACAGTGAACCTCACCATGAATTATTAGACCATAAATCAAGCCTTAGACTAGTTTAATTATAGAAATGTCTTATTTAAAAAAGAAGAAGAAAAAACTAAAATTAAGGTCCTGACTCTGCAATATGATCCAGGTGCATGCAGGGTTCTGCTTGCAAGGAGCATATTACAGGACGGGGCCTTACAGTTTCGCTGTCCTAACTGCTAGATACCTAAGCATATAGCAATCTCCTTTAACTTACAGCATGCTCTGGGATTCAGGTTCAGATTCTTTAGAACCACCATTCAGAATTTGAAAAGGTTGATTTGGCATCCAGATAACTCACTTGGGTTGTATTTGACATTCATAGGTGGATGTCTCAGCACAATATCCTTGTGGTATAGATAAAATGAGCTCCAAGCAATTGGCTGTGTGGAGTTTTTCAGGATGCAACTTTATAAAATTAAGGTCCTTTCTACCCTTTATAGACATTAGAAATTCCATGGCACCTTTAGCATTTCCATTCTTCTTGACCAACATTTCTCTTCCCAGCACTGTTGTGCAATGTACTGTGTGCTCATTGGCTTATCCTTGACTCCAAAAGGTGATACTACTGCCCTATGTAAGTGTTTGCTAGCAATACATTACAGAAGGGCTTGAGCCCCAAAACTCTCACCTGGCTCAGGATTTCAGACATCCCAAAAGTTTAGGTGTGTTCAGATGAAGAGTTTTGGTATGGCCCATTGTAAAGCTATGGGCCAGCTATGAAATTTGGATTCAGAATCTCATCTCCTCCAGAAAGTTCAAAGATGCTTCTATCTACGGCTTTGGTTCAGATCCATCCATAATAATAGTGATTGAACTTGTTTCTGTTGGGAAATAATATGATTACTGGTGCATTGTAACTCAGAAAAGGAACATTGCTATGCAGTGACACCTATATATTCCTTACAGTGGTTCTCAAACTTTTGTACTGGTGACCCCTTTCACACAGCAAACCTATGAGTGCAACCCCCCCTTACAAATTAAAAACGCATTTAACACTATTATAAATGCTGGAGGTGAAGCGGGGTTTAGGGTGGAGACTGACAGCTTGCCACCCCCATGTAATAATCTTGTAACCCTCTGAGGGGGTCACGACCCCCAGTTTGAGAACCCTGTTTTACTACATTTAAAGTAGGTGTCTGAGATTTGCATTAACAGGAGCCTGAAGTTAAGCTCCTATACCCTTAATTAGGCACATACATTCTTGAAAATCATGGCTTATAGGGGAAAAATAACTTAGGATTCAATTCTGCAACCCTTACGCACTGTGAGTAACACTTTCACTTACACTGCACTCAGTAGGACTGCTCACGTCCATAAGTACTACCCAAGGTCAGTAAGGGTTACAGCATCAGGCACTTAGAAGAATTTGTTTTCTGACAACCTTTTCTCTACTACAGTATTTACTTTTCTCATCCCACCTAATTTACTAGATGAGATATAGCAATACCTATGGAGTGCATCACCACTGGCACCATTGTGACAATCTTTCTCCTGTACTGTACTATCATTTCTCAGCAATGACTCACTAACAGGCAAATCAAACTACTTGATTTCCTAATGCCATTTTATAGATTATGCCACACTATGGCAGGAAGTGCATTGCCCTGTGGGCCAACTTACCTTATCCCAGATCACTTTACAAAGCACAAGGCTTTCTCGGTCCATCTTATGGGGGAGGTTAGGATGTTGCTGCTGTGCTCAATTCTCCTGGGCCAAATCCAGGAATATTTGCTCAATCCTTTACACTGTCAACAGTCCAGCTGACTCGGAGCTGCCATTTCCTGGAGGGGGTGAGGCCATGGGAGTTTTGCCTAACTAAGAACAGAAAAAAAGCTGAGATTCCTCTGCATCTCCTAATCCTGTATATGTCTTCTGTGAAGGGGATCCTTGTCTCCACACTGTCCCCTGGGCCCACCATCTCCTATTGTCCCCTGGACTGGACAACTCTTGCCAGCTCCCCCTACTTCCCTTGCAAAGATGAGGTGGCAGCATCCAAATCACAGAGGAGGCAGCAGGGAAACTTCCTCTGCTTTGCCCTTAGGTTTGGGGGAGGGAAGAGAATGGTTTGCTTTCTTTCCCCTCCAAATCCATGTTGCTGGGGCCCTACAGAATGCCTAGGTGAGGTGGAGGGAGAGGCAGCATGCTATGCGGTGGCACTTCCCTATTCCACAAGCCTGCCCCCTCCGCCCCCCACACACATACACACAGAGTGTGATCCACATTGTGCAGGCTCCCATACAGATGAGACGAGAGTATTATCGTGATTAGATCATGGAGGCCTGAGTAAGAACTTCATGATTTGGCCTAATAATTTTACTAGTCTTTGCTTTCATTGATATCAGTGGAGCTTTGCTGATTTACATCAGCTCAGGATCTGGCCCTTAACATTTTTGCTGTGCAGGGTTGGAGATATTAACGATTTAAAACATTACAGACAGCACAACAGTTTGAGCCAAAGCTGATAATTTGCACACAGGGTTCAGCTACATGTGATTTTAAATGGCTGAAATGAAGGCGTCCTGGGAATCAGTATGTACAATGACAGAGTTACTTTGAATGGCATTGCAATAAATGGACATGAAAAACAACCTTAACAACAAAAAACAGCTACATTTCACTGACATGTAGAGGCTGCCATCTGGTGGCAGTATTAAGAAATTGGTTATTGAAAATAATACACCAAATAAGGAATACATTCATTAAAATTAGCTCTTGTAAAGTAATAAGTTCCTTATATAGGTAATAATGTACACACATTATACACACAAAGTGAAATCAAGCAGACCGTTTCAACAGGGACTTACCTTTCAAGATTAAAAGGAGACATGCATTGTGATTCAGGGTAATGTTGCCACTGCAATACTCAGCTCTTCAACAATTTCTTCAACGCATTAGGAATTGATATGTTTTCCCTGAATAACAGATTCCCCCCGACTTTTTGGTGCATACATACTTATACAATTGTTTGTAAAAACAGTTGTTTCGTCTCACAAAAAAATCAACCATTTCAAAACTAGTTTCCATTCTGCACTGGAACAGAAATCAAAGTACTGAAAAGTTCCTAAACATAAATGTAAAAAAAAACAAAAAAACCCTCCACTTTTGTACACTTTCAAATTAAAATTGTTATTTCAAATAGACATTTGAAGTAGTTTTAGTTTTTTAAACAAAAAAGAAAGAAAGAAAAGAAAAGAAAAGAAAACAATGTTTTATGTTGGAATGCAACCAAATCACTATCTTGTTTTGAAATGTTGATTTGAAACAAAAAAAAATTGTTTCAACATTTCTTTCGGGAAAATCAAAATTTTTCATTAGAAATGACATTTTCCTGCAAAAAATTTCAGTTTCAACTAAACCATGTTTTTTGGCAGAAAAACTTTCCGCATAAGAAATTTTGACTACTGAACAATTGGAAATTGTAAATTTAAATATATTGTAAATATTATACATGTTTAGGTATCCCGAGCACAATATCATCTGGAATTCCAGTATGCCTCACAATTTAATACAATGAAACTCAAAAGAAAAATACAAACAAAATCCTCTCTATTCCAAACCATGTTCCATATTATTCAGTATTATATCCAGCTGTTTATTTAAAATTTAAAGAATTGCTTTAAAAAGAAAAAATACATTGGACCATAGATGAAGGAGTAAGAATAAATTACTTTGGCTAATTAATTATTCTCATATTAATATCATACGCTCTTTATTTTAGTGAGAATTTAGTGACATTTCTGAATACCTTATTCTTCCTAAATATCCATTGATGTTGGTAGGAATGTTGCCTAAGTAAAGACTAAATAATGTGATTGTAGGATGAGAGTCTCAGTTTGGGGTATACAGAAGTGGGTAAGCATAAAGATGACCCTGAGCAGAGGGGCAACATAAAACTATGCATTTAGGCTCTGAGCCTGCACCATGAAAATCTATGGGAGCTTTGCCACTGACATCAACAAGTGTAGGCTCAAGCCCCTAAGCACTTAAGTGGGTCTTCGATGGTTCATAGGCCTTGTGCATCCGTCTACCCAGGGGTGAATTTTATCCATACTGTATATCATCCTCCAGCTTCACAAGTGATGAGATATTTCCTCTGAATTTGTAGACACAGAGGTCTTGATTCTTCATTGCATTAGTTTAGCCTCAGATTCTCCAAATATCTCTGCCTCTATCTCATCCAGATTGTTCTGTCTGCTCATTATGAGTTGGCAAGGCATAAAAAAAGACTAAAATTGTCTGAACTCTCTAGAACACTCTAGCTACCCACATTTGACTTATGCTCTCTCTTCCCTTAAAATCATCAGCACTTCAGACTGTTCCAGGAAACATTGGTGGGAATTCTGTTCTCCTCCACAGAGATGAATTATGTGACTAATACTGCATACACGTACCAGAATCTCCCAATGACCACACATTGCAAAACTTCTGAAATAATATTTCCAGAAAATGAAGCAACCAAAACAAGCCGCTTTTATTTAGGTGCATGGCAGGGTATGATTTCACCCTGAATGTTCAAGAATTTGAGTAGTAAACAAATTGCCCCAGTACAAGATGATGCCTAAGCATGTGCTTGTGTTACTCCCCCTTGTTTCAATAGGACACCTGACATACTTAAGGTTATGGATGTGCTTAAATACCTTTCTGAATCATGGCCTATTCGAGTAGATAGATCGTTACATACCAGAACTTTCAACAAAATAAATGATTCTTTTTCTGGAGAAGGAAGGAAGTGTGGGAGTGGAGAACTGGTGTAAAAAGACTGACAAATACAATGACCACATCTACATATGTAGCAACAAAAACAAATAAATAGAACTGATTGAATGCTTAGCTCTTGGGAAGACAGCTTCCTCTCTTCTGTTAGACCAGAGGAGAGTGCCTCCCTCCTTGGTTTGTGTAAGCAGAGCTCCCTCTTCTGACTGCTGTGATTAGATCTCTCCTCCTATTTTAACTACCTTAGGTAGCTATTTGCAAGTAAATTTTGTCTGTTGTCCCTTGTTGTATTGGATGGGAGTTTTGACTGAGTCGTGCACAGAGTGTGAACTGCAGGATTACCATAAAATAGAAATCTTCATGGAAAATCTGAACTGATGTGTATAAAAGCCACTGTGAACAGAACAAAAGATTAATTCCTGAGTTTTTATGTTTATTGAAAAGGGTATCTACATACAGTCAAATATTGCAACTTCACATTGCTATGGAGTAGTTTTCTTTACTATACAAGAATTCAGTAATTATCACTACAACAATTCTATCATTTGAAAATACAGCAGATATTCAAGGAATAGGGACTAAAATATTGCAAAACGGGAATAGGACTGACTTTCTACAAAGCTAATGCATCTACTTGTTCCTTTAATATATGTGGCCCATGTTCCCAAGGTTGGTAAATTGGAAGTACAGTTTAGTAGCCAGTAGATGGGGCTTGACATCTCCTGCCAAGATATGTTTGGTTTATTAGATTGGAAAGTTGGATCTTTCTTCCTTTTGGATTTTTTGCAAGCTTTTTTCCGCTTCTGGTTACTTTGAGAGTCTGATTTGTTGCCATGCTGTTATGTATTAGTTGGTTGGTGGTATAATACTGATTTATAGTGAGAAATAAATAATCCCCAAATTTTAAGAAGCTTTTGAAACAAGAATTCGGACACTACAGTGATGGGGCCACAGAAATATCTAGGTCAGAGGTGGGCAAACTACGGCCCACGGGCCCTTCCTGCCCAGCCCCTGAGCTCCTGGCCCAGGAGGCTAGCCCCCAGCCCCTCCCCTGCTGTTCCCCCTCCCCCACAGCCTCAGCTCACTGCGCCACTGGCACAATGCTCTGGGCGGGGGTGCTGACCCAGTGCTATGAGCTGCACGGTAGCGTGGCTGGCTCCAGCTGGGCGGCACAGCTGCCTGTCCTGGTGTTCTGGGCAGCGCGGCTGTAGCCCTGCCAGCCACTGGTGCTCCAGACAGGGAGCAGGGGGGTTGGACAGAGGGCAGGGGAGTTCAGAAGGCTGGGGTGTGGATAGGGATCAGGGCAGTCAGAGGGCAGGGAACAGGGGGGTTGAATGGGGGCAGAGGTCCCAGGGGGCAGTCAGGAAGGAGGGGGGGGTTGGATGGGGCTGCAGGGGGGCAGTCAGGGGCAGGGGTTCTGGGGGCAGTCATGGGACAGGGAGAAGGGGTGGTTGGAGGGGGCAGGAGTTCTGGGGGGCAGGAAGAAGAGTGGGGGTTGGAAGCGGTGGTGGGGGCAGTCAGGGGTTGGGGTTCTGGAGGCGGTCAGGGAAGAGGGAGCAGGGGGGTGGATGGGGCAGGGGTCCCGAAGAGGGTGGGGTAGATGGGGCAGGAGTCGAGAAGCAGGGGGGGTCGGATAGGGAGCGGGGGCCAGGCCACACCTGGCTGTTTGGGGAGGCAAAGCCTCCCCTAACCAGCTCTCCATACAATTTCCGAAACCCGATGTGGCCCTCAGGCCAAAAAGTTTGCCTGCCCCTATCTAGGTGGAGAGAGATGTTAGACTGGCAGTACAGCAGCTGACATTTTATAGTAAACTCTTTAAAAGCACTGTTTCATATTATTCTAATTCCCGGGTCTTCTTCTTGCTTAAGGAAGTAACTTTTGAAGTATTCTGCATTCAGAAAGGGGACTCAGCAAAGCACTTGCCTAATTTTAAGCAAGTGCTTAAGTGTGATTGAAGACAACAGAATTTAGCATGTGCTTAAGTGCTTTGCTGCATCCTGATCTTAACTTATTTACCCCTTTTCGCTCTATTGTTTGTGAGCCTAAAAAATACATTGTCTATCCATAGGTTTAAAGGAGTTCTTGGTCTGTGTTAAAGAATAAGGATGGTCTGTCACCTATTCCTGTCTCCAATAAAACCCGACAAGTTTTAGACTGGCAACCAAGTATGAGGTGTGAAAAATGACATTGCCACTCTTCCAGAAATAATAGGGTGTAATGAAGGCTCCCTTTCGTAATATAAAGGTTGAGGCTTGTTTACTCAGTGTGCTATTTCCATCCCAGCACAAGTCTTATGCACCACTTAAGTCTTAGGAATAACTCAGAAGAGAATTTACCCTCCCAAACACAAAATAACAGTTCAGGGCTATTTAGTTTGGGGATTTTGGTTTTATGAGCAGATTTTGTATATTCTTTGTTCCTGAGCACATACTTAAAGCTGCCACTCCAGGTGGCTTTTTTTTCCTCTGCAGAGTTTATAAGGGCAGCAGACTACTGGCCCAATCAGCTATCCTTAACTCAAAGATGATTCACTGGTGTGTAAGTTGCTTGACATGTAGATATTCAACCTGTGAGATTTACACGTACACAAATAAATCATTAACAAATGGGTCCTTCAACTGCGTTAGAAAAAATAATAACGGAGACGTTATAATGCACCTGAGCAAAATTGACAACATTAATCATTCATAAATTTAAAACTGACAGTCTTCAGTAACAAGCCCATGTATAAATGTCTAATTAATCCATTTTTGAGTTATCAGATCACTACTGGAAGACAGAAAGAAAACATACTTTTTATTCATGCTAAATAATTGAAAAACGGTTCAAACTTCCCCTCAAAACTTCTTGGGACTAAGAACAAACATGAAAATGTTCAGCCCAAAAGATATGTAGATAGATGATATTTTTTAAGAATGTTGTGGAAAACTGAGGATTAGAATGGAAAGCATATTTCATCCTTCACTAGAGTAGATGCCACTGTAATTACAGTAACAGAAACAGCTAAACTAGGAAGATGACAGATGATAGGCAGAAGAAGTAGGGGGGGCGGGTTCTGCATTTAGGATGAGTCACAGTGAGTTTGCAGATAAAATGCAGTAAAATATTTTGGCTGGACAGTGTGAACAGAAGTTAGATGAGATAAGCCAAGTGATTCTCTGTAAGTGGTCAGGTCTTTAAATATGCAGCAGAGGAGAGGTTGTGGAAGGACGGAGACATTGCTGACTAGGTGGGAGTTAGTGAATTATCTGCTATTTTTATCAGTCTCTCAGTATGAGAGATTGTGGAGGAGATGTTGTGATAGTGCAATATTGCAACTACAGGGGCAGCACAGTATTACACAGGAAAAATTTCGATTTTAAGAAACCAAACTTCCATAGGACGTCAAATGCCCTGAGGAGTTGTAATTAAAACTCTTCAATGTGAGCTTCTCCAGACAAGCAAGAAACATGAAGAAAGCAAAACTACAATTAAAACTCATTCCAAGTCATCCTGATTAGGGAACCTGACAAAATGGTGTAGTCAAGAAATAAAAATGGAAGGAGTGTTGTCTAGAATTTATAGTAGACGGCTGGGATTCATGCCTCCTGGATTTCCAGTTGTGCCACTGACTTGCTCCCTTCATGTGGCCAAATCACATAGCCACTCTATCTAGTTGCTCCATCTGTACAATGGAAAATTTAGATATTTATTAAAATCCAGCTGTGAGGTCATTATTTTTTCAGGTGTTTTGTGATTCTTACATGAATGGTGCCATATCAAAGTGTACTTCACTAACCAGGCAGCCTTTAGCTTTTTATTCATCCCTTCTTACCAGTGACACACCAGCCTTGTTACCTCGTTCCACCAATGGCACAGCAACTTTGATACCCAGTTTGTATCCTTCTTTTATAGGCATCTTTGTGCTTTCTCCCGTGCTGCTCCTTACATTTGGGATGCCTTCCCTCAACCAAGTCACCTCTTGCACACCTTCAAATCCCATCTAAAAACTCACTTCTGCCATCTTGCCTCTGAGAATTGTGTAGGAGGAAATGCTAAACACACTAATAAATAAACATATGCTGTTTTAATGTAACCATCAAGATGTTGGTCATATCAAAAGGCCCTACCCAATGACTGCTAAATCAATTAGAAGATTCCCATTGGCTTCAGTGAGCATTAGATCAGGCGCTTATCTTGTTCTAATCTCCTTTATTCTTCCTCTCCCTTCCCACAATTTTGTCTGTTTTTGACCACCCCTATCATCCAGATCCACACGCATTTTTTGTATCATGTTGAATCTAGATTGTATGCTACTTTGGGCAGGGATTGTTTTTTCTTTTGTAAGGCACACAGCTTATCTTTGGATGCTTGAATAATAATAAAAAATGTTATTTTAAAATGATGAACTATTTGATAAGAATAAGAAAACATAGTATGTTACATGTTAATTAGCAGAAAGAAATATACCTCTACCCCAATACAACGTGGCCCAATCTAACATGAATTCGGATATAACGTGGTAAAGCAGTGCTCTGGGGAGCGGGGCTGTGCGCTCCGGCAGATCAAAGCAAGTTCAATATAACACAGTTTCACCTATAATGCTGTAAGATTTTTTGGCTCCCGAGGACAGCGTTATATCGGGGTAGAGGTGTATTAAACAAAGTAACAGAACACTTTAACTGACATTAATGAAACCCTGGAGATTCAGCATAGACAGAAAGTAAATGAAGAAACAATCACTAAGAACAAAGGATGAATCTCAGACAGGATAAGGAAATGTCAGGTTAATCTGACAATTATTTAGCTTCTGTCTTTACAGAGCAGGGAGAGTCTGAAGAACTACTGGCCCATGGGGGTTAGATTTCCTAACATGGACAGGGAGGAGTGAAAGATTGTTTAGATCATAAGGGAAATGGCTATGGGAAGACTGAATACACTTATGTGGACAAAAGTCTGAACAGTATGTGTATGTGAGTTTCCAAGGAAGTAACCAAAATTAATGACATCCTTATTGATATTTTTAGATAATTGCTAATCCCTTTGTCCTCTGGACTAAATGACAAGGATAATGGAAGAGGCTCTGATGGGAGAGAGCCAGAAATGAAATTTGGCTAATACCAAAATTAAAAGCATTGACGTGACAAAGGGTGGTGCATGATTTTAAGGGATTTGGATTTTTCAGGTAAACGAGAACTTGGGGTTGATGTATGCAATGAAGGTTTGACATACAGAAGAGACTGACCTTATTTACCAGCCAAATTCATATGAGATGGGTCAGGATTACTAAAGATTTTACCATGACATGTAGTAGAGGTCAATTTCCACTGAGTGCAGTGGCTTCTGTTACAACATAGAAAAAGTAGGCATAGAAGTCATTGGATATACATCAGAGATGAATTTTGGCAAATAAAGCTTTGGGCAAAAAAGATAGAGCAGGCTAGAGTGGAACAATTAGGCATCATGCTGACCCATGTAATGGGACTACAGGTAGATTGTCATCAGCCTCAATGTATGAAGAGAGACAAAGAGTCTTATGTAAACAAGTAGAGCTGCTATACAAGGGTCTGAGTCAAACTCCAGGAAACTGCCATGATTTGCCATAAGTGAAAAATCTAGTAAATTTGACAAATTGCATAACACATGACAAAAATATTAAACTACATTTTCCATGGAGTACAGCATAACTGTGGCCCAGATTTGTAAAGGTTTTTGGGTGTTGCTCCACTCATAAAATACGTAAATAGCCATTGGGCCAAAGAGCGTGAGAGACTGACTATAGCCCTGTGGTTAGGTACTCATGTAGCAGGTGGGAGACCCAAGTTCAAGCAGCGCTCCTGTAAAATTTAAATATTTTATAAAATATGGAACAGGTTCTCAGAAGAAAACTCCACCCCAGAATGTCCCATAGGCATTAGGGCAATCACCTGGGACTTGTGAGACAATGGTTCAAATCCCTGCGTTCTGTATCAGGCAGGAGGGGAGGGTGCAACTGGGTCTCTGACATCTTGTGTGAGTGAATTAACTACGGGACTAAAGGTATAGGTTATTCCCCCCCCCCCTTGTTTTTTCTTGACCTGACCTGGCTTAGCCTAACTCCAGGAAAGCATTCCCAGCTGTGAAACCCAAATGGAAGGAGGCACCTACTGCTTCTGTGGGCTGGGGTAAACCCTGCCCTTTCCTTGGCCTTTCCTACTAGCTATTTTAGGCTAATCCCCACTCAGAGTGCTGGTTCCCATTTGAGATGCCTAACTCTCCTCATGTGTTGTATAAGAAGCCTGGGTGCCTAACCTGATGATAGGGCACCTAAAAATTAGGGACTGCCAACACTTAGTCTAACTCTCCTTTGCTCCCTCCTTTCCAGTTCGTAAGTATATGTCTCCTCTTTTTATATTGCTTTTTTCCTGACTTTCCCCTGAAGAAAGTTTTCTTTGAAGCAGGGTGTGAATGGTGAGTCAAGATTTTTTAACAGTCTGAGTGGGTTCTGCTTGGCGTCTCTACCCTTTTGCTGAACCCAGCCAGTTATGTAAATAGCTCAGTAGAAGGATTTTTGCCATTAAAGTAAAGACAATGTACATTTCACCATTTTGGAGGATGGGGGTCAGTGTGAGGAATCTCTCCACACATCAAGTTTTTCCTGAGGTAGCTCAATTGACTTTATTGGGGTTACTCAGGCTTTACACTGGTGTAAGTGAGAGGAGATACTAGCCTGGCCAAGACCATTTATTTCTTAAAGCCATCATGGAGATTAGCTTCCATCAGGTTTTCTTGCTTTTGACTACCTTTCTGCAAGTCAAGAATGGTCCTGCACAGGATACAACATGTGGGGGGGGGCGGGCGGGAGGAACCAGAAGACTTACGCTAAAGATTTTGGATTAATTCAACAAAAGAGAGAGCACTTTTAAAGTTAGTTCTAGAGGTACTGAAAAATCTATAATCGAGATTGATGAAACTGAATGAGAAACGAGGCTGAGAACATCACAAGTGAAGGGAAAAAGGGAAATTAAGAACAGACTGAGGATTCAGGCCCACAGATTTCACTGACATTGTAAACAAAAGGACTAATTTTCCAAGTAAGGCCATCAAATAAAATAAAGTTTAATGAGTTAGAGAGGAAGATGAACATTTTACTTGAGAGAGTGGATTTAAGGATTTAGTGACACAGCAGGAACGCAGAATAGAGATAAACATAAAAGGCTTGTTCGACCCAGCAACCTTTCCCAGTTCAGCAATTCCATATGGCTTTTTACTTTTATCTCTGATTCATCGTTCTAAACAAGATCAATTAAATGCCATAAGAAGAGTATTGTTGCACTGGAGGAGTGGATTTAGGTAGGCGAATCAGGGCCAAATTAATCCCTGGTGTAACACCCCTGAAGTCTAGGAGGGTCAACAGTGTTGTGCCAGGTATTAATTTGGCCCATTGACTTTATCTGGAGCTAAATAGCTCTGTATCCATATCAATGGAGAAGTGCCAAAAATAAAAAGCTGTCTCAATCTGGTTCCAGGGGGTCTACTTTCTGTTGTCACATCACTGGTGTGTGATGTCATGAGCTGTGAAGCTCTGTTATCGCAATTCTGCCATAATTTTAGACCACCAAGCTGGACTGACACTTCTTGTTTTAATCTGTGCATGAGAAGTTTGTTCTCTCTCTGGCAGTTCCTAAAAATGTTTACACAGCTTTTTACTGAGTGACTCAAATGGGTCAGGGGCAGAGTAAGGGATTCTCAGGCAGATGATAATGTTTTTTTCATAAACTTGTTCTTTCAATTTGATGGGGGTGGGGGAGGTACAGTTCATGGCAATGGCCAGATACACAGAATCAAATGAAATCAAAAGGGATGGAAAGTATCAAGCAGCCAGTAAGAGTAAAGGACAGCCAAAAACAAAAAGTCTGCAAGAATAAAAAATCAGGCAATAAGAAATGTAGTAGATAGCAGTGCAACTTACATATAGCAAAGCATTAGAGAATGCCACCGCATCCATAGATATGGCAAGACAAAATAAAGGATATTGCAATAAACATGTTTCTGGTACAATAGCTGAGAAAGTGAATATCAAGCTGTCTAGAGTAGCACACAACCATGAGGGCCAACCTCAGGGCAGACTGTCAAGGAACAGGTCAAAAACCCCAAACTGGTTTAATGTTCTATAATTAGGTTTCACCAAATTCCTAAAGCACTATTACAGCCTTAGCATGGAGTCATAGACAGTCCCCTTTGACACTCCAGTCTCTATTGCCACCCAGGCAAGCCTGCCTTTGTGATAGATGGTCCCTTATGCCAAAAATCACAGCAGTATTCATGTTACCACCAGTCATTTGCCAGCAGGTCAGTTGTACCTGAGATCTCAAACCAAAGACAATGCTTTTAGCCAATCCAATAGTACTAAAGATTCGTTAACTATGAAAAAGAAATAGAGTTATTTTACAAGGTTAAAGCAGAGAAACATACACACATAAATGAAGATAGAGTCTTGGTTCCAAAAGCTATACGTGCTATAATATGCAAGCCCTATGTGTCTTTTAGGGCTAACCCAAGTCAAATAGCTTGGGGATCCCTTGCTTATGCTTAGATATATTGCCCTCTCCAAAATCCAAGCAGCATACTGATCCAATTTCTTCTGGTCAGGCATTTTTATTCCATCCCCCCAGAGTAGAAGCTGATAGGATGAGTTCATGCACAGATCCCCTCTTCATTCGTGAGGTGGAGAGAAATCAACAAAGTCTTTGTCCTTTGATATTTCACAATAGCTCATTTGGTTTCAGTGGACCTTCTTGTATGCAGGACCAGCACTTTATACTAACTAATGCCTCTTTCCTGTTTGGTGAGTTGTACAATACAGAGGTTTACAATGCAAACACTCAAAATAACTTTATACTATGGGCTACAGATGTTATAAGTGAGATCAATACATGCAGCATCCTACAAGCATTTCATCAAGTCTAAACATTCTTATCAACTTTACATCTATTTTAACAATGCTACTCATAGGTGAGCCAGACTGGTTTCCAGCTATGCATTTATCAAGGGGCCTTGGCTTGAGCTCCTGGTCTGGTCTACCAGCTCCTTGGCTGCTGGTCTACCAGCACCACAGTGAAATTAGAGGCTTTGGGAGGAGGATTTTGTTGTTTTATTTGAACTAGTCTGAGGAGTAAGAGGAGTCTTGAGACGGTGGTCTGGGGTTCTGAGAGCAGCAGACAGGGGAAGACAGGAAGGGTCATCTCAAAAATCCTTAATCTCAAAGGATGGCTAAAACAAGGGAATCATCCTGTGGTGGGAGCCATGTGGTGCTGACTATGATGGAAGCAGAGTCCAGAGAAATCCACAGACTACAGTTGAAGTAAGGGTTAGAGAGAGAAATATAACTAAGGAGGAAAGGCTGACAGAAACCCACCTGTATACAGTTCTTGGGACAGGGAGAGTGGGAGAGTCCATAGCTCACTCTCATTGCCTTGCAGGGGGCCTGTGTATCATATGGAATGGTGTTACTGGAGAGCGATCACATCCACTTCCCCTCCCTAAGCAATTGTTCATCCTCAGCCGCCTCCTTTCACCACTTTAAGCTCTGAAGAAGGGGACCCACTACAATAGTCCCAGGAACATTAATGGGTTTTAGTTTCTGTTGTTGTATCTCACCTCAAAGGAGCAGTTAGTTCCTTTCCCTGCTGTATAGTGAATAGCTCTGAGCTTCACTTGTGCTCTGCAAGCCATGACCGTTTATCCAGTTCTATGGATTTTTCACATCAATAACACAAAGCTGATATTTTTTCAACAGTTGCACAGGGATGTTTCTTCTTTAGGAAAAATGATCCCCTTGTCATGTTACAATAGTAACTTCAGGTCCCAAATGTGTGCAGGCCCTTTTATGGGATTGTAGGTGTGTAGAGGTGTGTGGCCCTCCCTCACTACCAATCTCAGAGGGAGGCCACACCTCTTTGCTGTCACACTCCTGGAGTAGCAGGCTATCAAAGGAGGAAAGTTAGCAGTCTCACGGGCTCAACCCTGTCACGGGAGAGCAGCAAACAATCTCAGGACCCAAGCCCATAGGTGAGGCAGGGTCCCAAGCAGTCTAGAGTTCCAGCCCTCAAGTGGGGTACAGTAGTTAGAGACAGTTCAGGGGTCCAGGCCCTGGGGCAGGGCAGAGCACCTTGCAATCTAGTGCTCTGGTCCTCATGCAGGGGCAAGCACCATCCACAGTCTATGGGCTCAGGCCAGGGGTGAGCACCAAGCAGAGTCTATGGGGTGCCAGCAGGGGTCAGGTGCCCAGCAAACAGTCTAGGGTGCCAGTAGTGGTCTCCTCAGGGTATACTGCCAGTGGCAATCCCAGCAACTCCTCAGTGTCAGGTGTGTCTGGCAATCCTGCTCCCTCGGGGCAACAGAAGTCTACCACAGGTTCCAGTTCCAGCAGTGAGCTGGAGGAGTCTGCCTCCTTTGGCAGCTCCTGCTCAACCGAGCTACAGGGTCTGCCTTTTATGCTTCCTGTTCCTGTCCCGCCTCTCCACATCCGGCATGGTGGGTGTGGACTTCCTGGTTCTGCCCACCAGGGGGTGTATGGCCCTCCCTTGCTTCCAATCCCTGAGGGAGGCCACACCTCTTTGCTACAGGGATCCACTATGCATTCCTCCTGCCCTTTGGCCAAGAGAGAATACGGGACAGGGCCATAGCCCTAACCTCCACTTTCTTAAATAGCTTTCAGGAGGCTTATATAGCTGTCAGTACTAGCTTCAATCTGTCCCCTTAGGGTAAAGATGGGACTCGTGCCTGGCCCCTGCAAAGCGAACAAATAAGGGGTAGCTTCTTCGTTTCCTCCTCTTCCTTCCTCTTCCATCCTGTACCCATCTAGTTGTTAACCAGCAGGATTATCCTGTACTTTGTATTATCTGTTATAGATGACTATTTGTGTGTGGAGCAATCTGTGATACTTGGGTTTGAACAAGTGATGCCAGAATAAGATCTCTTGTCATTCATTACATTTCCTACTTGCCCTATTAGCTTTACTGTTGCAGACTGGAGACACCAGGATCACATCTTCTTGCTATTTTTGCTCCATCCCATACATCCCATTTAAACCACTCTCATAATAATTTTCTCCCACTTTGTTTCAAGCCAGGAAGAAGGCTTGAATACACTCTTCCCTTCTCTGCTCCACCAAACAGTCATTGAAATCCCTCCTTAAAACACACTTCTTCCACTAAGATTTTGATGATAATCCATCAAAAACAAATCTCATCCTGCATGGTTTTGGGACTGGACTGCATCTAGTGAATCAATGTATTATGTATCTGAACTGTGACACTAAGATCAACCTACACTCCAGGACTGGGACTATGTCTTCCATTATACACAGCAACAAGCACATCATTGGTGGTGATAGACATATTATTTTACAATTTCAAGCCCTATAATATGGTTACACTGTTCGCAATCTACTCCTTGGGAAAGTGATTGGATGCTAGCTTCAGAGATAGCCTTCAGCTATGCAAACAAGGGTTATTGTTAACAATTCACTCAATGAGGCCTGATGACTTGTACTTTTATCTACAGCTTCCTATTCTATAGGAGCACGAAAAGAAAAACTGCTGGTGGTGAATTGCTTTGGGTATTAAAGATTAATCACATCTCAGTGCACTTCTAATCATTTTGAAAAATGAATGTATTGGCAAAGGAGACCTCCAGAACTGTGTGTACCTGCTGGCTGTGCATTACTGGACCATTACAATCCTAATGCCACCTCCATCTTATAAATGGACTTCTGAGTTTGCATTACCTGTTGGTGAGCACAGAAATTAGGAAGTGTAGTGTAATACGCACTAACAGCCTGATCCAAAGTCCATTAAAATAAATGGAAAAAAATTCATTAGGTTTAGACCCTATGTATGGGAGCCAGCTTTGTCTTTGGACCACTGCATTACAGTCTGCATTATAGATAAGAAAAAGATATAATGTACTCTTCATTGTTTTTCTTATTAGCCCCTTTTTAGGTGTATCTAAAAAAATCTATTTTGTTCAGTTAAACATATTTCTACATTGTATCTGAAAATATGTGACTCTATGAGGATCTTCATATTGGAAGATTGCCTAAACAAGGAAAGGGCTGAAAAGGAAGGAAAACACCAAGAAAATAATGGATTGAGCCCTTCCTGGAGACAAGAACCAGGTATAGTCAAATGCTGGAGCCCATAATTACTTAAAATTCTTTTGACCACTGTATTTCACTGTGAAATTAATCAAATACTGTTTCTATTAGAAGCAGGGGTTCATTTCCTTTCCTTAGATAAACACTTGAAGGTGCCAGACTCCTCTGTGGGATGATAAATGACTTCCTAGACGTCATCATAAAGGAAGTTGTTTCTCATAACTCTTCTAAATCTGTTACATATCAAATTTCCTATGCCTGGCTGCCACGCTGTGATGCTTTCCAAACCGTGTTTCACAAATTCTCAGTGTGCCCTCGAACATCAAGACACTCCATTTCTAACTCAATCATTGGCCAAGTTTTCAAAACACAGGAGGCCATAGATTGGATTCGTAAGCTAGTATATTATGTCCCGCCTACCCAGAATCAAAACAAGACACAGTTCAGATGTGTGATTTATGGGGCTGTTCCATTTAGTTTTATTCTGTGGTGAGACTGGAAAAAGATCAGATACAGGTTCTACTGAATTGATTATGGAATATGAGATTGCACTTTTACTGGTATTCTCTGTGATTTCATTGACGACCAATAAATATCATAACATCAGACCTGTAGAGTCTTCATCTATTTCCTTTACAACAAAATGGTTATAATAATGATACTTGGAGTTCTATAACACTTTGTATCGGTGGAGCATTCTTTATCAAAGCACTTTAATTCACCAAATTGCTTAAAGCCTAACAATCCCACAGTGAGATAAATTAATATTTTTAATATTCAGAGCTTGAGAAAATGAGATAGGGAGAATTTAAGTGACACAACTAAGGTCACACAGCAAGTCTGCAGCAGAGTCAGAGATAGAAAGCAGATTGCTTGATGAGCAGTTCTATGTATTTAGCCACCAGATTCTGCTTTGTCTCAACACAGTGATCTAAAGTCTTGCTCACTGAGGCCAAATATAATCCGGATTTAATATATATCTGAAATCTATTGTACCAGACGCTATTTTCTTCTGAAAGAATCCCAAACAAGTTATACCTGCCTCTAAAAATGTATGTTTGATAGTTTTTTCCAGTAAGTGAATGTAAGGTATGGTTGGAGAAAGCTAGACTTTATACAATTTAGAGATCCTTTTAAAAAAAAGTCCATTAAGAAGAGAAAATTATCCACAGTTAGCTAGATGTCAAAGTATTATAAGATGTACACACAATAATCTGAAGGTGTAAAATCATAGGATACTCTGCTTAGTCAAGCCTAATAGGCATTTTATGCCTCTAATTTCAATGAGCAAGGAAGTTTACTAGAAGAGGAGTCCCTTTAGAGCAGGGGTGGGCAAACCTTTTGGCCTGAGGGCCACATCTGGATACGGAAATTGTATGATGAGCCATGAATGCTCACAAAAAAGGGGGTTGGAGTATAGGAGGAGGTGAGGCTTCGAGCTGGGGGTGTGGGCTCTGGGGTGGGGCCAGAAATGAGGAGTTCAGGGTTTGGGACCAAGGGGTTTGGAGGGAAGGAGGGGGATCAAGGCTGGGGCTGGGGGTTGGGGCATGGGAGGGCATCAGGGGTGCAGACTCCAGGCAGTGCTTACCTCAAGCAGCTCCCAGAAGCTGTGACATGTCCCATCACCGGCTCCTATGCAAAGGCATGGCCAGGCGGCTCTGCACGCTGCCCCATCCACAGGTGCTGCCCCTGCAGCTCCCATTGGCCATGGTTCCCAGCCAATGAGAACTGGGGGGGGGGCACGCTTGGGGGGGAAGCATGCAGAGCCCCCGTGCTGCCCCTATGTGTAGGAGCCAGAGGGGGGGACATGCTGCTGCTTCTGGGAGCCATGCGAAGCCATGGCATGCGTGGAGTGGGGCAAACCCCCGACCCTGCTCCCCATCTAGAATGCCAGAGCAGGGCAACTCCCCAGCCCTTCTCCCTGGCAGGAGCTTAAGGGCTGGATTAAAATGTCTGGAGGGCTGGATGTGGTCCCCAGGCTGTAGTTTGCCCACCCCTGCTTTAGAGCCATCTATATTACTGTGTTAAATACTAGTGGAGGTTTTCCTGTTTATATCCTTCCTTTCCTTTACTTCCTATCTGTCAGTAACAATTGTGAGATATGCCACAGGAGTACTCTCTAGAGAGCTGTGAATAATTTCATTAAAAGAAATACAACTTTGTTGTCAAAAAAATTGGATGAAACTCCATCTAGTGCTCTACATTCCAATGATATTACATTCAAAAATTATTTGAAAACACCTGACACAATTTATGACAAGAACAATAGAAATGTACTGGAATTCACAACTCCTACTTCATCTTCATCCTTATACATCTTAAACCATGAGAAGAAGATACACTTAACTTTGGAATTTATCATATGCTTCATGGGTTGCTTCACTGCAGTGAACAGTGAAAAGGCAAAATGGATTTATTACTAATATTTTCAGGACCCATGATCAATTCCTTTCTCCTTATCTTCTATTGAATTATTTTTGGAAACTGGGTTGCAAAGAATGCCTATACAAATGCTAATTTGTCTAGTTGTGAATCAGGCTCTTTAGTTGTTTTTAGGACTTTTGTCTGCTATGGTACTGTAACAGAAGAAAGGAAGTGCTTAGCATACTTCTGCCTACTTCACATTAAAATGAATGATTTCTAAAAAGAATTCTTCAATTGGAAATTAATTATTTGAAAGAGAAAATGTTCATATTGGTTTATAGGTTCTGCTTGTGTGGACTGCTTATGATAGTAATCGTTCATAGCTCTCCTTTAAATGCAACAGCTTCATAGAATGCATAGGTAACAAAACACTCAGCACTGTAAATCAGAGTATGTGTTTTTAATTTTGTGGGACACCATATATTGGGGGTGATTTTGTTTTTCATCTGGACTTCAATTAACAGAGATATAGATCTCTAACTGCACCTATTATTATTGTATTGTACAGGGCCAGACTGAGGCATAGGCAATACAAGTGCATGTGTAGGGCCCAAGCTCCTGGACAGAGGTGATTACATAAGAATTTCAGCTTGCTTTATTTTTTTAAAAAGATACTTTCTAGCCCTCATAGTTGTGAAGAAATGTTAGAAAACATGACCTGCATGTAACAGGTGCAGTGACGTCTACTAGGGTCTTCAGACAGCCTGACACAATAGCTCTGAGACACATGAACTACCCCAGACATCACAATAGGGTGCTAATTCCAAGACCCACTTCTCTGTGGGACCCCATCAACACTAAGGCCATCAGTGCTCCTTGCACGCTATTGAAACAGTTCTTGCCAAAGTCTTTAATAACATCTTCCTAGCCAAAGGTCAGACCCAGTCCTCCATTCTCATCCTCCTTGACCGGTCACTGTCGACAATGCTTTTCTTCATAAATTCATAGTTTATAAGACTAGAAGGGACCACTGTGATTATCCAGTCTCACTTCCTGTATAATACAGGCCACAGAGCTTCCCTGTTTCAAGTAGAGCAAAACATAGAGGAAAAACATCCAATCTTGATTTAAACATTGCCAGTGATGGAGAATCCGTAAGTTGTTCCAATATTTAATTACCCTCACTGTTAAAAATATGCAACTTATTTCCAGTCCAAGTTTGCCTAGCTTCAACTTACAGCCATTGGATCTTGTTATAACTTTGTGTGCTAGATTGAAGAGCTTTTTATCAAAGTTGTGCTCCCCCAATAGGTACTTATATACTGTCATCAAGTCATCCCTTAACCTTCTCTTTGTTAAACTAAATAGACTGAGCACTAAAGATGCCTAAGTCCCAGTTTTAGGCCATGAGCCACAAAACCCCCACTCAGCTGCCACCTAACCTTGTAAGCACCTCAACTCAATTGGCACCTAAGTTTTCAGGAAAAAAAAATCCTAACACTCCTAAGTGTCTGCCTTTGGGCATGCACACAGGTGCTTCACTCTAGGCAAGTCTGGAAACCTATCTCCTGCCTGTGCCCCAGTGCGATCTACAAACTAGAGGAAGACAGGCACACTCTTCCATCTATCTCATCTGTGGAGCCCAATCCATTAGGTGTGCTCAGAGGCCACCAAAAAGACTGTGTCCCCATCACAATGGGGGAATGGAAGGAAGAGTAGGAGGGGCTAGTGTGCATAGTAGAACTTTCAGCTTAGAGCACTCATTTGGTATGTAGGAGACTCAGGTTCAATTTCCTGCTCTACCTCATGGGAAGGCAGTATTTATCTGAACAGAGGTCTCCTCTCAGGTGGCTGCCCTAACTAAGGTGCTTTACTATATTAGGGGGGCTGGGGGGAGTTCCTTAATCTCTCCTGTTGAAGATGTTTGTATCAATAATTAAATAGGCAATTTAGTTCCAGGTGGTGGAACTAAAACATCAATAAAATTAATGCCTTATCCTCCTTAAAACTGCCCCTTTCTGTGAACCCTATCAAAACCTTTCAACAGTTCTCAAGTTTTTTGTAAGCATCACAGAAAAAGATAGTTTTAAGGAGGGTTTAAGGGACTATTGTTTGTTCTGTTTGTACAGTGCCTAGGACAATAGGGTCCTGGTCCATAACTAGAGTATGTGGGTGCTACTGTAATACAAATAATAAATAATAATAACCACCTGTGATGAGGTGTCTACCTCGCACAGGTAAACAAAGAGTTAAAAGCAATCAGAGAATTCATTTAGCCCACCTGGTTGCACCTGGAGAATGGGTCAAGTCTAATTAATGATGAAACCCAGCGGGGGTGAGGCTGAGTGGTATTATAAACAGAGGCAGTTCAGCAAGGGGCTGAAAAGGAGTTAAAAAAAATCAGTAAGGATTGTAGAATAAGGTGAAAAGAGGAAGAAGATTCTATGATGTATGTCCCCAGATAGAGGATCATGCACCATTTCAAAGGTATAAAAGGATCAGAGATGTTCTCATGTTTAGACTGTTAACTGGTTGCTGTGGTTTGAATAATAACATATTTATTGAATAAATACAAATGTGACACATATGAAGATAAAGAAACAGTTGCTCACCCGATATGGAAATGCTGGGAATGTTCCCAGGAAAGAAAGGCTCTTTATGAAGAATTTAGATGCTTTAGGTGACAGACTATACTGTAAGGTATTTAGTGAGAGTTTTGGGAAAGAGGGGTAATATTAAAATAAATGCTCTTATGTTTTTAAGGCTGTAGAGCAGGGCAAGAGAGTGTAGTGGTGTGAAGTAATGAGGACTACAGTAGGTGGTGGTTATAGACTCAGTAGGTGCATTTACTTCTCTATTAGGTATAAGAAGAAGAAAAGGAAGGGGGCTGTAGGGAGAAACTTTGCATTCGCTCTCCTGATAGTCAGAGCAAAGGAACAAGAAGGCTCATGCAGGGCCATTAGAAAGCCCAGAAAAAGCTTGTTAGGAAGAAGTCCAGGGAGCTGGTAGCAAGGAATCTGGCAGAGTGAACCTTGATTGCCTGTCCTAGGGTTACTGGACTGGTAGTTGGTGTAGTTTGTTGTAGGTGTAGAAGGCAGGCCTGGGTTCCCTTACAGGCACTGGTAACGTGACGGGAAGCCCCTGAGAACTGGAGAACACAAGAAGGAGAGGTATGAACCTCTGGGACTACAATTGAGGGCAGTAGACCCCACAGAGGGGTTGGATATTTGTCTTTTTTTTCTGGACTTTATTTGGGAAGGGGTAGGGACCAAAGCGTGACCTAGCTGGAGGGCCACGTCAGGAGGAAAGGTGGACTACCCTGGGATCAGAGTGATGTTTGGCAGGGGTCACAGGAGAGACTGCTGTACCACGCTTATCCATGAGGGGGCACTCTAATGATGAGTCAACTCTTCTACACTATTTCAGAATAGGTATCTCTTCCTAACAAGATGCGCTGGATGCAGTGGGTCTGGCCAGCCATTAATCCACCCAAGCTACTACATGCTGGAGGGCAGGGGGACTCTCCTGCTGCTTTCATTGCTTTTATAGATGAGGAGATGTTAGGAGAAAGAGAACTTTTGCTATTTCTCCTGGGAAAGGTAAAGGGGCCCATGTCATGACCCTGCATCTCTGGAGGTGGGGAGGGAGTGGGACCCCCAATATTGCAATTTCAGGTAAGTGAAAGGAATGGGGGCTATGCCATGGTGTTCCTAGGGCCTCAGAGTGTCTTTAATTATTGTTTATATTACCTTACCACCTAGGAGCCCCAGTGGTGGACCAGGACCACATTGTACAACACCTAGTACTAACACAGAACTAAAAGATGATCTCTGCCCCAAGGAACTTGCATTCTAAGTCTGTCCATTCCTGATTGTGTAGTCAGTCTCCTAAGGGAGGAAAGCTATCAGTGCTGCATAGAGAGAGATTTGTCTCTACTAGAGCAAGTTAAATGTAGAGAAGCTTATTGTGGCTAACAGACCTATTAAAGAAAGAACTATGCAAGAGCAGAGCTTAATAAGAGACCACCACTCCTGGTTGGTTTGATACAACAATCACCGCAGTTGTATGCAGATAGCCATAGAGCTAACTACAGTATGAAGGGTCCACTTTAGTGTGACAGCCTCTTTATGCACCTGATCTTCAAAAACTTGTTTGCAAATATATTTCATTTTTTTTATGTAGGCCAAGAGATATCAGTTATGCCTGAGGAGGTTTCAGTAGCATACCGTAATGTAATGTTAATCCCACTGCATTGAGAATGTATCAAATATAAACTGCTTCTGACACTTCTCTGCTACAGAGAACGTATAAGGGGTTTGTACCTAGAATTGTACTGAATGGTGTTAAGCACTGAAAAGGAACTCTTCTGTTTGGAAGTATTTCAAAAGTACACTTGCACTAGAACATAATGGGCAGTACAGGACAATAATTAGAATTGGCCTCTATACGTTTCTCTTGAGCCTTTTAATGTACATTTATCCTGAACTGTAAAAGGAAGACAAGACTATTTTTTCAAAAAATACATACAAAATGTTTTCTATTCTACTGACTTTCCAGAATGTGTGTCAAATTTGAAGGGCAAAATAATGTACAGCTATTTGGATTGTGAGCTGTTTGGGGGCAGAGACCATCTTTTTGTTCTGTGTTTATACAGCACCTAGCACAATGAGGTCCTAGTCGCTATGGTAATACAAATAATAAACAATAAGTGAACTACACTGTATGTTCACTATTGGCTACACCGTATGACATGACTTAGAGTGTTGTATGCTGCAGCCTACATCCGAGAGGTCTCTTCTTTCATGCAAAGAGCAATTACTATCCAGTTACCAGGGATGGGCCTTGGTCTGAATGTCTGGTGCAATTTAAGTGTGTTTAGCTCAAAGGTTTGGAGTTGGGTCCCATCTCTTCTATGTATTTTATTAGAAAACAAAGAGTGGTGTTAATCATTTGGCCCATTGAAGTCAGTGATTAAAATCTCCCACCCTAAATAGACTTCCAATTTTTTGCATCAAACCATTACATAAATACAGTGAGCTATTAAACAACTGGGAAAGGAAAAGCATCCTCTATTCTTCCTCCTCTAAAGTCCTCCCTTGAATCACTACCCTTTGTGTACTTGAATGTAAATATAGTGTCACAGCAAATTAATATTTGGTGTCTGAATGTTTTATTTTATTGGCCTACACAAGTTATTAAATCTGAATTATAATGCATATAAATTAGTGGCCAGTGAGTGTTGTTTAGTTATCGAGAAGCCTTGCCATTGACAGAGTGACCTGTACTGGCTTTCTTGACAGAAAGAGTTGAAGTTGTTATGCAAAATTCTGGACAATGTGGTATAAATATTTACCCACCCATTAAAGAGGTGCTGGATTCAGCCTCAGGATGTCAAACTCCAGGAGAATGTACAAGTTTTCATAGGAAGTCAAGATCATGTTATACAGGGGAAACATCAGATCTTGATGTAGTAAATGAATGCTTGCACTAACAAGCAAGGTTATGATAAAAAGAAGCTTGGACTTGTGCTCAAGCACATCTCATTCATGCCTGCAATAAATAAATAAAATAAATATTTAAAAAAGCATATATCCCCACAGACCCATCTCTGTGTGGGTTCCTATATGGTGCCTGTCAGTGTGGTATCGGAGATGATGAACTCTCTTCAGTGCTGATACTTGTTATAAATTCATGACAACCAAAAAAGTCCCGTGAAGACTCGAGACTTGGCTTGCAGTCTCAAAACACATCTTTCATCAGTTTTAGGGAAAATATCTGGTGATTTTTAGGTCAGGGTTTTGTTTCCATACCCCCCCAATACCAGTACCAGAAATTCAGGCACTGCTGGATAAATTACTGTGGAATTAGATTAGTGGAGTTTTTAATACTTATTTTTTCCCATTTTTAAAATGGCAGTGTGAGACTCAATGTCTTTAAGAAGGCCATGAGCAAGAATTTCAAAAGCTCCCTTCCAAAGCTTTGTCGATACCACCCATTTCCTACCTGCAACAATATCCCCGCTGTCCTTGGATTTTTATTTATTTATTTATTTTGAGGGAAAAACTGTCTAATATGCTTAGTTATGTTAACATTCATGATAGGGAGATGGATGAGTCCACCAAGCTTACTTTTACATGTGACCTACTGTAAATTAGGATATACCCAGGTCTCCAGAGATGAAAGGCTTGTCCATGAACCTATCGGGACACCATCCTGTTAGGCTTGTTGTTTGTTAAACGAGTGCTGATGTTGTGCTCAGTTTTATAGACGACAAAAATGCAAACATAATTCCTGTCCTGAGAAGTATGAAAACTCCTTTATTGTAGATATTTGGAATGTTGGTCCTTTATATTTTTGACTTTTGTACTACCAGGATGTTTTTTGGAAAATGTGCCAGGGGGTTAAAGTAAAGAGGTTTCATGGGAGGACAGCTGTTACTCTTCTGCTAAAGTAGAGAAGCTTCCCCTTCCTCTCCTTGTTGTGAAGGAACAGGGCTCTCCCTCAGCTCCCCCATTCCTTAGCCAGTGCAGAGCTTCATTTGCTGTTTCAGTATACTTCCACCACTGAATCTATGTATATGGATTTCGTTTGTGCCCAAGTAAATGGCAATTAATCAGGTATTGGTCTGAGGAAGAAGTACAGCAGCTTAATTGTGTTGGTGTTAAAAAGTGGTGCATGAATCTGAGCTTCACATGATTGAGTTCTATAGAAAAAGCTAGAAAAGCCTGAGAATTTGCTCAGCTGCTTGGCACATACAGACATTTAAATATGTTCTAACAGGATTGTTGTTTATATATTCTATAGCACTGCAACTATGCTAGTCCCGTAAAAGAAGAAACAAGGTGGTCCCTGAACAGAACTACTTATGGTCTAATTTTTAGACAGGATGCAACAAACAGATAGCAAAAAAGTAGGGGAGAAGTTGATTGTCTATGTAAGTAAAATGTACAGATGTCATTGTTGGCTCATTTCTTTTCAGTCTCAATAGTGGAAGTGTCCTTTTAAGGGAGGAAGAACATATTCCTAGATCCCATGCTTTAAAGGATTAAGATGAGAGCATCTTGCGCTCTCCCTCACTCCTTCAACCTTCTAAACACAGATATCTTGTACTTTTGTACTATTTGGAAATCGTATGTTAAGGGCCAGGTCCTCCGCTAGTGTAAAGTCACAGAGTTCCATTGACATCCACATGTTTCTAGATACTACTTCTGCCCTAAATAGGGTGACCATATCCCAAAGGGAAAATTGGGACACCGTGTAGGGCTAGCCCAAGCCCTCCCACTCCCCTGCATGGGACTGGCCTACGCCACTTACCTGAGCGTGGGTCCGCTCTCCCCCTGTGCGGGGCTGGTGGCACTGCTCGTCCCCTGCACGAGCTTGGGGCTGACGTAGTTGCTTGCCCAAGCCTGCCTGTCTCCCAGCACATTCATCCACACCCCACTTTTGTCAAAAAAGTGGGCATTTGTCCCGTTTGCTCAGGCCACCTGATCAAGTCAGCAAGAGCAAACAGGGCAAATGCTCACTTTTGCCAAAAACAAGTTGGGATGGCTGGGACATGGCTTAAAAAAGGGACTGTCCTGGCCAAAACAGGATGTATGGTCACCTTAGTTCTAAATAGAGGTTCGGTAACCAGACAAACTTGGGTCAGGTACATGTTTACTGGAGACTGTCTCCTTTCTCCTTTGCTGTTATCTATTTTGCTGTCTGGCCTGCTGCACTATAGGAGTCAACAGTTCCTACCACCCATAGTGTGTGCTTAGCAGCTGCAAGACATAGATGCCAACCTTCAGAATGCATTTTTCTAGCAGTAATATCTCCTGTGGCTGGCTCTTTGGTTGGCATTAGGAGTAAGGTTTGATGGCAACCAGGGAATATTCTTTAGAAGATAGGAGAATAAGATCTCCATAACAATTCACTCCATCTAAGCTTTTCTTATGAGGAGTTCACTAATCCCTGAAAATAGGGTCTTGTCTGATTTTTCTGACACTCCATACTTGAGGCACTAGTGGCAAGGCTTTGAGAATTCTCAGCATTTATGAGAAAAACAGCCATGGCCCACCTTGGGTTTTATAGGAGAAAAGGAATGTGAATCAAAAAAATTAAATTCACAGAACTTTGTGTGTGGCCTTCTCTGCTATGCAGAACATCTTTGTGTATGTTCATGTCTGCCATGGCTTTGAGAAAAGTCTTTTACTTGTATAGCAACAAACTATCATAAGTCAGAGTGTTTACGTTCTTAAGTGTTGTGTCATATTTCTTGACTAAGATAATGAAACAAATTAAACAAAACGCCACACAGATTCTTCTGTTAGAAAACTTAACAAAATTCTTACAGATTCAGATTACAGCACTAGGTAGATTTGACTAGCTTCATTTTCTGTTTTACAAGAAATCTCAGCTGGCATGCTGAAAGCAAATGCTAAGTACAAATATACATTTTCACATTAAATTACACAAGGAACGATGGTCTAGTTGTTACCCTCTTTCCACCTACATCCTAACTTTTGCTCGAAGACTTCATTGAAAACCCTAGCCTAAAAGGAGCTAGATGCCCAAATCCTACTGGCTTTCAACAGGAGTTGGGCACTTCACTCCCTTAGATCCAGCCTAAACACAGATACACACATTTTTCATCAGCAGAGGATCTCTACTGACTTCAGCAAAGCTACATAGATTTGCACTAGTAGAGATGCTCACTTGACATGTCTCAGAACCCCTAGGATACACATTGAGGGTGATTAATTACATACAGCTCATGGGCCAGATCAGCAGCTGGTAGTATCTCAGTTTTCACAAGCTGAGATTTGTCCCATAAGTCAATGCATTATGAGTTACCAACAATGGTCATTTTAAAATTTTCTGAAAGGGTCAGTAATTTTGCAATCTTTGAGGTGCCTTTGGTGACAAAAGAGAGCTTATAGCTTTTCCAGGGATGTAGATGATGGGTGACCTTCTAAGGGGCAAGATCACCTAAAAGTGGGTGTCTAAATGAATATATCAGCACCCATACAAGAGTGGCCTGACTTTCAGAAGCACTGACCACCCACAAGACAAAAAACTGGGCCACTCTTATTTAGGTCTAATATGTGGATTTGAAGTTAGATCCTTAAATCAGCTAGGTTTCCAAATGTTGCCCTTATTTTTCTAAATGCTTATCTGAATCAAACCCCGGATTTGGATGTGTAACCTAGACCTGCTCAGCAAGGTGCTGTCTCCCTATAATGGTGGCTGAGCCATACATAGAAATGGGTGAGTCTACTCCAGCCTTGGCTAAGAGCTGGTTTGTTTAGCTGAGCAGTGGAGGATCATGCTTTCAGATGCAAAGGTCCCAGGTTTGATCTCTGCTGCCAGTGACCCATCCAAGGAATAAAAGAAGCTGATCCAACCACTTGTGTCTGAAAACCTAAGCTGGAAATCCTAGCATGAGTTGAAGTCTTAAATTGCTCAGTCATTTTAATCTGTCAATTTTATGTAAAAGCATTGTAGGGGAGCAAGGGAGGGAAATGGTGGTGACACATTAGGGCCATAAAGGCTACTGGAGTGAGAGGGCTCTCATAGCCAAACATGATGATAGAATCATAGGACTGGAAGGGACCTCAGTAGGTCATCTAGTCCAGTCCCTTGTACTAGACCATTCCTGACTGGTGTTTGGCTAACCTGTTCTTGAAAACGTCCAAAAACAGATTCCACAATTTCCCTAGGAAATTTGTTCCAGTGCTTAACCACCCTGACAGTTAGATATTAGGAAAAACTTCCTAACTTAAACCTCCATTGCTGCAATTTAAGACCATTGCTGCTTGTCCTATCCTCAGTGGGTAAGGAGAACAATTTTTCACCCTCCTCCTTGTAGCAACCTTTTATGTGCCTGAAACTATTATCATGTCTCCCCGCTCAGTCTTCTCTTCTCAGACTAAATACATCCAACTTTTTAATCTTTCTCATAGGTCATGTTTTCTAAACCCTTTTAATTATTTTTGTTGCTCCCCAGTGGACTTCCTCCAATTTGTCCGCATCGTTCCTGAAATGTCACCCAGAACTGGACACAATTCTCCACCTGAGACCTTTATCAGTGGAGAAGTTTTTTCAGCCTATGTGGAACGATTCCTCCCTTGCCACCTTCATTCATCTGAAATAAGCATGGGAGTCCCACCTTTTTTTCACTCTCAGTAAATTTTGCCATGTTGGAGAGGCTTAGTAGACAAACGTGGATTTGATTTCCGCCCCCTCCCCCCTCCACACAGTCTCGCACAAGGATAAGTTAAAGAGCAAGGATGAAGTAAACAAGACAGAACAAGAACTGTCTTGTTGCTGAGCAGACAAACACAACACTCAATCAGAATATTGTACTAAATGTCTTCAGAGCACACAGTGATAATAAGATAATTTGCTTTTCTTGGCTGTGCTGATTGGGCTACTCCCTATCCCATAATAGGCCTGAGATAGCAAGAACACGTATTTTCTCCATGCTACTGCTTGATTTTTTTTCTAAAAATTAATAATCCCTCTCCAGGTGATCTGGATTTCCATCTGTTTCAGCATCCTTCCCTGAGATTCACTGAGAACCATACTCACATCATGAGTAATGCACATAAGTGTCTGGCAGATTGGATTCTTAATATGATGTTCTACAGAGAAACTTAAGTTTTGCAAGTACTGTACTTCCAGAGAGGGAAGTCTCTATAGCGGGAGCATGGAGACTGTATAATGAAACTGCATTTCTCCATCTACCACTTTTGGTTTAATTACCTTAATGGCACAGGAGAAAAAAAATGGTAAAATACTTTCCCACACCCGGATCTGCAGCCAAAGAAAAATGTGTTTTGCAAAATACCAGTGGTACTTGAACTTGGCTGAATTTCAGCATGGGATTGAATACCTGTGTAATGCAGCATTTGGTGCTCATGGTCAAAGCTGATTAGATACTTACATTTAAATTACAAACCATTATTACACTAGCTGCATGAATAATGGGTTTAGGATTTCAGCCTTTCTTTTTGTGATTAGCTCCCAACCTCCTCTCTTCTACTGCAGGGTAGCAAGGCCTTCATCCAAGAAAAACCGTGATCTCCTCTGTATGGAACAACTCTCTGAAGATAGAGTTAAAGCTGGTCAACTCACAATTATGACAAAGAGCAGTCCTATGATGCACAAGAGTTGTACCTTCAAGTCCTTCTCCTATATTTTGAGAGAGATGCCATGTATCTCAGTAAATCACTGTGGGTGCTTTCAAATCCACCTGTACCTTAGTATTGTCATGTGGTGGTCAGCAGTCAAAAATCAGCATTTGCCCTTACTGAACACAGTATCTGAGAGAAACATTGCTTTTCTCTGCTCAGAATAGGAAGAACTTCAATATCTCAGATAAAATTCTGTGGGTAGCTGTTGGTAAATATTGACATTTTAGCAGTGACTACACCTTAAGGACCAGATTGCAAAACCCTTTCCTCTCCATAGGCCCCAATTTAGGAAAGCAATTAAGCATATGCTTAAGTTTATCCCTATTCAAGAGGGTACTTCAGCATGTGCTTAATATTTAAGCACCCTTAAAGGTATGTTTCTTCAGCAGGGGCCATAATGATATTCTCACACATTGTCCCACTGACTTTAGTTATCTGTGTAATTCCTCTCCAGTGTGTGTGTGGGGAAGGGTGTGTGGAAAAGTCTCACAACCTGGCCTTAAACCATCATCATTCTCTAATAACTGAGTGGTCCTGTGTATGTACTATTTCTGCAGCATAAACTGTGTATGTGTAATCTAAGTATATTTGATATATTTAATGACCTAGATAATAAGTATCAAATGTGGAATTTAAGAGGTTCTTCAGACCTCTTTGTATTTTTACTCACTATCAAATGCATGTTTCCTTCTCAGCTCTTTACTATTTTCCATTTGTGGCAGTGGTTACACTGAAAAACTTAACCTTTGCTAGTTCACAAGTCTTTCCTTATACTCAGACTAGAACATAATTGCAATACTGATATCAATTGGAAATTCTGACCACAGATGATAATCAATAGAATATTTAAAATGATATTCAAACAAATTCACAAACTGCAACTTACAAAGACTAAAGCATCGGAGTTTGGGCAGTGGCACTGAGTGCCAAAATTTTCTGTTGTAGTCACTATACTTATTTCCAAAAAGTTACTGCATTTTTTTTTCTTTTCAGACCCTTTGTCTGGCATCCATTTTTAGAAGTACAGAAAAATTCCTCCAGCCTTCTAGCTAAGTCCTAAAGTGCTATTAAAAACTGTGTAAATATTTCTGTTGCTGGTGTTCCGGTTACCACAAAGGGTTGCTAAGCTATTATCTTTGTCAGGAAGTTTGTTTTGCCCTCATGAAGGAAAACTGCCAGTCATTTTAATGTGGTTATGCAAATAATATCCTGTTTTTCCAACGGATTCCATCAGAGCAATCAAAAACGCTCTTATCCTCAGTCTAAATCTAGAGCAGGGGTAGGCAACCTATGGCACACGTGCTGAAGATGGCACACAAGCTGATTTTTTTTTTCAGTGGCACTCACACTGCCCAGGTCCTGACCACTGGTCCAGGGAGCTCTGCATTTTAATTTAATTTTAAATGAAGCTTCTTAAACATTTTAAAAACCTTAATTACTTTACATACAATAGTTGAGTTTATATTATATAGACTTAGAGAGACACCTTCTAAAAACATTAAAATGTATTACTGGCACGCAAAAACTTAAATTAGAGTGAATAAATGAAGACTCGGCACACCACTTCTGAAAGATTGCCAATCCCTGATCTAGATCCACTGAATCTTCCTCAGACAACAGGAGGCTCTTAGGAATATTGACAATGTTCTGGAGTGATTGCAATGGTAAATTTATTTATATTTAACTTTGTCCCAGGAGACCACACTGCACAGAGCCCACGGTGGGAAGACTTTTTACTATTGCAAAATGAGGAAGACTATTACAAATGGTATATTTATATCATGTTTATTATCAAAAGAACATAGTTAAACTATGATGTTGCGGTGTTTAATGGAAGGATACAGTGTGACACATTTAGGGAAAAGGAGATGATAAAGTGGTAGAGTTAATCATGGTAAAATGTAAACAAGTATGTAAGCCTTTAATTGACACTTTTGAACTGTAAATAGACTCCAGGATAGTGAGAATTTTAAACTTTTGTGAGTGTGTGTGCACAGAAAGAGAAATGTTGTTCGTTTTAAATTAAAGTACTACCCTCCTTGTGGCGTTTGAGATCTCCACAGCATAGGCCCTGATTCAGCCAAGCATTTAAGCTTTTGCTTACCTTTAAGCAAATGGTTAAGAGCTTTGCTGGATCAGGACATTTAGTGAGAGTGAGAACCAGAAAGTGAAACTTAATGTAAACAGAAACTGATGCTGACTGGTCTAATCTCATTAGAGACCCAGGTAAATTAGGCATAAAAAGTAACTAGTTTAATTAACATAATGGTAAAAAGTGAAGTGCTAGTCCTTCAAATATGAAAGTTATGTACATGCTTATGACTATCCCTTTGGACTGCTTGCATGGGTAAAGTTATGTACAAGCTAGTATATTTAGGCAGTATTCGAAAAAGAATCCTAAAGTCCTCACCCAGTTTTGTTCACTAATTACTTCCTTGATTTCAATCACTGTTTTGCCTGAGTAAGGGCTTCCGAATTTTGACCACTGTCTTTTTATTATTCAAGGTAACACTTTTTTTTTATCATCAAATATAAGTAGATATAAACCTGGGTCCAATCTTGAACCAAAATGAACCTCACACTTTAAACTTCAGATGAGTTCAGTTAACCTTTTAGTTTATTTGTGTTAATTCTTGCATGCCTCTGCACTGCCTGGTGTGTTACTCAGAAATGGAGGTTCCAAAATACTGCCAGGAAATACAGTGCAGTGTTTCTGACCTCTCTGAAACTGAGAAGTAATGAAAATCTGATCAAAGGTCTCATGAGATCTACAATGTGAATTCCAGGCAATTTTATTCAACTAAATATGAAATGACCAATGTCTGAATTGTTTGAGTTTGGCCCATTAGTCACTGATGCTCTTGACACTGGTGATCCTGTATTGACAAAGAGCAACTAAAAGGACAGAAAAATATCCCTTCCAAAATGGTCATGTAATTCTATGATTTAAACTGTGGAGTAGAATCTCCTATGTACCAGAAGGACCATCTTGGTCTTGCATCTCTATGGATCAATCCAATCTTTTTTTGCTAAATCCACACTAATTGATGTGAGAATTTTGATGGTTACAGTAGAAAAATCCTGTTGCCTTCTAGAAAATGTGCAAGCTATTCTAAAACTCTTTCAGGAAGAATCATATCTTGACAAAAAGGCATTTAATTAACCAACTTCCCTATTTTTCTTGTGGGTCTAATTACAGCTCTCCTATAAAGACTCTTGAATTGGGCCTGAATGGTATGCCTCTAATACATACACCTTTTAAAATAGGTGTTTTCTCCTAAATAAATGTAAGCATTAATGACAAACGTGCAGTTAGAAGCCCTAGGCTGAAGTTCTCTATATATGCACAGAGCAGATGCAGAAGATGAGACAGTTGCTAGGCTTGAGAGACTGATTCAGCATCCATACCCACTGAATGGTGGCTGTGTGAGGCAAGCTTGGATTGCTGTGTCTCCTTCTGTATCAGCACTGTGCATCAAGAACTTCAGCCTAGGCCTAGGTTTGAGACAGTGGCTCAGCATCCTTAGCCTCTCTTCTAAGACTGCCAACAAGGGTGCCAAATGCAATGGAAATAACTGTTCTTAATGTGTTTTAATACTAGGTTCCTTGGTATATGCTTCTGCACTATGTGTCAAAAAGATGACTTCTATTCATAGAAAATACAGCAAGATGACAAAGATGAGCCAATTACTGTTTGTTATTCAGATCAGTAATCCCATTAGTCAATCTGACTACTTCCATGAGAAAGGTAAGCAGAATTTGAGCTGATTATATAAAATGTAGAAAAACCAGTCAGAATTTGAACCAGCCTTCCTTTGGATGGCATGTGCTCTTTCATCAGTCTCTTCTGGGATAATGCATGTTCTAAACTGTCATAGTGAAGATGGCAAGGACAAATAAAATGTAACTACAGGACCAGATCTTGTGGACAAAGTTCCCATTGACTTTAACTGAGCTCCCACTAGAATCAATGGCGGTTTTGCCTGACTTAAGGACTGCAGGATTTGGCCTATATTGATTTGTATGCATGTGCTCAGAGCTTCACTCAATTGCAAAAATATGAATTCCATAAATGTGCAAGACTCCATCAAACATATTTTCCACTGCTGCTTTTCCAAGCATGCTACATTTAATTTTCACTCATGAAAACGACCATCTTATACTACACACATGCTTTTCTCTTCACTAATTTTTGGGTGGGAGAGGCTTGAGGCTTGTTTTACTGCATCATGAAATAGTTTGTGCTTTTTGATTCTCTTACCTGGTTGATGTGATCACAAAAAATCCATTTAGGGCTAAGTTTTTTGCTTCCATTTCTAACAGCAATCTTATGATGGAGATACATTAATTCAAATATATTCAGCAAGGACTAACGCAGAGATATAAAAAAATCTTACTATAGTCCACTTGCAGCAGGGCTCTCATTTTTTTCTGAGTAACAGGTCAGGGTCAGCCACCTTCTCAAACCAAGTGACCTCTGTCTGTTATCTCAACTTTTATAGACATGGTATTCCAGGCCAATTCCCAATCTGTGTCTCTGGAGAACTGTTACATCCCCTAGCCTGTTTTCTTTATTGAAAAATGGTAGATTTGGGGCATACCTTTAACTAGTCACGCAAAATATCTTGTAGTAACTTCCAAAAGTATGGGTTCCTATATTTGATTAAACACTCTTCCCTCAGGAGGGAGAAGGGCGAGTGTATGGAGGCCATACCTGAATTGTCCCCCAGACAGAACAACAAAACTGAGTTGGATGTGGACAAACTTGTTACTATGAAATACTGGAATTAGGCTGGGTTTTTTAGATCTTTCAAGGGTACATGCTGAAAGATACTGTCTACTGCAATGATACAAAGGCCTCATTTTAAGCATTGAGGCAGTACTGTGATAGAAATAATCATGGGGATAGAGGTGTGTGGTTTTATGTATTTAGGCATGTTAGTTTTGGGGGAAGAAAGGTCAAGTTTCAAATATTTAGTCTCTGTATGAAATTGTCATGCTATATCCACTGTCTTTGAAGTCTTGTTTACAGATAATTTGGTTCTTTAATATGTGTGAGAATTGTTATAAGTGTTGCTACGTCTGGGAACCAGTAAAAAGTACTCTAAAGAAGTGGAATTTAATTATTTTAATATGTAAGCTGGGGTTTCCAAAGGAGCCTGAGATAGTTTAGAACACAATTCCAATTGCATGTCAAGGGGATTTAGGTACCTTTACTCCCTGATGCTCCTTTGAAAAAACCTGGATTAAGGTGGAGGATTCAGGGTCTCTTTTTGCAGACTCCAGTCAAGAGTTGAAATAATATCACAAATAGTGAACATAATTTTATGCATTAGCTTATCTTTAAAGGTAAGAAAGAACTCCATTTTTCCAGATTGTCTGTACCAAATGACTCCCTAGAGGTAACTAGTGAACAGAATTGTTTCTAAACAGGGTGTTCAGTACATTTTTTTTTTAAAAGCACCAGTTATTGAAGGTTGATGAATGATGCAGTTTACCAATTACATTTACATTTTTCTGTTTTAAATTTAAAGGATTATAATGGGGAATTAGAGGCCTCAAAAGGTTAATGGGATGGGTTTGAACCATCTAAAATGTAAAAGGCTCTGTATCTCAACTCAGAAGTGACCAAAAATGTATGGTTTGTAATTAAATAGGAAACCAGCAGCGATCCATTTATTTTGGGGAATTTGTAAGAAACTTTGTACAGTTCTATTATGTCCAAACTCCATGATACTGAACTGGAGAGAGATTTTAATAGTACCTTCTCTGAAAAATGTCATCTCATTGTTGACATAGCAATACTAGTTTATCCACATTACTGAGGTTTTAATAACATTCCACAGGAAAACACTTCTAGAAATTAAAAGGTAATATGACACAGGGGTTGCAAAGTTTCTACTCATTGTTCTGCTGATGTTGTCACTATCATTGATATGAGAGTCCTCACAAAGTTACCAGCTGCCTTTTATATAAGTTATGCACTTAAAACATTAATATGACCTTTAAAGAACATTCAATGCTTTACCCCCCTCTCTCTTGCTCTCTCTCAAAATTATAGACTAGCTCAGAATATATTAGTGTGTGTTTCTTTAAAGGCAGCTCAGCATTCAATAATGGGTTTTGTGGTGCTGTACCCAATGAAATGTATTGAGGGGTGCGTAATGTATGTATTAACATTTTTCTTCAGTAAAACAGACTGTCATGTTTTACAAGGTAAGTTAGACTTACCTATTCATTACTGTTGCCCAGGAGTTATGTTCATTTCAACACCTTTCAGTTGTTTTGTTTTTTTTCTGGTGTGTGAATTTAATATTAATGCACCACTTCCACCCACTTAAGTGCCATGTGGCATGTAGTTTCCACACACAAGTCAGCCAGAGTATCTTGGTCCTTGTCTGCATCCCTTTATTATTTCTGGTCCTCTCTTATAATTCCATCATGCTCCAGTTGAAATAACTCCCATTTGTTCTAATGAAAGCAGGCACAGGTCATTCAGAAGGAGCTGCCAATCCTGTAGTGGTTTTGTAACTTGAATAAATAGGGACTAGGTTTGGACCATAACAGCTAAACTCTTAAGTACTTTGACCTAAGCCAGGATTTGGACACAGTTGTCTAAAGGTGAAAGACTAGAGCACAGCCTCACTATCTTGCCCTACCTCCCCACTCCATCCTTGAATATATACACCTTGTCCCGCTTTTGAAAGTTCTCTATCTATAGAATACACTTCTTTGTATTACAGGTTTTAAGACCAGAAGGGATTGTTATGATCATCTAATCTGACCTCCTGCATAATACAGGCCAAACCTAGAAATATCTCCTTTCAGGTATGTAGTTCCAAAATTCCTGGCTGCGCTCATTTGCTTCTGTAGGGCTACCTGTGAAAGTATAGTTTATTCATGTGAATAAAGTTTTGCAGGGTCAAGCCCATTGGTATAGCACAGGAAACTTCTGCATTGTAAGAGAAATTTTTTGTTTTGAGTGGTTTAGGAGATGTTTTAAATGAATTTGCAACTTTAATGTTCTTATGTATTTTTGGATGAAATATCAAAGTTAAGCACTGAAAAGTTAGGAAAAGCCAGATTTAATGTCTCCTGTGCAACCTGAATTCAGCCCCCTTGTGTGTATGCACTATGATAGTCTTTAATTTCTGGTTTCAAGTCCCATCTCCAAAGCATGAAGACATTAAAACTTCTCAATGAAGTGGTGGTAAGAATTTTTTTTTTTAACATGGGCAAAACATATTTTTCCTAACCTACTTTTCAACAGCTGAACTGTTTTAGCTGAAACTTTCCCAAAAAATCTGCCTTAAGCAGATACTCAGCATATGACATTTCAACCCAAATGGTTTACGTTCTCGTAAAGCTTATATACTACTGAAAAACAGGGTCTTACAATGAAAAGTGGTGGATGACCTTAACTATAGGCATTGCTACCCATATGGAACAAGCAACATGATGAAACAAGTATGTTTTGTTTCATAGGAAATATTTTCCTGTTTGGTAGACAATATATTGGTGATATGGCATACAGTGAAATGCATTAAGTCTGTACAAGTCTGCTATATCCCCAGAATGTGCTGTATATCTGTATATGCAGTATATTTAGATTATTCTCTTTTTAAAAAATCAGTCCCTATACGTCTATTATCTTAACCATCATGCTCCTAAATTTTTTGGTTATAAAAAATCATGAACAGGCACAATCAAGTATAGATCTCATTTAAACATAAAAGCTATTTTAAACTTTCTATGATAGTACAGTCAACAGGAGCTACGACCCAATATTCTCAAGGTACTTTTCTAAGGTTAGTTACTTTATTATCTACTTGTGTGATAATACTTAAACAGAGGTCTCGGTAAGGGGACCAGTTCTTGTCCAAGGTAACTATGAAGATCAATTAAATTAGGTGCACATTATCCCTAATATACAGATAGGGAAACTGGGACAGAGAAATTTTGCTTTGCTTTACAAGTGACAGTCAATGGCATGACCAGGAACAGAATCCAGAACTGCTGACATGCAATTCTGTTCTTTCATCGCTAGACCTCATCCCCTTTATGTTGTACCTTTAGAAGTATTACTTCTAAACTTGGTATCTATTTATGAAATACCAGATCATGCACTCAGCCTACATAAATTCTTCTGTAATGAGTATTGGCCTCTTCAGTGACATTCATAATCCATTTCTACAAAAGGAATGAGCTCTAGTAGTACAAGAAATAAAAGTATGAAATGACTTGACAATCCTGATACACCCATTTTAATAGCATAACGGATTAAAGAGTAATGATTCCTTTATTTTATTGATGTATGCACAACTCACGGTACACAAGTGGAGGCTTGACTACTTGGTCAGAGTTTTGTGGGAAAACAGAGTGTCAGTCTGAATTCAATAGTGGTCACATAAATACAGGTTTTTATACTAACAAAGTTTTAGAATGATTAGCTGGAATTAAGAATGAAAACAATACTGTAGGAGCACTCATACGTGATATAAGCAAAATGAATCATTGTACCTCACTGGCTATCATGGGCATTAATATCACTGCTTATAGAATCCCATAAATTACATGGCACTTGTAAGTAGCAAATCCTACTTTAGGATTTACTGTCTGCATCTACTTTAGCAAATGAAAGGAGATAAAAATATTGGGTCAAATTTATCCCTGTTGCAACTCAGCTGAAATCAATGGACTTACACCAAGTATAAACACAACCCATGTTTATCCAGTCTACCTTTAGTGTGTTAGTCCTCTGGAGTGTGAAAATTCATTCAGAGAATGAAAAGTATTGCCAAAAATGAAATATTTGGTATTATGTCTGACATGGCAAGGACTGAAGCCCATAATTGGATTAAAACATTTCCCAAGCATAGCTGTACTCTGTCCTTTTCATAAAGTAAATATTCTGCTATCCCTTAGAAACTGCACTTAAAAGCAGAACTTTTTCTTGCAGTGAGGTGAAGGCTAATTTCCAAAGTACAGTAGAAATGAAAAAGTGACCAATAGTCAGCTACCTGGATTTCCAATTAAAATATGACCTACTATATTTGTCTGTATAGAATATGTATGTTAGACTTTCTGGAGTGATGCTGAAGAAGTCATGACCCTGCATTTTACTCATGATGGATGGGATAGATTGTGTAGGGGGAGTCCTACTGTATTTATAGCCCCAGTTCTTCAAAAAAGTCATCTCCTCCTTTTAGTTACATAGCTACATAGGCAATATTGCTGCCATCTTTAACTAAGATTAGGTAATAAGGGCCAAATGCAGAAATCTTTAAGAGTTGTGACTAGGTATTAAAGCTGCGGTTTTTTTGTTTTGTGTTTTTTGGCGGGGGGTCCCTAACTAAGAACTTCAGAATTTGCCTTCAGGAATTATTGTAATAGACCAGACAAGTACTCTTGCTGTACTTGACATATAGCAAGAATTAGTGTTTTTTGCAAAATTTTGGTAAACGTGTTTTTGCAAAATGTAACTTGTGAACCAAAACACTAAGTTTCTTATAGCTCCAATCAGAACAAGCTTGTTTCCCATATTCTCAGAACTACTTAATCTCTCCATTTTCTTATCTCTTCTAATTATACCTTTAATATGACTCTATTATGAAGGCAAAATTGGAGGAGACTTTAGCTCCTACAGTCTGAATTTCTTCAGAGGACGAAACATTCTGAATGGATAAGTTAGCCAAGTGAAACACTAACAAAGACAGTGAGATACTAGGTCCTTTGGTTGAAGGTGCACACCCAGTCATGGTCAATGCAGGCTGTAGTCTAGGACTGCTCCTAGATTCCTTTCTCAGTGACATGAGGCTTCCACATAGCAGCACCAGAGAATAATGCTTTCTACCATCTCTGGTTAGCTAGGAGCTCCATCCCATCCTGGTGAACAGTGACCTGGCCTCAGTTATTGATGCCTTTGTCACTTCCTGGCTGAAATATAGCAATGTGATAAACCTCGGCATGAAGCCTTCAGCACTTAGGAAAGTGCAACTAGCACAGAACACGGCAATGCATCTCCTCAGCAGCACAGGCTACCCTCGCTCATTAAACTTGTGCTATGTTCTCTGTACTGGTTTCCCATTGAATATAGCATCAAGTTCAAGATCTCAGTCCCAATGGCCTGGGCCCAGGATATCTACAAGATTGCCTAAAGCTCAAGATGAAGACTCTGTTGGACAACCATGTTCCTCTGGCACAATGGAACTCCCTACATTAAGGGTAATACTCATCTGTGCAGGAGTCTGCACTTTTTCAAAGACCACCCCAAGTCTGTGGACCACCCCACAAGAATTAAGGACCATCACAATCCTCACAACCTTCTGCTGTAAGAGCAAGGCACAGTTCTTTGACCTGGCCTTCTCTAAGATAAACATGTAGCCACATGTGTATGTTATAAAAATAAATTCCATAATAAACATTCTACTGAACACACTCCTCCCTCTGGGGACAGGATGAGAGAGCAAACATGTGATGGATGTTAGTCACGTCGCTTAATGAACTACTGGAAGGCATTCAGATAATGTGGTGAGCATGATATAAGAATCTATATAGATTCAAATGAAATTAGTGCAAAATGCACCAGATTCTGAGAGGTGCAACACCCACAGTTCTCATTTTCTCCCAGTCCCATGGAGAATGAGAAGAGACACCACACGAGGCAATGTCACGGTTGTAATTTTCTCATAGGACTCTCCTTGGCAGCCATATAGTGACTCTGTAATAACATGCTAGAATCTTTGAAGGGGAATCCCCCTAGAATGGAAATATCTTTAGAAGGAGCATCTCACTAACTATGTTCAAGTCTGTGGGAAATTATGATGCTATGAGTTGTTCTTCTAAACTAGAGAGGAATGATATTTATTTTTAAATTATGGTTTATTCTTGGCAACTCCCCCATGGTGACTTTGTCCCGAAAACAAGACCTTTAGGAGACTCTCAGGAGCTGGAAACCCCATTAGCAGTATTTATTCATTAGACCTGACAAAGACAAATCTGGTTTTATAACTTTTCTCCTCCCATCCAGCTGTTCCTTTCCCTCCTCATTCCAGAGCAGTTACTATCTGTTAATGTTAATAACCACTCTGTAGAGATGGAAGGAATAGATGTGCCAAATGAAGAGAAGATCCACTGGAAAGCTGCCCTTTATCTGGACAATCTGATAGATGGCACCAGATCTTATAGTTTTGAAATATTTTCTATTTTTTGTGTTTTTTGTAGGATGGGGCATAAGGCAGTGTTGTATGTAGGCATGCAGAAAACTTTGCTAATCTGAGTGCACTGTGAATGTATGCATATGTACATACAGACTATGAAGTTACCTGTAATTATGTATACAGTAGATTAGACCATTTTCTCTCTCTCACCACTGAACACAAGGTGCATTTCTACTCTCCAAAAAGTGACTGTAAAATTGTGGCGTTTCATGTTAATGAGTCAACAATTTCAGTATCAAATGTATTATCAATTTCAGATTTTCAATATCAGAGGTCCCCACCCCCACCTCACTGCCAACCCTTCAACCTCAATCTGAGACTTTAGAATCAAGCTTGATTCTATTCTTAATTGTACATAATAAAAAATGTTTGCAGGCCAAATTATGCCCTCCGTGATATCTACGCAGACCCATTTATGTTAACAAGGTTGTATAGATTGGAACTTGGCAAACTCTTGTTGATTATGCACACAAGAAAACCGGATCCAGCTCACAATATTGTATTGGTTTGGTTCTGCAGAGTTAGCAGTAGAAAAGAGCAGAAAAATCTTTAGTGGTTTAAAGGCAGGTATAATTCTGAATGCATGTGTAACCCACACACCTCTTGGGTATGGCGTTCTCTCTCATCTAGTGCTACAAAGATCACTTAGCAAAAGACAGATATTAATGAGTCTGCTCTACAGCCTTAGCTAAGAATCAGTTGGCTTTTAGCCCATGCAGTAGAGGCAGGGCCGGCTCCAGACCCCAGCGCACAAAGCGCGAGCTTGGGGCGGCATGCTGCGGGGGGCACTCTGCCTGTCGCCGGGAGGGCGGCAGGCGGCTCCGGTGGACCTCCCGCAGGCATGCCTGCAGATGCTCCACCGGAGCCACAGGACCAGCAGATCCTCCGCAGGCACGTCTGCAGGAGGTCCACCGGAGCCACAGGACCGGCGACCGCCAGAGCGCCCCCCCGCAGCATGCCGCCGTACTTGGGGCAGCGAAATTGCTAGAGCCGCCCCTGAGTAGAGGCTCATACACTGAGCTCCAGAGGTCCCAGGTTCAATCCTACAGGCAACCGGGGTCTGTCAACGTTACACATGCAGTAAGAAGTTGCCATTTTTACAGTCACTTTTTTCCAGAGTAGAATCTCACTTCAGTGTGTTGCATGGTGCACTCACAATTGTATTGGTAGTATGCATGCAATAACCAGGTTTTTATGCCTCCTAGTGATATTTCCCATGAGCACCAACAGTTCTTTCAAAAGAAACTGACAAACAGACAAAACCTTGGGAATCTTTTTAATTATGCACAATATGTGAAACTTGCCCCTGTGCACGGGACCAGCAGAGAGACTTCACATACCACTTTAGTCCCTATTTGGAGGGCTTAAGTAGGAATAAAATTGTGCGTAGATCTTTTACTTCCCCTGTGCGGGGGGTGGGGGATTAATATCAATCCTTGTGATTACTTTGTGAATTCATCCTCTGGACCTCACTTTGGTATACAAACTAGAGATGGTCCTGAATCAGAACCCTGTAACTGAACTCTGGATTGGACATCCTATTTAATATGCACACCAAAACTCAGACAAACATTCCTGAGGCTGCAGGATTTGGCCCTAAATTACACCTTTCACTATTACATATAATTGCATTTCTGCTATAGTAATTGTATTATGTGGAAATTTGCATTTGATTTGAGCCTGAACCAAAAAACCATGGTGTCCACGTTCATCTGAGTTTGCAGCTCAAAGCTGTTGATAATCAGGTTGAATGGTGTGAGTGGCTTACCTGATTTACCTATTCACAGACAAAGTTGTTCAAAGCTGCTCTCTGTTAGAGTCCTAGAAATGTAGGGCTAAAAGGGATCTTGATAGGTCTTCTAGAACAGTCCCCTGCACTCATGGCAGGACTAAGTATTATCTAAACCAGGAGTAGGCAACCTCTGGCATGCCAAAGCACATCTGTGCAAGCAGATCTGTGCAAGCAGATTTTCTTAAACGTTTTTAAAACCTTATTTATTTTACATACAACAATAGTTTAGTTATATATTAGACTTATAGAAAGAGACCTTCTAAAAATGTTAAAATGTATTACTGGCACGCAAAACCTTAAATTAGAGTGAATAAATGAAGACTTGGCACACCACTTCTGAATAGGGTGACCAAATGTCCCAATTGTATAGGGACAGTCCCGATTTTGGGGTCTTTTTCTTATATAGGTCCCTATGACCCCCAATCCCTTGTCCCGATTTTTCACATTTGCTGTCTGGTCACGCTACTTCTGAAAGGTTGCCGACCCCTGATCTAAACCATCCCTGACAGGTATTTGTCTAACCTATTCTTAATCTTCCAGTGTCAGAAATTCCACAACCTCCCTAGGTTATTTTATTCTAGTGTTTAACTATCCTTACTCTTAGGAAGCTTTTCCTCATGTCTAACCTAAATCCCCTTTGCTGCAATTTAAGCCCAGTATTTCTTATCCTATCTTCAGTGGTTAAGGAGAACAATTTATCACCCTCCTTTTTATGTACTTGAAGACTGTTATGTCCCCCTTTAGTCTTCTCCAGACTAAACAAACCTTATTTTTTTTCAATCTTCCCTCATAGGTCATGTTTTCTAGACCTTTATTTATGTTTATTACTCTCCTCTGGACTTTCTCCAATTTGTCCTCACCTTTCTTGAAATGTGGTGCCCAGAACTGGCCACAGTACTCCAGTTGAGGCCTTATCAATGCTGAGTAGAGTGGAAGAATTGTTTCTCAGGTTTTGTTTACAACACTCCTAGGGACTAGACTGTTCTAGATTTGATTTTTGACAAAGGAGGAGGAACACACTGAGAACTTGAAAGTGGAAGGCAGCTTAGGTGAAAGTGATCATGAAATGGTAGAGTTCATGAGTCTAAGGCAGTGGTGGGCAACCTGAGGCCCATCAGTGTAATCTGCTGGCAGGCCGCCAGACAGTTTGTTTCCACAGCTGCCTGCATCTCCCAGTGGCCGCGGTTCGCCATTCTCGGCCAAGAGGGAAGATGCGGGAAGCGGCAGCTAGCATGTCCTGGGCAGATGTAAGTAGGGAGAGCTTATTTTACATCCTTCCTCATAGCATATTTTTTGTGATTTAGTAGAGCTAGAATCAAGTCTTGCCACCCAACACATGTGCGGGCATTGGCATGTATCTTTGTAAGGTCAGCTACTTCACTTATACAAATATCATAACTGAGTTGGGAAGATATGTGGTGATTCATGTCTGAGTATCAGGGCAGGGCAGCGTTTTTAAATACTAAACCTATGTTTAGACCGTAATTGAACAGATAAGCAACCAAGAAAAAAGGATATGCAAACCTACATAAAGACCCTTACGTAGTTTAGACTTCCAGTTATTGAAAGTTGTGAAATCAAAGGTAAATAGGTATCTTGACTATAAAGCATACAATTCCTTGGAAACAATTGTCCAGTGCATAAGCTTTAACACAATGCTTGTCTAACAATTTTTTCCTTTGTTGAACTGTAAGATTCATCCCCGTCATTTAAAAAGATCAAATAAATAAACTCAAGTTTATGAAATCTATGTTTGCATTTAAAACTGTTCTGCTGTTCATTGTAAGATAACTTTGGAGACATGGACTGTGTTATTATATCACTTCCATTAAACATTGGAAGCTCATGGTTTTTACAAAAAAAAATCATACAAACATTCTTCTCCTGTTAATCCAAACAGAGAGGTTGTGAACTGTACCTCAAAACAGAACTTTTCAATAGTTCTCTTTACAAATCAGTAGCACCAATATGGTGTGCCAACTACAATGTAATGTAATTGTCATTGTGAAAAAAAAATGTTTAAGGCAGAATACCTTCTGCATATAGCTCATAGGCATTTTTAACCAAAAAAGGTAATATAGCATTTCACTGTTTATAATAGCAACATGAAATACGATGTTTCAAGCTGTTAGAGAAAACATATTTCAACCTTTCCTGCCCATTTCCAAGTTTCTTTCTTTTTAAAAACTGGCTATGATTCTCTGACATATTTATAGACAATTCCATTTTTCACTTTCAAAACATTTTAACAAAGCTTCAGAGATGAACAAAATATCACCTGAGTTCTAGCACTTATATACGGATTTCTCACAGAGTTTGGAACAAATAAACATGTAAAAATCAATCCCAGTGACTGACAGAAAGTGGAACTAATTAAAAAGACCAAAACCACAGAGATCATTTTTTGAGACAAACATGTCTTTTCCTTGAAAACCTATTTCATTATTTATAACACGAGCAAGGTTACTGCTGCAGTGTATCATGGATAACATTAATACCCTGGAAGTGTTTATAAATGTTTGGCACTGCAATGTGTTGGTCATTACCATTACTGTAATAAGATGAATGTAAATGCTAAGCCCTGCTCAGTGACTTTCAATCCAGTACTTTAGGCCTCTGTCTTACCAGTGTACCTACACTGACTTCAGTAAAGTTACTCTTTGATTTACACCAATGTAGACAGAGGAGAATCGGTCTCCATGTAGTTTTCATTAAATGTTTTCTTACATAATTCCATTGCCTATTTAACAATAATACATTAAGCTATTCTGTGGGTCTAGGGTCAATGTTGCAGGGTGTTGAGCACCCTCAATTTCCTTAGACTTTGCCTTGCATTAGATACTGGGCACCCCTGGATCAGGCCCTGACACAAGTCAGGCAAAATGCACTCTAAGAATTACACTATGCTGTTATGTTCCATTGTGATCAGAGAAATGTCAGTAAATTTCCTGCTGGAATGGGGAACAGCAGTTGAGTAAGTTTAGGATGAAAGAGTTGTCTTCCTCAACGTGGAAAAAATTCCACAGTCAATGTCTTTAAAGAAAAAAACACTTTTTGAAGTAAAATTTGTTTTTATCATTTAATCATGTCACTGTCTGTTTGCAAACTTTGCCCTAGCCATGATAGGATGGCCTGTGAAACTTGTCCTGAAGATGAAACACTCTAACCATTGTTGGCATACGTCAATTGCGAATTAAGCTTATAAACTTGTTCAAGAAATTCAAGGTATGTTCCATTAGAACACTGAACTCCACCTTTATTTATCAGCATGTTTTTATTTTTTCCCCATTAACTTCCTGTTCATATAAATCAAGGCAGTCCAATTTTGACTATACGTTTTCTTTTATTTTGAGCACATTGTAGCATCTGAAACCAGAATATGTGAACAGGAGACTGCAACTGCACCTTCCACTGCAGAATGTTCTTCCTTGCCACTGTTACCAAGTAAGGAAGCCCTTTGATTATACTACTATGCATTAAACTGACTGAAATTTATTTCATTTTATAATCTTGATTCTTTAGTATATTTTAGAATCCAGTTTATCTGAAGTTTGTTAGATTGCTCAGCAGTTCTGTAAAAATCAAATGTGCTCAGTAAGCATTACAATTCTTTTTAAAATTAAAGCATTAGAGGTAACAAGTTATAGAGCACAAATCTCTGTAGATCCAATTTTGGTTGATGTTAGTGGAAATTCTCTGTGCAAAACAAATGGAGAATCTGCAGCAGAGCTACACGCTGCAGATAACACCGCTACAGCAATGCTGCATGCAACAGGATAGATAAGAAAGACACATTGTGGACTGGAGAGCTTTGCCTTCAAACATGCATTATTGGATATCAAAGCTTGTGTCTACAGTATGTACAGTATTAGAAGCTGCCTTTTATTAATGTGTTATGTGGTGGTCTATGAATTCAGGCCATTATTTTTCAAAGGACAAAACAATAGTCTTAGTTGGAAACTGAAAATAAAATAGAAAGTGAATTATGGTGTAACAATCAGACTTTTTTTTTCAAACTTGTTGTTTAGTAGATGGCTTAATAATACAACTAGTCAAAATTCAGAATTTCCTTTCCAGGGGAAATTCTGACATTTTGAAATATGCTACAAATGGAAATGTTTGAAAATATTTAGTTTCAGGTCAATAAAACATTATTAAAATATTTTGTTCAGATTTTGATTTTATGTAAAATTACAATTTATAATACAACATAAAATAAAATACATTTTAAAACAAAGTTGAAACATTCTGTTCTGATAAGTTTGAAGTGTTCCGTTTTTGACTGTATTGAAACTTTTTCAATTTTTTTCAAAGTGAAATTTCATTGAGACATGTTATTGCAGAAAGTTTTGATTTTGACACAAGAGCCTTTTCCAATGCAAAATTTTTGACAAGCTCTAGATAGTAAATTGAGTATCATGTGTGGAATGTCTCGCTTCCTTAGAACAACATGTTCAAATCCCAACACAGTTGATTCATACTTCTGAGGTAGCTATATTACCATGCAATTTTCTTGCGTGAGGATTGTATGGATGAGAACCAGATGTTTTGTGTACATGAAAGATGTTAGGACACTGTTTGCAATAGTAGAGGCTTGCTCTGGTGTCCTTGATCCACCTCCCTCTGTTGTTCATTGTGTTGCATTCTGTTTGGATACCACCCAAAGCAGATGGTTGTCAGTGGTGTTGTATGTACATCTGCCTATAAAATGGCAAGGGATGAAAGTCCGTGAACAAATGTAAAATATCTGTAGCTGAAAAAGAGAACATAACGGAAAGAAAGCAGCAGGAATCAAAGGTATTTCACAGGGGAGAAAAAACTAAAGATAAATATAGAAACACTACAGCAAGTACTAATTGTAGACAAAAGATCAACAAAAACATAGGTATCAGTCCTGGGTTGAAGTAGAATAGGTGATGCCTTGCATTTGCTATAATCCAAACTATCTGTCCCAGTTGTAAAGTCTAGTGAATAAACTTATTCCAGTTCATAGGCCATGGAGCTGTGGGGAGGCACTTGGTTCATGGCCTGACCATTTTTTGGCTTGGCCAAACTCCAGTGGTGCTGAGACCCCAGTGCTACTCCTCAAATTTGGAGAGGGTAGGGGCTATTGGGCCACGGGGTCAGTCTGCTGGAGGTGGTTGTGGGATGCCTGAGAGGGCAAGAGAAGGGTCAGGCAGGGGTGCACATTTATGCCCCCCACCCCTTAAATGGTGTGCCACAGCCCTCACAGGTAGTAAGGTGACTGTTATTGGCTCAAGTGGTGCAGTCTGAGGGTAGTTCTGGATAAACAGGGAATATTGTGCAATCACATAAAAAGGAAATAAGCTTTTGCAAGTGCAAAAACCCAATCACAAAATAGCTGAATCATGATGATAATAAGAGGTAGTGTGTGCATATATAGGCAGTGAAGGCCACTGATAAGTGACAAGCCAAATTTTACTCCCTTTCTTCCTCCTTTAAGTACCAGCTTAACATTTCCAAACCAAATGCTTCCCCACCCGCCATTTCCATCCCAACCAACAGCCTCATATTAAATAAGAGAAGGAGTGGAAGCTAACCTGCTTTGGATGTGACACCTCTACCCTCTAGTGACTGGCCCACAGGGATGATAGATTTGCTGCTACTGTCAGTTAGAGCAGAGCAGTCCTTCTCAATCAGGAGTATGTGTACCCCTGTGGGTACGTGGAGGTCTTCCAGCGGGTACATCAACTCGTCTAGATATTTGCCTCGTTTTACAACAAGCTACATAAAAAGCACTAGCAAAGTCAGTACAAACTAAAATGTCATACAAACAATGACTTGTTTATACTGATCTAGATGCACTTACATGTAAGTACAATATTTATATTCCAAATGATTTATTTTATAGTTTGTGGCAAAAGTGAGAAAGTAAGCAATTTTTCAGTAGTAGTGTGCTGTGACACGTTTTTTGTATTTTGTCTGATTTTTGTAAGCAAGTAGAGTTTTTTTGTTAAGTGAGGTGAAACTTGGGGTATACAACAAATCAGACTCCTGAAAGGGGTACAGCAGATCAAACGAGGCCTTTGGTTTTGGAGCTGCAAAAGTAGGGGTTTAGTTCCAGGTCTGCAGTAGTATTTGATTTTCCTAGTAATTGTGTCTGTCATGAAAGCGTGAATTCCTTACGATAGGAGGTCAACCTCAGAAAAGTTAACTGATTTAATGGTCATGCAGCACGTCATTGCCAGAGCTAGGAAAGATCTGATCTATTGACTGCCACACCTGTGCTTTAGTCACAGAATCATTCTAAGTTTGCATGATGTTTTCAAGCCTATTGAACTGAAAGAATACATCGTACGCTTTTTTAATGAGGGTTTATTTACAGTACCAGGCAAGTTTTCTCAACCTTAAACTCTACTGGTAATTCTATATAAAACAAATAAACGACTAGCAAGTAATAGTTACAACTTAAGCTTGCCCTGTTTTATGAACACAGGGGAAAAAAGTTTTGTGCAATTCAGCACATGGTGAAATTAGCATAGTTTTCTCAAAGGAAGTGGTGAAAACCCTTGCTTGGAACATTTTATAGGTAGACTGGACAAGGCATTAATAGTAATATTACCTAGGTTTATTACAGTAGTGAATAATAAATGACTTGTTCATCTTCATATCTGAATCAGTTCTTAGTTAGAAGAATCTGCTTTTAAAACCTGTAACTTGTCTAGAAAGGGTTTATTCCTTTGAAAAATAGCTCAATCTCTGTTTGTATGGGCTAGGCAGACAGAGGAGTTAGACCAGGGGTTGACAGCCTTTCAGAAGTGGTGTGCCGAGTCTTCATTTATTCACTCTAATTTAAGGTTTTGCGTGCCAGTAAACATTTTAGCATTTTTAGAAGGTCTTTCTATGTCTTTAATATATAACTAAACTATTGTTATATGTAAAGTAAATAAGGTTTTTAAAATGTTTAAGAAGCTTCATTTAAAATTTAATTACAATGCAGAGCCCCCTGGACTGGTAGCCAGGACCCGGACAGTGTGAGTGCCACTGAAAATTAGCTTGCATGCTGCCTTTGTTGTGTGCCATAGGTTGCCTACCCCTGGGTTAGATAATTATCCTGAGAAATACAAGGGCATATGAAACCCAGCAAGGAAGAGAAAGCACCCAAAAAGCAGGAAATAGTTAAGGACAACATTTCTAATGGTAGAAGTTAATGAGGAAAGTTTAGATTTTTTTTAAAAAAAGTTAGAAACAAAAGCATTCTGTCAAAGCTATTCCCAAAATCCTAAAATTCCAAAGATTGCTCCCTCCTCATTCATTACACTGAAATGTTATGTTGGCTCATTGAATATGAGTATCTTTTTATGAGCAAGAGTGGAAATAGCAAGTAACTGGTAAGTGAGCCTTCACATATGTAACTTCAGAACATGACACAGGATTGTGCTGTAGGATTGCGAGAATTAGGAAAGCAAGGCATACACTGGGCATTCAGGGCTTTAATTATCATTTTTCAGTTATATATCCTAGTACATTGCAAGGAAATGCTGCTTCATAACTCAGAGTGACCGGTACAACTCTTGGACCATCCCATGGTAGGAGAAAAATTTTAGGAGCCTGTGACACATCACTCGATGAATAGTTCCATACAGAACAGCACTGGTTTCAAGCTGAGTCGTATTTGTTGGGGGAGGGGGTAAAGTTTATATGTACTCAGTAAAATTCACCCCTGTGAAGAGGGACAATCCAAGGCCTAGTTACCTCTTACGTGCCACTGCTGCCCTGTTTTTGGAATTTTAATGGTGCATAGAGCTCATGCTGACTCTCAGCACTGAGATGAATTTCACTGTGGGTATGTGCATGTGCACATGTAAAGAGCTGGCCTTGAATCCAAACCCCAGATTCAAGTTCAGAGTTGACAAATTAAACCTCCACTTTTAAAATGGGAAAGTTCAAATCTGAATCTACATTTCAGGCTCCCAAGTTTAAGAATGTTTGGAATTGCCTATGAAAGGAATGCAAAATTCAGATCTGGAGCTGACATTTGGACTGAGTTAACACCTAATCCTTCAAATTCCACTGCAGTTTTCATTTAAAAAAAAAAAAAAAAAGCACATGCATGTTCTCTGGGATCAGTGTTCTCACTCGTACATCCCTGGCATTCAACAATTTCTACTGAGATGTTAAAATAACTTCCCTACATTGTAAAATAAACTGGATTTTACCCTCTGTAATATGAAATTATTCCAATTCCACCTAGCAAAAGAACCAGCATACGAGGCACATAACAAGGATTTTTGTTTTAATTTATATCTAATAAATTAATAAGAGCATATTACATTGCCACCCTTTGTTCTCAAAATCATTTTCACTTTTAAAAGTGTGAAGATTTGCAGCAGGTTTCTCTAATTTAACATGCAGGAGAAAAATTTAATCATTCATCCTGCTCCACTAGCTTGCTGGTGCCCCCTTGTGTTTAGAAGAACGGGATAAATTTTGCCTGGTGCTTTTTTAATCCTTTTAAGAAGTAAACTTCATACAGTAGAACTTGAAATACTGCAGCCAGTTGAAAAATCTAATTTCGAGGGGGGGAAATTGAACTTCTGAAGTTATTTCATTTTCAAGGGCTCAAAATGGGTCACGTTTGTTTTTCAAAAATGTTTTAAATGTTTAAATGTTATGGAAAATATTGACAATAATTCACATTAAAATGAAAAATTTGGACAGTGCTGACAATTTTTGTTTCCTTTTTAAAAACTATTTTCCAAAGAATTGTTTTTAATATCTCTATTACAATGGCTCTCTTGAACCAAAAATATTTGTTCCACTATTATAGAGGTATTTCACAGAGACATGATTACTAAAACAAAACTAGGTACCTGTGGAGTGAGATACTACTCAGTGTAAGGTTGGCAGAAGCTTGCCCTGTATTCTTAATCAGAGAAGGCATGGTAAGCAAAGATTTACAAGACTTGGGGCCTGATTCTGATGTCACTCCCACGTGTGCTATACAGGCATATAGAAATTCTCTGAGGTCAGAATCCGCACCTGTATTATACAACTAGGTCTGTCTGTCCCTTACTTGCTTTCATACCTTGGGCAAGTCACTTAACTGTGCTGAGATTTAGTCTCGCCATCTGTAAAAGGAGATATTAACACTATGTACCTTTTTTTTAACAGCATCTTGAGATGAGTGTGAAAGGCTATAAAATGTACCCTGTATGTCTGTCTGTCTTTTGGCACCATAAAAATGTTGTTGTTCATAGCTATATAATATCAACTTAGTGGCTAATGACTACACTGTAAACAGAGCTAGGAGAAGGGGGAAAAACATGGCATTCAGGTCCCAGAACTAACACAAATGTATTTGGGAATTCTCCTCTGAGTCAGCAGCAGAATTGTCAAGCACACGTTTGATTGGGACTGGGGTTAATGGCAGAAAATTACACCCATCATATCTGTTGCAATTGAGGTGTCAGTGTGTAGTCCACATTGATTTAGAAGCATATGATGACATGTCAGCAGCATATCTACCAAAAGAGAAATACTAGACTGTGGCACAGCAATTGGAATAGTGAGGTGCGGATGCAGGTTGGATGGATGGCGCATGCAGCAAGTTCTAAAGGATGCCAAAATGCATTGTGCTTCCAAAGGGGACATTTTAAGGCAAATTTTGAAAGGGACCTCAACCCAGCCACCATGTGTTCACAAGTTTGCTTGTGCAAGTACAGTAGTTTGTGCATGCATTTTTTGAATACTATCATCTGTGGAAACATATGATGGTATCTGAAGCCCCTTAAATTGAATTTTCATCTGTGGTTATTAGGACTTTCCTGTATATACATCTGACTGCTGCCCTGAAAGCAGCACATATTCTGGGAGAGGATTCCTTAGTCCAGGCTTTTGACTGAGAATCCCAAGCAGGGTAAGATCCAAATGACCTATCTTCAGCTACCTTTCTTTAGAGGTAGAAGATTGTTTATTTGAGTTCTCTGGGACAGTCTTCATGAAATTTCCAATCAGCAGTTTAAGGCTCAAATGATCCATTTATTAAGGATGTATAGAGAAGATAAGATTAAAACAAAATGGCCTGCTTGACACTTCTAGACTGAAATGTGACAAATTAATCTAGATAGGTTCACCTTAAACTTAAATTATTCTTATTCATTTTTAACATGCTGCTGCTTGTGTTGAAGCATGCTGTGTTGCAGATGCTGCACCAGGTGTATTTTATGGGTGTATTAGTTTTAATTATGCAATGGGATATGTGCAGCATACTTTACACCATTGCTGATTGCTCACATGTAGTTGAATATGTGCAAACACACTCTGCCCTTGTACTTTATTATAATCGGGAAACAATCATAGCATCCTGATTTTATTTAGATTATACAAAGCATAACATGAATGTGCTCATCAAATACTCTTGGCACCTTTGATTAATTTTTTTAAAATATACTAATATAAACAGACCTGTCAATTCCCCCAATAACTCACACATAGTGATGACAGAAATGACCAAAATTAATTGACTGACCACACAATCTTCAAATGTGTACACTCATCCAAACCCAACACTCATATCCTTATGTGATATTCAGTCCTGCTTGGGTCTATGTATTCTTCCCTGGCTAAATTATTCCATATAGAAAGTTTTGTTGTTGGTGGTGGTTGTTGTTGTAGTTTTTTGTTTTTGTTTTTGTTTTTGTTTTCCCTTGGGGCACATACAATAGAGGTGTATATAGGTAGGAGGACTGAAGAAGACAACACATCTGTTCCTTTAACTATCAGCACCATCCTTGCATCTGATTTCTGCATAGTTTATTCCCTTTTTTCAAGTAAACCTTCAAGGTCCATGCTTGAATTTGGGCCTCATTTGTTTTTAACACAAGCGCTCTAGAGATGAATTATTTATATCAACACAGGTAAGACAAAGAGTCCTGTGGCACCTTATAGACTAACAAGTATTGGAGCATAAGCTTTCATGGGTGAAGTGGGTATTCATCCACGAAAGCTTATGCTCCAATACTTCTGTTAGTCTGTAAGGTGCCACAGGACTCTTTGTCGCTTTTTTACAGATCCAGACTAACACGGCTACTCCTCTGATACAGCTAAGACAACTGACTTAAAACAAACCAGAAATATTGACAACAGTAGAATACAGTTAAGGATGAAACATAAGTACTCCACTAATTATGGTTGACTATAAATGGGTTTTGTAATACTTGCATGTTAAATACCAGGGGAAATAATTATTGTATTGGACCCCTATGGCACGAGTGGATGAATATAAAACATGTGATTGTTTCCTGAGACATTGTGTAACCATAGTGCATTTGGTAACATCACCCAGATCGTTTTGCAACATAGTGTATCTTTTTTATATATTTTTTGTAATGACCAGGTTCTGATACCTTCACTCATATTGAGTAGCACTTTAGTCCATGAGTATCCCTGCTGGTTTCAGTGGGACCATATGAATAATAAAATTGATTAAATCTGGCCCTAAATTATTTGCTGTCTCTGCATCAGATGTGCCATTAAATAATTGACACACGGGTAGGTAGGTGTTCTAGTGATTTTATTCTGTGATATGTAATAAAGGTGTATCAATGTTTAGCTGTATTTGTCTATCTTAAATCATTATAGCGGTGGCAAATTGCCTCTGATTTCAATGTAAACCAGAGAGGAAATATAATTATAGATTAAGGCCAGAAGGAACTATTGTGATCAAATGATAAATGTGCATACAGGAGTGACTGCTGCTCTTATGCTGTTCAGATAACTTTGATTATATGTATGCTACTGTCTTCAACTATCCATTTAACCAAACTGCTAAAGAGATGTACTAGAAGGAGCACTGAGAAGGTTTCATAATACCTGAAGTGGATAAAAGACTTAACCTCTTTTCTATACTTTTTCCTTTCTTTTCCTTGTAAATTGTACAGTGATCTTAGATTGGAAAGGCAACATAACAGTGGGGAATGGCTCACTGAATTCAACACGCATCTCTGGAAAAGAGTATATTATAAATGTAAAAAAAAATGCCAAAGCGCATAAACAAATACTCGACTCTTTTCTCCATGTAATCTAAAGGGGGCTGAAGGAACTTTAGCTGTAACAAGAACCATGAAGGATCTTGCTTTCTAGGCTAGGGGGAACACTGTCTGCTTTTTCTAACTGGTACCTCAGTAGAGTCAGAAAGATAAGATTTAGAATGCAGCAGTGGCTGGCATAGGTAAAGCTTGCCATTCAGAACCTATATTAGGGGTTAGATTGTGACTTGAACTACACACCCATGCAAGGGAGTAAGAAGAGTCATAACTCTCCTTATACTCTCTTACACAGACCTTAGGTCCAGCATGCAGGAATAGATGGCTGTCAGTGGGTGCGGTAGGGAGGGGAGGGAAATGAGAAGTGGCTTGGTGCCATCCCTCCCCCCACTTGCCAGTGCAGCTGGGCTGGCATGGGGTTTGCTATAATTTCCTTCCCTCCAGAGCAAGGAAGGAGCAAGAGGAATTGTGACTCAGAGGTGTGTCTGAGTCAGTGTCTCTCTGGCTACTGCCATGGCAATGCAGCTTACACATAACTTCTTGCAGTTGGTCAAAATCTAGCCTTCAAAGTCCTCCCAGGACCCACAGATGGCATTACACCCTACAGTATCCTCCTCAGTGGGGAAAAGCACTGAGTTCCTTTAGCTTCCTCAATGTCTCTTGAAAACTTTTACCAGTACAAATGCTAAAACTTGTACTAGTTACTGTTAGCTTCTGAGGAGACCCCAAATCTTGGCTACTGTAAAGTGAGCAAAGTAAACACAAGTAATACAAGGGAGAATGGGGTGTCAAATGTGTTGTGTGTAAGCAGATGCTATAAAATAATAATTTAGGCCCGGATTCTGCAAGCGCTAATGATCATGCTTAACTTTAAGTATGTGAGAACTGTCGGGGGGGGGGGGGGGACTAGTGCTTGAAGTTAAGTATGTGCATAAGTGTTTGCAGGATCAGGGCCACAGTGAACATTGTGCACTATTCGTGGTTACTCCATGTAGAGCTAAGAAGGGAAGATACCAAGGTAGGAAATATGGGGATCCCTTTTTTACTTTAAAATAAAGAGTTTGTATCTGAAACCTTCCTCATCTCTCCTGCTGCTCTGCTAGCAGGTTTTATTTTTTTCATTCTTCTGTCACTGTTAATACAATAAAATGTTTGTTAAATGACTTTTATAATGTATAGTGATCCAACTTCCACCTGTTTCATTGTGGATAACCCTGGCACAAGTGTTTATTGAGAAAGCAATACATTAGTTTGGGTAGCAAATGCCCAGTTTGACATCTTTACCCAGTCCTATGCCCTAAAAATGCACCCTATATCTGTTTATAAATTGAAATCTAAATACCTGTCTCACCCTTGCCCGAATGCAGCAAAGCGCTCAAGTCCTTCTAGCACTAGCACTTACACTTACATACCTTTCAGCTGGTAAGTTTGTGATTTTTCATTTGAAGGGGAAAGAAGAAGTCAGCCTGTGCTAGTTATGATGCCTATACAAGAGGGTCCTGATCCTGCACACTAGCATATACGCTTACCTTTACTAGCTTGGCTAGTCTCATTGAAATCACATATTGGTGAGGTGGTGTCATTACATTTTGGACCATAGACTCTTGTTCATTTTTTTTATGCAAAACTCCAACTGACTTCATTGAAAATTCCTCAGTGGGAATGATAGGATATAAACAGCAGGATAGCAAGTGCTTTGAGATCTGTGGATGAAGAGTGCTATATGAAAGCTAGGTATTGGGCGTTATATAGTCCAATTGTATTCCTTGTATGTACCTTACCTGTTGACATTTTGTAACTGACGATTGGGAGTGGGAGGTTATTGCTTAGTGCCACCATTGAAGAAAATACACTAGATATGGGATTATTCTTGTAAACACAGTCAGTGTTTTGTTTCATGATCATGTGATTATCTTCAAAGAGTTTCGCTTTATTGCCCAAGCTGTTCTCTGGAGTGCACCTTATTAAAATTCTACCATCAAAGGCAAGAGAGAATTAGTGATCTCCCTGCCACCCATAGAGTTCACCTCTAAGCCATCCATGGACAAAAATTATTAAATCATTCCAGGGCAACTGCAAGGCAGTTGGGGAAAACCCTGAACCCCCATAAAATGTCTGTTTTCTGTGTTTCAAATTATGTGAGAGGAGCCCTGCTATACTATCCAGGTATTCAGTATATTTTTCAGGAGCAAAGTATAAACATCACATGCAAGTATATGTAATATAAGCTTGATTGCCAAGTGGTACTGTCTCCTTCCCTGCTTGTGAGAAAGCATTTTTGTTCAAATGGGCAGACACATGCATACATACACTGGTCCATTCCGCTTCCTTCTTGCAAGTACTCACTCCAATGGTATATTGGGGATTATCACAGACGGAGGAGGGATACTGTTGTTAGAGCCCCCTGTTAAAACATTGACAGAACTTTACTGACATTTCACTGAAAGTTCAGTTGGCAGCTATCACAGAGCCTGGCCCTTTAAGGGGAGTCAGCCTACTTGCCACAGGCTTCTGTAAGAGAATGAGCCAACTCTGATACACCTGAAAGGAATTAAATCTGTAGGTGGCTGGTTGGCAGCTAATGAGCCTGATAAAGGGTTACCAGGGTGCAGCTGGGATCAGTTATAGAGACTGGAAGCTGGACCAGCACTCCCAGGAGAACTCACCAGAGCAAGGGCTCTGGAAAGTGTGTTCTGAAGGACAGGTAACTGCCAAGCAATGGCTGGCAAGCCCAGCCTATCAGGAATGATATGCTGTACCAGAAAAGAGCTTCAGCTGTCTGATCTGGGGAAGGGCCAGGTAGTGGCAAGATGCCTGATTCCAGGAAAGGGGTCTGGGCAGAGAGAGCCCTGCTGGAGCGAAGAGATGGACCTAGGTGGGAATAATCTGCTTCAGGATATTCCTCTTCCAACTATGATGCTGGGAAGAAAGCTTGCTTGTGTTTTCATTGGATCTTTGATTAATAAACTAGATCTCCACCCCCCTCAGGAAGGCTGCATTGTTCCCTACATCAAGCCTTAATGATCTTCTAGATGACATTGTGGGATAGGGAGGCAGGGAGCACCTACAAGGCCACACTTAGCACCTCTCCCTGGCCATTGAGCCAGGACACCCTGTGACAACAGCCTTATTCTCCAAAGTACATATGTTAATGTTGTACAGGTGCACATTCTATTTGAGTGTATGGTACCTTTTTTGAGGGGAAGATTTTGCTTGCTGTACTTACATAAGTAGTCTTATGTAAAGGGAATAAATAAAATGAGCAAGATTTTTATGCTTTTTTTCCCATGAACCAGTTCAACTTAGAATTATAGACTTCAAGGCAAGAAGGAACCTTTAGTCTGAGCTCCATGCTTTGGTATTGGCACGTTCTCCATTCACAGGATGTTAGTGTGCTAGCCAAATCACCTATCTACTGGCACTGCCTGTACAATGGTGAAACCAGAATTGTTTTTTGCTTTATCTGATCATTTTAGATCCATGAATGCCCCAACATTCCTTATGAAAGCTACCTGGTACTTTGACGTTAGGATAGTAAAGAAGTCCATGGTCCTATACTTACCAATGTGGTGAAAAGTATTGTTGCACTGTATGCCTTGATGATTGTTTGAATGCAAATGATCGTAAGTGGAAGCAACGTATCTTGTAGACGGATGAAGACAGGACTGCTTCTTTGAATGCAAGTCTTTGTCCTCAAATTTGATCCTTTATAAGAGTACATGGCACATACTGTATTTTAAATTTTCAAGACCTCTAATGAAGGCTTGATCAGTCATTAACATTTAGTATTGTCCCCATTCATCCAGATGTCTGGTTCAACATATAAAACGCCTAAAATAATTATACTGGTTGGCTGGCACAGAAACTTGATGTTTGAAATCTTACTTGTCAGACCAACATTTTCCAAGGCAGTTACAAAACAATTCATCATGAGAAGGGCTGCCTTTGAATGGGCTGTAGTCCCATTCAAGTCCTCTGCAAAGAGTAGCCTTTATCAAAAGGCATATGCTCTGTGATAACAACCAAGCCATGAACGACTACTTTGTTGCAATGTATTGTGTGTATGTTTAGGAAAGGTCCTGATGCCTAGAATCTTCAGAGATGGTAAGAAGCCTGATGTGAGGTATTCCACCTTCTTAAAATCCAACTTGCTATTTGCTTACCACTGATGGCTTAACTTTGGTCAGCCTCAGCTAGATAAATGAGTGATTTCACACCCACCAATCATGAAAATATCACTTCTACTCTTTTAACTGGATGCTTCTATGCTTATACATCTGTACTTTGTGCATGGGAGTGTTCATAAAAAAGGTTGAGTTAAATCCCAGGTTGCTGAGTGTTACTCTATGCAATAAAACCTAGAAATGAGGTTTATGGTCTAGATTATGATAGAATCATAGAATATCAGGGTTGGAAGGGACCTCAGGAGATCATCTAGTCGAACCCATGATATTTTGTCACACTGAGTAGCACCTAAATAGTCAGACTACTCACATCTATAAGGCTTTATTTAGTAAGAGTACTGGAATTTGGACCCCCTATTTGTATTTTCCAAGACTATAGGCAGTTGGTTTATTGCATGTGAAGATTTCCAGTTTTTACTTTACAAAATCTACGGGGGGGGGGGGGGGCTTGACTTTTTTTTATATTTTAAACTTTGTGAAATATATATTTTGATCTTGTGCAGATATTGGCTTCTGCTGTGACCCTCCAGCAGGAATGAATGAAATTTAGCCAAAGGAAAAGAGAACACTCTTAGATATTAAGGGCATGATCCTCTAGCAGTTTATATTCACATGAGTAAGCATAACAAGATTAGGCTCAAATATATCACAGATCTACAACACAACATACTGTACTGCTACTCTAATAATAAAGTAAATACTGTACATTTTCAAAATTGCCTAAATTCATATTTGCATAAAAATTAAAATAAAAGGGAGTAAACAATGGGTTTTAAAAATAGCCTAAAAGCACACTGACTCATTTTCAAAGCCTCTCAGGATTACATTGTCAAGAAATTATCTAAATTCTAAAATTTCCTTGATTATACATTTACCCAACTGTGTCTTTCCACTCCATCACGTCCAATTTCAAACTTATTCTGAGAAAGATTGTTCTCTTTGTTTTAGTACTGCAGTGACCATAAAAGCCTAACCAGTTAAACCACCAAAGAAACCTGAGCGAGTGAAATTAGGAGTTTGACGACTGAAGCACTCCTTCAGTGAGAGAGAAAAGGAATCAGCTCTGTGGCCTAGTGCTATGCCTAGAGGGTAAGAATTTGAGTTCTAATACCATCTCTAGCCCCCATTACTTCTGCGGCTTTGGGTAAGCCAGCTGGAGTTACACTGCCACCCTGCAATCTGCCCTGAATAAGGGGTAGACCATAGCTGCACTGCTCCAGGCGCAATGCAGGCATCAAACTGACTCAGTCACAATAGGGTCCTTGCTTCCTCCTTGTTCTGTGGGAGAAGTAAACTGTGTCTGCCTCATTTTGGAAGCAGTGGTGGCCAGTGTATTGGGGAGAGGACAGAACCAAGGCCCAGCCTACTTGTGCAGGAGGGGAAGCAGAAGCCTTGCAGAGCTGCTCTCTCTCTCACTCACACACACACACACATAACCTGCAATGCACGTAGCCCACCCAAGTGAGTGAGGGAGTTCCTTAGCACTTTACTCCCTTGCACTCCAAAATGCTCTGCTTCTGTTTCCCCATCTCTAACATCACTGATGAGGCTCAGTCAGGTCTTTAAAGATATGTAGGCTCCAAATGGCGCAGGTAAGGACCTAGTGGGATTTTCAAAAGCACCTAACTGCATCTTTAGGCATCTACATTAAAAACCAGGCCCTTAGGAATGATTTTAGATGACAAGGCCTACGTATTCTAAAAAGAGGGGAAAATAAAGTTAAAAATAAAATCATGATGTTCTGACTAGGCAGTTGAGCACTAGCAAGATGCATGAGGTGGGCCTCCTTACCACAGTCGTATTAAATTTTGGCCTTTCCTTGGATAAAAACCCAAAATGTGCTAAAGGATTTGTTTTCTTTAATGAAAGCCTGGTTCAGCATCCATGAAGTCTGGGAAAGTTAAAGAAACAGTTAAACTATGATACACACAAGCAGATTAGGACATTGAAAATCCTCCAAAAGCAGACAGGTGAGATATTACACAGAGGAGAAAGAAATCAATATCTTTAAAAATTACCCTGTTAAGTGTCATTTGGCTTTGCTGATGTCAGTGAACCACCAAAGACTTTATAGTGCTAATAGCATCTTAATTATCTTTTACTCTGATTACTATCAGCAGTCAAGACACACTAATTTTTTCAGCGCCCTGAACACTGAGGGTGATGTCCAAGAACTCTCTCCAACCCCGTTAAAAGTTCTTCTGAGTCTGCAGTGTGTGGTTTCCAAAAGTTGCCTGTGCTTCTGCAGCCTGCTGGAGAAAAAAAGTTAGTGACCTTTGAGAGGAATTCTTTCTGCACATTTCAGCTGCTGCCATCATTCAGGCGGGTTACTCAAACGCCCAAGGTCAGTTCACTTGCTGCAAACCCACTTTGTTTAAGGTAGATCTGGGTTGGGATTTATTATATTTATCTATGGGTGTCATTTGCAGGGTTTTATGGATACATAAGAAGGCGCCTTCCTTGCTGTTTTGCAGGCTGCAGTTCAGCACTCCCCCCCCCCTCCTCTCTTGCCTGCAGCAAAACTGGAGGAGAGAGCCTGAAATCTCATTTGGCCTCAAAGCCTCCATCGTAACGTCTCTCCATTTTCTAGGTACCCCCAATTTCACCCTTCCCCGCAACTTCGGAGTCTGACCTGAGCCTGAGATTACCACACCCGCCCGTTCAGCAGTAATGCGTCTCCTCCTGTAAAGGGAGTGCTCCTCTCCCCACAATCCCTGTACAAAACACCCAGCTACAGGTGCTCGGATCTAAAATGCCTGTTAACCAACGGTGAAAAGAGAGAGAGATCGTATTCCCTGCGCCTCAGGGCAGAGCCCCAGAACGGGATAACTAGTTAGTCCAGCAAACACACGCAAACCCAGCCACAGGCGCGGTGGGGACCCTAGGTGATGCCTGGAGCTCGAAGCTGGTCTCTGCGGGAGCGGGAAGTGCCCCCAACTCTTCCTCGGGCGGTTCCTCCTGCTGCTTAGGGTCCGCGTGTGCGTGGGTGAGCCCCAGATCCGGGAGAGGTTTGGATCATGTGGAAAGAGACGCTCCCATCCTCCTGCTCCCGGCTAGATTTTTGTGCATAGTTCTGCACCCATCCGAGTCACGTGGGGGGCTGGGTTCCCACTGCCTGATGCCTTCAGCAGCAGCAGTTAGTGTGAGCCGGTCTCGGAGCAGAGCGCTGCTATTTAAAGTCAGTGCCTCGCTCTTCACCAGGGGGGCTCCTCGAGCAGCGGCTGCAGCAGCGATCGATTTAAAACCCCTGTGCATGGCAGAGGCTGCATCTGTGACTTTGTGCAAGAGGAGCAGGGTCAGCTCTTAGGTGCGTTTTAAGCTGCTCTGTTTTCCAGGGCATCAAGTTGGGAATTTTCTCCGTTTTTTTTTCTCTTAAATTTGGCTGTCTTCAATCCCAGGGACCCTGCTCTTATTATTAGTGGTGGTAGTAGGGTTGCTTGCAAATATGTCGTGTGCCAACCTGCAGTAGCTGACTGGCTTCTTGTGCCCATTGAATGAAAGCCCTAAACATTTAAAAATCAAAGAGGAAGGATCCCTTCAATTTCAAATATTCTTTTTGGTACTAATTTGCAGCTGAGCTTTCCAGGCTTGGATAAGAAATGGATAAGGATGAGATTGACCTGCAGAGAATACCCCCAGAGGCACCTTGGGGGCCACGTAAGTGTTTGTAGCAATGTGGGGAAATTCAAAAGGTCTTAGAGTTTGGATCTTGGGGATGTTATTGGAGGGAAAGTCATTTTACTCTAGTTTAGTAATTCTAAAGGAAAACCAGATTATCCAAACGCTGTTTTCCCCATCTCTCCCCATCAGAAGTGCCATATTAAGGAATTTATTAGCAACTTTTATTTAATACTTTAAAATTCCAGGCGCAATATCCTACTTAGCAAAGTACTGGCAAAATAAAGTCTTTATTTTCTTTTAAAACATAGAACATGATCAGTCATAGCTGCCCTAATATAGCAACTAAAAGCTCATTTTTTACAAAGCTAATCTACCCATGAAACACTGAAAAGTGCTGTATGTGGTAATGATATATAAACAAATACTGTTTCAATGAATTCACATTATAAAATCAAAGACAAACAAAGAAGGATTTAAACTGAAATGTCTTTGTGTGTGTGTGTGTAAATGAGGTGTGCAGCTAATCAGTAATATCTTTGTTAAATAAATAATAAGTGAAAACGGACATCTGTCAATTGGAGAGTGAAAGTACATTCCTTGGCTGAGAACTTACTTAACATTTAGAACCAAAGAACAGATACCTTTGATGATATGGGACACAGGGAGAGAATTTCCTTGGCTTCCCCCTAGAAATAAATCATTGCCATATGTATCTGTGTGTGTGTGTCTATATGCACACATCATAAATCTTCACTTACTTCAACAATTGGAAAACAAATGACACTATCAATGTTTATTGAATGAAATTTTCTCCTAGTTTAGAGGCTGTTAAACTCAGAACTGAGCTGCTAAGCAGGAACATACTGTAACACTTGATTATCCAGCTGAATTGTATACAAACGGAGTAAATTTAGAATGGCAACGTTTATAAATTCCATGCTTTACAATCAAAATTCCAAATCTAACTGCTGCTAAGAATAGCACAGGGAGCCCTTTCTTTACTCCCTTTTTTTGGATTCCCACGGAGACTGTTATCCTAAAGTCTGCCTATTAAAAAGCCAAATATTTAACTGGAGTTCAGCCCATTTCTAAAAGTAACACTGTATGCTCATCAAATCTCAGACCAGCCAGAGTGTCTCAGGATAAAAAACAAATAAATAAAACACGTGAGGAAATCAACCTGACAGAAAACAGCTGGGTTTTATATCAAAATATTGCTCTTCCGCTGTCCATTAATTGCCCCCATATTAACATATTTATAGTAGAAGAAGAGGTGTAACTTCTTCATTTCAAAGATGAACATGAAGGAGCACTTTGAAATAAAAAGCAGGAAAAACAGGGGAAGCTAACGTGTTATCAAAGTACATTAACAGTGAAATCAATATGAGGACCAAATGCTAGAATGGTACTAAAAAGAAATACTATTTCTCATGAGGCAGGCAGCTATTTATCATAAGGCAATCAAAGTGATAAGCCAATAGAGCGCTGAGAAATTGTAAATAATACTTTAGTGACATTCTCCATTTAATTTACTGATTCACCCATTAGCAGCATGAACTGAATGTACCCAATCTCATCAGTATGAGCAGGGAACAGTTTGGTCTCACAAATACATCATTGCATTTCTATTGACAAGCCATCCAAAAAGCTTCTTTTGAATGTTTATAAAATATAAGTCATCTAACTATACTGCAGAGCTGTAGATTGTCAGTTTACCTTGGGAACCTTTGCTCCCACTGCAAAAAGATGTAGGTCCCATTCCTGAAGTCTCTACTTGGTCCCTACTCAGGCAAAACTTCCACTGACTGCTTTTGCAATTTAGCCTGGAGTAAGGATTGAGGAACCTATTTTTTAAAAAAACAGAAGAGAATGGGTAAACAAAAGGAAAAAATCTGCAAAAATAGATTGACTTATGTGAAACTATAGTTGAGCCTAAGTATATGCAGTGCCCCTCTGCCACTGACTTGTCAGAAGCCCCCTCCATGAATTTTGGGCTTCATTGGTAGCATGAAGGGGAAAGATCAAAGGGGATGAGTGTCATTTGCTGTGTCAGGGCCCCGCAAACCCATAGGCATGTGATACAGTTGTCAGCATTCTCTTGTGCTGTGGAGTTGCAAGTAGAGGTAGTGCTGGGGCTCCCTCTATAAAGGAGGCATGGGCAACATAATGTCTGAAGGAACCATGCTGACATAGATAAGATGATACCTTGGGGAGCAGTTTGGAGGCAATGGGCCTGAGGCTCAGGATATCTTTGGGGCTGGAGGGTGAGGTCTCCTGCAGAGCTAGAATGGAAGCAAATCCCCACTTCCATGTGTGAAGTTTAAACCATCAACCCCTTCCCCCACCCTCCCAGGGGTGAAATCTTGACCCTACTAAAGTCAATGGGAGTTTTGCCAGGATTTCACCCCATACCCATTTCCCTGGCTCTCCCTCTAGAAGAGATTATTCAGCCCTGAATTGGAACTTCTAGAGCAGGACTTTAGATTTATTGTTTTTATTACATTTCTGCTCTTAATAACACTTGAGCTATTTCCGCTACCAGTTAAAGTGACAAATTATCTCCAGCTAATAATTAATCAGCAGTGATAAGAGACTAATAACTGCTTTGATTTTAATTAGACTTTCTCTTCCAGCTCTGCAGTCATTCACCTCATTAACTTTGTTTTAATTTGAAATAACATATTCATTTATGGAGATGGGTATATGTTAAGCCTGAGCACCTCCAGCAGGTAGATTTGTTTCAGTGACGGTTCTTGGGGTCTGCAGACAGGTGTCTCACTCTGCTGAATAACTTGCAGTACAATATGTCTAGTCCTCCATAAGCCTGGCAAGCAGGACCAGGGCCGGTGCAACCATTTAGGCAACCTAGGTGGTCACCTAGGGCACTAGGACTTGGGAGGTGGCACTTTTTTCGGCAGTGATCGCGGCGACTGGATCTTCGGCCGCCGCGGTCGCCGCCAGCATTTAGGCGGAGGGAGCTGCGGCAGGGGAGCACAGGGAGGGCCGCCTGCAGCAAGTAAGGGTGGGGTGGCATGCAGGGGAACTCCCCTCCCCAGCTCACCCCTGCCCCCCCTCCTCCCCGAGCATGCCATCGCCGCTTCACTTCTCCCGCCTCCCAGGCTTGCAGTGCCAATCAGCTTAGATGCCGCAAGCCTGGGAGGCGGAAGAAGTGAAGCGGCGATGGTGTGCTCGGGGTGGAGGCAGAACAGGGGTGAGCTGGGGCGGGGGAAGTGCCTCAGGGCAGAGGGTGGGGGGTGAGGAGCTGCCGCAGGGGGCATGTCTGAGGGTGGAGAGGGGAGCTGCCATGGAGGGGTGTGCACCTCAGGGCGGGGGCTCGGGGAAGGGGGAGGGCGTGAAACATCCTTGCACTGGCCCTGAGCAGGACTGTTCACCAGTTACTGCAAGGGGTTATGGAGCAAGTGAGTATCAGGAAATAAGTGACACAGCAGAGCTGGTAATGGGGTTAAGACCCAGCATGTTTACCACAACCAGAAGCTGCTATAGCTATGCTCTGTCGTTACGCAACTGTAGTTATGAAATATGGAAGAAGGGTAGCCTGCCAAAACGGAAGGCAGAAGAGTCACCCTGGGAAGTGGGAGCATTTGTTGGCACCAAGAGGGGGAAAATGTCCTTTTTAATTTTATTATACCCCCTGGATTCTGATGAGAAAAGGAAATCCTGGGGACTCACTGTGAGTGGGGAGAAAGATTGTATTAAATCAGAATCACTTTTCTTGGGGAATCTTAGCAAACATCGCAGATTTCAGGGCCTGATCCTCGTGCTGAATGCCCTCATCTCCCATTGGCTTCAAGGCACTGAGCACTTCTCAGGAGCTGCTCAGCCCCTTGCACAACTGGGACCTTGGCAAGCAGCTCTTTCTGGTGCATTTATGGCAGCCTTCTTCACACATTATTAGAGTTAACCCAACATGTAAATACAAGAGAGGCATTTAGCTCTAATTCATCCACCAGCTGTAGAGGTATTTTCCATACATTCTGAAAACAAAGCTAAGTATATCTCAAAGTGCTTAAATGTTCCTTTGTATAGAGCTTAATATCCTAATAGATCAAGGTAGCTGTTTTGTTGAATTGCTTGTACAGCCTCGCAATGTATATTGTGAGGGCAGAATCCTGTATGGTGCTGAGCATGCTGAAATCAATGAGAGATGAGGGTGTTGAGCAGCTGTCTGGATTGGGCCTATACTGAATACATGGACTTGACCTCAGACAAGGTGACAAAGCATTTCAAGTACTGTAGTCATCAGAGATCCATTTCATATGCAGTCACAGTTACTTTGTAGGTAAATAATAATCTATTTATTTTGACTCCATAGGCATAAGCAGGCATATGTCATAATTTTTTTTCCCCTTGTGATAATGGCTGGGGTCTTGACAATATACCTCTGGATATATAATATCTAACTGGATCTGCTAGGCTAGTGACCATATTATGTGAAATTGGTCTGTATACCTTGGGAGATTACAGTAATAGCATAGATGGGGACAAGAGGAAAATGTGTACATGCACATTTAAAATTATGAGCCCCAACAATGTTTGCCATAAACATTCTGCCTTTCTAATTGGATCCTACAATCCAGATGCAGGCAGAACTTACTTTGACTTTAAGAGCAGTTAGATAGTTCCAGCAATGCTTTCATGCATATATCTTCATCACTTGTAGAACACGTTTCACACTGACACCTTCAGTACCCCAGTGGTACTATTAAAAAGTCAGTCCTGTGCCAAAGGTTAGAACACATTGGTATCTGAGAAATTGCTGCTATTTTCTGTTCTAAGTATAGGAAAATGCTGCAATGTCTTAGCTGCTACTCTGAGATAATTTAAGTAAAGTTTAGCCTTTTAGTAGCAATCAAAATAGGTGGCTCAAAATAGAGCTCTCTCGTGCAAACTCTTATTCATGGAAATGGTCCTTGCTAATATTTATACTCTGTGATTATTAGCACTGGTTAGGACTACTCGCATGTATATGGCTTTGCAGGTTCTAAGCCCTTAGAGTGCAACTCCCCAAGATGAAATTTGTCACTCTTAAAATAATCTTTAAATTTCCATAGATAGATAGCTATCTTTACAGAGAATCACCACTTTCTTTTTAGCGTTTACAAGGGAACTTGTAAAACATTTTTCTCCTAGATCAGTTACACAACAAAGATGCTTATTGGTCATATTATAATCCTGATACTAAGCCTTTTTACAGCACTTTTCAAATTGCTTTACAAAAATTTAAGGAATCATGTCAACATTCTGTGAGGCTGGTAAATATTATCATCTCCATTTTACAGAGGGAAGGATTCAGGCAGAGAAATTCAGTGACTTAATTTTGGCTATAGAGCAAATTAGTTTGAGATCTGGGGTTAAAACTCAGGTGTTTCTGGCTACCAAGCCTGTGGTCAGACCATTCCTGTCTGTATGCCAGGAAATTTGATCAGTATGCACCAGTATGTGCAAAATTCTTTCTCCTGTCCACACTACAGATATTTATTGCCTGTTCTGCACTCACTGATGTCAGTTGAAGTTCCGCTCATAGAACAAGCTCAGAATATGGCATAGAAATCTGCATGGCTGATTAGATCAAACAGCAAAATTCTGTCCAAGGAGAAGAGATTAAACACATTTAAAAGCACCTGGTTAATAATGACAGGAAAGGAAACGCATGGATAACAATTAAATTCACAAATACAAAATTCAGAACATGTTGCCTTAAAAAGGTGTTGTACTAGGTAAAATCACACAACCACTGTCCTGAGCCAGCTATCCTCAGCAGATACTTACTTCAGCAGCATCACAAGGCCAATGTTAAAGTAAGGATGAAAGACTTTTAGACTCTTGTCTTCACTGTAGCTTTAAATATAAATAGTTGCTCTAAAATATAATTTATCCATGCCATCTTTTTCCATTGCTTTTATTTTTGGGGCAGTTTTACAATTGACTTCACTGGGATAGGATAGGGCCTTATTTAGGACTCTTAGGATTTGATTTCGTAACTTCAGTGGGGTTTGAAAGTGTTCAACCCCTTACAGGATCTGGGCCTGCTTAGTGTGATCAATAACAGGAAGAAATCTATTCATTTATGTCTAGTCTGTCATATTGTAATATCACTTCAAGATCTTGTTTCCCATCCCCCATATGTTTGTGTATAGTGACTGATTTTTATTTTTTTTTCTGGACTGGCATGTAGACATTCAAATAACTTTGTGCCAACCTAGGGAAAAATTATTGCAATGTACAAAAGAAGGAAGTGTTTGTGCCAAAAGTCACTAAATTGACCCAAACTGTTTTGTGGTACTGCTGTCTTAAAAGGGAATTCTGCATGTGCATCTTTGTGCATACACTTTTCTGCTCCTATTCTAGCACCAGAGCCACTGCAGGAAATTTTCAGGGAGCGCAGCAGACCTGTGGGTGTGTTTCACTGACTTGTGTGCATATGCTCCCTGACTTGATAGTGGCATTGTATGCACACACGCACACGGGGTATTATGAGCAGGAACAATCTGCTCATGGGAAATTAACATTCAGGCATGTATTAAAACTGCTTTCTTGAACATGAGTATGGGCCCATTTGGTGGTTGTGTGTGTGAGGGAGCTGAATGAGGCCCTGTGTTCTCTGCTCCAATATTCAAGTGTGCACACTGCCACTATCAATGGAAGATGTGTATTGAATGGTTTGGGGGCATCAGATGTGGCAGTAGTGAGAGGATAAGACTGAACAGACTATGTCAAAGCAAGCTATATCATGTAGAATGAAGCCCTGGAACAGTTCTACTCACTGGTGGAAATTATTACATTGCTGTATAAATCCTGTGTTCACTGGCACAGAGTCTGAACCTGGTCTAAAGAAGAAAAATGGTTCTCTATATGTAATATGCATTTCAGCATGTGGTCAGGCAAACCTCGCGCAGATGCTGGTATCTGAGTGCACATTGTGAGTGTTCTTTTTGATGAATGACGAGTCAAGGTTTCTAAAAATAAATTAATGGTTTTTCCTTCTTTATTTCCTGTGACTTAATATATTTTATTCAACCATATAATTACCTGGAGACTTAGTGCAGCAGCTGAGTCACCAAGTTTGGATGTGAAACTGAACTGTCTCAACATTTGCAATGGGGTAGAGGATTAGGATCCTGGGTTCGTGATCTGAGTTGAGGATGAAAGGGGACTGGATCCAGGGTTCTGCTGCACGTTTCTTTCTAATACAGAATGTTCACATGTTTAATTTGTAGAATATTGGGAAATGCCCTCTCCTGTCCCCTTAGCACTGTGGAGAGAGTTGGAAAAACCTCATAAATAAATGCATCTGCAAAATCAGCGAAAGAGAATCTAAGAAATCTACTAAGGTTGGTTAATTACTAAAATAATTAATCGTGAGGGAGCTTCCATTTAACTATTCCCTCAACACCACTCCTAATATTGATCAGGCTATAGTCCAAAATAACAATTACTTCCACTTCATTAAGTCAAGCAAACATTTTTTAAATAATTTAAGCTTCCTAGCACATACTCTCAGTTCATCATATTGCTGATAACAAGCCCATAATCTTGAATTCAAATAGGTCTGAAGATATATGTATTTCATTCAGGTTTTAAGTAAGCAAAGAGCCCACCTTTTTGTGGGGATTATCTACTAAAATATCAGGATCTTCCAACCTATACAAAACATAAGTTTCTGTGTCCTTGGAAAATACAGGGCCCAATCTAAAATATGCTTGGATGTCAATGAGGAATTGAGGGAGTACATCACTTTAGAGGAGACTCTGAGCACGTCCCAGGATTAGGTCCGTACAGCACTCTGTATATCCAACGCGAAAGCAAACCTTATAAAGTATACTATATGTCTGACTAAAAGGTACATCTTTAGGCAGTATAATGTATGCCTGATATAAGGGCTTGCCTTATAGGATATGCTGTATGGACAATGGATGGGGAGGGCTTACTGAAGTCCACTATGCATTGTACTAATGTCAAAATATTCCACCTAATAAAAATGGAATGACTGAATTGTCTAGAGATATGACTTGGGTAATATTTAAACCTCTCTTCAATATGATAGGTAGAGTCCTCAGGGCTGCTGTGTCCAGACAAGTGATTAAAGAAATTTAGATCATATCAATAACCGTATATGTTTCTAAGTGATATCTACTCCCTGACCTTGTGTGTATTACAAGATAAAATAAGAATTTTCCCTTTTCCATCCATGCATTCCTTTTCTGGGCTTATGAGATACAGGCTCTTAAGTTTTTGGTACGTACGGTATGTACTGTGTCTGTGCATTCTAATCCACACTACTAGCATTTCTTTATAGCCTTTGTTTGCAAATATATTTTGTATGGAAGGATTGTTTCCTTTTTGTCTTTTTAGGAGCCATAACATGTTTAGCTTTATCCACACCTGTCCTTAGAATTACTGTTGTACTGTTTGCTGAAAAATAGAGTTTCTGTGAATGTCAGTATATAGAGCCTTGTTAAAGTCTTCTGCACAGGGATGAATTGCATCCAAATCATAGATTCTGAATGTTTAGATAATGAAATGAAATGAAATAAAAGTTTGAAAGTCTGACCAGCAAAAAAGAAAAAAAAAAGAATAGAAGTTAGTTTTATCCTTGGATCCATGCTTGCGTCTTCCATTTTCTTCAATGAAAGACACCTATAAACACAAGCAGAATTTAGCCCTAATAATTTTAATTCGGTGTCATGGGATTGCAGGTTTCCAGGGACGTGGAATTCAATGATCTAAAAGTAGAATCTTATTAGTAGGTGACCTGAATTCTGTCTGAACAATTTTCTAGGTCCTCTGCTGATCACAGGGAAGCAGATTTGAAATATTATTTCACCTTTACAGTCATAATCAATAATGATATTTGGCAGGCAGTTGAGTCTGGGCTAAAATGCATTTCAAAATGAAAGCTCAGTTTAGGACACGCCAACAAAGACAAGAAATTCAGTATTATAATTGAAACCCTGAGATAGGTTCAGCTATTGTGGCCCAGTGTTGTATAGGAGGTTCAGGCTTTCCACAGGAATGTGTTACATATCTGAGCTACAGTACCTAAGGACCTTCTCATACTCCAGAAATTCTCTTTTAAGTTGGATGAGGAGGCTAGATTGATCCAAGGGTTAAACACTGATATGTAACATTAATCTGAATAACCCTGCTGAGGTGAGTTTATAATGGAATAAATCTTTTGTACTTCTAAAGCACCTTCCAACTGCAAATATCAAAGTACCTTACAAACCATAATGAGCTTGCAATGGGGTTGCACAGTTGTACCTGGGGGCATCATTTGGAGAAAATAGGCATTGCACAGGTCTTATTGAGAGTATGATTTGGTTTGCCAAACCTTTATTACAAATGATTATGCATGAAGTGAGGACTTGACTTTCAGATCTCAGTTTGAATTTGCTGGGCTGGCAGTTGAGGGCAAAACCTTTTTCTTTCAATCTGAGTAAATTTGAAATGGAGTCAGTGAGAGATAATAAAACGTGGAACCACATAGTGGCATTTTTGCAACGTAGGCTGCTGCAAATTGCGGGGGGGGAGACCAAAACAGCATATTTCTGCCCAGAATCAGGGGAGTGCAATGCTAGTGTTTAAACCATCATTGCAACCCCACTTCTAAGCTGCTCCAGGTGTTCCTCAGCTACAGTTCAGGATCTGGGTGTAAAGCTGTCGTGCTACACTCATTAGTTTGGCTAGCTGCTTCAAAGAGATCATTGACTGATCAGCACATTTAGAAAATATGGCTTCATTTTAGGTCCATATTAGTTTCCTCCTAGAGCAAATATGGTCTCAAACTCCGGTTATAACAATAACAGATAATAATGCTAACATCAACTGGAAGAAAAACTGCGCCTTAACAATACCATTTCAAATGATCATCTAAAAGGTATTTTCTCTTCATGCTGTTCCAGTAAGTAAATTTGATAGAAGTATGAATCTTGAAGAAAAAAAAATCACTGCTAGAATATAAATGATTAGTTGGATGATAAAAAGCAGAACCTCTAAGCCCTGCCAAAGGAAAAGCAGAACCCTTTTTCACACTTTAGACTTTAAAATTTCCTAGTAATACCTGCTGCATAAATATAAGCCTTTCAAGTTAGTTGTTTTTAAATGGTAGGTACCTGAATTTCATTTTAATCTTTCTCCTCTTAGCAGCTTGCTAATAATCCTTCTGCTAAAGAAGATAGGCTCTTGTTTCCAAAACATAACATTTTTGACTTTTCTATTATAAATGAAGGAAGCCTCTTTTTTTAATCAGTTTCTCTCTCTTGCTATGTATTTTTCCAGAGTAGTTTATCCAAGGCTAGTCTTGCAAGTTTCCAAGGCCTCTGGCTCTAATCCAGCAAAATACTTAAGCATGTGCTTATCTTTAAGCATGTGAGTAGTCCCAATGCAGGGGCGGCTCCAGGCTCCAGCACGCCAAGCGCGTGCTTGGGCGGCAAGCCGCGGGGGCGCTCTGCCAGCGCCGCGAGGGCGGCAGGCAGGCTGCCTCTGGTCCATTGGTCCCGCGGCTTCAGTGGACCTCCCGCAGGCAAACCACCAGAGGTAGCCCGCCTGCCGTGCTTGGGGCGGCAAAATCCCTAGAGCCGCACCTGTCCCAATGATCACTTTTGGTGAAGAACAAGGTGGTCAAGTGGATGAAGGCCTGATCCTGGAGCCTCCCGGAATTAAAGATTAAATTTTAATTAAAGATTATGTCATGTGATGAAACCTCCAGGAATACGTCCAACCAAAATGGCAACCCTACCTTCAGAGGCAATTGAATTTGCACAGTACTTTCCAAGATGTTCTCAGCACGTCCCTACCCTCTATTAAAAAGAATAGTTAAAACAAATGCATTCTGTGTATAAACTGCCAGTGGCTCAATACTAATCAACTGAAGAATATTCAAATTGAAAAATAATAAGTTTTCCTAGGGGTGACACATCCAAACACATTGAGAAGAGTAGGGTTCAGTTTCAGCTCAAAACACTGGACAAATTTCAGCCTTTACCAAATGTAATCCCATTGCCCTTTTGTTTCACAGCGGATTTTGGAACAGAATGTTTACATCTTGCCTCTTCTCTGTGTGGCTGTTTCTGTTATTACTGTCTTTTTTTTTAGGAATAGGTTTTAAGATATAAAAAAGATGAAGCTACAGGAGATAAAACAGAGACAGAAGTGGAAGGGGAAGGAGACACTTTAAAATAAACTGTGCGCTGGAAGTTTGCATTCTGTCCGGAACCTGAATTAGTTTTGGAGCAGCCTCATTATTTTTAATATCTATTTCCCCACTTGACTCTTCTGTCAGCTTTTTCCTTATTTATCATCTAAGTGACCCCTGAGGGGACACTTGTGAAACAAATACTAATCTCTAGTGAAGGACAAAAATGCAGCATTTGTTAAACTGCAAATGACTTGAAAAGTTTAACAAAACCAAACTTTTGAATTCCCATAAATATTTGAAAATCCATCTTTTTGTTGTTGTTGTCCCTCTCCCCTGCCCCCAATGCTGCAGTGTTGCGGGGATCCGGAAGATGGAAGCAAAAAGGATGGGGTGGGGAGATATTGTCCCAGTGAAACTCAGGTTGAGCCAATTTTTGGGTTGTTGCCACCTCTTTCCACTTCCTGTGGTTGAGCAAATGCAGATAGGTTTGTAGTAGTGTAGTCTAAGTGTGGGGGGAACAGTTTCTCCCACTGGTTCACATGAACTGCTTTGAACTGGAACAGATGTGGATGTACAGAACTATCTGCTCACAGCAACCATTCCATTTATAACTGCAATTTTCTATTCAGGTCTTTATCATTTTAACTTATTTTGTGCTTCCACATTCTGTTCCAAAAACCACATAATAAAATAGCCCCAGTTGGGTGAGTTTTCAACTTGCATTCAAAACTGTTGGAAATGTTATTCCTTGCATGACTTTACAATAGCAAGACTTTTCTGTTCAGTGCTTTATTGATAATAGTGATAGGCTGAGGCAGTGTTCATTTTGGATCTGGAGCCTGTTTAAGGTGGGGTTCAGAATGCTGGCTCAAGATCAAACTCAGGCTACTCTGGATTCAGATTCAAGAGTGCTAAAAGCTCAAAAATTGTTCCTTAAAATATTTAATCTCAAACTGGTCCTTTCATGAGACCTCTCTTTTATTGGATGATGTTCAAACTAGATGTGGAAAATAGATCCCTTCTTGGTTTGGATGCAATCCCTAACCAGATCAGTAATGACAGATTCAGATCCAGGGATTCAAATCCAATTCCCCTGAAATTCAGGCATGTATGTGGATGGTGGTTCAGATGAGCTCCTACACTGTTAAACTCTTCATTCATAAAATTCAGCACGGAATGCTTTCCATTCCATCTTACATAAGAACACAAGAATGGCCATAGTGGGTAAAACCAGTGGTCCATCTAGCCCAATATCCTATTTCTGACAGTGGCTGGTGCCAGATACTTCAGAAGGAGTGAACAGAACAAGGCAATTTATCAGGTGATCCATCCCCTGTCATCCAGCCTCAGCTTCTTGTAGTTAGTGGCCTTGGGACATCTGTATTATGAGGTTGTATCTTTGACCATCTTGGCTAGTAGCCATTATGGATCTATCTGCCATGAACTTATGTAATTCTTTGTTAACACAGTTATATTTTGACCTTCACAACATCCCCTGGCAATGAGTTCCACAGGTTGGCTGCGCTCTGTGTAAAGAAGTAGTTTGTTTTAAACCTGCTGCCTATTAATTTCATCATTTGACCCCTGGGTTTGTGTATTATCTGAAAGAGAAAATAACACTTTTTCTCCACGCCATTCATGATGTTATAGACCTCTCTCATATTTCCCCCTGAGTCATCTCTTTTCTAAGCTGAATACTCCCAATCTTTTTACTCTTTCCTCATATGGAAGCTATTCCATACTCCTATTCATTTTTGTTGCCCTTCTCTACTTTTTCCAATTCTAATATATCTTTTTTGAGATGGGGTGACCAGAACTGCACACAGTATTCAAGTTGTGGGTGCACCATGATTCTATATAGCGACATTATATTTTCTGTCTTATCTATCCCTTTCCTAATGGTTCCTAACATTCTGTTAGCTTTTTTGCTGATGCTGCACAATGAGCAAATGTTTTCATAAATGTATCCAGGATGATTCCAAGATCTTTCTTGAGTGGTAGCTGCTAATTTAGAGCCCATCAATTTGTATGTACAGTTGGGATTATGTTTTCCAACATGCATTGCATTTATTAACATTCACTTTCATCTGCCATTTTCTTGCCCAGTCACCCAGTTTTGTGAGATCCCTTTGAAACTCTTCAGAGTCTGCTTTAGAGTTGACTATCTTGAGTAGCTGTATGTGTTATCTGCAAACTTTGCCACCTCACTGTTTACCCTTTTTCCAGATCATGTGTGAATATGTTGAACAGCTGTGGTCCCAGTACAGAACCTTAGGGGACCCTGCTATTTACCTCTTTCCACTGTGAAAGTCTATTTATTCCTACCCTTTGTTTCCTATCTTTTAACCAGTTACTGATTCATGAGAGAACTTTCCCTCTTATCCCATGACTCCTTAAGTTGCATAAAAGCCTTTGGTGAAAGACCTTGTCAAAGGCTTTCTGAAAGTCTAAGTACACTGGATAACCTTTGTCCACATGTTTGACACCCCCACCCACAAAGAATTCTGATAGATTGAGGCATGATTTCCCTTTACAAAAGCCATGTTGACTCTTCCCATAATGTATTGTGTTTATCTATGTGTCTGATCATTCTGTTCTTTGCTATAGTTTCAACCAATTTTCCTGGTACCGAAGTTAGGCTTCCTGGGCTATAATTGCCAGAATCGCCTCTGGAGCCTTTTAAAAAATTGGTGTTACAGCTATCCTCCAGTAATCTGGTTCAGAGGCTGATTTAAGTGGTAGGTTACATACCACAGTTAGTAGTTCTGCAATTCCATATTTGAGTTCTTTCAGAACTTTTAGGTGAATACCATCTGGTATTTATCAACTTGTTCCAAAACATCCTCTATTGACACCTCAATTTGGACAGTTCCTCACATTTGCCACCTAAAAAGAATGGCCCAAGTGTGGGAATCTCCCTCACATCACCACAATTAAGTCTCATAACATTTCTGTGTAGTACATAGTTAAATGTTCTGACTCCTGCTGACTGAGGTTAAGGCATATGCCCATGGTTGCAGAAAGAATCAGTGGCAATGTTGGGCTTAGAATTCAGAAGGTACTGTCCCCAAGTCCTGTGCTCAGTAAACCAGACCACACTGCCTCTATTACAAAATTATTTTAGTGGTCAATTTTTTCAGAATGACTTCATTTGTTTGAGAATCAGGGGACTGTGCTTGTCAAATCATTTGTTTTTTAGCTCTCCACTTTCAGCCTTAATACAGCAAACAAATTTCCCCAAAGTTCAGAGACAGATAGGATCATAACTCAAATCATAAAAAAAGTCATAACCCTCTGGGATTCAGGCTGGGGTCATGCTTTCAAAGCTATCCATTTGAAGTGAGAGTTTTTGCTTCCCTTATTACGGTATTGACTAATGTGCATTTATGGGAATCCTTATGCATGCAGTATTCTCATACTATTCAGAGTTTGGTATAGTAAAGAACTGCAGGATCAGATAGCAGGTTGTCATGTTTTGATGAAAAGGAAGAAGGAGCACCTCTCTTTCCTATGCTGCCATTTTGTTTGTACAGAAGGAAGTTCTATGGTCCATTTAAATCCCATCTGCCCAATGCATGTAGCTTGCTATATTTTTATTTTACTTATTTTAATTCCCATTAAGAGTTTTGCATGACAATAAGCCACAGGAGTTCAGCTTTAAGTGCTTTTCTAATGCCTTTGAATATGTTCATGATTACATCTTCTACTGATGCCACTAGAAGAGTCCATTCCACAGATTAGCCCCTGAATTGAAAGATTTTCCTCCTAAATAACTGTACTTTCCCTGCCTCGTCCATTCTAAGCTTTAGCCCTTGCTCGATATCTGTGCAAGCTATGAAATTCAGGTGCAGGGTGGTGTCCAGATTTCAAACATTTCCAAAGTTGAGGAAGTTTAGATTTGGAATTCAAGTTTTATATATTACAGAGACAGGGCCTAATTGCAAAATTCAGATCAAAGCTTAGCTCTGGATAGCCGACTCTCACAAAGTTCATTGGTGTTTGAACTGGGGACATCTCTAGTTTGTTCAGTCTTTTTCTTGAGCCTTTTACCCTGAATTGTTCTGTCCCCTCTACAATTAGTGATTTATAATTGCCTGATAAAATATTGACAAGTGCTAGCTTTTATTTAAAGAATATCTAGTGTAGGCAACTTAGTATACAATTGTTTGATGGGTCAATTCCACCTTTGTTTGCATTAGCCCTTCCTTGTTGACTTTATCCTTTAAGCAGAAGTAATTTTAGGTAGTCTGGTTTTAGTCTAAGACTTTGCTATTTTGTATTCAGAGTAAACAAAGGCTGTAACCCCAAGTGGGTAGAATTAGGTGGGGAAAAGGAATGTGTTCTTTCCTTCAACAAATAAATCAGCTCCTTCTACAATGCAAGAGTATATACCAATGTAACAGGGTGTGTGTATAGTAAGCATAAGCAGACATATTAACAGAGGGGAAATCTCTGACAAGTTTTAAGTATGTCCCCTGTTCAAGTGAAGTCTTTTAGCAGACAGGTCTGTCACATTTATTCCCTAATAACTTTTGACAATAGGCAGACATTACCACAGAGTTTATTTTAAGGAAGGTTGTTTAATTCTGCATCTTGGGGTTTTTTCCGGTTACTTTTCCTCTTTTTTTATACAAAAAATCAGGTCATTTATTGAGTTTGAGGTATGGTTATATTTGGGAAGGAAGCAATAGACACAGAGAACTGCTGGACTATATCCGAGGTGTCTGGCTATAGGAAAAGTACTCTCAACTCCCATGGTTTATGCAGACATAATTCCCATTGAAGTGAATGGGAGCTTTGTATACTCCAGTGACTGTAGAATCTGAAGCTCTATCCAGGAATGATTTTATATTCCTGAGTTATCTGTTGGTCAGCAGGCAGGGAAAGGAAGACACAATTTTCTTGCACAAGGGAGGAATAGAGTGGTTAGAACCAAGCATCCCTACAGAGCTCCAATTCACCTTGTGTGCAATGCTCATATAGTTGCAATCCCAGCCTCTCCTGGGCAGAGATTGAAAATTATGTTGAAATATGCCAAACTGTGTGTTAGAACAGGACACTTCGTTCTTTGGAGCAAAGGAAATTGAAGCGAGGCTTCCAAAGAGAGATGCTAACCCATTTTGTGTCTTAGCACCATAAACCTGGGTCTGTGGGACCTGGGCTTGTGGACTTGGTGTTTCCAAGTCCATGCTGGAGTGTCCACATGGCATTGTAAACCTGCGCCTACAATTTCTGGACCTGGGTCTCACAGTAAACATGTACATACTGTATTATGCAAACCTTCTGACTCAAGTTTGCTGCTTGAGCTGCATTGCACTGCAAAATGAGGGACATGAACCTGAGTTAGAGGGACTCGGACTCTGACCCCAGCAGGGTCCTAGGACCTGAGTGCTTGCTGACCCAAGTCAGAATGATTTTGTGTGTGAATGGGAAGGGGGCTTGAGCTCAAACCTGAGTCAGAGCTCGGGTTTAGCATGCAGTGTAGAAAACAAATGCAGATATTCATTGCATTCATGTCTCTACATTTACTGCTGCAGTCTCTCTACAATAGTAAACTATAGGCTGAGTAGCTCCTGAGAGGCACTGAGTGCCCTCCACTCCCCTAGCTTCCCACGGTCAGAGGGCACCCGGATGGAACAATGAGTCAGTATTAGGCAGCTGTGCAACATACATCTGATCTGATTCATGTATTCTGGGGAAAGCAGGGCTGCCTTACTTGGGAGAATGATCAAGGATTCAGGAGCAGAAGAAAGATAAGATTTCATTTGGGAATTGCACAAAAGAGACAGTTCATCCTGAGAGGCTCAACTGGGGAAAAAGGGTCTGGGAGGATTTTAAAGGGCTTTGGGTGGGATTAAAATTTTGGAGAATCATGGGTTACATTTTACAGAGTTTATTCCTATTTATGCTGCAGTACAGATGTATACAACACTTTGCAGTAGTAAAAATACTCCAAAGAACATATATTCTGAGGATAAACACAGAATAGTACAATTACTACAAGAACTTGAAAGGCAAGTTGCAGTTGGATGTTAATGAAGGAACATGGAATTATCATACTGGATTAGACCAGTGGTCCATCTAGTCCAGTATCTTGTCTGCAACATTGGCCAGCACAAGATGCTTAAGAAGAAGGTGTAGCAGCAGGCAGCTATGGGATGGGATGACTTGACCCAATGTAAGTTTCCTCCCAGCCCCATTGCTAAACCCCAAAGCATTAGGGTTTTGTATCCCTTCTAAAACTCATGTTTGGTTTTGCTGTATTTACTGTTACAACTCTGGATATTCTTTTTGTCCATATAAATGTCTAATCCCTTTTGGAAATCTGCTTAGCTCTTGGACTCAGTTGATATCTTGTGGCAATGAGTTCCACAGGCTAATGCACATTGTGTTAATAAGTATTTCTTTTTATCAAGTTTCTCTTTGCTGCCTTTCAGTTTCATTTAATGTCCTCTTGGACATTCAACAGGGGTTGGTGGAGGGTTAGGAGTGATTTAAAGAAGCTTAGTGAATATTGATTTGGAAGCTGGTTCATTGCCAACTTCTGTAATTGGAAGAAGGTATGGTGGCCAGATTATCAACGGATATAAATCGGAGTAGCCTCACTGAAGGCCATCTATACCAGCTGAGGATGTGGCCCAGAGTCAAAGAGTGGGCAAGGGGAGTGATAAGGAGGGAGGCATGGGTGATGATGGGAGGGTTAAACAAGATTTTTGTGATGTTATAGCATACAAATTACTCAATATTGTCGCAGTACAAAAGTAACAAATAAACATTAATTTGTATTTGGATTTCTGTTGCTAGGGATTGCTTTGCTTTGTTGTATAAGAGCAAACTAAGGAATTTAGTTTGAACATGCACAAAAGGAAAAGGAAGGGGGGGAATTACAAAGTGAAGATTTACTCAAAGTTTTGAGTTTTAAATGTTTAAACGCATATATTCTCTTTCACTTAGGATTTTTCCCTTTAAAAGACTGCCTTCAAAGTTTTTTCACATCCTTTCCAAATGTTTCTGTTGGAGGGGAAAAATCAACTTTACGTAGTAGCGCTCAGAGTTTGTGTTGAAGTTTTGAGACTGTATTTTCTTGACACAAAAGAAGACACATGCTCATAAGGAGGGAGAGCAAAGAAAACCAAAAGCTAAAGAAAATGTGCCAGCAATCACTTAATGTTTGCACGTAAGTTATTGGAAAACTGTGGGTAGAGCAGGGCAGATGAAATCACTTTAGCATGCCAATCTGGTCACAGCAAAGTGTTCTAAGGTTAGATTTGTGCTGGCTTGCTGATCTTGACTCTGGTTAGACAGAAGTTAAACAGAGAAAAATAGGAGGAATAAGGTGATGCAGAAATTGACATGCTGTAGAGGGAATAGCAAGAGTCTTTAGTTCACCTCTTGTGGAAATGATACTCTCCTCTTCTTGTCTAGACTGGTAAAAAAAAATGTTCAGGATCAGGAAGAAGGTCCAGTGATGTGGTAATTGCACGAGTACCAGCATATAGTGGTAATGATGTCCTTGATATGCTTTAAATTCTCTGCCATATTAATTTATTAAGTGCTTTAGGGAATACAATAAAACAGCTGTCCTGCCATCTGCATATGGACATTTCATTTTAGGAAGGTTCTAGTCTGGTCTAACAATCCTGTAACTTCACTAATAGCTTTGGAAAACCCCTTATCACCCATTTGTAGGTCAAAAATTAAAATGACTTTCCACTTCAGAGAAATTTAAGGTTTTAATTCACTCCCAAGTCCAGCAAAACAGTGGATAAAGCATAGGGTGTGTATGGGTCTAGGCATACATGCAATCAAAATGGAGACAAGAGCAGAGCTGTAGATACCTTACATGCTCAGAAGATTCAGCTGAATGCAGAAGAGCTGGGGAAGCCAATGCAGAGAGATATAAGCATACTAGCATAGGCTAGTAAACCTACCAGCATTTTACAATAGTGCCAAAACTGGGATATAAATTTATTTGTGACATCACTGAAACTTTCTTCTGTCTCTGGCCTCTCTCACCCCTTCCTCAATGATACCTCTCTCCTGCTACCTCCTCCTGTAAGTTATTTTACACTAATAACAATGTACACAACATATAACACTAACATACTACAAATTGCTACTGCGCTAGTACTGTGCTAGAGTGGACACTAAAAGCTTACTATGTAAATCCTAAATATAGTGCTTTACAAGGGGATGGCTTGTAGTCTTAGTTTTTACCCTTCTGTTATTCACATGAAAAGAAAACCATGTAATGATCTCTCTGGTGTAAATGAAATTGATAGTCATCAAAACATATTTTATGGTGTGTAAGGGGAGATTCCTGTGAGAGGCAGTTTGTGAGAACAAGCCAAACAGGATGCATGGAAGGAGGAATCAGAGGCAGCAATATTACAAATGCACAAGTCATTGAATTCATTCAGCATTTTACAAAAGTTCAGTGTGGAGAGAATTTGTTAAAATTGGGAGTTTGCAACATAGAATCAAGGAGTTCTCAGTATATGCTAAATAAATGGAGAAAGATCCACGTGTTCTTACTGAATTTAAAAGATAAATAGAAGGAGGGAAACTCTCCACAGTACTATTCTGTGTTCTTGGAACTTCAAAAGCTTTGGGCCTTATGTCATAAAATATTATGCAGTATTTACAGAAATGATGCAAAAATGTTGGTTACAGTATGGTAAGTCCTATTCATTTTTAAGCCTTACTATGGAATTCTGTAATGGCTTTTGTGTAAACAGGCAATTAAAAAAAATTACAGGTTCACCTTTAGATGGAAAACTTTAGACTTCTGTCTTGTTCTGAGTGATACATTCTCTTATTCACCCCAGAATGTGTACATATTCCATTATCCAGGATGTGGTAAAAACATTTTGGAAAGGGCTTTATAGAAGTCCTTCCACCTCTTTTTTTTTTCCTTGATACCAACAGCTATTGTACCCCTGAAAAGAAAATTGCTAAGAACTAATTAATGTGCCTGTAAGGTAAGAGAGTGTTAAGCTACTGTTTGTAATGGAAGTGTTCAAATTTTATGCACTTTTTGCTTAGATGGATTTAGAAATTTGTTGTTTAAAGGCAAGGGCCCAGGCCCCACTAGGATCTAGGGATGGACTCTAGAGTCGAGAAGAAGATGGATGGGTTAGACCTATGGCTAGGGTTTGGCCAGATGCCAGGTGGTTTCCATTATCTGCATCCTTTATCCTTCAGCCTACAATATGCATATAGTTCTGACCATGTCCACTGAACTTTCCAGCATGAACAGAAAGGGATGATATGTCAAAACTTCTTGGACTCTGTTACCATAAATATCTTGGTTCACATTCTCCCTTTCCAGCCCTTTCTCTGAGACAGGGGGAAGCTTATTTTAATGTGCAAATAGAAGAAGCAGGAAGACCTCAGCTCTACCAATGTGTAATTAAACACTTAAGTATTGCCAGTGGGAAGCAACTGTTTTTAAAGTAACATGATGGAACTGTGTAGGAGTTTCGGTGGCAATAAGCCCAGGTATACTCACAACTGGGAGTGCCCTCTCTCTGGCCTCATGTTTCAAATGTCCTTAAGGTCGGCCCTGTTAATGGGATCTGCTTAACTATTTTTAAAGACCTGATTCAATAAGCAGGTATATAACTTAAAGCAAGTGAATCAATGGAACTACTCGCATGTGTAATATTACATGATACTAAGGCACCGTTCAGCAATGTAATTAAGTCCATATCTTAGTGAGGCTCAAATAGGATGAATGATTGTTCAGGTTTTAAAGAAATATATAAAGATACCAATACATTTCATAATCCATATCATAGTAGCCTGTATGTACAGATTATTCAAACAGGGTAATTCTGGTAGAATGCACTGCATTATAGTTTAAGATTTTTTTTTAAATCAGTTCTGCTTCTTTCTGTGAATTCTATTTAGAGCTAGTTGAAATTTTTTCCAAATTTTGAGTCTTATTTTTTTCAGTTAAGATTTTTTTTCCTGGAAATTATCGATTTCAACAAAAAACAGGAGAGGGAAAAATTTCAATAAAAATTTCAAAGTTTGTTCCTCTTTTTTTTGCAAATAGCACTGGAATTCCTATTGTATTTCAGAGATTTCTTTTTTTTTGATATCTCCAATATCACAAAGAAGCATCATAATGGGGACATAGAGAATAGTAAGGCATTGATCAAAGTATGTAGGTGCCAATAATATTCTTCTTCGAGTGATTGCATGTGTCCAGTCCATGGCAGGAGTATACGTGCCCAGTGTACTATACCTGGACATTTTTTTCCCCTGTCAGTATCTACCAGGGCCGTGTATGTGCCCCTAGCACTCGTGCACCATTCCTTTATGGTATACAGACCTGGGCTGCCCCCAACCACCCTAGTTCCTTCTTTCTGCCTAGGATCAGTATTCAGAGCATGTCAGCTTGCTACTGTACATTTTCTCCCACTGCAGGGGGTTTATCTCCCTTCTGTAAATAGTTAGCTAGTAGTACCTTTTAGTGTAAGTTACCATGGCTTGCTTTGTTGTTTTTTATTACAGCTTTGAGCATCAAATCCCTTCTATACAAGGGGAATAGTCTCCCAGTACTGGGGTTTATGCCGATCTCCAAACTTTAAGCCTTGCAAAAAGTCTATGCTGATGCGTGACCCTTGTTCCAGGTGAATAAAGAGCCTTGGTGAGGGTCACTTGCAAGATCTTACTCCTTCTGAACCTTCCCGCTCAGGATGGGCATCTGGTATTTCTACGTTGGTTAGCAGGGCCCCTCCAGAAATTGCATTGGAAAGTCAGCACCAATCCCTTTCTCTGGTGCCAGGGAAGAAGCACAGAGCATTGGAACAGCATTTCTGAAAAGAGCCGAGCTCCTCTAAATGGTCAAGGTCCCCAGTACCATCTGCTAGTAAACTATCAGGAGGCAGAGTGCCATACAGGCTCCCTTCTGGACTCTCTCAAATTTGCCCACCTAGAACTGGACATTGTATTTCTGCTGAGGCCTCACCAGCACTGGGTAGAATGAGGAAATTACCTCTTGTGACTTACGTAGGATGTTTCTATTAATACACCCACAAATTATATTAGCCTTTTTAGCAATTGCGTCACATTGTTGACTCATATTCCATTTGTGACTCACTAGACCCTGCAAATCCTTTTCAGCAATACTGTTGCCTCTCCAGTTCTTCCCCATTTTGTAGTTATGCATTTGATTTTCTTTTCTTCCTAAGCATAGTACTTTGCGCTTGTCTTTATTGATTTTATAGCTTGTTGAATTCAGACCAATTCTCCAATTTGTCAAGGTCTTTTTGAATTCTAATTCTGCCCTCCAAAGTGCTTGCAACCCCTCCCAGCTTGGTGTCATCTGCAAATTTAATAAGCATATTCTCCACTCCATTATCTAGGTCCTAATGAAAATACTGAATAGTACCAGACCCAGTACAGACCACTACTGGATCCCACTAGTTTCATCCTCCCAGTTTGACAGCAAACCATTGATAACTACTCTTTGAGTACAGCCTTTCAACCATTTGTGCACCTGTTTTATAGTCATTTCAACAGGACCACGTTTCCTTAGTTTGCTTATGAGAATGCCATGTGGGATTGTGTCAAAAGCCGTACAAAAATCAAGATATATTAGTTTAAAACTTCCATCCTATCCCCTAGGCAAGTAACCCTGTCAAAGAAGGAAATTAGCTTGGTTTGGCATGAGTTCTTGGCAAATCCATACTGGCTATTTTTTATAACCCTATCATCCTCTAGGTGATTATAAATTGATTGCTTAGTAAGTTGTTGCACTATCTTTCCAGATATCAAAGTTAAGCTGACCGTTCCACAGTTCCCTGGGTCCTCTTTCTCCTCCCCCTTTTTTTAAAGATGGATACTATGTTTGCCATTCTTCAATTCTCTGGAACCTCACACGTCCTTTGTGAGTTCTTGAAGATAATCGTTAATGGCTGCAAGACTGCTTCAATTAGTTCCTTAAGTACTCTGGGACAAACTTCATCTGGCTCAGCCAACTTGAGTACATCCAGCTTATCTAAATATTCTTTAACCTGTTCTTTCCCTATTTTGGCTTGTGTTCCTTCCTCCTTGTTGGTAATATTAATTGGGTCGAGTCTGGTCGCAGTTTACCTTTTTAGTGATGACTGAAGCAAAATGGGCCTTCTTGAGGTTGTCTCTTATTACCTCTCCTTCCCTGCTATGTAGAGGCCCTATACTTTCCTTTGTCTTTCTCTTGATTTTAATGTATTTATGGAACCTCTAATTGCCTTTTATGTCCTTTGCTAGGTGCAATTCATTTTGTGCCTTTCTGATTTTGCCCTTACATGCTTGTGCTATTCATTTGTATTCATCCTCAGCAATTTGTACTTGTTTCTACTTTTTTGTAGGATTCCTTTTTGATTGTCAGGTCGTTAAAGAGCTCTTGATGGAGCCATATTGGCTTCTTTTGTTTGCATCAGGATGGTTTGCTGTTGTGCCTTTAATATTGTCTCTTTGAGAAACTGCTAGCTCTCCTGACCTCCTTTTTTCCCTTAGATTTTCATCCCATGGGACCTTATTTACCATTTCTCCAAGTTTGTTAAAGTGCTTTTTTGAAGTCCACTGTCCTTATTTTGCATCTCACTCCTTCCTTTCCTTAGAATAATAAAATCTATCATTTCATAATCACTCACCCAAATTTTCCTCAATCTTCAGATTCACAGCCAGGTCCTTTCTGATACTCAGAATGGAGTCTAAAGTGTCTGTCCCTCTGGATACTTCCTCCGCCTTCTGAAACAAAAAGTTGGCCACACTCTTTCAGTGTTGGACCATTCCAATTGTTTTCTTATTTGAATTGTAATGAGAGGGAAGGCTGGCTATTGTCCTTTTTCTATTCCATTTTCTGCTGCTGTTCAGAGCCTAATCAGTAAGGGTGTGGACATTTATTTGTAAAACCTACAGGAGGGGAGCTGGACGAGGGAGAGCTCTGAGGCTCTGCCAACCCTTTAAGTCATGGGAATCCCTCTAATGTCCCTCACATCCACTACAGGCACACTGCCGTGCTGCAGATGCCCTGTGCCTCTGCCCTGAGTCCCCCATCCCATCACGACTCTGATGGAACTATGTTGCCATGGATTATACCACTCCTCAGCTAATACAAGATTCTCTTTCACACAGGGAACTATGTTCCCATAAAGATCCTAAATGAGTGTTTTTGATGTTATCAGTGTGTCTAGTTATTGTCACATCACATAGCTCTTGATGCAATATTGCTTTACTTGGGTAAAGCCAATTTTAGGGTTTTTTTAAAGATAATCAGTGGATAGAAATGTCCATCTTCTGGGTGTGAGCAATGATGTTACCACCAATGATATCTGTAAATCTTAGAATTGTCTGGCCTTCCTCAATGATGCAATATGATTGATTAAAAATATTATTAAAGTCAAACAATAGCTTGTTGGTTAAAAAACAAAACAGAAAAACCACGACCTCACACTGATTTATATGAAGCATATTTTCACTTGGGTGTGCTGCTGCCACAGTATTTCAATATTTAAAGAGCACTCCAAATTGTTTATTGAGCTGGTATGTGATATGCCATCCAAACCACCAGGGCTAATATCATAAATCACCCAGATGCAATTTGCATAAAGAAAAGAGCCAAACTGGGCATTAACATACCAGAAAAGTTCCAGATGATCAGTGTGTCTCCAGCTATGTCAACATGATCCTAAATTATTATTTTTTTAATAAGACGAATGAAGACACTAAGTTGTCTGTCTTCAGCTGCTGTTGGTATTTGATTAGCTGAATCTTGTTTAGGAGGCCTTGGGCCAAGTCCTGCACTTGTGCCTGAAGGCCTGCTCAGCCAGAGACAGTAGAGAAGCCATCTGATATGACCAGTTGAAAAGGAATCCTGACAGTGCAGTGGAGAAATCCACATGGCAGGCTGAAGTAGGTGCTGGGATGTGCCCTTTCAGCTGGCCCACATTGTTCAGTGGTAACAATGCTAGTATACATATATGTGCTTTTGTAATAGCGGGCACTCAACAGCTTTGGAGTTAGCCATGCTCTGTCTAAACTTAGTGGTGAAGATATTTATATATCCATCACCAGGGTATCTCCTGCCACAAGCCACCATTTTATCCCAGCCTCTCAGGCTATGAGAAACATCCCAGCACATCAATCAGGAATATAGGTTAATGCTCTCTAGAGTTCCCGTCTGCTAAATCCAGAACTTACAGCAACATTTGTGGAGGTACAAATTACCTTTCCTCTTTTTGGTCCATAGGGCCACCAATGGCAGGAATTAGCCCTGCAGAGAGACAATGAATAAACAAGATGAGAATGGTGGAGATAAATTCTAAACAATTTCTTTTATTGAAAATATGTAACAAGAGTTAAACTTCAAGAAACTGAATTCAAGGCCACATAAACGAGAATCAGGCCCCAGGTAAAAATTACATAAAGAAAATAGGTTAAGGAATTTGAGGTTTTGTACTAATACTGAAATAACTTTTCCTTTAATTGTACTTGTATCCTGGTTGATCTATGCAGTTGCTTGATCCTGTTTACAGTTACTACCATCCTCTGTGTGCACTGTGTATTGTGTATTTGTGAGTGTGTGTACTATGTATGTATACTGGGAGAAAAAGGTGCATTAAACTACTTTTCCACTATGCTCTCCCCTCTCCCTCCCCTCTCCAGTTCTGGATCTAGCTAGGGACCAAGCTAACCCTCAGTGAAAATCATGGTACCTACTTCCCCTCCCTTTTCCCCCACTGACTAAGGCTGCTGTATTTTGCACCGTCTGGCCCCTTAGGGACCATTATGTCAGTGAAAATTGTTGAAGCACCACATGCAATAGCCCCTATCACACACCCCACTTCTCCAGCATGGCTCCTATGCTGGAAAGGAAGGGTGTAGTGCAGAGCCCACTATGCTGTATCCGTATCACTTGGAGATTCTCCTAGGCCAGGGACAAATGTGGCTGCTTTGCTATGCAAAGAAGCTGGAAACTGGTCCAGCAATCTGGCTCTGTATGTGTATGTATTCATTCTTGGACAGTATGCTTTTCAGGTCTGGGGCATTGTCCTCCAATAGGTTTATACAAGAGACAAGATGGGCGACGTAATATATATTTTACTAGACCATTTTCTGTTGGTGGAAGGAACAAGCTTTCGAGCTTCACAGAGATCTTCAGGTCTGGAGAAAGAAACTAGAGTGTCCAAACTAAATAGCAGGTGGGGCAGATTGTTGCACATCACACATGTTGTAGGAGACCACTTAAAATGAAGAAGGCAATTAACACCTCTTCAGTCAGGACAGTGGAAGATTAGTGGGCAACAGGGTGTTGTAAAAAATGGGCCATAAAACCAGATTCTCTGTTAAGTCCATGGTTTTCAGTGTCCAGCAGAGTTATGAATTTAAGTTCCCAGGCCTGTCTTTTGAAGGGGCTGTGCAGATTTCCTTTAGGGATGTGGACTGAGAGGTCAGATATGGAGTGATTACTTTGTGAAAAGTGTTTGCCTATGGGTGATATGGTGTTTTTGTCTTATAATTTTTCTGAGAGTTCATTTGAGAGCTTAGTAATTTATCTGGCTTCACCCACATAGTCGTCGTCGGAGCATCTGATGCACTGGATGAGGTATGCCACATGTTGTGACAGGCACGTGTAGGACTCATAAATCTCGAAAGATGTGTTGGGTGGGTATTGATCATCATAACAGTGGACATATGTCTACAGGTTTTGCATCTGTTATTCTGGCAGAATCTGGTGCCACTTTGAGTTGGTGTGTCCTGGTCAGTGGAGAGCTTGCTTCTGATGCTGATGTTGGAGGGGCAGGGTGACGGAGTTAAAGGCCAGAAGTTAATATTTTGCTTACCTAGAGCAATAGCCTATCCAGTGTCATCACACCTGTTCTACTCTTACCACTGTTGTTCCATCACATAATAGAATATCTCCAGTGCACAGCCAGTCCTAATTAAAAAAAAAAAATAACAACAGCCAAGGGTTCCAAAAATCCAAAAGGTTAAGAAAACAGCATGTGAGTAAATTCAAGGGCAAAACCAGGAAACTTTCTACATGAGGATTGAAACAGTTCCTTCCATAACTCAATATTGTACCATATTTGGTTTTAATCTATAGGCCATCATTTATTACTGTTGCCCTGCACTCTAGTCAAATATTGCTATCAATAAAAGTACTGTGGCCAGCTGAAATGAATTTATTTTCCATTTTCAAACAACAAATTTATTCTCAGTGTATAATAATTTTAAAGGCAATCATTTTGATATGATTTTTGAAGAACACAAAGACTGAATGGTAATGTTTTCATTTCAGAAATAGAAGCACATTCATGAAAACAAAAACCTTTTAGCTGGCAAGCAATGCATGATGCTTTTGAAAACAAGTTGAACATGTTGGTGTGGAACAGAAATTATAAAGACTAAAACAGGAAAGTTTGCAGATAGATTGTAGTTGCAATATGTTGTTGAAACTCTTTTTGGAATTACAGATATGCTGAAGCAAGGTATCCAAAATAAAAAAGAAAATGGCTTTTCTCTAAATATTTTGATAAAAACACAAACTTTCTATTATATGGAATATTATTTTCCATCATGTTTCTAGGCTTGGAGAACAAAATATTAAGGTTTAATTCCATTTTATTCCACTGTTTAGTATTCCCACTGAACTATCTGACAAACATTTACCAGATAAATGAACTAATGCACTTGCTTACTATTTTCTTGCAAAACTATTTTTCAGTAAAGTAAAAATAGAAATAACATATGGTGGAAGCATATAAACTTAATCCCATCTTGGAAGGAGGCAGAAGTGAGGAGAGAGAGAAATAATCCCTCTCTTTAAACTTCTGGGGTAAAACCCTGGCTCCATGAAGTCAATGGGAATTTTGCCATTGTCTTCACTGGGGCTAGGAGTGCATCCTAGAGCAAATCTGCTAATAAGAACACAACACCTTCAGGAATCTCCCTGGGAAATGATGGCAAGAATTAATGTGTGCTCTCCCTTTCCATATATCTTCATTTGTGCTGTGAATGCATTTCCCATTTCTCTTCTTTTCATTTATGTTATCAGAACACATACTGAGTGTGGAATGCTATGGCCTGCTCTATGCCTTATTATGCTGGCCTAAAGGTTCTACACTGAAGATTCACAGTGATGTTAAAATACCTTTGATCATGAAGAAACCATTAATAATTTTATAAATGACTCCCTCCTCTCTGCAAGAGAACAATATGTTCTCTGTGTGCTGTAAACATATTTATTTGTAGTCCTTTGTATCATTGATTTAAAGGTTAAAAAAGCTATTTTTCTGAAAAGCAGGAAAAAGTACACTAACCATAAACCTGTTTGCTGGCTGCTTAGATGTATGGTAGTTTTACATATTTTCTATTCACAATATAAAAATAGGTTTTATGGGCTCAGTCCTGCAAACACAATTCTCTTTGCAATTTGGAAATGAACAGGAGATTTGTCTGCACAAGAAATGCAGAATCTCACCCTGTTTTGGGAACACTATTGCATGAAGTCATTTGTAGCTAAGCTTTGATTGATAATAAGAATGATATGGTAACCATAATGGTTTCTGGTGATCTGTAGATAACACTGAATAGGTGATGATATTCTCTTTTTTGTGTTCTCTCTGGTTGTCAGGTCATAGTACATCTGAAAACTAGCCTATATCTGCTGGAGTTTCTTAGTTGCAGGTCTTTTTTCTGTATGGTGTTCTATAGAAGATAACCAATTTATCCTGAAATTAGTAAACTACATGGCAAAGTCAAAGTTCAACCATGCTATAATGTTTTATTTTTCTTTGAAGCATCTAATACTGGCTGCATAAGATGCAAGACCACATTAGAACAGTGGTATGGCAAGTCCTGTCTGATGTCCTTTGGAACTACGCTATCAGGAAGCAGGGAGATACGGGTGATTCTGAGAACAGGACAGGCCTAGAAGCATTGTGTATCTGTGCTCATGTACAGTCCCCTGTCACCTCCAAAACTCATGAGATTCTCCAGGTTTGAGGATAGAAGCCACAGCTCATTCCAAGGAATACAATTCGTAGCTGGCCATTGGAACTAGGGTGACAGCAAGTGTGGAAAAATAGGGACAGGGGGTGGGTGGTAATAGGAGCCTATATAAGAAAAAGACCCCAAAATTGGGACTGTCCCTATAAAAATCAGGACATCTGGTCACCCTAATTGGAAAATCAAGAAGAAACTCCATGAAGAGAACCTCCAGGAGACTTCCTCTCTTATCCCTTTTTGCAGTGTATAGGAATGGGGTAGTATGTCTTCAGATAGCTTGTGAGCCCTCTTAGGAGACTCCCCGTCTATTATTGCTGAAACCACCAGAACTTTGACAGAACAGCAGTGTATATGCATAGCTAGGCCTTGTGTGTTTGAATATAGGTAGTAAACATGGTTATTTGGAATCCGACTGCCTGTATGGTGTCTTCATATTCTTAGTGTTGTGCAGAAAGCAAAGACAAAACAGTTGTTTGAAAGGGATAGTACCCAATTCCTATACACTGTACCTTCAGATGGACTTTACTGCAAGAGAGGGTGATCTGGCCCTCTGTGAGTCTTTATTCATTTCCCTGGCTGTAGTAACACGTGTACTTCCCTGACAAGGAGCATGTTGGAAAGTACCAGTATTTAACTTCAACCAGACTTTAAGGCAACGCCCTGTTTACCAATTTCTGGAATCATTTCAATCCATTCTAAATCTGTGAGATAACATGATGTAACTAATTGCCATAGGTGTGTTTATTTCATCTACAAAACAGCAGCTTAATACAATAGACCTTTGTTAAGGAGGAGACTCTATTTATGGTGCATGCTGTAGACTGCACAGTCATAGTTGGCATCCCTTGTGAGGGCCAAAATATAAAGATTTTATGGGCTGCTTCAAACAGTAATTCATTATTTTAGACTAAACATTATATTAATAAGGCTTTGCACTTCTAGTATGCCTTTCAGCTGAGGATCTCAAAGTTCTATATAAATACATTGGTCCAAATTCTGTCTCTGGCCAGCACTGAAAGTTGAGAGTATGCTGACAGCTGAATTCTGTGCTCCAAGAATCTTGCTACCAGGATGGGATTCCCCCAGGAATCCTAAACAGGAGCAGGTTGCTTCCTTGGACAGCATATGCCACAGCTCCAGCTTGCGCACTAGCAGGCTATGGGCTGGACCTCTTCCTCAGCTGGAAGGCTGAAGTGCAGGGATCTGTGTGGTATTCAAATCTCTCCTAATACCTCCTTGAGAACAAGCAGAGATTCTGCCCTGTTATTTGGATGGGGAAAAGGCTCCCTATGTAGTCTACCGCCCTTGAACACCATCAGACATTAATTAAATTAAAGGCACATTTCATATCCATCCAAGATGGTTCCCAACCTAATGAGTCTTTCCAACCTTATTTCTATTATTATATCCCTGTCCTTACCTTTTTCAGTGAGAGATAGAAAAGGATCACTTCACCCACCAATGAAATTTAGCAGCTTATTAACATCATACAGTAACACTACCTTACAGTTTAGGACAGGGAATGAAGATGTCTGCATCCAGGTGAAACTGTGATATCTTTAATGACTACAGATACTACCTCTCTCAGCACAGAATTTCTTAACATAGTGCTGAGGCATTGGTTCTGTACAATCTATTGAATCAAGCCCACCCCATTTTGCAATACATGCTATTTATTGGTGTTCTATGTAAATCTCCCATACAAGAACAGATTCAGCTCAACTGCGTGTAGATTGAGAGATCTGACAGTATAACAGTGTAAGGTGAAATGGCAGCATTTAGATATGGAACACTGCTTTAGATCACATTTATATGCTTACAAAACCTTCAGTAACATACAGTAACTCCTCACTTAACGTTGTAGTTATGTGCCTGAAAAATGTGACCTAAGGGCAGGTCTACACTAAGGGCGGGGGTCGAACTAGGGTACGCAAGTTCAGCTATGTGAATAGCGTAGCTGAACTCGAAGTATCCTAGTTCGAACTACTTACCTGTCCAGACGCCGCAGGATCGAAGTCCGCGGCTCCAAGGTCGACTCCGCCACCGCCGTTTGCAGTGGTGGAGTACCGGAGTCGACCGGAGTGCGCGGGGAGTTCGAACTATCGCGTCTAGATTAGACGCGATAGTTTGAACTCTGAGAAGTTGAACTTACCGCGTCAACCCGGCAGGTAAGTGTAGACTAGCCCTAAGTGAAATGATGTTAAGCGAATCCAATTTCCCCATAAGAATTAATGTAAATGAGGGGATTAGCTTCCAGGGATTTTTTTTCTTGCCAGACAAAAGGCCTTATATACATTTTAAACAAACAATTCAATTCAGGTATTAAATGGGCTGGCATCCCCCCATCAGCTCCCTTATGCCCCCCCCCAGCGCTTCCCACCCGCCTGCAGACCCCACGGATCAGTGCCTTCCCCCTGCTCCCCCCACCTCCTGCCCGTGGCAATCAGCTGGCGGGTGGAAGGCACTGCGGAGGGTGGGGGGGCGCGCATAGGAGGGCTGCGAGCCATGGACAAAGCAGGCGGCCAAACGAAGTTATAGGGGAGCATTGCACATCTTTAAACAAGTATGTTCTGTAATGGAGCAGGGACACAACATTGAAACAGCGTTAAGCAAAAGGACATTAAGTGGAGAGTTACTGTATATGCTTCTGTAGAGACCCAAAAGGTGGTAGAGCCCGACATAGTATTAATTTACAATAAAATGTATCGATAAAACAATATGTACTTATACCTCCACCCGGCAAGTACTAATGCATGTGTTTAAGTTTATGCAGTGAGTTGTCCCATTGATCTCAATGTGTAAAGTTAAGTATGTGCATAAATCATTGCAGGATTAGGGCCTTAGGCCATGCCCTATATAATTTACAGTCTGCTTATTGTGTGTCTAGCGGGTAGCACAATACAAGTCATAATGTTTGTATCCCCACTTGTACAAGTTCAGCATTGCAAGCTGTTATGGCTAAGTGCATTTTACATTTTTACTTATTTTGGATTAAAAGGAGAAAGCAGTAGTTCGATATCTGTGATAGCTCAAACATACATATTAAACCAACATATCTTAATATTTCCCTTAATATTCTTCTCCCACAAGCACCTCTGTCCTTTCTCCTGCACTGCTCCTCACACTAGGAGTGACATCCCATCTCCTATGGGCCATGCAAATTAATAATAATTGATATGTAAAAGTTCTGTTTAAAAGGAACTATCAGAATTCATAGGCTACAAAAGCAATTAACTGTCCTTCATAACCAGCTCTACCCTCTTTTCTATTGTTCTCTTTTCTATTGCCCATGGCATGGATCCAACACTTCAAAACACACTCACTGGAGTACTCTTTACTCATTTCAGTAAGCCCATTGAACTCAAATGGCTACTCATGTGAGTTAAGTTTGCAGGATTAAGGCCTTTCAACTGTAATCACTTTGCAGGGGTTACGGTGATTCTGCTCTCAGTAGCAGTGATGTAAATACAGAATTATTTCACTGGAATTATCCCACATGTATATCAGTATAACGGGAGCAGAATTTGGCTCATTGTTTCTTTTATTTGGCTATAAATTACCATAAACAACTATGGGGTATGTAGATAATAAGAATTGTGCAAATTATTCAATTAGTCATACAAATAAATAGCTTCCCTCACAAGAACCTATTAATACTGTGTGTAGAATAAAGTAGTGGCCTTCTCAGTAAAGGTTTTAATGAATCATGGAGACTGAAATCTTCTCACCATAGGTCAGAAATGAGTCACATTGGTGGGATGGGGTGGCGGAGTGTTCCTTGACATTATCCCTGCTGTACTTGTCCTGGCGACAAGGAAAGGATTTCAGTTTCCAGATCTGTTGTTCCTGGATTTTTGCGGGTTTTTTTATAAGCACTAAAATGTATAAAGAAAACAAAGAGGAGGTGGTAAGTGGATCAGCTTTGTGGGAAAGATTGTTCTCAGCTTAGTTTAAGCCTGATGGAACAGCCTGTGCCTTTGAATGTTGCAGGTAGACAGAAAATCAAGGGAAAACAGAGGGTGCTGAGGGAGAATCCTGCTCTAGGTAGTAATGTATCTTCCACAAAGCCATGCTGTGGGAAGTCAGATTTTCAGAAAATTCTGCTTTGAAACAGCAATTTTTCTTTATTTGTAGCAGGCAGAAGTATAGCACAATATAAGCCAAATGTACTGACTTTTCCCCTCTCTAGATTCTACAAGTGGCAAACAAATATATTTGTTACAGACTACCACCAGCTTTCTTAACATGGTTTTTGTACACACTTAGCATGATGGGGCCATGACCAGGTTTGGAGACTCTGAACACTACTGTAATGCAATAAATAATAATAAACATGGTGCCATAATTTTAAGGATTCTAGTAACAAATTTGCAATACCAAAGCCCCTTTTGGGAAGGACCTATAATATGATTTTTAAACAATTATTTCACACAGTTAAAAATGCTGTTTATTTTTACTGCTAATCGCTGAATGATTTTTAAATTCTCCAGCATTACCACTGTAGAAATTAGACCCATATTTCTTACATGGCAATGAAACTAATTTTTTGTTTGACATGAGAGACTCTAATCCTTATATTCATGCAAAGGTTGGCAGAACAATGTGCTCTTCTCTGTTGGATTTCAGTGTGTGTTGGGAACAACTGAGGTTTCAAACTTAGATGCATTTATTCCAGCCATTTTCTTAAACATAGTCCTTAAATAGAAAACAAATGAAGATGAGATAAGAAAAAAACATCAGTTAAATTATCTCTGAGAAACATTTCATTCAGCTATCTGCAATAATTTGTTTACATATAGTCAGGGTGATTTCATGGTATTCTTTTAGCTGTGAAAATACTGTACTTGAGAGCTGTATGTTACACTCAGCCTGCCTGCTGATCGTCCATTGATTCTAATTAAAATTTCTTTTGTGGTTTAGAGCATTAAATGGCCATAAGTACTTATTACTAAAAATATTTAAACAAATTGTTTTGGTATGCAACCAGGGGGCCCAATACTGCAGCTCTTATTCATGCCTGAAGTCCTGTTCCCGTGGGTACTCCCACTGAAGTCAAAGGGAGGGAGTATTACTCAAGTGAGTTAGAGTTGCAGGATCAAGTCCCAAATTTGCATAAAAGAAAATAATCCATTTATAGTTATGAGAGGACAGTTTGGGTGAGAATCTTAACAATCATGTTTCTAAAGTCTGAGCAAAGTGTGGGAGGGATAGCTCAGTGGTTTGAGCATTGGCCTGCTAAACCTAGAGTTGTGAGTTCAATCTTTGAGGGGGCCACTTAGGAATCCAGGGCAAAATAAGTACTTGGTCCTGCTAGTGAAGGCAGGGGGCTGGACTTGATGACCTTTCAGGGTCCCTTCCAGTTCTAGGAGTTGGTATATCTCCATTTGAAAAATGTTTTAAACTGAGAGGGAATTCATTGGGGAAAATACTCCTGCACGTGCCATTCCCTTCCCCCACTGTCCCACTTAAATTTTACAATAGTTTTTTTTTTCAGGGTGACTGTCTCTTCTGGTCTTCTTATTCATAATATTCCTCCCTCAGGCTTCTCTATCTTTGGTTCACCAGTGTTTGACCAGTGCTTGATTGTTGTTTTTTAACTTTTTGTTTTCATCGCAACTGATGTCTTCTGGGGTTTTAAGTTTAATGAGTACCTCTTTTCTCCTGAGGATTATCTGTCTGACAAAACTGGCTATTACATGCATGGCCTTCTTCCCAAAAAAATGCACTCACACATCTACCTCTAGGCAGCGTTTGGATGACTTGTTGCATACACATTAGGGAAGTAACCAGGGAATTCCATTCCCCTTTTTCTAAGAATGAAGGGGGAAATCAAAAGATTGAGTTGACCCTGTATATGTAATACACCATTCTACCACAAAAATGCAGCCTCCAACTGTAGGTAGTGCCCTGAGGAATAACTGATTGGTGAACCTGAAAAGATTCATAAGATCATAGCAACTGAAAGCTTTTGTCAGATTCAGAAGCAGAATTACTGGAAGAAAATAAGAAAAACTGTTGTAACACTGTATTTCTAACTGGAATTATTCAGTTGTGATTTGGACTACCTTCTCCTTGTACCCTGGGGCAGCCTGCCTGGACTCTGAGTCCAAAGCTCACCTCTGAGCAGAAAGCTGGGAATTGGCCAAGAAATAACGTATTGGCCCTTTCACTCTCTGGCCCGTGGCGCTTTGGCTATATCGGTGCTGGGTGTGGTCATAATTTGCTGCTGTTATAGACCATCTGCAAATTAACACTCACTTCCTTCACCTCCAGAACACACCCTCAGAAGTGGAATCATGTCTCAGAAGTCTGGGTTGTAGTGTCCCAGGGCTACTCCTGGAATGATGCAATTTATGCCCCAACCCTTTCAGGGCTGTGCCTAAAGACTATATCTAAGCCTTGAAGTACTGGCAATTTCTAAACTTAAAGGTGTTCAGATAAGTGCAAAGATTTTAGAACTCAAGCAAAATAAATTATTTAAACTCTTCCTAATCTAAGAAGCTTTGAGTTCAGTTTGATTTGAATTTTGAGCAGAGATTTGCTTATATTGTTTGTACCATTTCAACATTCTTTCCTGGAAAAACAAACAAACAAAACCTACTTCATAAGAAACAAAACAACACGTTCCTCCACAAAAAGGCCACATTGCTTTTGCCATCTTCTGAACATTTTCAGCTGAGAACCAGTGGAAATCCTGCCACATCATTTCTTTTGGGGAAAGGATGTCTCAGGATCCAGAGGAAAACTCCCTAGAGTGCAGGGACTTCATGGAGAGTGTACCTCAGTCTCTTTATCTTAGTCCCTCCTCCCTAAGCATAGCTCGCCTCAAAATGTTGAAGACGTTCTTTGGATGCACCTATCCCTCCATCTGAACTGGATGCTCAGTTAACATTCAAACCACCAGCACTAAGCCCTAAGGGATTTTCAGGTAAGATTTCCATGTTGCTGCTAGGGAATGATATTGTACACTCTGAGCTCCTTTTCAGCTGGCTTTCCTTCCCCTTCCAAATGACTGATCCTCCCAAATATTCATGGGATTACAACCACACTGTATTCAGAGGGAGGGGCATAAACCTGTATTGGAAAAGGGGAGAATGCTGCAGCTTTGGCTCCAGTCCCATCATCCTTCCCCAATCTTGCATTCTGTGCCCATTGACCATATTTGGCCTATATTTGGGTTACTTTCATCTCCTTAATGCCTAAATGTGGAGGGAGAGAGAGAGATGGTCCATGAGAGATGCAACAAGAGTCCATATTAGTATTTCATCATCTCTGTCCTACTCTCCCAATTTATACTGCTCGCCACAAAAAAAAACTGCTGCTGAGAAACAGCAATTATTATGACCAGTTACTCTGTGGATCAAAAATCTTGAATGTGATTTCTCCCTAAAGAGACACAAATAAAAATCAAGAACCTACCTATCTTCACGAATTGTCAGGGATATAGAGATGTGGACATTAATGAATAATGGAATTGCCTGGCAATGCCACAGGTCAATAAAATATAAGACATTTATGCCTAATGTTGACTGATCACGGGTGTGCCCAGTTCATTGAAACTATTGTTTAAATGTTGTTTAGCCAGGTGCATACAACGCCATCATAATTCATATATGGTCAAGGCTGGTGAGACAGAGTACAGTATTTTATTATATACTACATACCTGTAGGTTTAATGAGATGCAAGGGCAAGGATAGAGAAGAAATAACTTATTGGCCCTCTCGGTTGGCCATTGAGAGAGCAGTAGTTATATCAACACTTATATGCATCTCATGTAATGTGTCTGATTGGCTAACAGAAAGGGTTGTGATAGTCATACTCCCGGGACATCAAGAATGACCTTAGGGTAAAGAGACAGTGAAGTTGGTAATTTCCATAAAAGACATCATCCTAAGAAAAAACACTAGGTTATGCCCTTGACTCTACAGAGTGAGTGTGTGCTAACATGCTATTTTTGCTATGAATACTAATATTTCTATAAATACCACTGGAAATGTTTTCCAAATCAGAGAAAACATGAATTGTGTTTAATATGTTTAAAATAAAATATCAGAGGGGTAGCCGTGTTAGTCTGGATCTGTAAAAGCAGCAAAGAATCCTGAGGCACCTTATAGACTAACAGACGTTTTGCAGCATGAGCTTTCGTAGGTGAATACCCACTTCGTCGGATGCAAGTAGTGGAAATTTCCAGGGGCAGTATATATATGCAAGCAGGGGCGGCTCTAGGGCACCATCAGCTCAGGATTAAACAAAGGCTATGAATGGCTTGCCAACTACAGAACCAGTTTCTCCTCCCTTGGTTTTCACACCTCAACTGCTAGAACAGGGCCTCATCCTCCCTGATTGAACTAACCTCGTTATCTCTAGCTTGCTTCTTGCTTGCATATATATACCTGCCCATGGAAATTTCCACTACTTGCATCCGACGACGTGGGTATTCACCCACGAAAGCTCATGCTGCAAAACGTCTGTTAGTCTATAAGGTGCCACAGGATTCTTTGCTGCTTAAAATAAAATAGGAATTGAAATCCATATAGTTTACATAAACGAAAGTCTCGATTTGGAAAAGTGGCTTCAACAATTGTTTAAATGCTGCTAAAGTACAAAGGGAAGGTATAATGTATGGCCACAAGCCATTCAAACTAAAATTCAGTTATGCTTACTATTCTGAACAGTATCCCAAAAATAAATGCAATGGTTTGCACCAGAGTGCTTTTACCTTTTAAGCCAGATAGCAAATTTGAATTCACTAATTACATGCAGGTTGGGATTTTAGCTAAATGGCTTGGATTGACCTATCCAATATTAAATTATATTATGGCATTCTGATGTAGAAAATGACTGGAAACTTGTTCTAACTAGGATCATATCAATAAAGTACTCACATTTCACGTACTTTCTCGTAGTCATAATAAAACAAAATGTTTGGTTCCTTACCTACTACGTTTACGTTTGTTCTTTCATATATTGCCAGGCTACTGGTGTGCAAACACAGATGTAAATATATACTGGCAGATGGGTGATTGTTTGAATTCACACAATAGCACTGAGTCATCTAGACAGAGTTCCAGTCTGATCTTGCATGTATCCCATTTTAGACTCAATGATTTATGTTAAAAAATGCAACCTCACAACAAACAGGGCTCAATTAACTACTTCCAATTTTCTCTTTATTTAAGCCTTTATCTATACTTATGTTTTGCTGCACCACTGTATTTTAATCTGTTTTAGAATTCTTGGATAACTCCTAGACAAACACCCCTCAGTTCACAAACACACATTTTACAAGTGCTGAAGGTATATACAGATTCTTTAGCTTAGGAAAGCAGTAATGATCCGCTCCCATGTTCCTGGTAACCTCAAAAGTCCCAATGAAGTCACTGGGATTTTATCAGGCACAAAAAAATTCAGAGTAGTGTTCAATATATGCTATAGAACCATTTGAATACTACATAGCTAGAGAATGAATGACTCAGCCCTTAGGATTCTGCAACTTAGCACAGGGATATCACCTTTATATATGTAGGGAGCGCATGTGTAAATATATATATTTTTTCCTATATATGTGTGAACATATGAATGATAAAAATAGTTAATGTTCCATAATATAAAGTTGCATTGAGCTTTCCAGTGATTTCTTGATTTGTCCACAGCTCTACATTCCTCAAAAGAAAATCCTTTTGTTGTTTGAACTTCTTGTTCATTAATGATTTGCTAAGGTTTGGGATCTATGCCCATATGCTAAAGAAGAGTGGCACCTCCATTCTAAAGCAGTGTGCAAGCTGGTCATCGAGGTTCTCATGAATTGCTTAAGTTACAAAGAAATGTTATAGTTGTGCCAAGAAACTGAAGAGGTGTGGGAAAAGCACCACGGTTTTAAAGTAGCATGGAGCTGTGCACCAGTATTCTGAAGAAGGTGTCAGAAACACACACCATTCTAAAGGAGTGTGGGTGCTGAGCATCCAGGTTCCCAAGAAGCACAACAGTTGTGCCAAGGTTCTGAAGAAGTGTGGGAAATGTACATAGTTTTAAAGTGGCATGAGAGCTGGGTTCAAGATTTCAAAGAAGTATGGGAACTGAATGGGAATTCTAAAGAATCATAGTATCCGGATCCCATAGTTCCAAAGAAGGATAGCTGCCCCAAATCTCTGACAAGCACAAGAACTATGCCAAGGTGACATACACGTCTCCTCTCACATCCTGGGTCAATGCCTTCACTACAGTGGAACAGCTAACTCCTACATGTCCTTCTGTGGAACTCATCTAGCCTGCAAGGGAATCTGGAAGGTATTATAATATCCACCTTCTAGCCCTGTCTAGCCTAAGTGAGTTTTGAAGCCACTAGATTAATTGAGCCTGGAGCAAGAACTCTCCTCTGCGCCAATCCTCAAAACACCAGGATAATCATATCACCCAATGAATCTGAACTAATGTAATAATTACAAATAAGATTCTAAGCCTTGCAAGGATACCTCAAAGTCCTTAGTAAAACACACTGGATGTAAGTCTCCAGAGACTTAATGAAGTATGCAGACTTCTTAAAGTCCATAGCAAAGCAACCAGAAATTTTTTTTTAAAAAGTCTACAGGTGTCAATCTGAAGAAATTCTAGTGCCATTCTAGCGTGTAAAACACCATAAATCTAGGATATAATGTAATTTATATCCTGTAATTAGTCAAAAATTTATGTAGATACATTGAGGTACCAGAATTTTTTTCTTGATAACTTTATCAAAACACTAAAGAAATCTCTAACGACTATAATGACTACCAACTTTAAGCTAGAGTTACATTTTTTGAAGTATCAATAACCTTATAGGGGAAAAATACACACAAGAACATTGTCATTTTAACAACCAAACATTAGAAAGGCAGGAACTCTAAATTCAGTTCAGAATTTGATAGTATAAAAACACTCAGTTAAGGTACTCCCGACAACCTTATCTCACTTTTACTAGCATCTTGGGCGGCGGGGAGGATTAGAGCAAGGGTAATTTTTTTTTAATGATTGATTTTATGTTATTAAATTTAATATTTGACTTTTTTTGTTACTTTTAAGTTACTGTGTCTCTGGGGGGAGGTGTTAGGTTTTTTGTTAACCTTTACTCCATCTTAAAGTACTGGGGTGGGGGTGGGGGTGTACAGGCATAAAGCTTCTAATGAGTTCCTAGAAGTAGAATTACAGGTAAATATTGATATTTTAACACTGAGTAGCTTTTATCACAACACAAAAGATGCTTTGACTGATACATACTTTGGGTTTTATGCAGGTTCAATGGGAGTAGATCACATTGGGTTTTGAGGTTTTGTAAAATCTATTGCAGAATATATTTCCATGTTGATATTTATCACAGGCTATAATGTTCTGTGATGACCTTTATCACAGTATGTGTTTCTGTAATGCCAACTGCGACAATAAGTATATGTTCAAACTGGTTAAAAGGATATATAGAGTTTTTTAGCCAACCTTTAATTCCACAGTGGAATTCACCTCTACAGACTATTATTGTGGTAAATAATTCCTTATAGCTCAGCTAAAACTGAAATAGTAAATTTGAATTTGGCTGAAGGTTGGCAATTTCAGATTAAGCTAAGAATTCGTGAACTCAAAAAACCCAAATAACTTCTTTGCCTGTATAACTTGTATTAAAGATATACAAGGGTATTTTATCAGCCCAGTTAAGTACCAGACTGCCTTTTTTCAGCCCGAGTTTGCACGCACAGAATGAATTGCTGGTGCAAGAACTTGTCATTAACTACCTGACTTGCCCCCTTCTGAAAATTTACCTCGCGGTTGAAGTATGGGTTGAATAAATTCAGAGAAGAGAAAAACAAAATTTGTAAAATGTTGCAGAATTTTATTTGCAGTGAAATGTGCCCTGATTCACCCCTATAGTTCATAGTATTGCCAACCCCAAATGTTCAAAAATCATGAGGCAGGCTCACCAATAATCATGAGATTATGTAAAAATAATAGATTTGGTGTTCTTTTTATTTGCCTTCTGCTTTTTGAACCTCTAGGCTGCACTGGGGTCACATTTTTGAAGCTTTCTCCACTGCCACAAGGGCTAGAAACTTACTTTTTCTTTAAGAACGAAGGCTGAAATCATCACATATCCACTTGACTCCAGGAGCTGGGCTTTAAGGAAAACAATAATTATCATGAGACTCATGACAAAATCGTGAGAATTGGCAACACTGCTTACACATCTGTTTAAAGGCTAGTTACTTTCCAGAAGGCTCTTAAACACAACACTATAGTGATTGAGATGCAGTTCTCACAGGAGAATATTTAAAACCAAACACCAAGAAAATTCCACATTTTAAAGTTGAGAAAAAAATTGAGACTTCTGAAGTATATCAGGACCACTGCAGGCAGGAAAGGAAAACAAACACGCACAGGAGCTCTGGGCAGCTCTTCCTCTTGAAAATAGTTGGAGGGTCAAATCTTCCAGTCCTTAAACAGATAAAACTCCTACTGTCATCAGTGCCTCCAGTCATAGATATTAACATGTGCTCAGTAACTATACACTTAAATATCTGAGCCATCTTATCCAGGGCTACACATTTTATACACATTGGCTCAGGGACTATGTTTTCTGACATATTCAGAACAGTGCTGAGCACATAGATGGTGCCTAGTGAATAATACAAATCCTAACAATAATTGTTGATTTTACGGACTGTATGGATGCAATTTCTGTTCTTTGCTCTGGAATTGACCTGAATATAGCTGAAACCCTAAGAAATTGAGACATAAACACATTTGATACTTATACAATACTTTCCCACTCCTGCCTTTACTCAAACTCAAAAAAAAAAATTACAAAACAAAATAGTGTTGAGTTAAAATGTAAAATTTCACAGCAGCTATTACTCTGCAACACAGCATATGGCAGGACCTGCCACTCCTTGGGGGTTTAGTGATCTCCTCTCCTCTGACTCTCGTACTCTCTCTTTCGTCGTCCTTCCTGACCTCTATGTTACTTTTCATGGTGTCAGCCATGACATCCTTCCCAACCGCCTTGGGACTGTTTGGTGGAGTCTCAGAGAACTGCCCTTCTTGGTTTTGCTCCCATCTGTCAGAGTCCTTTTTTTCAGCAGAGAGAGAGGCTGCTTCAGTGGATAGGGAGCTAGCCCTGAGAAACCTGGGTTCTACTCCCACCATGAACTTCCTTTATGACCTCAGGCCAGTGCCTTAGGGACAGAGTTTCAAGGTTTTTAGGCACCCAAAGATGCAGTTAGGCATCTAGTGGGGTTTACAAAGCACCTAACCTTCTAGGCACTTTTGAAAGTCTCACTAGATGCCTAAATACCTTTGAAAATCTGGCCTCTAGTTTCTCTGTGCCCAGTGCCTCATCTGTACAATGGGGATAACAACACTGCTCTACCTCACAGAGGGGCTGTGAAGATAAATAGGTTAGACATTGTGAGGCACTCAGATACTATAGTGATTTGGCCACATAAGTACCACAGGTAGAGTGGGAACTTTATCTATACCACCGCTATCCCTTCCCTTGGTTTTGGCCCCTTCTTTTCACCTATCCCCCTCACAGCTACCTCTTTTCTGAATGTAACTTGGGCTGTATTTCTTCTGAGTCCCCTGTGTTCGGTCTTCAACACTGCCCCCCCCCAAGTCCCTTGCAAAGGGGTTCCTGTTTTATAGGTTCATCTAACAACTTCCAGATGCTTAATTTAATTACCAGCTCTTTCTTATCTTAATCACCCTGCCTCTTTTTGTAAACAAAATATGGACTCTCTGCCCCAGGGGCACAAGCTGGGAGCAGCACCTCTCCTCTGCAGAACTCACATTTCACACTCAGGCTGTGCTGCAGTTAAGAGCTCTGCCTGGGGCCAGGATGTGCACTGCAAGCAGAGCTCCTGTATAAAAATGCCCCCCCCCCCCAATGGTGGCCTTGTCTTTTAGGTAAAAAATGTGGAGTCCCTTGTAACCAACATAGAGGAAACAATTCTACTGTGCAATGGGAAAATGGCATGCAACATCCACTCTGCTGCTACTGTGCAGAATAATTTTATTTTTAACTAAGATGTATTCAAGTCCCTATGGGGCTGAGAAGAGACCATTAGAAAACACATCTTGAGTTTTAATAAGCACTATAGAAAGCAATTGAAGTAATTATCCAGAAGGGAGCTGGAAAGAGCTGAGGGCCCAGTCAGGGTAGTAGGAGGGAAGGCTGAGAGGGGAGGAACAACAAAGAGTGGGAAGAGAGAAGGAAGGCGGGGCAAAGAAAGGCAAGAACTGGTTATGTTTCAGATGGGGTACATTGGGAGGGACTAAGACTGGGATGAAAGTGTTTAGACCAACCTGTTCCTTTTTCTTTTAGGCACTGACAGTGCATTTCATGGGGTGGAATTTCTGCCAGAAGATCTTGGTGAGGCTCTGAATAAAACTGCAATGAGAGTGAATGAGAAATATTCCTCTCTACCTGCTGAGGAGAAAGGGATTCACATTATCAACATCCGAGCTATTGAAGACATCGGATACATCCAGCGTGAAAGTACAGTGAGTAGAGCAGTTATTAGTACTTATTTTCTGGGGTTTTGTACCCTGACTCATCTCCCTGGAATCTGAGTGCTTTCATTCTCGGCACCATCACCCCTCTGCAAAAATATATAAATGTTAAAAATATATGTTTGGGGATTTGGATAGTGTGAGTTCTGCACTATTCCTTGTCAGATGTGAACAGTTACCAGCAACCACAATACAGGCAACTTTAAAGGGTTTGTGTTGACTCATATATAGGAGGAAGGGAATGAGAGAGATTGAGGGATCCTAATTTGAGCTAAATCATAGAAAGGGCTCCTTATTCCCAGATTAAACAAACCAGCAAATGAGGCAATGGCAGCTTTTTGAATCTGTGTGGCTGTATTGAAGAGAACCCTTAAATGTCTAAAAATATGCACCCAAAAGCTACAAATCTACATCTGCTTGCACTGATAATGTTACACCAATAACCTGCACTATAGATTCCTGTTGTCTGAATGGATTTTCACTGTCATTTGTTATGCCTTCATTAAATTTTTTAAGTAAAATGATTGTACTTTAAATACCCCTGGAGTAACTTCTAAATGTTGTAATGTGGATGCCCAGGTGGTTAGGAATCAGTAATCTCAAATACATGTATAAGGTCAGAATATATATAGGTGTGTTGATACCACTGCTATCCCGCTGATCAATGTTGTCTCATTGTTTCCTTGAACTCCCTTGTCTCTATTCTTATACTCTTGTCTTTATGGCAGGATCTGTCCTTTTTATTTTTTTTTCCCCCTCCTGTTTGTACAGCATGTAGTACAATGGGGTCCTGGACCATGATTAGGGTTCCTAGGCACTATGGTTATACAAATTAATAATAAGATTAATAATAATAGATGAGGGAATAGAGGTTGAGAAGGGCCAAAACACAAATGTTAAATGATCAAGGCAAATGTAGTAGAAATAGAATATTATCTTCCACAATGGAGAGAGAATACTTAATTGGAATTGACTTGGGAGTGAAGAATAGCACATGACCAGCCTCCTAAGTGTGGGGATTTAAAACTAAAATGTCCTTTTAGTGATTTTACCTTTAGATTGAGCAGTTTGATCCTCATTTGGTGTAAATCAACATAGCTCTGCTTATTTCAATGTAGCTACACTGATTTGGTTTGGGAATTTCCTTAGCATTATAGCAAGAAATTCCTGATATACTTGCCATGTGGAACTGTGTATCCTCCCCCAAGTACATAAATGATATTATATTACAGATTACAGGAGTGTAGCTGCTTGGTTAATAGAACGGCACCAATATTTCTTCCAAGTTGTACTTGCAAGCTTCTTAAAATCTTTCCACCTTGCCAGTTCAGATGTGGACTTCATGATATCCTCATACTTTAGTAATTTTATTGAGGCCACGTCTATGGACTTCTTAAAGTCCTTAACTGATCAGGTTTTACCACAGTTTAAGTAGGACTCGGGGATGGGGTGGGGTGGGGCAGTGGGAGTAGGGGAAGGAGAGGGGGTACAGAGCTGAGAATCTCAATGTCTGTGATTATTAACCCAGATTTGTGTTTGAGCTGTGGGGTGGGTTTCCCTGTCCCAATGATTTTAACAATTTCTAAGATCAATTCGATTCTGTGCTGGGCTTAGAAAATGAAATGAGCCCATGAGCTGCTTAAATACTTGGTTGAATCCTTTCAGTGCTTATAGTCTCCATAGAAGATCATGTGGGAATGAAAGCTGTACAAATGTGAGTCCATTTGGGACCTAGAGAGGAAGGAGACATATTTTTTTTTTGTACCCTAGAGCATTGGCACATTTCCCTGCTTTTTTAGATCCTCAGTACAGTTCCCATTCAGTTTCTGACTCTTGGTGCTGTTCCCATGCTTTTTTGGAGCACTGGTGCAGTTCTTAAACCTTAGCAAATCACTAGTGAATGACTCCAAAATTAAACCATCTGTACTGTCCAATCCAAACATATGCACTAGAGCTCACCAAACACTCTGGAATAAAACACATTTTAAGTAAGTTGACCATGCTGCTTGGGGGAAATAACATGACAAAAACTATTACAACATTCCTTCCCCCCCCCGCCCAAAAAAAGTGAACAACATCTGTTTTTATTAAGGTGAAAATTTCCATTAGAATTATTCAAGAGAGAGAGAGAGAGAGAGAGAGAGACGGAGGGAGGGAGGGAGGGGAGGAAGGGAGTTCGCAAAGGAAGAGCCCAATTGAAAGAAGTGCTACTGGTCCTCCTCATCCACTGGGCCAGATTCTTTAATGCAGTCTGTCCCCTTTCTGCTGGCTAAAAGGGACAGAAAGCAAATAAATCTTCTATGCCATCCTTTGCCACCTCTATTACAGAGGATGTTCTGGGGACAGGGAAAGGTGTGGCCACAGTGCATTGCTCTCTGATGATCTCCAGATGATAGGTGGCCCATTGAGTGTGGGCCATAATCAACTGGCACACTTGTTCTAATCTGCTGGAACCATCTGCTTGATCCAATGCAGAACTGGCTACAGAACCTGGGAGCTGAAAAATGGCTTCTTTGTGACTTCCACAGTCTAGCCCATTTATTTCAATAAGAATTGAAGACACTTGGCACTTTTAAGAATTGGCCCACTGATAGTTACTGAGCACCCCAGAAAGTCCCATTCACTTTGTGGGAATAGCAGGTGCTCATAGGATCAGGCCCTAACTTTTACCTTTTAGACCAAACTGCATTTTATTGAGGAATTCATTTGACCCCAAGTTTTTAAATTAAATGGAAAGTGATCTTGATGGAACCCTCAGAGTTCCCAGGCCTTTTGAGAGTGGCTGTTGCACTTAAGAGGTTTAACTGCATGAAGACTGAAGTATTTTGTATCCCTGAATATTTTTCTGTCACAAAATCTGCACATTTTTAATTGCCCCCTGCAAACCGAATGTCCGAATGATGTTCTTGAAGGGGATGCTGAGGAGAGGAGTGATCCCATCTGGGCTCTTCCCCCATCAACAACTGAACAATGAGTAAATTATATCTTGTTACCATTAGCTATGTTATTAATACGCTCGTAAACCAAGAGAGACGTTTGCTTGGTCACCCCAGCCTGGCTCCCTATTTAAAGTGTTTATCGGCTCCCTTCCAACTCGAGCAGATTGGGAATTGCTGGCCAAAGTCAGAATATTGCCTGAGTGTAAATTGCACAATGACTTCAGAATTTGGCCTAATAATAGGCAAAAATCTTGGGCCCAGTTTGTCTCCTGAAGGCACTGGCTTACATTAGAGAAAGTATGGAACTGCCCTATCCCAGAAGGAGTTCTAAGACAGCAGGTTCCTGCAGGTTTGAAGGACAGTAGGTTGATAGTGCAGAAAGAGATGTACTTGGGCCACACTCAACAAGACCCAAGAAGCCCTAAATATGTGGAAGGTGCTTCTGGTGCAGGATCAGAGGAAGAGGGGATGAAGCCTCTTTAAATCAGCCTACCCATTCCAATAAAAACTGACCTTTTCGCAGAATTTACATATTTTTCATGCATCCTGAAGGATTTTGTTTTAATCTGGTCCTAAGAACTTAATATTGAGTCTATTGTAGGCTGTAATTAATTGCACTCTGAATGTTATGAGCAGGGTCAAACCTTGTAATACTTTGAATTAAAACCTCACCAATAGGTATGACCACATCCTTCAATTAACATAACTGTAAAGATAAGCCCCTCACCTAAGACAAAAGGAATATGTGAACCCACCTAGGAGCTTTTGCTGAGTGTTGTTGTAGGTCCGGTGTGGGTGGAAGGAAGGAGAGAAAGCTGAACAGACAGAAACAGGGAGAGACAGAAGCCTGGTCTACACTTAAAGTTAGGTCAACATAGTGGAGTGCTGTAGGTATCCTGACCTAATCCGTGGTATAGACAAAGCTAGGTCAGTGGAAGAATGCTTCCATTGACCTAGCTACTGTGGTTCAGGGCGGTGGAGTTTCTACAGAAACAGAGAAACCCCTTCCCATCACTGTTGACTCCACTACACTACAGCAGTATAGTGGCACAGCAATGGTGATGTAGCTATGCAACTGTAGCATCTATAATGTAGAAACGGCCTAACAGAGAGAAAGAGAGAGAGAGAGAGAGAGAGAAAAGGAGCAGCTGAAAGCAGGGTGTCTGACCCTGGAAGAACCTGGATGGGGTTTTTCAGTCAGGGATGCAGGCTGAAAAGCGCGTTTTTGGTGTTTGTGAGCAAAAGAAACTGTTTCCTGGTCTTTGATTCCTTTTTGCATTTAGAGACACAGGACTATGTACATTTTTTGTAAATAAACAAAACTGCATCAAAGAAATCTGTTACCAATTTCTGCTCCCAACAGAGACATCCCAGGGCCCCAAACTTTGACTAGCCACTCACGTCAAAACTGGTAACAATATGTAGCTCTCTTCATTTGAGGATGGCCTCTTTGTGAACACAATTGTGTTCCCCCAAATGCTTGCATCCACTATTTTATGTACCAAACGAACTGCAGATGCACATATTGCAGTTGGACATTGATGGCCAATTGCTTTCATTTGCACCAGCAATTTATTACAGAGGAAAGTATTTCTTGCCTTAAAATTCTGCCTGCTAAATTAAAAGCCATAAAATGTACAAGGGCCCCTGAACCTTTGTAGTGTCACTGCTGCCATTAGTATTTACTGTGAAAACAAGTAAAATCTATTGGCCAATTTCTCCCCTTGTAGCTATGTGTGCACATCCAAAGGCAGAATTTGGCATTGTGTGAGAAATGCAATGTATATGAGAGGCATATAAATAGTATTATGCATTAATATTTTATTAATATTAATTTTTGTATTTACCCTGTTGAGTCTGGAATTAATAAAGAAATAATTGATTTAGGGTTCTACTGGAGTTGGAGTTTCAAAAATGCAGTTTCTAGTATCTCATAACACCAGTGTAAATAGGTTTTAATTTGCAGTGAATTATTCCAGTCTGGAGTACATCTCTTTTGTTACCATCAAATTGCAATGAGACATGGACTGTACGTGAGAAAAAAATCAAACTAAGCAAGGACTGAACTCGGTTCCCTGTCTACTATCCACTTGCATTTTTGGCTCAGCTATATAGCCAGCTGGCTCCTGCTGGTCTCTCTCTAAGCTGATCTCTTTCCTCAGATGATGCAAACTTGCAGCCATAGATAAGAGAAGTGAGAAATGTTTGCACATGAAATTAATCTGTTTATCAGAATTAAAACACAGATGTCTTTGGTGAAGGACAGATGATCTTACTGGTGATTAGCCTACAAAGGGAGAAAATCAAACCCACCAAGTAGCTCACTTATGAACTAGACTGCTGGTAATTAGATTAAATCCCAGTCATTTTATCTATTTATTTCTGACCAATAAAACTCCAACTGGTCAATCAACAGAATTGCAGGTGTTAACTTGTAAAATCTTTGACTAAGTGGCACAGGAGGCAGTCCTCAAACTCATGTGTTTGAAGATAAGATGTTCTCTGCTCTGTACAAGGAAAAACAATGTGAATGTGGTTTCTTTTAATATTTGGTTTGTTCGGTGTCCTTGTCTGCAAGTGTAGTAATTACTCCTCTTCCCTCCCACATTGTTCACAGTTATTAAATTCGCTGTGTCAGGATCCAGATGCCAACTGCAAACATGGACTCTATTTTAGAGATGGCAAGAGGAAAGTGGACTACATCTTGGTTTACCATTACAAGAAATCCTCAGTCAGTAAGACGCTCACTAGACGAATTCATCACAATGACTCAAGTGCCCGAAGCATCAAACAGGATCATCAGCTTCCTGGGAAGGGCGGGCACCTTGACGTGGGAGAAAGTGAGACTCACATGGACTATCATGAAGATGATAAGAGATTCCGCAGAGAAGAGTATGAAGGCAACCTCATGGAGGCTGGTCTGGAATTGGAAAGAGATGAAGATGTAAATAAACTTTTGAACTCTTTTACCTTAATAAGATAAGTAAGGGCCAAATACTGAGAAATATCAAGCTGTTCCTGAGAACTTGAAACCCCTGTTGACTCTAGTGGGAGTTACAGATGCTCATGGCCTCCCAGTATTGACCTTTATTTTTTTGTAGCACCCTGAACTCCCTTTCATACCAGTCATCTTAGCAACTAGGTCAGCCCCTAGCGTAGTTGATCTCCCAGTATATATAAGACAGTTTCTGAAGTGAATGTTTGTTAACTTTTTTAAATTCAGATTTTAATTTCTCAAGAAAAAAACATGTGATGCAGGCTTCTCATGGCATTTTCACCATCCAGGAACTGAAGTACTCTGAACAGTTAGTGAAGAAAAAACTGGAGCACTTCTAGAACTGTCTTATCTGATACTAGTATGCAACTTACTGTACTTCTAGACAGGGCCGCCCAGGGTGTGTGTGTGTGGGGGGGGCAAGTGGGGCAATTTGCCCCAGGCCCTGCAGGTGCCCCAATGAGAATATAATATTCTATAGTATTGCAACTTTTTTTTTATGGAAGGGGCCCCCGAAATTGCTTTGCCTCAGGCCCCCTGAATCCTTGGGGTGGCCCTGCTTCTAGATCTTAACTGCCTGAAGTCTGCACTAAACTAAGATGGGTATCAACAGCCCCAAAGAGCCTGATATGTCGCTGAGATCAGTAATGAATAAACCCTAGTAATTGTGAGAAGAGTACACATTACCTCAATTTTTGTCTTAGCATAATAGGATATAACTTTTGCTTCTTCATAAATGTAATATAACACAAACTGATCACACATTTTGAAACCACTGGGAAAATGTTACTCTATATGCTCAGTAGTAATATTCAAATTCTCTCAGCTATTCATATTATATATAATGTCCATAGCATCAATCAACTTCATGGCCTAAACAAACAAATATACTGTGAACACATTCAGGACAGTAGCATATATAGCCTCTCATGGTGTTGAGGGGCTGAAATGAATGGAATCCCCTTGGTTGTTCACATACTCTCCTCTCACTTAGTCCACACAAGGCCCTCCATGCAGACACTACAGGTTTCTGTGGGTTGGAGTGGGAGGGTGACCAGACAGTGGCATGGAGAAGTCCTTATGAAGCATTGTCCCAAGATAAACCAGTGGAGAAATTCCCATGGAAATGAGTTCTGACCCTATTAAGATTAAGCACCACCCCCTAGGACCTGTCTCTTATTGTCTATGACACGCCTCCCCTCCTGCCCCTAAGAGATAGTGTGGGGTGATAAGGAACAAGGTGGCAGAGAGGCATGGTTCTTGAGGGAGTCCTACTGCTGGGGAAAGAGAGAAGCCAGAGGAGTACCACAGAAGGGCCAGCCATCAGTGAATGTCCTGGACATCTTTGCAGATGGCCAGATCAAATGTGTGTAAGTTTTCTCCGCAGATCTCAGGATATCCATATATTTTGGAGAGCCCTTTCTCCTAGCCAAGGCCTGCAAATCCTGCCTTCTCTCCCTCAGGAACTCAGTATTTCCCTCTAATTGTACCCCTCTTATGGGTTTGACCTGGCCATAGCTTTCTCCCCCCTGTTGGAGAGGAACTGAGGACAAAAATGGAGTGGAGGAGGAGAGAAGGTATAGAAGAGGTGACCAGTATCAATCATTACAGTATTTAATACATCTCAGAGTTGGGCTTCTGAACATCATGGGCTTTTAAAACAGCAAATACATTAATATAGACATTGGGGGGGGAAATTGTCATGGAATTGCTAAAAGTGATCTTTAACTGATCTACATGGTACTCTTCATAATTAGCCTCCTTGTTAAAATATGTAGAATTTTAAAAAAATCTGTATTTTAAGAGACTTTTTGAAAGTCCTTAAGATGGACCCACATCAAACCCTGAGATATGAACACCCCTGAACTTTTTGGACTGTTCAAAATCGAGATATGAATTTGACCTAACCCTTAGATTGAACAACTTTCTATTGCTGTGTTTAAAATATTGACCTAGATCTGAAGTTTCTCATTTTAGGATCATCTCTTGAAAGTTCATGTTATGGTGTATCCTTTGTTATAACAGAAGTCACTGACACTTTAATATTACAGCTAAAACTGAGCATGAAAAAAAACTCCAGCTTCAACCACCCTTTGAACTTTGGTCAATATCCAAACTGCATCTAAATTCTGTGGATTGGGCCCACTTGTAATTCCAATCTG